>NC_091637.1:29112703-29737703 GCF_027580195.1 Bos mutus | reverse complement strand
GAGGTGGCTGCCATTCAGGGAATGCTCAGTGAATATAACAGGCATCAGGGATCCAGAAGGGCGATTACCATCAGTCCTTAATTTTCATGTCTCTCGTATTTCATGCCTGCAGCTTAGACTCTGGGGGCATTGTTGTGGCAGTGAGTGAGTGATTACGTGGTAAATATTTGAGGTCTTGCACCAGTGCCGACTCTGGGACTACTCTGCTCTGATGTTCTAGTACAGAAACAGCTGTAGAATGAGCGTAGATGTGTTCCCATCATTTTTGTTTATGGACTATGAGATATGAATGTCATGTAATTTTCACATCATAAAATGCCGTTCTTTTGATTTTTTTTTTAACTATTTGAAAATGTAAAAACTGTTCTTGGCTTATAACTGTGTAAAGACATGAATTAGGCTAGATATGATCCTCAGCCATAGTGCACTGACACTGGTGTTTTAGGAAGGCCTGGCCGGGCACTTCTCATTCATTTGTTCACTCACTCTCACGCTATGCTTAGGCACTGTGGGTATAGATTGAACAAGGTGAGCATAGTTCCTGTCCTTGAAGAGTTTTCTGGGTTGCCCAGAGACAGGCTTTAATTAAAATAAAGCAACACCAACCAGTTCTGTGAAGTTTAAAAGTAAAGAGATGGGATGCCTGTGTAACAGGGGCTCTGGATCTAGTTTGAAGGGAGGAGGGAAGACTTCTTGAGGAAGTGACTTTTGAGCTGAGGTATAAAAGGCACATTGATGTTAACTGGAGGAGTGGAGAGAGCAGCAGAGTGTTCTAAGGAGAGGAACGGCAGGAGCAGAGACCCTCGGGCGCGTCTGAGTGTGTAGGGGATTCAAGGAATGCCCAATGGTAGCTGGGTGGCGGGGAGGGCCTTGTGGCCCTCGCTGTAGGAATACGCAAAGACTTTTCAGCTGGGCTTGACAAATAGTTATGTTTTTCTTTTTTTTCCCTCCCAAACTGATGGTTGGATCATGTCCAGTATTTTCGTCTAATTATGTTGGAAGATGTCTTGTGTATTAAGAGTTGAAATATTAATATGTTACGCACCGGCAGACAGGTTTTAAAGAAGATAAATGCAGAGTTGAAGATCTGGTAGTCCGTTGCCTCTTAAAGCAGCACTTAAGCTCAGAAATGAGCCGGGGCTGCTGGCTCAGGGCTCCCTGGCTGCACTGGGCTGCCTTTCCTGCAGCATTCCTCACGGCCGCCTTCCTTGCCTTCTCTCCTGTCCCACTTGCTCTGCTCACAGGCATGCATGTTGCCCATTTCCTTCCCTTGTGGAGGGACCTGTTGCTTGAGACATGGAGAGAGGGGCCACATGCATTCAGGTTGAGAGCTGGTGAGCACCAGCGCTCCCATCTCACTGAGGCTTTTGAGGGGCAGACGGTCTCCTTGTTCAGCTGCCTTCACCCATCAGCCTTCCCATAGAACAAAATATAGGTAATAACCCTCTGTCCAAAGGAAGAAAAGAACCCTATTATTGTAGAAATGACTCTCCAGTTGTGGGAGCGGAAGGGGTTTTGACTAGGAATTTTCAGTTCTTTTAGAGATGTATATGGTAGGGCAGGGGTCCCCAGCCCCCGGTCTGTGAACCAGTACTGGTCTGCAGCCTCTTAGGAAGCAGGCCGCACAGAGGAGGTGAGCGGCGGGTGAGTGAAACTGCATCTGCTGCTTCCCACCGCTCCATCACTCGCATCACTGCCTGAACCATCCACACCCCCGCCACCACCCCAGTGCAGGGAAAAGTTGTCTTCCACCAAAGAATCTGGTCCCTGGTGCCACAAGGTTGGAGGTTGCTGTAGTAGGGTCTTAATGACATTTGAGTGGGTGTTTACCTACATCCTGGCCGGGCAAGTCCTCAGTGGATTTTGCTCACTTTCACAGAGTGAATATTACAATATGGTGAATTAGGAAGTAGTGACGCTTCTGACTAATGTTCTGCTAAATACTGTACTTAGAGAACTTGGTGAAGTGAACACGCTGGGCGCTTGTATGTGTGAGGGAAGCCCCAAGAGTCAGGAGGCTAAGGCAGTCTCTGGAGAGGCTGTGGGTTTCATGATCATCCAGTAAATAATAGCTCACCAAGCAGCATAGGAAACCCCGAATGGACAGATTCAGGATGGCATTCCTCCCTAAAATGAGTCTTGTTCTGTTTTGGTTTTTGAGCATCTGATGCTATGTCCTGCTAGAGTGTAGGTTTCCTGAGAACTTATACTTCTTGGTCACATCAGCCTTAATACTTAGCGGAGTGTCAGCCACAGATTAGATGCCCTGTGTATATTGGTTGGATTGAATGAACACTTCAGACCCTTATTTCCTTTTGGGGTGGGAGTGTGGTGTGCTCGTGTTGCGTGGTCAGAAGGAGGTTTGCAATGTCCTTTTCTCCCTTTAGAAAATATTTTTGAGCATCCACCATGTCATAAACATCATGCTTTCTGTGCAGATAGAGCAGTGAAAATTTTCTGTTTAAGAAACTACAGTGCTGAGACTTTAAAAATAGATTAGCACCTGATAGCTTTGAAAAAAAAACTTTGGAGAGAAACCGTATTTGTCTGTAGTATTAATCGCTGGGAGTAAACATCAAGTGTCTGCAAGTTTTTTGATTGTGAGGGAGGTCTGGAATCTTTCCATAGTAAATGAAGAGGGGGGCAGGGAAGCCTGAAGGTAAAGTACAGATTTGGATATCACCCGGGGACAGAAATCTGTGGTTCGTACCATGATTTCCCTGGGCATTGCCGAATTGGGGAGGTCTGTGTGACTGAACATCGGGATGATCCCTGGAGAAATGGGCTGAAGAGTTGGCTAGGTTTTGGTGTAATTGTATAGCTGTTCAAAGATTTCGTTCATTTTGGGCGAGTGAGAAGTATTCCCAGTTGAATGGGAATCAGCATCTTTTCATGAGTTTGTATGCCAGGCCATTGCTTAACTTTTTTTTTGATTGATTGTGTGGGAGAACTGGAATCTGGAGGAGAAGGGAACAGTCAGGAGCTGAGATCCTTTGGCCTCCTTCCCTGGTGGCTCAGTGGTAAAGAATCTGCCTCCCAATGCGGGAGATGCGGGTTCAATCCCTGGGTTGGGAAGATCCCCTGGAGAAGAGAATGGCAACCCACTGCAGTATTCTTGCCTGGGAAATCTCATGGGCAGAGAAGCCTGGCAGGCTACAGTCTGTGGGGTTGTGAAAGAATCAGACACAATTTAGGGACTAAACAGCAACTGGCCCTTTCCAAGGTCAGCCCTCCTGGGAAGAGCAGACGTTCCTTGAGCAGTCTGCCCTCAGGCGAGAACCTGTCGGGGTGTCAGGCCTAGAGGTAGACTGGAGGCGGACAGGCCAGTGCTATCAGAGGTGTTGCTCCTGGGTTATAGGAATTATCTCTAGGCAGTGAGCCCAGTTTTCATTTCCCTTTCCAGCTCTCTGATGTCCAGGGGAGACTGTGCTTGCAGAAAAGGGGCCTGCATTTGGAAATCTGATGCAGCCACTGGCCATTCACTTAACAACCTTGGTTGGGCAAGGCCCTGATGGGCATCCAGCGCCAATCAGGTGTTGCCTCTGGCCTCGGGGAGCTTGTTCTGTCCAGCCCTGGGTGTCATTAGAGCATTGTCATCAAGTCTCTCTGTGAGGTGGAGGAGGTCATCAGTGTTTTTGTTCCAAGGGTCATTATCCCTGAGTCAGTACTGACAAGACCCTCAGATCAGCCTGTCTTGCTCCTTGTATGACCGAGTAAGAAACTGAGTCCCATAGCTAGTTAGCTGCAGCCCTGGCACTAACCAACCCCCTCCACACACACACCTGAGTGGTATTTAGCTATTTTAAACCCAGTGGTTTTATGCTATTTGCTTCACATTTCCATCTTACTCCCTTAGTAGGAAATAGGGCTTCTTCTGTTTTTAGTTGTTGGACACAGATTGTAAAATTACACATTTATGTCTTAGGTACTGTGGTACAGATGTAAGATGTTCAGTCATATGGAGATTGGAAATTAACAATACAGATGATAAACTTCCAGTGGGGGTTGATTGATAATAGACATTAGTGGTGTTTCCCTGGCAGGGACTAGACTTACACATTCCTGTTCAGGAGCCTTCTCTTTGGCGCCTTTCCTCTGTGCAGAGGAAAACTAACCCTTCATGTGTGTGTTTTTCTCTTTCTGCTCTGTCAGCCATGCCCTCTGGCCTCAGAAGTGAACCAGTTTTTTAAGCTTCACAGTTTACAGCTCTCTTACATTTACTGTCCCGGAGGTAACATGCTGATAAGGCTCTCTTTGCTTTCTGTCCTTTAAAGGACATCTCCTGGAGAATTGTGGTTCTCAAATTTAGTGTGGGGAAGGCGCCTCCTGGGATCCTGCTAAAATGCAGGCGGTGGGGGTTCCCCCCAGAGATTCCGGTTTAGTTGGTTGGCCAGGGTGGACCTCAGGAATCTGCTTCCTTATCCACTGTCCCGCCCCTTCTGCTGCAGACCTCTGGTCCTTTCTTTGAGAAACACTGCTCTCTTCTAGATCATGAATGAATGTCCTCTTTGACCATGAAGTAAAGACTGGCCCTATGAGAGGATGGTTTTCTGAGTGGACTAGAAATAACTAAACTGCGTGGGTGGAGACCAGTGAAGTGTGAGCCCTTTATCCTTAAGTTGACACTCTGTGGTTTATATCTGCCCACCTTCTTTGCATTCTGAGTTTCTTTGCTCCAGAGCAATGGTTTGGGGCCTGTGACTCCCTTTCCCCAGTGGCCCTGAGGTTTCTGTCCCCCCATGCTGATCACTTAGTTGGTGGCACACCACCATGTGCCAAGATTTCCTCCTGGGCCATTCAGAGGGAGGCTCCCGGAGGCCATCCTTAGGGTGTTTCTGGGAGAGGGGGTTTTAATAATCACCACCACCAAATAACTGGTAAGGAGACTTGTAGAGCCTCCGGCTTTTCACCCAGAGAGGGGTTTGATATAGGAGAACCATCTGGCACTTTCCTGAGATACCAGCTCTATCTTAAAAAGACTTAGAAATCAACATGCTTCCCAAACACTCCAGTAAATTGACTGAAAGTTCAAGTAGATTTTTGGTACCAGGCTCCCATGTTCCCCGTAATCTCCGATGGGTGGAGCCTGGGAGTCTGCCCCTCCCAAACCCCAGATCATAAAACTTCATATTAAGTCAGTCATTCCTGTGTCCTCCTTTTAAGTTAAAAAACATCAAGCCAGAACATTGCAGTGTTGCATGGTGTATGGAAATCATCGCAGGCAGAGGTGGCGTGCGGCTGTTCACCCGTTTGCTTGCCATTGCTACAGGAGTTCTTGTTTATCCTGAGCTCATAAAACCCTGGCAGTCTCTTATTGTGCAATGGCAGAGCTGATAGGGAGCTGTAGGAATGCAGCCCTGTGGCCACTCGGAGGCCACATGCTCGCCTTCCGTCTGAAACAGAAAGCGTTTTGACAGGCTTCCACATTTCCTGCAGGGAAGAACAGGCCCAGAGAGTGGCCTTGTCCTTGCCCGTGTCTTGGTGAAATCTGTCATCTAGGCCAGGCCCCTCACAAGCCCAGTTAACTTTATTGACCTCTTTTCCTGTAACACGCATTTGTGTGTGTGTAGGCACTCTTTTCCTAGTTTAATCTCTGTTAAACTGTTAAGGATGGGTTTAAGGAGTATCTGTTCTCTCAGGGTGTTTGCTTTTTAAAAGAAGATGCTTGAGAGTTAGAAATGGCAAAACTCCTCAGACTACCACCTCCCAGAATGCAGGAGAAGAGGGGCAGCTTCGGGGGAGAGGCTGCCCCCTCCCTCTCAGACCGTTTAGGGAAAGTGATGGTGGGAGGTCTAGGTTCTTTAGATGAGAATTCATGTAATTATTTTGCGTAATAAGTTATATGAAAATGCCAACTTCAGGATAGCAGTTTAAAAAGACAAAGCAGTAAGAACTTAGGGTGTTACTAAAGGAGTGGAGGTCCCTATAGTCGCACTTCGTTTTCCAAGGAGCCAGGAGACTCAGTATTATTTCCCTTCTCACTGTCTGTCGCTGGGCTGAAATGAGATTTCAAAACCTTCCCAGGGGTTTTTGAAAAAAACTGCTTCCCCCACCCCCACCATTGGTAGTGGGCCAGATCCCTTGAGATTGTTCGCAAGCTTATGATATTGAAATGTTCAGAAGAAAATTTGGAACCTAAAATTATTTATCAGATATGAGATTGTAGTCTTTTTTTCATCTGAGATGTGTTTTGCATTATCAGGCTATTTATGATATTCTTGTGCTTTTTATTGTTTATGGAAGAAGTACCTTGGAAATCCAAAATAACCTTCTTTCTTTCTGTTTTTTTTTTTTTTTTGCTGCACCTTGGGGCTTGCCAGATCTTAGTTTCCCAACTGGAGATTGAACCCAGGCTATGGCAGTGAAAGTGCCGAGTCTTAACCCCTGGATTGCCAGGGAGACCCCAGATACCCTTCTTTAGATTTAAGGAATGAAAATTCCTTCATTATGAACAGGTATTGCACATCCTTTTAAGATATGACTGAGTCAGACTATCCGTGCAGTCTCAGTCGCTTTATACGACTTAGCAGACTTAGTCTGTATTCTCCTTGTGACTCCGTGGTGACTGTCGGTTATGCAGTTGGCCCTGACCCTTTGGGGAGGAGCCCAGAGTTCACAACCTAAGTGGGCAACTGAAGTGCTGTGTCATCGTCATGTATGCAAGATAGGTTCTGTAAGAGATATCAGATGGCCTCCTAGATAGGATGTGTGAACTAGATCTTGAGGAGTGAGTAGGCATTTGCATGTGGGTTTAGTGCAATAGGAGCAGGGGTCATTGAAGCTCAGCTGGCTTCTGTGCGCCTGTTGGGTGGGGAAAGAAAGGCTCTCGTCCCGTGGAGTGTGGGGCAGCGTGGATCAGGTGACCATGCCACATTGCTCAGCACTTGGGAGCCACTAGAGAGTTCTAAGCATGGGACAAACATATGATTTTGTTGGCTGCGTGTAAGAGAGTTTGGGGAGGGAGGCTGAGGACAGCAAGACCAGTTAGGATAGTCTCGCAGAGGCCCGAGGTTGAAGAACCAGAGGAACGACAAGGAGCGAGAATCTGAGAGACTGACGAAAGGGTCTTTCAGGCTTAGAGACCTTGTGATCCTTTTATGTTGGAGAACAGTTCCTTTCTTCTGCATATTTGTTTATGTTTAGTCTTGTTATTGCTCACTGTAGTCTATTTTAAAAGAAATGTCTTTAGAGCAGAACTGTGGCTCAGAGCATCCAGTGGGAGAACTTTATAGCCAATTGATGGTCATGCTGTCTCCAACCCAGTAGGACTATGCTGACCTCACCCATTCCTTTGATGTCCTGAGGACCTTCTGTACTGTCAGAGAGCCCAGCCTCTGATGTGGGAGTTGTCTTTATCCAGGAAACCAACATACTATTTTTATTTAGTGTGCATGTGTGCTCACTCAGTCATGTCTGACTCTTTACCACCCCATGGACTATGCTCCTCTAGGCTCCTCTGTCCATGGAATTTTCCAGACAAAAATCCTGGAGTGGGTTGCCATTTCCTACTCCAGGGGATCTTCCTAACCCAGGGGTCAAATCCACGTCTCCTGCATTGGTAGGCGGATTCTTTACCACTGTGCCACCTGGAAAGCTTTATTTTTAATTGCTTATTTATTTTTGGCTACACTGGGTCCTTGTTGCTGCATGCAGGCTTTCTCTAGTTGTAGTGAGTCCAGGCTACTCTGCAGTAAGCTGTGCGTAGGCTGCTCATCGCAGTGGTTTCTGTTGTGGAGCTCGGGCTCTAGGATGCGTGGACTTCAGGAGTTGTGGTGTGTGGGCTCAGTAGTTGCGGCTCAAGGGATCTAGAGCTCAAGCTCAGTAGTTGTAACACATGGGTTTAGTTGGCCCATGGCATGTGGAATCTTCCCAGACCAGGGATTGAACCCGTGTCACCTGCATTGCAAGGTGGATTCTTAACCACTAGACCTCCAGGGAAGTCTGGCAACACACTTTAAATTGAACTTGGCTGTTGTTGAGGTCATCAACATTTCAGTATCTGAGAAAAACCATAGAGGAACTTCTAGATTTCTGCTGAAATGTTGAGAGGATAGACTTTGTCTTGGACATGCACTTCTCCTTCTTCCCCTTGATAGTAGGGAACACAGACCTGGGTTTGAATTTTGACTGTGCCAACTGGCTGTGAGATCATGAGTGATCATGATAATATGGATAGTTGATGCCTAATGAGTAGTTAGTGTGTGCCAAGCACTGTTCTGAACTTAACACGCATCAACTCATTTAACCCTCATAACAGCATAACGTGAAGTAGATTCCTGTTATTCACATTTTACCAATGAGAAATCTGAGGCACATTAAGTAGATTGGCTATTACAGCCAGCAAATGGCCGAGCTGGGATTTGAACTCAGTTAGGCTCCAGAATCGGAGAAGGCGACAGCACCCCACTCCAGTACTCTTGCCTGGAAAATCCCATGGATGGAGGAGCCCGGTAGGCTGCAGTCCATGGGGTCGCTCAGAGTTGGACAGGACTGAGCGACTTCACTTTCAGTTTTCACCTTCATGCATTGGAGAAGGAAATGGCAACCCACTCTAGTGTTCTTGCCTGGAGAATCCCAGGGACAGGGGAGCCTGGTGGGCTGCTGTCTATGGGGTCGCACAGAGTCAGACACGACTGAAGCGACTTAGCAGCAGCAGCAGCAGTAGGCTCCAGAATCCAGTAGGTGATACTTTGGGCAAGTGGATGATACCATCTTGTGAGATTACTATGAGCTTTATTTTTTTGTTATGAGCTTTAAATGATAGCGTGTATTAAGTGTTTAGTACAATGTCTGGCACATAGTAATCATTTACTTAATAGTATCTAATACTGTTAGTAATATGAATGTAAACATTATGAAATAGTCTATATAATTTTTTTCCATTTTTGTAAAGAAAATTGCCATGTGTATTTATGGATAGAAAAGTATCTGAAAGGATATACTCCAAAGTGCTGACTGAGGTTATTACTGGTGATATGGTTATGTACATTTTATTTTCTTCTTTGTTTTGCTGTGTTTTTGAGATTTTCCGCAGCAGACGTGGGTATTGTTATTATTTGAAATAAAAGTCTACGGTTTGTTATTGGGTTTTGTTTTTGTTTTTTAAAGCTACGGAGGCACTCCCAGGCATACAGGAGCTCTTTAAGCGCCAACAGAGTGAGGTGTCCCTGCAAGGCTATGGAACTCCACACTGTGCTCAGCAGCTTGGAGGCTGTTTGGTCTTTTTCTCACTTTGTCTTTTAATTTTGTATGGTGTTTTGGACACACACATTTTTTGCTGCTGTCTTTCTTTTGGAGTTTAGACAGGTGTTTACATTCCTAGAGAACAGAAATGTTACAGCAGGGATTATTTCCATGTTGCTGGGGTGAGTGATCAAGCCTGTGGAAATCAATGCCTCCCTGCTGCTGCTCAGCCTGGAGTCAGGTCCCTTGAGTTGCCTGTGCAGGAAGCAGCTGTGTGGCTTACAGTCTGAAGCTCTGCCCTCTGAGGACGTGGGGCTCAGTCCTGAGAGGGCGTTGGTTTTCCTTGTCCACAGCATCAGGGCGCACGGCATTTGTCGTGGCTGCTGGCTGTGCTTCAGCGTGAGCTCTTCAGGAGTTCTCTGCACAGATCTTCCTTGTCAGTTTCTGATGTGCCGATGGCTGGATCAAAAGTCACATCATCCCTGTGTGACTTGAAAATTTGGCAGAAATCTATGCACCTGTTGTTAACAAGATACAGAAAGAGACAGAAACTTTGATTACAAAGGCATCGTCTACTAATTTAAATGGTTTCTATTTTGCATTTAAATCTTGAATCAATGTTGACTTTATTTTCTTTTATGTTGTGGCCTAGGTTTCAAACCTATGCCATAATTCTTAATACTTTTATTTCTTTCCAAAATTTTAGCCAATTGTCATAATGCCTTTGTTTAATAATTAATACTTTTTCCACTGATTTGATTTGAAATGCCGCATAAATATTTTTATATCTACTTAGCCCTGTATTTTGATTCTCTGGCAGTAGAGTACTGGTTTAATTATTGTGACTTTATAATATGCTTACCCATTTGGTAGGTCAAAGCCTCACAACTTGTTTATTTTTTCAGAATTCTCAAAGGTTAAACTTCAGATTAATTTTGTAATCTCTTTGGTATGCTTTGAAGAACTTTTTAGAATTTTGGCTGGATTTTTTTTTTAAGTTTCTACTGATACATAAGGATTTCTTAAATATATACCTATGCATTTTATGTTTTGTTGTTTTTTTAATTTTTTAATTCTTAAAAATTTTTTCTGCACTGTGTGGCATGTGGGATCTTAGTTCCCTGACCAGGGATTGAACTCGTGCCCCTCTGCACTGGAAGTTTGGAGTCTTAACCACTGGACCACCAGGGAAGTTCCACGTTTTACACTTTGATTGTATTGTGAACATGTTTTTGACTGTCTCCTGCAGGTGTAAAGGAAGCCATTTGCCCACCGGGAGGGTCTAAGAGCCAAGAATTGACCAGGTCTCACCCAATACTCTGCCCCTAATGTTGACTGCTGCATTGGCCTAAGTCAGGCTCTTAATAAGTATTTGCCAAGTGAATGAATAAACATCTCTATATATGTGGTGTTTTCTTCTTTTGGATTCTTTTAGATAGATTCCTAGGAATGGAGTTTTGGATCAAAGGAGATGAGCATTATTATAGCTTCTAAAATGTGCTGAGTCTTGGTAGATGGAGGTTCTTTACCAAAGGGCTGGAGACCCAGATGGTAAGAGGGCTTGGGTCAGTTTGTGGTGCAGTGAGAATGCAGCTAGGAGATGAGGCCTGACTCCTGTGTATGTGCACGGTTGCAGCTCTGGCCCCTGTGCCCAGTAATGTGCTTGCCTGCCAGGGTAGGCCCTTAATAAACATATCTTGAGATGAATTAACTTTATTGTGGGACTTTTCAGAGCACCAAGGAAAGAGCTAGGCTTGGAGAGAGGGAAGTCCCTGGGGTCCAAGGGCAGGGACAGGTGTCTGGAGTCCATCTCCCCAAGAGTTGACTTCTGGGTTTTGGGCTTTTGGTGGTCTGGGCACAAAGGCTTGTGGGAACAGCTGGGGCGTCACATGGTTCTCCTCGCCAACTGTCAAGGGCTGAATTCCACCTCAAGCTGGACGTGGCATGGCCTGGTTTCCATTCTCTGAACTGGCATCTCAGGTTATGGCGCCTAAATGCAGCAGATGTCTGTCATCTCAAATCTGTCATCACGCAGTCCTTGTCTGCCCTCCCAGCTCCCCAGGACATTCCTGCAGCTGTGTAGGGACAACCAGAATGGCTTTCCCATATGTTTGGCTTGATTTCTCATGTTGGGATTGGTGCCATATTTGAACTAGAGTTTTAGCCGTTTTGAGGCAGTAGCAGTAGCTGAACGTAGGAGAGGATGAGTCAGATATTTGAGTGTTTAACTGTATTCCAGGCACTGTGCTAGGCATCTTGGACCATACTGAGGCCAGAAGGTTTTGCCTCTGCCTTCAAGGAACTTAGACTAATGAGAACACACAGGGAGGGCACCACTGCCGTGGGAAGCTGTCCTGGGCTGTCTAGTGTTCTGAGTTCCCCATTCTGAGTGTGCAGAGAACATTCAGGCTCAGGTCAGTAAGCCTTATTTGCATTTTGAATTGGGTTTTGCAGACTGAGTAGGAGATGAAGAGACCAGTGTTTATGGGAGACTCAGGATATGACCCTGGTGAGCCTTCAGACAACAGATGTGACATGTGGCCTGTTGGATGCTTGTCTGGCATCTGCTCTTATTCTCTTCTGAGCTGGAAGCTTTGCCTCATTTCTGCTTTTTCCAGCATGGTTGAATGTCTGTCTGGTTCTCCAGAATGTGGGACTAAAGCATTTTAAATGGTGATTTGGGTAGGGTGGGGCAGCGATTGATCCTCTCTGGGTCATGCTGGTGGTGGTGATAAGCCTCAGCACTGTCCGGCTCATTTGTCACCAGGTGGGTATAGCTCAGTGGAGGGAGTTCTGGTGATGGACTCCTTCAGGTGCCCTGTGTGAATGAAGACAGATCCCTCGAGGGTCCTACTTGCCCTCCTCTGGGAGAGGGCAGGGAAGATTCTGAAATGTGAGCCATCAGCTAGGCCAGCCAGACTCATTCTTTTAGGTCTCCAAATAATGTTGGCATCTCCATGGATATTAACAGAGCAGGAGGTGGTTGGGGATATGGGGGGTACTTAAAGAAGAAAGTTGTTTGAGTCATAAAGTTCTGTGGGAGGTGAAGAATGTTGGCTGCCCCACTGTCAGGAGCCCCATGCCCATGGCCATCCCTGAGGGCATTCCCACCTGCTGGGTTTCCCACCTCGCCAGATCTCCTGCCAGCCTTGGCTCTCCCAAATGGTACTTGCCATCATTATCTAGAACAGCCCCATTCAATACAAATACGATGTGAGCCAGATATATACTTTTAAGTTTTTGGATAATCACATTAAACAATGGAATTCCACTGTTTAACAGGTGCAATTATTTTAACTAATATACTTTATTTAATCCAGTGTACCTATATTTTATCATGTGGCACTAGCCATATTTCACATGCTCACAAGCTGTGTGTGACTAGTGGCTACTGAGTTGGCGGGGCAGATCACCAGACTGACTTGCATGACCGACTAAGACTGGAGCAATGAAGAGACTAGTTTGTGATTCTGCATTTAGTTAGGACTGAACAAGGCCAAATCTCAGTTCAGTCTGTTTAAAAGATATCAAGGGGAAACACAGAGGCTTTGTGGATTTCTGCTGATTTTGCTGTTTTACTTTTAATCCTGTCCTGTCTTACAACCTGTGTGTGCTTCTGTCTTTGGGCCTCAGCTCCCTGAGGGGAGGACCTCTGGGGGCTTTTCTGCCTCCTTGATCTTGGCACATGCCTGGGAGCCATGTGCCCCGAGCAGCCTTTCACAGCTGCTTGAGGATTGAAGTCAAGATACTTTTCCTGATTTCTAGGTTTTTTTCTTTTTCTTTTTGAAGAAAACAAACCCCAGTTAATCTTTGTCTTGAGATAATTTTGCTTGCCTTATTGACTAGATTTCTGTAACATGAATAATATGCCAGATATTGAAAGCATGTGATCTGAAAGTTTAGCCCCAGGAATTTAGTAAGAGATGATTAAGAGGTTACTAATTGTTCCTCAGTCAGATTTAATACTCAGAGATTTAAAGGGGGAACAGCTTTCTTTTCTTTTTTTAAAAAAACTTGTGCTTTAATTGAGTGATCGGTTGGCTGCACTGGGTCTTCGTTGATTTCGCACAGGCTTTCTCTAGTTGCGGAGAGAGGGAGCTACTCTTGGTTGTGGTGTGCGTGCTTTTCATTGTGGTGGTCTCTTCCGTTGCAGAGCGCTGGCGTCCATGGTTGGAGCACGTGCGCTCAGTAGTTGGAGCACACAGGGTCAGTAGTTGTGGCTCACGGGCTTAGGTGCTCTGCAAGCCAAACCTGTGACTGCTGCATTGGCAGGTGGATTCCTATCCGCTGTGCCACCAGGGAAGTTGGGAAAAAGCTTTCTTGTAACAGGCATATTTCTCATGGTGCCAGCATTTCAGGAAACAGCCAGAGAGGTCAGTGCTTAATCTGACTTCTCCCTGGGACAGGATTGGGGGCCAGGCATGGGAACTGGTGTGAGGACCAGAACACACACATGCACATGCACACACATGCACACACTGTCAAAACACACACACTTTCCCCTAAGCTGGAGGTTGGGAGACGAGGGGCTCAGTATAGACTCTGTGAAAGGAGGGAAGGGGGAGGGGCTGGGTGGGCTTTGGGCTCTGACTGGGCTTTGTCCCAGCCCCTTACTCTTCCAGTCACTCTCTCCTCTTCTCTGGGAATGCTGCGTTCTCTTTGTCTTGCTTCAGAGCCAGGCTGAGCCCCCGCTGTGCACCCTGCGACCAGATTGCCACTCAGACTCCAGCTTGAGGGCTCTTGGGCCCTAGCTAATCTCCTCCCCTACCTGAACCCTGGCCCCACCCCCTGCTTATCCCAGCCTCCCCCTCCCTCATTCCCCTGCCAGCCTCCCTGTCTGTGCTCTCTCTCCTCGGCCTTTGCACACACTCTTCTTTCTGCCTGGAGCTTCTTTCTATCTTGTCCTTCTGGCCACCACCTGCTTCCCCTTTAAGACCAAGATCATGCATCACTTCATGATTGTTTGTTCATTCATTTCTTCACTTATTTATTCAACAAAAATGTGTCTGGCACTGAGCTTGATGCTAGAAAAATGGAGACATCTCAGAGTTTATGTTTATTGGACAAGAAAGACATTAAGCTCACAGTATGAACCTTTGAATCTATAGGTAGCAGTTTTCTTAAACTTTCAGTACCTGACCCTTGTCCCATTTCCTCTGCTTGATTAATTATCTTCCCTCAGCATCTCCAGTCACACCAGCCCCACCTTACCCTCTCTGACCTCTGTCACAGCACTTAAAACACTCTTGAAATCACTGATTTATTTTTCCTATCTTTCTCACAAGCCCTGATTCCAGGTTCCTGATAGATGTTAAGAGTAAATGTTGACTGAATGTATGGATGAAATGATGACTTGGCTGATAGTTGGAGGGATTCTCTGTAGGATACCAGCAATCATAAACTGAGTGGTTTTCCTTCCTAGGGCCATGCCTGCAAGTGTCACTAAAAAGAATCCAGGCTGTAGCCAGAGCACTTGGAGGTTGTCCTTTGCTTGTGGACGGTAGAGGTTTGATCTCTGACTTGTCACTTGCTTTAAGCCTAAGAGCAGTTGTCCAGATTGCCTCTGACCCTGAGGCAGAATTTATAGGTTCTAAAACCATGGGGTCTGATGTCTGTACCCCTTACTGGATGCCAGTGGTTGCCACCATAATTGTGCCATGGCATCCTTCTCCTTGGGGCTCCTTTGTGGGGGCAGCCTGGAGACCTGTGACCCACACTTGCCATCTAGTTTGTTAGTTAATAGCTAGGTTCATCATTTTGAGTTCCCTCTATATCTTGTTTTTTTTTTTTTAATGTATATAGTGAAGGTCACTGTGGTATATAGTTCTTTGAGTTTGGACAGATAAGTAGAGTCGGGTATCTGCCCCCATTGTCATGATGCAGAGTAGGTCACCCTCCCCACCACATCCTCTCATGCTGCCCCTTTGTAGTCAGCCAGCCCTTTCTCCCAAGCCCTGGCAACCACAGGCTTGTCGTCTGTCCCTATAAATTTGCCTTTAGAAGAATGTCATGTAAATGGAATGTGTATGTAGCCTTTGGGGGCTGGCTTCTTTGATGTATGCATGTAACATTCATCCATGTTGTGTGAATCAGTGGTTTGCTCCTTTTTACTGCTGAATAGTATTCCATGGTATGAACGTTCCACAGTTTGTTTATCCGTTCACTGGATAAAGGACATTTGGCTTGTTTTCAGTCTTTGGCGATTATGAATAAAGCCTCTGAGCATTTGCATGCAGGGTTTGTGTGAATATGTATTTTGTATTCCTCTGGGGTGAACACCTAGGAGTGGGGTTGCCAGGCCATTTGGTAGGTGTATAAGGAACTGCCACCCCGTTCTCCAGAAACCTACTCTATTGTATATCCCCACCAGCAAGGAAGGAAAGTTCTAGCTGCTCTGTGCCCTTTCCAGCCATTGATATTGTCTGCTGTTTAAAAATATGGCCATGGTCATAGATGTTCCATCTAGTTTTTTTCTTTTTAATTAATTACTTATATTTATTTGTTTATTCTTGGCCTCACTGGGTCTTCATTGCTTCGTGCGGACTTTCTCGAGTAGCGACGAGGAAGGGCTGCTCTCTTGGTGCAGTGCGCAGGCTTCTCACTGAGATGGTTTCTCTTGTGGAACATAGGGTCTAGAGCTCAGGCTCAGTAGCTGTGGCACGTGGGCTGAGCTGCCCCATGGCATGTGGGATCTTCCTGGACCAGGAATGGAACCTGTGTTCCCTGTATTGGCATGTGGATTCTTAACCACTGGACCACCTGGGAAGCACACCACCTAGTTTTTAATCTGCAGTTTTCTTTGCTCACTTTCTTAGGTGCTGACAGGATTTAAATACTGTTATTAGATTTGATTTGGCAAGGATGTCATCCATACCTATGTGAGATGTGGTTTCCTCAGATAGAATTCATAGGTACTCAGAACGAAAGGGCACTGAGAATATCAAGCCTTCCAAAAACCTTTTGAGGAAGACAGTAAATTGTATCATTCTGTAATTTCAGAATTTAAAAAGATTTCTTATTATTAGGATTAAATTCTTTATGTAAAAGTTGCTGTTTTCTTGACCATTTGTAGTGAACGAAAGTTACTGATCTTGAAATTTCTTTGAGTTGTTCTTTTTAAAAATAATTTTGTATATTTATTTATTTTTGGCTGTGCTGGGTCTTCGTTGCTGTGTGGGCTTTTCTCCAGTTGCAGCAGGCAGCGGGTATTCTCAAGCTGCAGTGTGAAGGCTTTTCATTGCAGTGGCTTCTCTTGTTGTGGAACACGGGCTGTAGGGCATTTGAGTTTGAGTAGTGTGGCGCATGGGCTTAGTCGCTCCAACTGTGGGATCTTCCCAGACCAGGGATGGAACCTGTGTCCCCCTGCATTGACGGGCAGATTCTTTACCACTGAGCCCCCAGGGAAACCCCTCTTTGAGTTGTTCTTAACTCTCCCTGCCATGTGTCAAGGTGTGCAGTCTGTCCTCACAAAACTTTTTTTTTTTTTTTTTATGCTGTTTATGCTCTTGGTGACCATAACACTTTTTCCCACTCCCTCTTGTAGGCCCCTAATCGTCAGCTCATGACTTACTGGTTACAAGAGCTTCAGCAGAAGAGGTGGGAATATTGCAACAGCCTCGACGTGGTAAAGTGGGACAGCAGGACCTCCCCGACGCCTGGGGACTTTTCTCAGGGCCTCGTGGCCAGAGATAACACAGGTGGGTGAGGGACGGGGGCTCCCGTGTCAGTGCTTTTTGCACTGACGTTCCATGTATTAAGTCAACTTAGCAGAAGAACTGAGAATGAGAATGATGATGATGATGCCTGAGGAAGGGCAGCATCCCGTAGTTACTGAGGGCCTCTGCTTTCATGTACAGACTGTACTCAAGCCCAACAGCACCTCAGGAGTCAGGCAAAGCTGGTGCCTGGCACCCTACAGCGATGGTACTGCTGAGGGCAGTGGGCAGTGCACCGTCATGCTGAAGTCCAGTCTGACCCCAGGGCCAGCCTTCTCTCCACTCCCTCTGAAGGTGAAGCACCAACACCCACAGTCCTGTGCACAGATGTGTGTGCCCACTGGGAAGATGTTCTCAGAGCTCTCACTGTGATTCACCGATGCTTCTTGGGAAGACGTTAAACCAGACGATAAAACTCTGGTTCTGTTTTATCTTGGACCTGTGGCATTTTCACAATTCATGCTAAGCCCTGGCCAGTTGCAGTGTGGAGATAAAGCGGTTTTATATTTGAATATCAAAAACATTAAAGCCCCATGATCGTCTCACAACTGTTTGGTTGCGATTACCATATTAGAAGAGTAGGCGGATAGTTATTCAAAGCCCACCCGTCCAACCTGGCTCCTGCAGGGACTGTGGAAGTGGAGATGGGGGGTGCTGTACTTGTGGCTCTCTCTTCATAGAGGGAGCAGGGCAGGCCCAGAAATAGCCAGCCCCTGGGCCCTGAGGTAAGGTGTGAGAAGGCCAGGCCATCACACCAGCATTTCTTAAGGAGTGCACTTTGGAATTTAGCTGGAATGGGTGGTTCTCAGGCCTGTAAAGAGGTGTGGTGCGAACTTTTTAACACCTTCGAGACGTTCGCTCGGGAGAGCACAGGCTACTGTAGATTACCGGTGACCTGGCAACGTGTGCAGCTGACTAGTGGAAAGCCTTCTTGGACTTTTAAAATTATTTTTCCTCCAAATTCCTGTTTTACTGCCTACCTCGTTTTTAACCAGTCAGCAGGTTAACCCTCTGGTCAGTGAGAAATTACCGTATACTTCACACCTGTTAAAAATGCTATGCAGCGAGAGTTCTTAGGTCATTTTCATGGATGACTTAACACCAACAATAGCAGGAGCTGAAGGGATGCCTGCCTTTTCAGGCCAAAACCCCTCTATGTTTAGTTCACATGTCTGCTCATTGATGACTGAGTTTTTTAAAAAGCCACTATTTTAGAGCTTTAGATCAAAAGAATCTCCATAGCTCAGAATCAGTCACTGGGAATGTTTGGAAACCCTGCCGGGAAGCCGGCAGTATTCAAGGCAGTAGCCTTTGGCACAGGCAAGCCTGGCTTTGCCTTGGTTCCTTTCTTCTGAGGACACCAAGTGTTTCCATCTAAGGGAGACTCAGGCATTAGACTGAGAGGAGAGCCACAGGAATGGCACCCAGCCCTGCAATCCCTTCATAACACAACCTGCCTTCTTTTAAGCTGAGGTGCTGAGGCCGGGGAGCCGGAGAAAACACCTGCAGCCCCCCTTGGCTCTCTGCATTTGGTTTGGGGACTGTAGTGTGGGAATTTAGAGTTGGCATCCTCTGGCATTTACTCATTCAGGAAGTAGATGCTCATGCCAGGCCTGGATCCCCCTCACAGAGTTTATAGTCCAGCAGAGGGAAAAAAAAGTGAGATCACATGAGAGGGAAGGAACAGGGTACCAAGGGCCATGGATGGCTTACGCACAGCTTTGGGGTGGGTGGGGACCCTCTCTGAGACCTGAGGATGATCAGGTAAGAGCAGCGCAGTGCCCTCCAGGACTAGAAGGAGGTGAGGCTCGAGGAGGAAGGCAGTGGGCAGGGAGCCAAGCTGGGGGGCACACCCAGGGCCAGGGTCGGGAGGGCTGGACTGTGGGCTTGGGCTTCTGGACTTTGCTAAGAGCAGTGGGATACCTCTGAAGATTTTATGTGTAGAAATGACTAATTTTGAACTTATGCCAATTTTGTAGATAACTTCTGAGAATAAATAGTTAAACTTTGGATGACCAGGTGATTTGGAAGACTGTAGTTATTCAGGAAGACAGAAAGTCTAAAGGAGGTAGTCGAGAAGAAAAGGCTAGATTTTACCCCCTCCCCCATTTTAATCATCATTTTAGATAAAATTGGTTAACAGATAAAATGTGTTAAGGTTTGTCATGGTGCTCTGTGATGTTTCTGAAGCCATGCTAGTAGTCATCTGCTCAGCCTAAATCATGCTAACTCTAGCTAAGATTGAAGACACGTTTTTATTACTCTGATTTGCATTAAAAAATGAAACTTTTCCTACTCTCCTCTCCATGTTACCCAGTTTTTGGTACAGTCTTCATTTGTTGCTAATGTTGTGGTCCATCAGTACTTGCCTAGCACCTAAAGTCAACCCCGGGAAAGATACATGAAATTGACGTTTCCTGGACAGCAGCTCTGTCTAGTGGAGGAATCCCTGTGGGCCTGGGTTTGAGTCTTGTCTCTGATGTTTACTGTTTGTCAGACTCATGAGTGTGAGTCTTTTTTCTCTCTAGTAAAGAGTAGCGGACTGCAGCCTGTGGAAATGAAGTTTTATTGGAACAAAGCACCACTTATTTATTTCGTATTGTCTGTGGCTGCTTTTGCACACCAGTGGTAGAATTGAATAGTTGTCACAAGAGCATTTGGCTCACCAGTCTAAAATATCTACTACTATCTGGCCCTTTAAGAGGAAGTTTTTTTCTGACCCCTCCTGTAATGTCTTGAGCGTCCCCCTCTTGTTGAGCCTTAGTTTTTTCAACTATGAAATGGAGATTGTTTATTCAGTCTTTCACTCCAGGCCTTCTTATATTCTAGGCATTGTGCCACTGCCTGGGATATAAAGACAGATAAGTTGTGGGCCGTGTTCTTGGAGAGTATGTGGTCTAGAGAGGGACCCAGACAGGTAAAGAGGCCTGCACAATGCAGTCTGGTAAGCGTAGGGGCCTGAGGTGGGCACAGGAGGCTTACCTACACTTGCGTGTTGGAGGGTAGGATGTTGGTGGTGTCTGAGAAGGCTTCCTGGACTAGGAGATGACTGAACTGAGTCCTGAAGTCAGGTAAGAGCCAGCCTGGTGAAGCAGGGAGTGGAAAGGCCTAGAGGCCCTGGAGATCAGGGCCTGATGCACATGTAGAGAGGGTGGGCAGGAGTGTCAAAGAGAAAGCTGGATGGATGATCAGGGACTAAACCTGGAGGGGCTTGTAAGATAAGCAGCAGCACGACCAGTGATTGGGTTGGATGTGGATTTCAGATGATTAACCATGGCTGAGAGGGGGAAGAATGGATTCCTCAGCAAGAGGAGAGGAAGGGAGACCAGTTGGAAGGCTGGTCCAGCCTAGAAATCACAGTAGCGGGTAGCAGCAGAAAAGATGGAAAAAAGTGTGCAGAGTTGGAGATTGTGTAGTGAGAGAATTGGAGGATTAAAGGTGGGATTAGCTTTCTGGGAGCAAGAGGGCAGAGGGTGCTGTCCAGGCCCCAGGCCCAGGCAGTTGGCTGGATGGGATTGGGAGGAATACTCACCATAGCCTTGTCCCCCACCTGTCCCCACCCGCCATAGTTCTCTTATGTGGATCAGGTGGGAAACTGCGTTGTTAAGTGTAAAGATATACATTATATATATACATTGGAATATACATTATATTCCAATCCCAATATACATTGGAATATACATTATATTCCAATCCCAATATACACTGGAATATACATTATATTCCAATCCCAAAGAAGGGCAATGCCAAAGAATGTTCAGACTACCACACAGTTGCACTCATTTCACATGCTAGCAAGGTAATGCTCACAATCCTTCAAGCTCTAGGCTTCAACAGTATATATAAGCTTCCAGATATATAAGCTGGATTTAGAAAAGGCAGAGGAACCAGTGATCAAATTGCCAACATCCGGTGGATCATAGAAAAAGCAAGAGAATTCCAGAAAAAAACATCTGCTTCATTGACTACACTAAAGCCTTTGACTGTGTGGATCACAACAAACTGTGGAAAACTCTTACAGAGATGGGAATATCAGACCACCTAACCTGCCTCCTGAGAAATGTAGGTCAAGAAGCAGCAGTTAGAACTGGACATGGAACAGTGGACTGGTTCAAAATTGGGAAAGGAGTACATCAAGACTATATATTGTCACCTTACTTATTTAACTTTTATGCAGAGTACATCATGCAAAATGCTGGGCTGGATTAATCACAAGCTAGAATCAAGATTGCTGGGAGAAATATCAATAACTTCAGATATGCAGATAACACCACCCTAATGCAATGGCACCCCACTCCAGTACTCTTGCCTGGAAAATCCCATGGACGGAGGAGCCTGGTGGGCTGCAGTCCATGGGGTCCCGAAGAGTCGGACACAACTGAGCGACTTCACTTTCACTTTTCACTTTCATGCATTGGAGAAGGAAATGGCAACCCATTCCAGCGTTCTTGCCTGGAGAATCCCAGGGACGGGGGAGCCTGTGGGCTCGCCCAGATTCCGACACGACTGAAGCAACAGCAGCAGCAGCAGCAGCAATGGCAGAAAGCAAAGAGGAACTAAAGAGCCTCTTGTTTGAAGGTGAAAGAAGAGAGTGAAAAAGCTGGTTTAAAACTCAACATTCAGAAAACTAAGATCATGGCATCTGGTCCTGTCACTTCATGGCAAATAGATGGGGAAAAAATGGAAACTTTATTTTCTCAGGCTCCAAAATCACTGTGGACAGTGACTACAGCCACGAAATTAGAAGACGCTTGCTCTTTGGAGAAAAGCTATGACAAACCTAAAGCAGACACAGTACTTTGCCTACAAAGGTCCATCTAGTTAAAGCTATGGTTTTTCCAGTAGTCATGTACGGGTGTGAAAGTTGGACCATAAAGGAGGCTGAAAGTTTAAAGAAAGTTTAGTCGCTCAGTCGTGTCCGACTCTTTGCGACCCCATGGACTGTAGTCTACCAGGCTCCTCTGTACATGGGATTTTCCAGGCAAGAATACTAGAGTGGGTTGCCATTTCCTTCTCCAGAGGATCTTCCCAACCCAGGGATCGAACCCAGGTCTCCCATGTTGTAGGCAGACGCTTTACCGTCTGAGCCACCAGGGAAGTCAAAGGACGCTGAGCACCAAAGAACTGATGCTTTTGAACTGTGGTACTGGAGAAGACTCTTGAGAGTTCCTTGGACAGCAAGGAGATCAAACTAATCAATCCTAAAGGAAATCAGCCCTGAATATTCATTGAGAGGACTGATGCTGAAGTTTGAAGCTGAAGCTCCAAAACTTTGGCCATTTGATGTGAAGTGTTGACTCATTGGAAAAGATCCTGATGTGGGAAAGACTGAGGGCAGGAGGAGAAGAGGTCAACAGAGGATGAGATGCTTGGATGGCATCATTGACTCAATGGACTTGAGTTTGAGCAAGCTCCAGGAGATAGTGAAGGACAGGGAAGCCTGGCGTGCTGCAGTTAATAGGGTCACAAAGAGTCGGACGTGACTGAGCGACTGAGCAACAGCAACGTACACACATGTGTACGTACATATATGTGGGCTTCCCTGGTGGCTCAGTGGTAAAGAATCTGATTGCAGTGCGGGAGATGTAAGTTTGATCCCTGGGTCAGGAAGAACCCCTGGAGAAAAAAAATGGCAACCCACTCCAGTATTCTTACTGGGAAATCCCATGGACAGAGGAGCCACGTGGGCTACAGTCCATGGGATCACAAAGAGTCAGACACGACTGAGAAACAAACCAACAACAACAATACCTATATATATGATATTATCATTTTGAATCCCTTAGGGACCCATTCAGCTGCAATTAGTGGAAAACCTAGTAGGGACTTACAAGTAGAGATTTGTGTCTCACGATGGCAGTCCCTGGTTGGCAAAGCTCCCCTCCACCAGTGCCATTGAGGGACCCATTCTGTCCTCCTTTGGAAGTGACACCCATATCAAATAGGAGAAAGCTTTCCTGGAAACTCTTATCGCCTTATGCCTCATTAGCTAGAACTGTCCCAGGACCAGCCCTCGCTGGAATGGAGTTTGAGGAGGCAAGTGTTCTAGCTGAGCATGTGGCCACCGTCAAAACCAGGGTCTGTGAGGAAGACCTGGAACGGGGTTTGGATAGGCAGTTGGCACTGTCACATAATTGCCCACATTAAATTTGTTTTCTAGGGTTCATGTTTCCAGAGGAAGAATCTGTTCATCTGTGTGATTGAAATTTGCAGCCGTATATTAGTCAGACAGATATTATAAAGTGGGATGACTTTGTCACCGTTTTATCGGGTCTGTCCGCCTTTCATCTCCAGCCTGGCCTCTGAAAGTATGCCACGCCTCAGACGCTTCTCTGTATGTCTTCCACGTTTGGATAGATAAAGACCTAGTTTCAACACAAAGGAATAATTTGCAAAGATAAAATCAAGAACCTGCTGACCTGCAGAGCTGTTGGGAAAGAGGTAGCCAGAACCCAATTACCAGATGTACGTGCCGCATATTCTGTATACTCCATTTCCCATCTAAACGAATAGGCGAACAAGCGAGGGGAAACAGGACTTTGTTTTTTAAGACTTCTTGAGAATTCGGGAGTACAGAAGCCCTTACCATCACAGGAGGCTTCAGTGCCCAAGTGCCTGTTTGAGTTCGGGGGTATTTCTTGCAGAAAGTGGTACGGTGAGGACGGTTTGAGGGATGACTGCACGTTTCCTCCTCTGAAACAGCTGCGAGAGTAACTGCTGTGGTGCTGGCGGCTTGTGTGGGAGCGGGGGAGGGGAAGGGAAGTAGCCGCTGCGTCCAGTCCTCCCCCAGCGTGTGCTGGGCGCTCTGTGTACGTGCTGGGACTGGAGGGAGGGAAACCATAGGGTAGGATGCAGACCCCACATTGGCAAAGCTGCAGGAATTCCACCAACTCATTTAATGTCCCAGTTCCCCAAAGTCATCAAAGAAGCTGTGCTTTTATGTAATCCTGTTTGTAAAATTCTACAGAACGCTATGTGGTGTTGTAATGTGTAAGTCATGGTGATTATCAGCCTCGAGGCTGAGAGGCAGCCTGATCTAGTGCAGAAAGTGCATGGAACTTCGGGCACACACCATTTCCCCGCCTGGGAACAAGATGCTCCCTGAGGTTCCTTCTGGATTGGAGTTTCTGTGATTCCTGACATCAGGCTGTGACAGGGAGGGAGACGATGAGCAGGGTTAGATTCCAGCTGTATCTCTGGGGGAGCCCATGGGAGCCTCCTGAAGAAGATCTGCAGGAGACTGTCCACGGTGGGCTGGACCGTGGTGCCCGTGGAGACGGGCTGAGCCCAGCTTTGGGTGGGGTGGGGTCAGTGAGTGTGGGGGGTGGATGGGGGCGCTGGGCATGACGCAGGAGTGCATGGAGGCGTGAGAAGGCAAGAGAGAGAAGCCCTGGATTGGGGTATGCTCCCCCCATGTCACTCAGGGGGTCTCTCAGGGGCGAGGTGGCAGGAAGGGGGGAGTCAGGAGGGATGGTGAGCACAGATTCTTAGAGAATGGCAGGGCCCGCTGCCTCCTGTCCTCAGCCTGCAGCAGGCCCTTTCTCCACACCACGACCATCGTCCTTCATTTCTTCCTTCAGCCATTTACCAGTGTTTATCGAGTCTGCTGTGGGGTATGTGGCCATCAGCACATCAGACAGAGGTCCGATTCTCACAAGATTTACATCCTTGGTGAGGCTGGGGAGAGAGCGGATGGACAAGTCATTAACCAGACACGTGGGCTGGTCCACCCCGGGGCCTCTGAGACCCCAGCTCGCTGCCTCTGCTTCCTTTGGGGGTAGACGCCCACTGTGCCCTCACTTGGAAGGTGCCTGTGCTGCTTCCGACCACTCCTCCACAAGCTGGGTTAGACTCACTTTGATAAAGGGGAAAAAAGCTTTTTCAGGTTAACCCCACTCTGAGTGACCTCCTCCAGCTCCCAGTGGGGACCCACAGGCTCTCTTTTGCAGTAACTTTGACACACATGGGAATGGCCTTTCCCCAGAGCTCTTTCCTCATTTCTTGGATGACGCTGCATCTTGGCTGTCTGTTCTGCCCTCTTCAGGTGGCTGGCGGGGGGCTAGGAGCAGGAGAGGAAGGGAAGACTCACGGAGGTGACCAGATGTGAGCAGGAGCCTCCCCTGTGTGGGGTCCCCGGTGTTAGACTGCGTCCGGTGGGAAAGACTCCTGGAGATCTGGGAGTGGCCACACTGGGACGATAGAGGTTCTGCTGGAATCAGAACCCAGGAATGTAAAATTTGTAGTCCAAAACTTGCTCAGGAGTATCATTTAGGCATTTGAAAATTTTCAAAAATCACAAAGATCTAAACACCAAAACTCTTCAAGCACAGACTCTTCCCCCGCTGCAGCTGCACGGGAAAGCACATGTTTGTGACCCCAGTCCATCTCTTGGGGCTGCCAGGAAATACTGTCCTGTCCTAGTTTCTGTCCTCCTTGAAGTGGTCCCCTGAATGCTAATGTTGGTACGTGTATTGAGGAGAAGCCAGCAGCTCCGCTTTTAATTAAGGAAACCTCCACGTGGTCTTTTAAAAACCCCAAACCAGACAAAACAATAATAGCTGAAACTGGGAAATGGCTTCTTTTTCACGTCAGATAATGACTTTTAGAAATGGTCTGTTTTGCCAACATCCTCCCTGGCTCCAGTCCTGTTTCTGCACCCCACCCCCAGGGCCCGAGTTCCTCAGGAAGCATTTCCAGCGTGAGCCCAGGGCTGCTGCAAGGGCTGGGTGTCCTGGTCATGGGCGCTGGGCTGTGCTAGCGCCCTTGACAGCCTCACCCGCAGAAGGGCCGTGCGTCACCTTGCTGCCGACCCACACAGGAAGAAGGGGCTGGACTCGGCTCGAGCAGAAACAGGTGCAGTGTGCTGTGCTTATTTCCTGGCTTGGCTTAGAGCTGTAATGCTTCGCCTGCGAGGGGTCTGTGAAAGACCAGCCTCTGGAAAGCCTGGGTGTTGACTTTACCTTTGTCTAAAGAAGAGGTGTGCCCGTGTGCCCACTGACTGACACATTCTCACAGATGTCGGGTGTCCGCCTCTGCCCGGTACAGTCACTGCACTGCCATGCAGCTGTTGCTGCAGAGACTCTGGTCTTCCATGTCCTGACAGATGAAGTAGGTGGAGGAGACTGGACCCCATTAGTGGTGTTTGAACTTGGATTTTTTTCGTTTGTTTTTTGGAACTCTTTTTTTCTTTCCCCAAATGTAATCTCAAGGGGAACTCCAGGATATAAAAGAGTGAAAAGAGGAACCACTGTGGTTGAAGCTGAGGGCAGGACCCCTTCCTTCTGTCCTGTGGAAAATCCAGAGGAAGGTCTGGATACCAGGGACTCCATGCCTTCAGTGGTGACTTGGAGCTTAACATTTTATTATTTTATGTCTTTCTCCTAGATGTGTTCTCCTTTAGGGCAAGGACTCTGTCTGATCGTTTGTTGTCCCCTGAGCACCTCATGCTTCATACACAGTCATCATTTGAATCAGGAATCAGGTGGTTTGTAATTTCTGGCCTTCTTGACTTAATCTTGTAGTCCATTGCCAAGCCCATAGTTCTTCTGTCTCCCAACACAAATTCTTGCTCTTCCTACTCAGAACCCTACTATGAGCCAGGTGTTGACTCTCCTGGCCAGGCCCCAGTTCCCCTGAGGGATACAGAGAGTCAGTTCGTGTCACACCCAGCCTACTTTTCCCAATGTGTTTCCGGAGCCCTTCCCACACTGGCTACGGTCAAGTGAGTGACCTGCCAGCAAAGTACGAGCCCGCCGATAGGTGTTCTCACTTGGAGCGTCAGTTTGCAAGGACTCCTGACTCCAGTGTTTCCTGTGCTCTGCCTTCTCTGTCTTCCTGTGCTCAGTGACCTTCACAGGGACTTGTCCTGAGTGAGCTCAGGTTGTGTGCTCATCTGATTAGAAAGTAAATGTTTTCTTGGATATCTGTCCAGCATTCCATTCTGATTGTTTCCACAGAAAGTGATGATTGACATTACCAATCTAGGGATGTTTTATTCCAGGGAAGTATGGATCAAATTGATGATCATGAAACAGTGTTAAATTCTGTTTCAGTTCAGTTCAGTTCAGTCACTCCGTCGTGTCTGACTCTTTGCGACCCCATGAATCGCAGCACGCCAGGCCTCCCTGTCCATCACCATCTCCTGGAGTTCACTGAGACTCACATCCATCGAGTCAGTGATGCCATCCAGCCATCTCATCCTCTGTCGTCCCCTTCTCCTCCTGCCCCCAATCCTTCCCAGCATCAGAGTCTTTTCCAATGAGTCAACTCTTCACATGAGCTGGCCAAAGTACTGGAGTTTCAGCTTTAGCATCATTCCTTCCAAAGAAATCCCAGGGCTGATCTCCTTCAGAATGGACTGGTTGGATCTCCTTGCAGTCCAAGGGACTCTCAAGAGTCTTCTCCAACACCACAGTTCAAAAGCATCAATTCTTTGGCGCTCAGCCTTCTTCACAGTCCAACTCTCACATCCATACATGACCACTGGAAAAACCATAGCCTTGACTAGACGAACCTTTGTTGGCAAGGTAATGTCTCTGCTTTTGAATATGCTATCTAGGTTGGTCATAACTTTTCTTCCAAGGAGTGAGCTGGAAGAAATTAATTACAAATTAATTTCATGGCTGCAGTCACCATCCACAGTGATTTTGGAACTCAAAAAAATAAAGTCTGACACTGTTTCCACTGTTTCCCATCTATTTCCCATGAAGTGATGGGACCAGATGCCATGATCTTTGTTTTCTGAGTGTTGAGCTTTAAGCCAACTTTTTCACTCTTCTCTTTCACTTTCATCAAGAGGCTTTTGAGTTCCTCTTCACTTTCTGCCATAAGGGTGGTATCATCTGCATATCTGAGGTTATTGATATTTCTCCCGGCAATCTTGATTCCAGCTTGTGCTTCTTCCAGTCCAGCGTTTCTCATGATGTACTCTGTTTACAAACATGTATATTCTCAGAGAGATTATACAGTTGGGAAGAATACAAAATATTTATTATTGGATACATTTTACCAGAACTTTAGAAAAGTAAGTTTTTATTATGGGAAATTTTAAGCATATGCAGAGAGAATAACGTAATATTACCCACATGTTTATTAGGTAGTTTGAACGATTAGTATTTCATGGCTCATTTTGTTTCATTGATATACTTACCCACTTAATTTTATTATTTGGAAGCAAATAACATGTTGTTTGGGGTGGATATCATTTATTTGTTAAATAACAAAATATTGTTATCTTGAAGCAAATTCTGGACAGCATATCATTGCAACCTCAAATATTTCAAATGTTTACATTTTTAAGATATAGTTTCGGATTTGATCAGGCTTTAGCATCAATGCATTTGCCTGTGAATTTACTGAACTGCTGGCCTTTGTGTACAAACTTATTTTTTCAGTGTCACTATTTGCAATTAGTAAGTATGTATATATTCTATTCCCCTCTTACAAAAAAGGGCATTAGTGTAATCTGGTCTGCAGTTTTTTTTTTAACATAACAGTTTATCCTGGAAATTGTTCCTTATTGGTATAGGTAAGTAGACCATGATCACAGCTTTATACTGGGTTTACTGATCTACAAGACAGCAGAGATGAGCTCTAGCTATTTTCCCTGTGCTTTTGCTGTTAACACTTGGTGGTTTGAAGTATGTACAACCTTCCTCTGAGGAACGTGGATCAGCTTTAGACGAAAATGTTTACAGAACACCCTAGTCATCTACAGATTGTATTTGTATGTAGTACACATTAAAAATATTCTGTAATATTGGATTTCCCTGGTGGTACAGTGTATAAGAATCCACCTGCCAGTGCAGGAGGCACAGGTTCAATCCTTGGTCTGGGAAGATCCCACGAGCCTTGTAGCAACTAAGCCTGTGCACCACACTCCTGAAGCCCGAACGCCCAAGAGCTTGTGCTCTGCAACCAGAGAAGCTACCGCAGTGAGAAGCCCGTGCACAGCAACGAAGAGTGGCCTCCACTCACCCCAACTAGAGAAAGGCTGCGTGCAGCAACGAAGACCCAGCGCAACCAAAAACAAACACTTAAAAATACTGTAATATATATTATGTAAAATTTTGTATAGTTTATCAAGATAGTGTATTATGTAGGATATCAAGTTCCCTGTGGAATCGTTGAATAACTGACCCTTGTTTGCCTTTCTTTCAGATTTAATTAACCTGCACTCAAATGCTTCTGCAGAAAAAGCCAGAAATGTCCTAGCTGTGGAAGCTGCCCCTGGAGAGCTGGTAGGAGAGCAAGCTGCAAATCAGCCCGCCCCAGGGCCTCCGAATTCTATTAACTTCTCTTTTAAACAGTGGGGCACGGAGCTCAGGTGAGTCTTTGGAAAGCATTATGTGAAACTGAAAATGGATTATTTCTGATAATGTATAATTTTATATGTGAGATTATAAAATCACCTGGCATCTGTGAAGGTATTGGTCACAAGGTACTTTCGCATACTTTTAGCTTGTATGGGACTCCTGTTAAGTGCCTGATGCTTTCACACTCAGGGTTTAATTGTTTGAGTATTACCATACTCGGTGATTGACATATGGTCATATGGTTGACATTTTCTGGAGACAACAATTGGCTCAGGAGGAGTCCTTGCCTATGGTCACAAGGCTCCCAGGCTGCAGAGTTGAATGAGTATCACCACAGTCAGTTTCAGAATAATTTTCACCATGCCAAAAGGAAACCCCAGGACCCATTAGCAATCCCTTCCTGTTTCCCCCAAACACCTTCTTCCTATCCTGCCCTTATCTACTTTTTTGTCTCAGTGGATTTGCTGATGCTGCATATTTCCTAGGAGTGACATCCTACGGTACCTCATCTTGCTTCTTTCACTGAGCGTAATGTTTTTAAGGTTTTCATCCAAGTTGTAGCATGTGTCAGGACTTCATCAATATTTCATTTCTCTTTATTGTGGAATAATACTCTGTTATGTGGGTATACCACATTTTGTTTATTCGTCCTTCAGTTAATGGGCGTTTGGATTCTTTCCACTTTTGGGCTACTGTGAATATAGTTGCTGTAAACATCTGTGTGCAGGTTTTATGAAGACATAATTTTTCAGCTTCTTTGAGTAAATATCAAGGAACATGTTGGATCCTATGGTCAGAGCATGTTGAGTTTTGTGAGACTGCCAGGCGGTCTTCTGAAACGTACCACTTTGCCTTCGTTTCTACCAACAATAAATGAGAGTTCCTGTTGCACCATATCCTTGCCAGCGTTTCATGTCGTCAGCGTTCCGGGTTCTGGCTGTTTCAGTAGTTGTTTAGTGGTAGCTTGTTGGTTTAATTGTCATTTCCTTGATGACATATGAGGTGGACCATTTTTCATATGCGTATTTGCCGCTTGTTTATCTTCTTTGGTGGAGTGTCTGTTAAGGTCTTTGGCCATTTTTAAGATTGGGTTGTTTGTTTTCTTATTGTTGCATTTTAAGGACTCTGTGTATTTTGAATAGCAGTCCTTTGTCAGATTTGTCTTTTGTAAATATATTTTCCCAGCCTGTGACTATCATCTAATTCTCTCAATATTGTCTTTCACAGAGCAGAAGTTTTTAATTTTAATCAAGTCCAGCTTATCAATTATTTCTTTCAAGATCATGTCTTTGTTATTATATCTAAAAAGGTTTCACCATACCCAAGGTTCTGTAGGTTTCCTTCCATGTTAATGTTAACTTGTAGTTCTGTAGTTTTGAGTTTAACATTTACATCTGTGATCCATTTTGAGTCAATTTTTGTGAAGCATATATGGTCTCTGTGTCTGGTTCTTTCTTTTGCATGTGAGAGTCTAGTTGCTCCAGCACTGTTTGTTGAAGAGGTAGTCTTTGCTCCGTTGCATTGTCTTTGCTTCTTTGCCAGTGATCAGTTGATTGTATTTATGCGGTTCTATTTCTGGATTCTCTCTTATGTTCTATTAATGTATTTGTCTTTTCTTTTGCCAGTACCACACTGTCTTGATTACCATAGCTTTATCAGTTCAGTTCAGTTTGGTCGCTCAGTCGTGTCCGACTCTTTGCGACCCCATGAAGCGCAGCACGCCAGGCCTCCCTGTCCATAACCAACTCCCGGAGTTCACTGAGACTCACGTCCATCGAGTCAGTGATGCCATCCAGCCGTCTCATCCTCTGTCGTCCCCTTCTCCTCCTGCCCCCAATCCCTCCTAGCATCAGAGTCTTTTCCAATGAGTCAACTCTTCGCATGAGGTGGCCAAAGTACTGGAGTTTCAGCTTCAGCATCATTCCCTCCAAAGAAATCCCAGGGCTGATCTCCTTCAGAATGGACTGGTTGGATCTCCTTGCAGTCCAAGGGACTCTCAAGAGTCTTCTCCAGCACCACAGTTCAAAAGCATCAATTCTTCAGCTTTATAGTAGGTCTCAAAGTAGAATAGTGTCAGTCTTCCAGCTTTATTCTCCTTCAGTTATTGCGTTGGATAGTCTAAGTCTTTTCCCTCTCCATATAAACGTTAGAATCATTTTGTCGATAATCACAAAATAACTTGCCAGGATTTTGACTGGGATTGCATTGCTTCCCAGGTGGTGCTAGTGGTAAAGAACCCACCTGCCAGTGCAGGAGATGGAAGAAGCGTGGGTTCAACACGCTGGGTGAGAAGATCCCCTCTAAGAGGGCACTGGGACCCACTCCAGTATTCTTGCCTGGAGAATCCCAAGGACAGAAGAGCCTGGTGGGCTATGACCCATAGGGTCGCAGAGAGTCAGACACAACTGAAGTGACTTGGCATGCATGCACACATTGAATCTGTAGATAAAATTGGGAAGAACTGACAATACTGAGGCTTTCTCACCATGAGTGTGGAATATTTCTCCATTTATTTTGTTCTTCTTTGATTTCATTCATCAGAGTTTTGTAGTTTTCCTTATATATAGATCTTATATGTATATTTTGTTAGATTTATATACCTAAGTATTTTACTTTCTTGGTGCTAATGTAAATGATACTGTATTGTTAATTTCAAATTCCATTTGTTCATTGTTGGTATGTAGGAAAACAGTTGAATTTTATATGTTAATCTCATATTGTACAACCTTGATATAATCACTTACTAGTCCCAAGAATGTTTTGGTTAATCTTTTCAGATTTTCTACATAGATGGTTGTGTCATCTATGAACAGTTTTATGTCTTCCTTACCAATGTCTTTACTTCCTTACCGGTACTTTCTTTTCTTTGCCTTATTGTATTAGCAAGATTTGCAGTACAGAGCTGAAAAGGAGTGGTGGGAGGAGGCATCTTTGCCTGGTACATGGTCTTAGTGGGGGCTTCCCCAGTGGCTCAAGTGGTAAAGAATCTGCCTGTAATGCAAGTAACACAGGAGACCCAGGTTCAATACCCGGGTCGGAAAGATACCCTGGAGGAGGAAATGGCAACCCACTCCAGTAATCCTGCATGGAGAATCCCATGGACAGAGGAGCCTGGTGGGCTACAGTCCATGGGGTCACAAAGAGTCGGACACAACTTGGCACATGCTCACTCAGCCTTAGCCTGGTCTTAGTGAAAATGCTTCAGGTTTCTGGCCATTAAATAGGATGTTAATTTTAGGATTTTTTGTAGATGGTCTTTATCAAGTTGAGAAAGTTCCCTCTATTCCTAGTTTATTGAGAGTTTTTATCATGAATGGGTGTTGGATTTTGTCAGACGCATTTTCTGTGTGAATTGATATGATTATGTGGTTTTCCTTTTCTAGTCTGTGATATGAATTATGTTAATTGATTTTGAATGTTGAATGAGTCTTGCTTACCTGGGATAAATCTTAGTTCGTTGTGAAGTATAGTTCTTTTTATACATTGTTGAATTTGATATGCTAATATTTTGTTGAGGATTTTTATATCTGTGTTCATGAGAGACATTGGTCTGTAGTTTCTTTTCTTATACTGTCTTTAGTAGGGGAATACTGGCCTCATAGAATGAGTTAGGAAGTATTCTTTCTGCTTCTATCCTCTCAAAGAGACTGTGGATAATTAATATAATTTCTTTCTTAAATGTTTAGTAGAATTTACCAGTGAACCCATTTGCACCTGTGCTTTCTGTTTTGGAAGATTATTTATTCCATTTAAAGAGCATGTATATCCTATTCAGATCATTTATTTCTTCTCATGTGAGTTTTGGCAGATTGTGCCTCTCAAGGAATTGGTCCGTTTCATCTAAGTTATCAAATTTATGGGAATTGAGTTTTTTTATTGTATTTCTTGCTTATTCTTTTAGTTTCCAAAGAATCCGTGGTTATTTTCCCTCTTTAATCTCTGGTATTTGTAATTAGCATCATCTCTTTTTTCCTTAGTTAGCCCAGCTAGAGACTTACCACACCAGTTGATCTCTTCAAAGAACCAGCTTTGTTTTCATTTTTTTCTGTATTGATTTCCTGTTTTCAATTTTATTGATTTCTGCTCTAATTCTTATTATTTATTTTCTTCTGCTTACTTTGGATTTAATTTTCTCTTCTTTTTCTAGTGTCCTAAGGTAGAAACTTAGATTACTGATTTTAGATCTTTCATCTTTTCTATTATATACATCCAGTGCTATACATTTCCCTCTAAGCACTGGTTTTGCTGCATTGTGCAAATTTTGATAATTTATGTGTTCATTTGTTAAAAATATTTTAAAACTTGTATTGAGATGTCTTCTTTGACTCACATGTCAATTGAATATGTGTTGTTTAATCTCCACATACTTGATTTTCTTGTTGTTGATAACCTTTCTGTTACTGATTTCTGGTTTAATTCTACTTTGGTTTAAAAGCAGACATTGTATGATTTCTGTTCTTTAAATTTGTTAATGTGTATTTTATGGCCCAGAATGTAATCTGTCCTGATGAGTGTTCCATATGAGGAAAATGTATTTTCTGCTCTTGCTGGATGAAGTGATTTGTAGATGTCATTTATACAAGTTGATGAATGGTGTTGTTGAGTTCACCTGTGTCCTTACTGATTTTTGCCTGCTGGATTTGTCTGTGTCAGATAGAGGGGTACTTAAGACTCCGTCTGTGTTGGTGGATTCATCTATTTCTCCTTTCAGGGCTATCAGTTTTTGCCTCACATACTTTAAATGCTCTGTTGTTAGGTGCATACACATTAAGAATTTTATGTCTTCTTGAATAATTGACCCCTTTATCATCATGTCCTGGCCTCCTTTATCCCTGATAACTTCCCTTACTTGGAAGTCCACTCTCTCTGAATTTAATATAGCTCTCCCACTTTCTTTTGGTTAATATTAGCACAATATATTTTTCTCTATTTACTTTAATCTATTTGCATCTTTATTTTAAGGCGGATTTCTTGCAGATAACATATAGTTGTGAGCTGATTTTTGATCAGTTCTGGCAATTTGAGTCTTTTAATTGATACATTTACACCATTGACATTCAAAGTGATTATTGATTTAGTTGGATTAATGTATACTGCATTCATTAGGGTGTTTTCTGTTAACATTTGTTATCCTTGTTCTTTGTTGCTATTTTTGTCTTCCACTTCCTTACTGCCTTTTGTAGTTTAATTGAACATTTTTTATGGTTCCATTTTCTTTCCTTTCTTGGCACATCAGTTATACTTCTTCCTGTTTTTTTTTTTTTTCCTTTTTAGTGGTTACCCTAGGGTTTCCAATATATGTTTACAATGAATTCAAGTCCACTTTGAAATAACACTATTCCACTTTACAGGTTGTGTGAGTATGTTATAACAACAAAATAATCCTAATTATCCACTCTAGTTCCTTATATTATTGCTATTATTCATTTCACTTATATATGAAGCATAAATAGCACATATATACAAAAAATATATACATAAGCATCCACAATATATGCATAATAAGTTTATACATATGTAAAACATATATCAGCATAACATATACATGGCAAAAAATGGGGAAACAATGGAAACAGCGAGACTGTTTTCTTGGGCTCCAAAATCACTGTAGATGGTGACTTCCGCCATGAAATTAAAAGTGCTTGCTCCTTGGAAGAAAAGCTGTGAGCAACGTAGACAGCATGTTAAAAAGCAGAGACATTACTTCGCCAACAAAGGTCCATCTAGTTAAAGCTATGGTTTTTCCAGTAGTCATGTACAGATGTGAGAGTTGGACTATAAAGAAATCTGAGCGCCAAAGAATTGATGTTTTTGAACTGTGGTGTTGGAGGAGATGCTTGAGAGTCCCTTGGACTGCAAGGAGATCCAACCAGTCCATTCTAAAGGAAGTCAGTCCTGAATGCTCATTGGAAGGACTGATGCTGAAGCTGAAACTCCAATACTTTGGCCACCTGATGTGAAGAACTGACTCATTTGAAAAGACCCTGATGCTGGGAAACATTGAAGGTGGGAGGAGAAGGGGACAACAGAGGATGAGATGGTTGGATGGCATCACCAACTCGATGGACATGAGTGTGAGGAAGCTCTGGGAGGTGATGATGGACAGAGAAGCCTGGCATGCTGCAGTCAATGGGGTTTCAAAGAGTCGGACATGACTGAGCAACTGAACTGAACATACACATAACAGATATACATAAGTGGACATTCCTAGTATTATTATTTTGAATAGACTGTTATCTATTAGATCAATTAGAATAAGGAAAATAGGAAAATGTTTTTATTTTATTTATTCCTTCTTCAGTACTCTTCCTTTATGTTGAATCTGAGTTTCTCACCTATATTATTTTTCTTCTTTCTAAAGAACTTAGTGTTTCTTGCAAGCCAAATCTACTAGCAATAGATTCCCTCAAAAATTTTTTTTTTGCCTGAGAAAGTCTACTTTTTAAAAAATTCTTCTTCACTTTTGAAGGATAATTTCACACTTTACAGAGTTCTCGATTGGTGGGATAATTTTTTTTCTCCCGACACTTTAAATATTTCAGTCTGTTTTTATTTGCAGAGTTTCTGAGGAGAGGTCACATGTAATTGTCTTTGTTCTTCTATAGGTGAGGAAGTTCTTTTCCTTTGCTTCTTCCAGAGTTTTTTATCTTTGATTTTCTGTAATTTGAAAATGGTGTGCCATGCTGTGGGCTTTTTGGCATTTATCGTGCCAAGTACTTCTTCTTTTCCCTCTCTTTCTTCTGCTTCTGGATGCCCATTGTGTGTGTGTTATACCCTTTGTGGTTGCCTCATGGGTGCTCTCTTCCTTTTTCTTTTTTTTTCCAGCCTTTGTTCTCTTTGCCTTTTAGTTTTGGGGGATTCTATCGGGATATCTGTATACTCAGTTTAACTGTGTCCGGTTTATTCATAAGCCCATCAAAGACATTCTTCGTTTTTTTGCAGTGTTTTTGCCTCTAGAATTTATTTTTTGTTCTTTTTTTAGCATCTCCACCTTGGCTTACGCTGTCTGTTCTTTTTCATTGGTTTTGAGTCTTGGCTGTGGTGGGTCTTCGTTGCTGTGTGCGGGCTTTATGTAGTTGTGGTGAGCGGGTGCTGTTTGTTGTGGTCCTCGGGGTCCTCATTTCAGTGGCTTCTCTTGTTGCAGAGCATAGGCTGTAGGGTGTGCAGGCTTCAGTAGCTGTGGCACTCGGGCATAGTACTGTGGCTTCCAGGCTCAGTAGTTGTGGGGCATGGGCTTAGTTGCCCCATGGCATGTGGGAATCTTCCCAGATCAGGGATCACACTGGTGTCCCTGCGTGGCAAGTCAGATTCTTAACCACTGGACCACTAGGGAAGCCCTGGCTGGCTGTTCTTGCATGCTGTCTTATCCATCAGAGCCCTGAGCACATTAATTATAGTTGTAAATCCCCAGTCTGATACTCCAGCATCCTGGCTATGTCTGGTTCTGATGCTTGTTTATCTCTTCAAACTGTGGAGTTTTTTTGCCTTTTGATATGCTTTGCAGTTTTGCCTTGTAGCTGAACATAGTGTTCTGGGTTGAAGGAACTGCTGTAAATAGGCGTTTAGTAATATGGTGATGAGGTGTGGGAGGTGAGGAAGTGTTGTATAGTCCTGTGATTAGGGCTCAGGCTCTTAGTGAGCCTGTGCCTCTGCAGTGTGAACTTCACAAGCGTTTCTCAGTATTTTTATTCCCCCTTAGATGGGGCAGGATGGCTAGAATGGGCTAGAGTTGGGTATTTCCCTTCCCACAGGTCATTTGGGCTCCAGTAATACCCAGGTTAGGCTCTGGTTAATAGTTTTCCTGGAAGGCAGGCCTTGTTAAGAGCAGAGAGCTCTGGAATATTTAAAAATTATTCCTTTTCCCCTCTCCCTGCCAGAAATCAGAGGGGATTTTTCTCTGCTATTCACTGTGGGAACGTTGTTTAGCCCTGGAGGTAAGTCTCACAATACCATGAGCTCCCTTGTGACTGGGTCCCCTGGAGTTTTTAACTCACAGAGGTGTCTGTACTGAGCCTCCAGCAAGCCAGCAGTTACAGTGAGTTTTCCTCCCCTGGCACTGGTTCCCTAGTTGAGTTTCTGCTCCAATAAGCTGTGACTCCCTGTATCGGCCTGCCTCTCCAGTATTGGGGGGTAGCGGCATGCCCTGTGTCCTCCCCTCACTTATGGATCCAAGAAGTGGCTTGTTCCTTCAGTCACTGTTTCCCCAAGTTCTCACTCCTTGAACTGCTATTTTCTGGCCATTCTGTGCTTTGCTCTTCACCCAGGACCATCACTCAGGGTGTGTCCTTCTGCCTGGCGTGCCCCATCTCCTCTGATTCAGTCCCTCGCCAGCCAGCACTGAGGGGAAGGTGGGAGGGAGGAGGCAAGGCGGGGCTCTCTGCCTGGATGCCTGCAGCTAGAGCAGCACTGCTCTCACTGACCTCAACCTGTTAGACCAAAGAAAGGGTTCTACTCTCCTAAAAAGGTTAGAAAGTCGCCAAGAGATGACCCCTTTATTTTACATGTTAAAAAGTTGGCACTTAAGAGAGGTAAAGAAACCTCAGAAAAGTGTCTCAGGGGCTCTGAGGAGCTCGGTTCTTTACGTCTCAGGACAGAAAGAATTCATTGAGAGGCAAAGTGATAGAGAAGAAGTGATTTATTGGAACAGGATGCTCATGAGATTTACACGCAGGCAGGCAAGAGGGTGCCACCCCAAGAACTTAGTGGGCTGCAGTTGTATAATCAGAGAAAAAGAGGGGAGGGGAATAAGACCACCTTCTTCCTCATTCTTTGAGTCTTTAACTCTCCCAACATGTTGGGTGGGGGAGTTTTTGGCCCTGGATGGCCCATCCAGGACTGTCATGGTGCTATGGAAAAATGATTTCAAATCTCAGTTTAATGAGGGTCTTTCACTTTGAAATGTCACCTTACCCAAATTATTGTTTTTTATGTGTGCAGAGAGCATGTTTAGGGGTCATTAGCTTACTGACAACCCACTCCAGTGTTCTTGCCTGGAGAATCCCAGGGACGGGGGGAACCTGGTGGGCTGCCGTCTAAGGGGTCTCATAGAGTCGGACATGACTGAAGCGACTTAGCAGCAGCAGCTTACTGACATCACTGGGTAGGATGTGGGTCTCATTCCACCGTTGACATATTGTTTGGGGTGTGTCTTACGCTTCTGTTCCATGGTTTTGTTGCTAGGCAGACCTGTTTTCTTGATTGATCATTAACTTACAGGAATCTCCCATACTTTAATTACTGTCCCTTATTGGAATTAACTATTCAATCACCTACTGTTTCCCTTTTCTCTGTCCCTGTCAGTAAGGTGACTTGCTCAAGACACATAGCAAGTGTGTGGAAGATCTGAAAGGCACCGTGGTGCCTTGATTGGAGCCCAGTGTTCCTTCCACCTCTTGTTGTAAGAACATAGTTAGGAAATGATTGATGTGCCAGATTTTCATGCCTGACTAGTTCCATCTGCCCTCAAAGTTAGATAATGGAATGGGGAGACAGACTCGTAACACTGGGGGCTTTCTGATTACAGAGTGTGTTTCCCCTAAGCAAGTGAGCACGTGTCACCTTTGCCTTAACAACGACAGTTCACATTCAGGGTTGAAGGTCACACTAGGAGTTATCTTCTATCAGCTGTGCCTTCCCACCATAGCCCAGTGATTAAGAACCAGGCAGCCAAGTTCAGTTCCCAGCTCTATGACTTGAAGCTGCATAACTTGGGCGGATTACTTAACGTTCATTTGTAAGATGGGGGTAATAATCACACTTACTCTGGGAGATCAGCATGATGGTGGTGGTAATTTAATGCATATAGACTACTTTGAGCAGCACCTGACCCTCACTAAGTACTGGATGAGGGTTAGTTGCTGCCTTTGTTGGGGGGACACAGCCCATGGCAAAGCCATTCTCCATGGTGGTCCAGGGGGCCACTTTCTGTAAAAACCCTGATGTTTGTTGATTGGCATATGGATCTTAGGTGTTTATGGTTTTTGTTTTCTTTTTTTGTTTGCAGCGTGCTTAAAAAAGGTTTAAATATCCAGTAAAATGCTTTAGATGCACAGAGATTTTTTTTGTTTGTTTTTTTGAGAGGTTTTAATGACCATAGAAATATTAAAACAAATTTCTGTATTATAAACTAATGGCTTAAAAATTACATATATTTTATATAAATTTAAATGGTATTTTAGAGTGTCATCAGGGCTTAAGGGATAATTGAATGCTTGTCTGCTGTGTTTTTATTCTGTTTATCAATACAGTTGAAACTCTCCTAACCAGCTTCCACCAGCTGCCCTGTTTACCTGGTATTTTAAATTGTCTCTATAGAGCCGTGGTCCTCAATGACTGCAGGAGATTAAGGGCTACTGCAGGGCACTCTGTGCCCCTACTCCCACCAGCCAGCTGCAAACTTACCAAGAGCTGGCTGACTTTGTTCCTAACTAGTTAATGCTAACTAGTTGTACATGTTACTGTAATTATATAATTGAGTGAAACACTTAGTAAACCCATAACATGTTAAAATCAGTTGCTTTTTCTGTGAAAAAGCAAGTTAAATGCATGGGGGAAATTTGATAAAGGTGAGTCACTAAAAAATAGCCAGGATGTGGGTGACACAGTTGTGAAAGATAGGAGAAAAAAAATTGTTCAAAACCTATAAAGATTCTATGCTTAGATTGTTTTTCAACTTTAAGTCCCTAAACTACTTTTTAAAAAGAAGCAGAACAAATTTAGAAAAGTCAGATAATGTCTTATGGGTGTGATTTATCCAGGAAAGATACCAGGGAGCCATGGTCAGTAGCCCCAGACTCAGGAGGAAGCCTTGGCCGGCCTCCCTTAGGGGGCTGGCACGCCAGTGCACGCTTCTGTGTGCCTTCAGCGGTCCATGTGTCTAAGTTACTGGTAAATGGTTTCCTGCTTTAACCAGGGTTTTCATTAATCTACTAACAGTCCAGATCACTTCAGGTAGAAGAATTGGCTCTTGTGTGTAGTTCTAGCTGATCCTTGTGTGAGTGTGCATGCTCGGCGGTGGGAGTGTGACTGTGTGCCCTGGAGCTGTGCAGAATTCGAGTGAGGTGGGTATGCGTGGGAGGTGCTCGGGCTGCAGCCATGCTACAGGTTATGTGATGATGGTGAGCACGGCCCTGTGGTTCTGTGGGTCTGGACTGGGTGTCCATCCAGGAGCTCAGCTGTGCCTGACACACGAGTGAGCGGCAGGAGTGGGGTCTTGCTGCGGCTCGTGCTCTTTGTAATCAGCCTGGGTTTTGGAATCACAGCTCTGCTACTCATTAGCTGTGTGATGTTGAGCCAGTTTTTTAAGTTCTCTGAGTCTTATATTCTCCATTAGTAAATTGGCGTGTGTGTGTTTGTGTGTGTGTGTGAATACCCTTCCCTATTGGTTGGGTGTGAAGGTGAAGGTTATTAGTAAGAACTGCCTGGCTGAGTGTCTGACTCAGTGTAAGTGCTCAGTGGAGAGTGCTTACCCGATGCAGTGCTGCTGGTATTGCTGCCACTGTCGTTACCCTGCCCCCGCTGAGCCAGTAAGTGAAGTGGGTCTTTATTATCCATCAGTGGAGAGGGTGTCTATCTGGAGGATGGGTGTGGAGACTGGGTTGGCTAAGAAAGCGTCCTTATCCTTCCAGTCTTGCCTCTGATGGGTCTTCAGCTGGCCCTGCCGCTAGCCCTGCTCTGACCCTTTGTTTTTTGCTCCCCTCTTGAGCCCTCAGGCCAGGTAGATACAGTTGTTCCCGTGAATGGCTGGTGCTCTCAGGAGACTGTTCTGGTTTGGTTAGCTAGGACCATGGCTGGTGGCTCACCCTGTCTGTAGCAGAGGGCCTAAAGCAAGGGGATGATTGGTGAATTTGGGGAAGTCATTCATGCCCAGTAGCTGTAACGTGGTATTCATCTGTGGTTTTCCCTATAAAGCTGAGCTATGTTTATACCAAGAAAGAATTTAGTCACCATACTGCTGCCCCACACTGATGATTTAAAGCCTGGCCTCCCAGAGAGGCGAGTGTGGAGGAGGGTGGCCAACTCCTTGGCCGGTGGAATTTCAGTGATTGCACAAGCTGGTCGGGCTGTCTGCGCCCTGCTGCATCAGCGCCCAGTCCTTGCTGACATCTCCTGGGAGTGGGGTTCACGCTCAGCACCTCTGTCCCAGCTGTCCTCGCCACCTCCACTGGCCACGCACTTCCAGGAACCCACACGTCAGAAGGGGCATGGTTGTGTGACACCACTCTGAAAATCGCTGCAATTGTGAGAGGAGCCATGGCTGTGGCATATAACCCTGGCTGGGATGTGTGGTCATCCTCCTTGACATGGGAAACAGAGAACTTAGGTGCCTTATTCAGGGCCACCAAGGGAGGACAAGATTGGCCCACGTCTGCCATGGTATTTAGAATTGGGGGCTGGGAAGGGGAAGCTGCCAGCTCCTGTTACCCTCTGCAGGGCCTGGGCCCACCTGTGGCAGGAACCCTACTCTCAGTGACCTCAGTCAGTTCTCACCACTAGTTCAAGGTTTGCAGGAAGAGTCTCCTCGCCTTAGGCTGCAGGCCATACTGCTGAACGTGGCCTCGAGGGCCATAGGGCTCATCTCCCCCTTCCGCCTCCTCCCCGCCCGCCCCCACCCCTCCCCACCTGCTTGGCCTCTTTGAGTTCTGGAAACACGCTGTCTTCCCTACAGGCCCTGCCTCAGGCTGACTTTTTGCTGGTGGGACTCCCTCCTCCTAGTGACTCCTGGTCACCCTTCATAGGAGCCTCGTTCTACTCACCCCTGTGCTTCTTGTTCACAGCCTTACTTCCACTTACAATTATTCTGTTTCTCTGCGTTCTTGTCTGTGGCCACCTCCCAGGTGGGGGCTGGGAGCTCCAGGGCAGGGACCCGTCTGTCCTGGCGTGTGTATCCCCAGCTCTGCACACGGGCCCTTGTGTGTGTCAGGTGTCTGCAGCCTGCTGGAGGAAGGAATGATGAGTAAGTGAAAGGCTCAGTACCCTTCCCGGCCCAGAAACAGCCTCTCTTCCTGCTCCTCAGGGTTTTTCTGCCCTCAGCCCCGAACACATGTGTGGGTGGCACACACCCTCCTGCTGGGCACTGCAGTTCCTCGGGTGCTGTATTTTCTATTTGGCCTCCTGGGAAGGGCTTTCTCTCTAAGGAAGCGTTATTTACCTTTTTGACTGGGAATCCACAGCAAATAATATCTATTCATACATAACTGCATAGTGTTTGTAAGCACACAAAACAGACATTTCATAAAATTTTAACTATTACATCTAGTAAGGCTAAGGTTTTTTCTTCCAGTGTATTAAAACAGTTCTCATCATGACCCTCAAAATTGATTTTATGGCTCTTTAATTCAGTCTCCTGACCTGCTAATGGGTTGCCACCCACAGTTTGAGAAACACCGCTCTGAAGGCTGCCCCTGGCTGGGTACCCCCACTCTCCAGTCATCTTTGTGTTTTCTTCTCCCCTCTTCCTGTGTGGCATGCATGCTCCCTTGGATAAGAGGTGGTCCCTCCCTGCCTTTGAGGTACTTACAGTCCTCCGGGGAGACAGACAGGCAGGTAAGGAGTCCTGTCACAAAGCACTGGAGGCTGCAGTTGAAGGCTGAACCTGGCATGTCCTCCTAGCATGAACCTCCCTAGGGGCACTGAGTGGGTGGCGGGGGAGATGTTTGGGAGGGCAAGGATGTGCCGTGGAGGATGAGTTTTAACTTGGGACTTGAAGTGTCAGGTGGGACCTGCCAAAGGAAAGGGCAAGTGCAGAGACACCTTTGCAAAGGTGTGGAAGGTAGAGCAGGGTCTCATGAGTTCACCAGTTCATGCGCTGGGAGCGGAGGGTGCTGAGCGGAGGTGATGACTGAAGAGTTGCTGAAGAGGCCAGGAGGCCCAGGGTGAAGTGATGGGGTAGTGTCTGTCCTATGGGCAGCAGGGAGCCAGTAGAGCTGTACCTGCCTGGAAATTCTATGATGAGATTATTTTCACTTTGATTCTTTTTTTTTTTTGGAGGCAGTGCACATTTTTTTTCCCCCATCAGTTCAGTTCAGTCGCTCAGTCGTGTCCGACTCTTTGCAACCCCATGGATTGCAGCACTCCAGGCCTCCCTGTCCATCACCAACCCTGGAGCTCACTCAAACTCGTGTCCATCGAGTCGGTGATGCCATCCAGCCATCTCATCCTCTGTCGTCCCCTTCTCCTTCTGCCTTCAGTCTTTCCCATATGAAAGCCCAGTTTATATATTTTTCTTTTTTCCTCACTTTATGTATTGTATTCAGGTTTAACTATACCTTACGGCATTTCAGGTGCACAGCATGGTGATTCAGCTACACAGAAACACGTATATTACTTTTGAAATTATTTTCCATTATAGGTTATTATGAGATATTGACTGTAGTTCCCTGTGCTATACAGTGAACTGTTGCATATCAATTTACTTTTATTAGAAATCTAGCATTCTGTTCATACTAAGTCAAATGTGGAATCAAAATGTCTTAAATTTTTTAGTTAGGCAAAAATCCGTTAAGTTCTGTAGGGTATATATTATGCATATTATATATATGTGTATACAAAAGCTTTTCTACTGCGCTTGGTAAAGGCTTGAGAAAGAACATAAAAAAAAAAAAAAAGTAAGAGATGGGGAAATTGGAAAACAAACTAAGTGAAATGGGAGCACTGAATATGAAATAGAAAAAGTGAAACAAACTAGATAAAAGTAAAAGATCATCATATAGTCCAGTTGTTTTTAAACATGAGGCAGTGCACATTTTATTAAATGTTTGTTCTGGTGACTTTAGAATTGGTGAACTCATTATCCATATTAAATATATAGGATGATTTGGAGAGGGCCTTTCTGATGACACTTCTTTCCCAAGTCATTATATCAACAGTAAATATATTTTAACTTTAGACATGATGCTCCAAACTTCAATGCCTGTTGAAATATGGACTGTAACAAAAAGTAGTCTTGCAAAGCCTATGATTCTAAGAGCGATAGCTTGTTGGAGACCAGCTGTATTTGTTTGCTCTGGCTGCTGTTAACAATTACCATAAACTCGGTGGGTTATAACAACATGAATTCATTCTCTTAGAGTTCTGGAGACCAGAGGTCCAAATCAGTCTCACTGGGCTAAAGTCAAGGTGTCAGTGGGCTGGTTCCTTCTGGAGGCTCCAGGAGAGAACGCTTCCCTGGCCTCTGCCAACTCCTGGAAGCTGCCAGCATTCCTCGGCCCATGGCCACATTGCTCTACTCTTCCTCCCTGGTCCCTTACCCAGCCCCTTTTTTTATAGTGGTATTTTCCTGTGCCTCCCTCTTATAAGGACACTTATGATAACATTCAGGGCTGTCTCAGATCATCCAGTGTAAACTCATCTCAAGATCTCAGTCATGTCTGCAAGTCCCTTTTGGTTATTTCTGCTTTTTAAAAAAAAAAAAATCAGATCAGATCAGTCGCTCAGTCGTGTCTGACTCTTTGCGACCCCATGAATCGTAGCACGCCAGGCCTCCCTGTCCATCACCAACTCACGGAGTTCACTCATACTCAACGTCCGTCAAGTCAGTGATGCCATCCAGCCATCTCATCCTCTGTCGTCCCTTTCTCCTCCTGCCCCCAATCCCTCCCAGCAACAGAGTCTTTTCCAGTGAGTCAACTCTTCACATGAGCTGGCCAAAGTACTGGAGTTTCAGCTTTTGCATCATTCCTTCCAAAGAAATCCCAGGGCTGATCTCCTTCAGAATGGACTGGTTGGATCTCCTTGCAGTCCAAGGGACTCTCAAGAGTCTTCTCCAACACCACAGTTCAAAAGCATCAATTCTTTGGCGCCCAGCCTTCTTCACAGTCCAACTCTCATATCCATACATGACCACAGGAAAAACCATAGCCTTGACTAGACGAACCTTTGTTGGCAAAGTAATGTCTCTGCTTTTGAATATGCTATCTAGGTTGGTCATAACTTTTCTTCCAAGGAGTAAGCGTCTTTTAATTTCATGGCTGCAGTCACCATCTGCAGTGATTTTCGAGCCCAGAAAAATAAAGTCTGACACTGTTTCCCCATCTATTTCCCATGAAGTGATGGGACCAGATGCCATGATCTTCGTTTTCTGAATGTTGAGCTTTAAGCCAACTTTTTCACTCTCCACTTTCACTTTCATCAAGAGGCTTTTGAGTTCCTCTTCACTTTCTGCCATAAGGGTGGTATCATCTGCATATCTGAGGTTATTGATATTTCTCCTGGCAATCTTGATTCCAGCTTGTGTTTCTTCCAGTCCAGCGTTTCTCATGATGTACTCTGCATATAAGTTAAATACACAGGGTGACAATGTACAGCCTTGATGTACTCCTTTTCCCAAATAAATCATTTCAAATAACATTGTCCTGGTGTCCTTGTACATATGTCTCCATATCCTTGTGAGAATCTCTCTGAATAATTGATGTGTACAAGAGGAGACACTGCAGCATTGGAAAGCTGTTGCCGGTCAGAGCCCCTCCACCCCTGCTTTTTCTTTCTCTTGATGGGGCTCGTAGTCAGGAGGGATAGAGCCGATTGGGCACTCCGGAGGTAGCCTGCCCTCCTTTTGCAGCTGTCTTCCTGCCATAGACAAGGTGATGATAGAGCCCCAAGCTTGGTTGTGCAGGGTGTTTGTGGAGTTTTGAGCTCTTGAAGGATTTGATGATGTATTTTTCCAGCCATTCTGTCAGCCTATAAAATTCTAGCTGATTATCAGAGTCAAAATGAATATTGAAATTATTACGTTTTAGATAAACCTTTTAAACTGTATGTAGAAAAATTGAATTAAAATATGTGAACCTAGAAATAGAGGTTTCCTTATTAATTATATAGTTGCTGCTGTTTGGGTTTTTTGTTTTTTAACTTTCATTGGAGTTCAGTTGATTTGCAGTGTTGTTGCTGGTGTTCGTCTGTAAAAGTTCAGCCTGCACACTGCAGCCATCAAGGTGACATTTGGCTGCCCGGTGGTCCCTGACTTTACCTTTCAGATCAGAGTAGCTGAGTGTTTAGTGAATGAAACAGCAGGCACCTAGTACAGTGCCTGGAAGGACGCAGAAGTTCTGCTCAGAGGTGAACAAGCGCTGAACGAGAATGGCCCCGAGCATCGGCCAGCAGAACCCTGTTAGACTGGTTGTGAACTCGCAAGAGTGCGCTGGCAGGACACTGTGCAGAGGCCTCTGCTGACTGGAGAGGACACAGTGGCTTGAGGAGCATGTACTCTACTGACCCCCATGTGGCACGGTCACAGAATTGGCTTTCACCGCGTAAGATCAAAAAGCAGCAATTAGTGTTTCAGCTTAAAGAGGCTTTCGTTTTGAGCCTGATCTCATTTCTTCATCACATAAGGCTTGGCAGATGGTACCTCCCCCAACCAAGGCTCAGTCCCTTGGCCGCAGGTGAGAGCATGGTGTTTGCACATGTGGGCCCCGAGACAGGGTAGGAATGACAAGGCCAAGCTGGGAAAGTCCTAAGTCATGTAAATCACTCTTCTCTCTCCCCAGACAAGTTCAGTTCTTTCCTGCTCTCTAAGTCCTTCTTCTGTATCCCTTTAAGGACCAGAGCTGAGTAGCATAGTTCTAAGGCTCAGGCAAATGGCAAGAAGAACTTAACTCCTCAAATAGATGATGATGGAAGTAACATGTGGCGTGTGAGTGAAAGCTGCTGTGAGACCTTGGCTCTAGCAAGGCCAGGGAAACTTTATAGTGTAGAGGGTCCAGGGGCGCCTCTACTCAGCAGTTGTATCAAAGAAATGAGAAAAATTATACGCAGCTTTTGTTAGAGTTTCTCCTTCTTCTGAGCAACTATTTTGAAATAGCTTTCTCCCCAATGGTATAATTTTTATAAAATCGGACTTTACCACAACATTGCATATTGGGTTATAGTGGGGAATTTCTTGGGGAATTCCTCTATGCAGTTGTCTGTGAATTTCAGTAGAGTGAGGGAAACATAAGTGTATTAAGTAATTTCTCTACATTGTTCTAAATTCTTAAAGTGCTTTGATGAAATTCAGACAAGGCAAAAAAATCATGCTTTCAGAAATGTAAAACATTGAAAAAATGACTGTTTTACATGAGAATATCATCTGATTCACACTAGAGATGAAGCTACATCCCCCCCTTACTTTTAATCTGCCTCAGAAAACTCTGAATGATGCACATTTCTTCCTCTTCTTTATTTTAATAACCTTACTGAAGTATAATTTACCTATGTTAGGTGTACAGGCTGATGGAATTTAGAAATTACACATAGTCATGTAAACACGTCTATAATCAAAATATAGAGCATTTCCACAACCCTATAAAGTTCTCTCATGCCCCTTTGTATGAAATTTTTAAGGATTTTTTGTATATGGAGTCATGCTATGTGTAGTCTTTTGTATTTGTCTTCTTTCATGAGCATCATCTTTTTTAGACTCATCTATACTGTTGAGTGTTTTTATAGGTCCTTCTTTTTTCATTGCTGAATAGTATGCAGTAAGTATGGATATATCACAGTTTGGTTATGCATTCACCAGTTGATAGACTTTTGGTGTATATCCGGTTTGGGGCTGTTATAAATAATGCTTGCTCTGAGTATTCACATCCAAGTCCTATGTGTAGTTGTTCAGCCACCAAATTATGTCCGACTCTTTGTGACCTCGTGAATTGTAACACGCAAGCTTCCCTGTCCCTCGCCATCTCACAGAGTCTGCCCAAGTTCATGTCCATTGAATCAGTGATGTCATCCAACCATTTCATCCTTTGTTGCCCTCTTCTCCTCCTGACTTCAATCTTTCCCAGCATCAGGGTCTTTTCTAGTGAGTCAGCTCTTTGCATCAGGTGGCCAAAGTATTGGAGCTTCAGCTTCATCATCAGTCCTTCCAATGAGTATTCAGGGTTGATTTCCTCTAAGATTGACTGGTTTGATCTCCTTGCTGTCCAAGGGACTCAAGAGTCTTCTCCAGCACCACAGTTTGAAAGCATCAATTCCTTGGCACTCTGCCTTCTTAATGGTCCAGCTCTCACATGCATACATGACTGTGGGAAAGACCACAGCCTTGACTATATGAACCTTGGTCAGCAAAGTGGTATCTTGGCTTTTTAACACACTGTCTAGGTTTGTCATAGCTCTCCCGCCAAGAAGCGATCATCTTCTGATTTCATGGCTGCAGTTATACATCCATGTGTAGGCATATTTTCATTTCTTTTGGGTAAATATGGGGAATCGGGATTGTGGAGCTCTTTAGCTGAGTGTGTATTCAGCTTGTGAAGATGCTGCCCTGCTGTCCTCCCGTGGCTGCCCCGTCTGTGCTCCCAATAGCAGCCCTTCTGTCCTCCCGTGGCTGCACCGTCTGTGCTCCCATTAGCAGCCCTGCTGTCCTCCCGTGGCTGCACTGTCTGTGCTCCCATTAGCAGCCCTGCTGTCCTCCCGTGGCCGCACCGTCCGTGCTCCCATTAGCAGCCCTGCTGTCCTCCCGTGGCTGCACCGTCCGTGCTCCCATTAGCAGCCCTGCTGTCCTCCTGTGGCTGCACCGTCCGTGCTCCCATTAGCAGCACATGGCCTTTGCAGTGGTTGCACATCCCTCCCAACACTTGGCATCACCAGTGTTTTTAACTTGGCCATTGTGGTGGGTGTGGTTTGCTTCAGTTTTAAGTTGCATTTCCCTATTGATTAATAATGTTGAGAATCTTTTCCTGCGCTTGTTGGCCATCTGTGTATCTTTGGAGAAATGACTGTTCAGGTCCTTCATCCAGTTTTTAATTGAGTTGTTTGTTCTTTTATTATTGAGTTGTAAGAGTTCTTTGTATTTTCTGAATACAATTCTCTTATCAGATATAGGTTTTGCAAATATTTTTCAAAGAAGAAAATATTTTTAATCTTGATAAAGTTCATTTTGTCATTTTAATCTTTTACACATTGTGTTTTTTGTGTTCTATATAGGAAGTCTTCGCATAACCCAGTGTCACAAATATTTTCTTGCCTCTTTTCTTCTAGAATTTTAGTGGTTTTAATTCTTATTCATTTATGTATTTTAAGCTAATTTTTATGTGTTATGTGAGGTAAGGGTTGAAGTTCATTTTTTCCCCATACAAATAACCAATTGTAGTACCACTTTTTGAAAAGACTGTCTTTACTCCATTGAATTTCTTGGCATCCTTGTTGAACATCAGTTGACATTATTACTTGTTTAACATTGTACCATGCGTGTTAACTTTCTTCCTTTCGTCTTTCCTCTGTTTTATTTGGATAGTTTCTGTTCCACTGTCATCACATTCACTAACCTTTCCTTCTGTGGTGTCTCGTCTGCTATGAATCCCATCAAGTATATTTTCACCATAGACATCATAGAAAATCTCTAGATTTAAAAAAAAATTAAAGTATAATTGATTTATGATGTGTTTCAGGTGTATAGCTACGTGTTTCAGTTATATATTCTCTTTTGAGTTTCTTTTCTATTTTAGGTTATTACAAGATACTGAATATAGTTCTTTGTGCTATACAGTCAGTCCTTGTTGTTTGTTCTATATACAGGAGTGTGTGTGTGTTAATCCCAACTCCTAATTTGTCCCTGCCCACCTCCTTCCCCCTTTGATAACTGTAAGTTTGCTTTCCATGCCTGTGAGTCTGTTTCTGTTTTATAGATAAATTCATTTGTGTTAGTTTCTTCGATTCCACATGTAAGTGATACCATATGTTTGTCTTTCTCTGTCTGACTTACTTCACTCAGTGTGATAATCTGTAAGTCCAGGCCTGTTGCTGCAAGTGACAGTATTTTTTTTTTTTTGAGGTTGAGTAATATTCCACTGTGTGTGTGTATGTATGTGTATGTGTTGCTAAGTGGCTTCAGTTGTGTCTGACTGTTTGCAACCCCATGGACTGTAGCCCACCAGGTCCTCTGTCCATGGGATTCTCCAGGCAAGACTACTGGAGCCGGTTGCCATGCTCTCCTGCAGGGGATCTTCCTGACCCAGGGATCAAACCCACATCTCCTGTGGCTCCTGCACTGCAGGTGGATTCTTTACCTCTGAGCCACCGGGGAAGCCCCGTGTATGTGTGTGTGTGGATGTGTGTATGTATATTTACACACCACATCTTCATTATCCGTTCATCTATTGAAAGGCATTTAGCAGGTTGCTTCCATGTCTTGGCTATTATTAACAGTGCTGCCGTGAGCACTGGGGTACATGTATCTTTCGAATTCGAGTTTTCATGTTTTCTGGATATATGCCCCGGGATGGGATTGCTGGATCGTATGGTCACTTTATTTGCAGTGTTTGAAGGAGCTTTCATACTGTTTCCCATAGTGGCTGCACCATTTACGTTCCTATAACAGTGAAGGAGGGCTCCTTTTTCTCCATACCCTCTGCAGCATTTGTTACCTAGAGACTTTTTGTTCATGGCCATTCTGACTGGTGTGAGGTGATACCTCATTGTGGTTTCGATTTGCATTTCTCTAATAATTAGCAGTGTTGAGCATCTTTCCATGTGCCTGTTGGCCATCTGTATGCCTTCTTTGGAGAAATGTCATATTTAGGTCTTCTGCCCATTTTTCTGTTTGTGTTATTGTTTTTAAAAATACTGAGCTGTATGAACTGTAAGCTGTTTGTATATTTTGGAAATTAATCTCTTGTCAGTTTCATTCTTTGCAAATATTTTCTCCCATTCTGTAAGTTGTCTTTTCATTTTGTGTATGGTTTCCTTTGCTGTGCAAAGCCTTTTAAGTTTAATTATGTTCCATTTGTTTATTTTTGCTTTTGTTACCATTACTCTAGGAAGCAGACCTAAAAAAACATTGCTGCAATTTATGTCACAGAGTATTCTGCTTATGTTTTCCTCTATCTCTAGAAGTTTTGATTTGAATTTTTTAAACATCTTTCATATCTCTATTTAACTGTTTAGCTTTTCTTCTAGCTTCTCAAACATGGGGAAACAGTTTTAATAACTTTTGAAATTCCTTTCTATTAATTTTATTACTTGTCATTTCTGAGTCTGTTTATTGATTTTTCTCCTGAAAATGAGTTCTATTTTCCTACTTCTTTGCAGGCCTGATAATTTTTTTTATTGAATGTCAGTATTACGAGTTTTACCTGAGTGCTGGATTTTTTGGTGTATGTGTTCCTACGTGCATGTGTCTTTTATTTATTTACTTGGTTTGGCTGTGCGGGCCTTCGTTGCTGCGTGGGCTTTCTCTGGCTGCGGCGACGGGGGCCCCTCTCTAGCTGTGGTGCGCAGGCTCCTCGTGGTGGCCTCTCTTGCTGCAGAGTGCAGGCTCTCGGCCCTCGGGCTCAGTGGTTGTGGCGCACAGGCTTTGTTGCCCCTTGGCATGTGGGATCTTCCCAGACCAGGGATCGCACCCATGTCCCCTGCCTTGGCAGGTGGATTCTTAACCACTGGACCACCAGGGAAGTCCTACATATATTCTTAAGCTTTGTTCTGGAATGTAGCTTAATTATTCAGAAACAGTTTAAAACTTCAGAAGTTCACGTTTAAGCTTTTTAGGTAATATAAGAACAGCCTTTAGCTCAGGGATAACGTCAGTAACCTTTTTCTGAGTACTCAACCTGATGCTGCAGGAGATTCCACTCTGGCTGGTGGGGCTTTACAGTATTCCTGGCTCTGTGTGAGCCTCAGGGATAGTCTCTGCTCCTGTAGCGAGTTCTTTCCCCATTTTCAAGTAACTTTTTTACACACAAGCCTGATACTACTCAGCTGGAGACCTAGGAACCCTCTGACATTTCTGTAGCCCTCTGTACAGCCTTCTCGCCGATACTATGCCCTCTGAACTCCACCTGTCTTGGGAGTCCCATCTCTGTCTTATCAGTTCATGGCAGAGCTACCCCTGCGTCCCCCCTGCCAGCTCTGCGGCCTGCAAGTCTCTAGGCACTACTCTTGGACAGGGGAAGGGTCTGCCTTGTTCGTGTTCCACCGCTCAGGGGCCACTGCCCTGTGCAGCCTGATGTCGTGTCTGAAAATCATTGTTTCCTCTGTTTTGTTCAGTTTGTCAGTTGTTTCAGATGACTATAAATCTAGTTCCTCTTAGTCCATCTTTACTGGAAGTAGAAATCCCAACCTAGTTTTTAGAAGTTTTAATGAAATAATTTTAGCATACAGGCAAGTGTAGATTGTAGTGAGTTGACTACCTGGGTAGCACTACCAAACTATGTAACATTGTCATATTTCTGCTGCACTTTTAAAAGCACAAATTAAAACATTACAGATACAGTTCAAACTTTCTCTTGTCTCCACGATCTCATTCTTCTCTTGCCTTTTATGGAAGTAACCAGTATTCTCTATTTGATAATTATCATTGTTATGCAGACTTTTAAAGTTTTGCTACATATGTATGTATAATGATGTCTATTAGTAGTATTATCTTGAAGTTAAAAAAATAACATGAACCATGTCGTGCTTCTGTTTTCTTTCTTTTCTCGTTCAGCATTTAAAGAATATCTGTCCATATGTTTCATGTAATCTTAGATAGAATGTACATTCCACAAGGACCAGAATATTTGTTCACTAGCAAATCCCAAACACTTAGTGCCTGGCACGTAGTAGGCACTTACTTAGTATTTGTTGAATGAGCAGATTCACTTTGTGATGTATAGTATTTGGCTCTGTGAATGCGCTCCAGTTCATGTGTCCTCTTGTCAATAGATGTTCGGGTCGTTTGGGTTTTGCTAATACGAGCAGCGCTGCAGTGGGTGTTGCTGCTCGTGTCTCCTTGTGCACATGTTGAAGAATTTCATGCTGAGGTGTTGGGCCTTCGGGTCAAAACCTCTTCAATTTATCTGTATGTTGCTGAATTGTTCTCCCTGGTAATAGTTCCAATTTATACGTGCCGCCAGCAGTGTATGAGAGTTCTCATTTCTCCATATCCTCACCAACATTTGCTATAATCGTATTTTAGTTTTTGCCTATCGTATATATGTGATATTTGTTGTTGCTGTTTTTCAGTCACTAAGTCGTGTCCGACTCTTTGCTACCCCATGGACTGTAGCATGTCAGGCTTCCCTGTCCTTCAGTATCTCTTGGAGTTTGCTTAAATTCATGCCCATATGTGACATTACATTTTGCTTTGCCATTTTTTAAAAAGTTAAACATTTTGTTTTTCCCCATAGAAATTCAATGTCTTCTTTCCGTCCCGGGAAAGGGCATAATGATAGTCGGAGGAGTGTGTTTTACACCAATGAAGAGTGGGAGCTTCTAGAGCCAAGCCCTAAGGAACTGGAGGAGTCCATGGTGCAGGAAGAAAGGAAGAAGCAGGCCCCTGAAGGCAACAAAGGTATGGACGTGGTCCCTGTTGTCTGCCGCTCTCGCCTCTGCCACCTGCTAACCCCTGATGCCGTGGGAGACCCTTGGTCACAGGTATCGCTGGGAGCATGAGGCCCAATGGGAGGTGTGTTCTCTCTGTGGGAAACAAAATATAAAAGCTTAAAAATGAGATGTCACAAGAAATAAATAAATGTCCTGTCCTGGGTTCTGAGACTTTTTCAGGAAATGGGAAATCCAGAAGTCATGGTGCTCTTTACGAAAATACTGATTTAAAAAAAAAAAGAAAACTTTCTATTTATAGAGATGTGTTAATGCACACAAAAGTAGAAGATGCAGTGTCATATTCCACAGCTTTGGCTTCTTTCTTCTCTGAGCTCCTGCCCCTCCTGGCATCTACCACCAGCTGGGTTATTTTAAAGTAAATTCTAGATACTAATCCACTGCATCTGTAAACATTTTAGTATGTATATCTAAGAGGTGATTCTTTAAAAGAACCATAGCTTCAGCATTAAACCTAAATACAGCTACAGTAAGTCCTGCTTGTCTTCTTCCCCAGTTGTTCTGTAATTCTTGCAGTTGGCCTGAGCAAATGAGGTGCTAACAGGGCCCCCAGGTGTGTTTAGTCGTGTGTCTTTTTAGGTCTCTTTTAGGCTGAACAGCTCTCTGTTTTCTTTTTGTCTTCCATTTACCTTGCTCTGCTTGTTGAAGAAAACAGAGTCTTCATGCTGAGGAATTGCCCACATTCTGGATTTTGATGACTGTATTTCTGTAAGGTCGTGTAACAGGCTCCTCCATCCCTGTATTTGCTCATATGCTGTTTACACTGTACACAATATTTCCTGTATACACTATACACAGTATTTCCTATATATGCCGTACATAGTATTTCCTGTATACACTGGTCGCTAGAGCAGAGGCCTGCACAGATTCAGGGTTGACTCTTAATTATGACTAGAGTATATTTTGGGGTGGAGTAGGGGCTGGGGATGTTGTTTATTTCTTGCTGAATCACATCCGGAAGATGTAATATCTGGTTTTCCCTCTTTCTGTGATACGAAGGTCCACCAGGATTTAAGGTGTCAGCCTGACTCATTCATACACTTCTCCATCAGCATTTTGTTAAGCAGCCTTTCATGGTCCCACAGCCATGGACCCATTGAGGGAATATCAATGTTTTAAATGTAAAAATAGGAATACATAATTTTGAAATTCTTCCTTGTACTCGCTTCTGGCATGGGCTGGCAGGAATAGGAGGCAGAGTTTTAGGAAATCTTTACTGAGAGCACATGTTCACTAAAGGAAATATTTTTCTGTCCCCTGGAAAAGGACCACCATGACTTGCTTTGGTGGGGAGTTCACTTGTGATCTGCAGGATGGTCACATGGAAGCCTGTGGTCCAGTGTGACGTGGTGAAGATATGGCCAAGCTGAGCATGCCTTGTGACCCAGTGTGTGGCACAGCTAGGGGGGCACCCAGTAGAGGGGCTCCTTGTGAACTGGGAAAGCCTCCTGGAGGAACAGGGATTGGGGCTGGGGATTTGGATTGTTGAAGGTAAATATTGTTGGTTCTGATTTCCCCTAGAGACTCTAGGATGAACTGGAAGGGTGCACAGTAGAAGACTGGAAAGGAAGAATCAGTGAAGCTTAGTGACTCGATCAAGGCACGAACTGCCAGCCCTGCTGGAGGGCAGTGCCTTCTTAGTCTGCTCAGCCCCTGGCCCTTTGAGAGGCAGCCCATGTGAAAGACACAGAGAGACAAAGATGGCTCTGATTTTTATCTTGTTGATTCATGGGTATTTCCTGTGAATCAGGAATCAAGACCACCAGCTTCTTGTCCACGTTATTCATGGGAAATAAACTAATCTCCATGGGCTTCCCCGGTGGCTCAGTGGTAAAGAATCTGCCTACAATGTAGGAGATGCAGGTTTGATCCCTGGGTCAGGAAAATACCCTAGTGAAGGAAAGGACAACCCACTCCAGTATTCTTGCCTGTGAAATCCCAAGGACAAAGGAGCCTGACGGGCTACAGTCAATGGTGTCCCAAAGAGTCGGAAACAACTTAATGACTGGACAACCACAGCAGCAACAAGCTAATCTTTATACATGCAGAGAAGCCCTCTAGTCAGAAATGTATAGCTTGATGGATTTTCGCAAAGTGAACATATCCATGTAGCCAGCACTTACTGAAGAAACAGCACAGTGCCGGGGCCAGCCCCGTCCCCAGACCCCTTCGCGTCACTTTATCACCTCCCACTCCCTCCACCCCACAATCACCCTCCTGACTCCTGACATCGTAGATTTTGTTTTGCCTGCTTTCTAAATTTATATAAATGGAATCTGTATAGTATGTACTCCTGTGTCTCCTCTTTACATTTTTAATATATATTCAAATCCACCTACACTAAAATTTGTTTGGCTATCTCAGTATTTTTAAGAAAGAGAATAAAATGGATGTACAATTAAGAAAACATGAACTGGGGGTTTTTGTGGGGTTTTTTGTTGTTGTTTTTTCTTTTGTAGTAAATACAGATGAGCAGAAAGCAAGCAGCCAGGGATCCCTAGTGTATCTCTAAGTCCTGCCGCTAACCTTGTAGATGTCGGCCCTGTCCTCACTGAGGTGCCCAGGGGAAGGGATACCTTGTGCTCAGGATGCTGATGCTGTAGGAACTTGGAGCACCCGGGTTTTTCCCTGTCTGTTTCTGTTCTCTTTGGTCCTCAAAGTACCTGAAATTGGAAAATGGTGACGTGAACATACAGGCTTAGAACGGATCTTATGAGAAACAAACAACATTACAAAAGAATCTTAAGAGATGTATAGTACAGTTTTGTTATAAATTCCTCATTAGTACTGATGTACAGTCTAACTTTTTTTTCACCTGTCTTAACGCAAAAACTGAGCATTAAACATTAAACCTCGCCGGTGGTTTAGTGGTTCCACCACCACGGCCCAGGTTCAGTTTCTAGTCAGGGAAAACTTTCTTAGCTTCCCTGGTGGCTCAGTTGGTAAAGAGTCTGTCTGCAGTGCGGGAAACCCAGGTTCGATCCCTGGGTAGGGAAGATCCCCTGGAGAAGGAAATGGCAACCCCACTCCAGTATTCTTGCCTGGAGAATTCCATGGACAGAGGAGCCTGGTGGGCTATAGTCCATGGGGTCACAAAGAGTCACAAAGAGTCAGACACAACTGAGTGACTAACACTTTCTCTTTCAATGCAAAAATTGAGCCATCGAATAGAGAAAGTTTTCCTTAAAAGTGATCATGTGAAAGATCATCTTTGGTTCTAAGTTTGGTTGTTATCAGGAACAAGGTAGGAGCACAGTGATGCACGCAGAACTCCTTAGACGATGATATTAATGTATTTTAATGTATTTTACTGGAATTTCTGGAAGGAAGATCGGGGCTGAACTTAAAACAAGCTTTTTTTTTTTTTTAATGTAGGAATAACTGGCTCAGGATTTCCCTTTGATTTTGGACGTATTCCCTATAAAGGAAAGCGCCCTTTGAAAGAAATGATTGGATCATACAAAAATCGTCACAGTATTGGTGACCCTTCACCCGAGGTGCCATCGGGCAGTGGCAGCGCCAGCAAGCCGGCCTCTGAGATGCAGCTGCTTGTCCAGAACCAGCAGGAAGAGCTAGAAAGGTTAAGAAAAGACTTAGCCAGTCAGAAGGTAATTCTCCTTCCTCAACGTTTGTATCTTATCTCACATCAGCAGGCCAGGGACCGGAGGAGAAAAACCCGGCTTTCTTGTTTCTCTGACTCTGTTATTTCCCAGAAGGTGCTTTTCCCCTAAGAGTTCTGTGTTGCCATGGCCACTGACATAGGCACTGCTGCTCTGCTTGATCGTTTATTCATAGATACTTGAAATTCTGAGGAGAGTGAAGACCCTCAGAGTGAGTTGGGGAGGGTGTTGTCTGCACCTCGCCCACTCTCTTTGAGTGTAATTCCAGCCCAAGCCCTGTGAATAGTTTTAAGAGTTTCCACATCCTGTTAAACAGCAGCTTTTTTTTTTGAGCTGATCACACCTAATTATACTTAATTCCTCAGCAGATCAGTGAACTTAGAGCTCAGATGTTTTAATATGGATGAATGTTCCCTGGGAACCGTTGCTAATTGCAGTCTGGCTGTCCACCATTTCCTGCTTCCTATCATTGTTCTCTGCAGACAGCCTTTATGGAACAAATATTTTTCCTTCTCTATTTTTTGAGATCCTTCAAGAGGAAGTTGGGTATTAAGGTATTTCCATTAAATTTCTGCATTTGCTCAAACTCTAATGGTTGCTCCGTGTAGACTTGTCATGAGCTCTGCTTTTCCTCCCATCCCTGCTCCCTGATCCATCTTCCCTGGCTCCCAGGAGCTCGTGCGGCTGCTGCAGCAGACGGTGCGGTCCTCCCAGTACGACAAGTACTTCACAAGCAGCCGCCTCTGCGATGGGGTCCCACAGGACACACTGGGGCTTCTGCACCAGAAGGACGAACAGATTCTGGGCCTCACCAACCAGCTGGAGAGGTTCAACCAGGAGAAAGACAGTCTTCAGCAGGAAGTGAGGATGCTGAAGAGCAAAGTGGGCGAGCTCAGCGAGCGGCTGGGGATGCTGATGGAGACCATCCAGGCCAAGGACGAGGTCATCATGAAGCTCTCCCGGCAGCTCAGCGAGTGTGAGGGCAGCGCGTCCTCTCCCACCTGCATGCCCGGCTCTCCCGCGGCTGCCCCCGCGGGCAGGGACCAGCTGGAACTGGACTGGTTGAAAGTAAGAGCAGGGCGTGGGCTCCTGTTATGGGAACAAGAAACCCCAAATCCTCTAACAAGTCTGTCCGTTGATGGCAGGCACTCTAGAGCCCCTGGCCTTGGTGAGCTAGTTCGGCATGACAGCAGAGCAGCTGTGCCTCCTTTTTTTAAAAAAAAACAAAACAAAAAAAAACAACAAGTGTCACAAGACTTCTAGTCAGAGAACTATTAGTTTCCTAAGAAGCTTCCTTGGAAAATGAAACTCTGAGTCCGTCGATGTCGCCATAGCTCAGAACAGTTTCAGATCTTCCCCTTCCCTTGCAGCTGTGACTTCTCTATTCATACACCCTTAGAGCTTCATTATTCCATGTAACCTCCTGCAGCTGTTTCTTGCCTCCTCTGTGCATGGACCACCCCTGGCACAGCTGCCTTGGCACACAGTGGAGGCCAGGTGAGGGAGCAGCGTTCCTGACAGCTGGTGTGGGCTCAGGTAGAGAAGCAGACCCTGCCTCCCAGCATACTTGAGAGAAGGGCCTGCACAGAGTCAGTTGCCCCCACGCCTAAGGCAGGAGCGTCCTGACGCCCAGGAGGGAGGGCAGAGTCTCATCCCAGTGTGCCTCTCTGGGCTGCCCCTGGGGATGGGAGGCTGGTTCTTGACCAGAGGTGGCTCTCCCTGTCACACCTGGGGCGGTGACCAGCAGATGAGGTAGGAGGAGCACAGAGAACGCTGGGAGGCAGGGGGCAGGCAACTGCCCTGTGGAGAAACCTACCTGGCCCCAGGGGAGAGCCGAAAAGCCTTGGGCCACTGTCAGCCAGGCCACCGAGAGGGTCCCAGAAGTTTTTCTGCCATCAGCTCTCGATTTGGAGAAGTTTCAGGTGGAGAAGTGTCCCCTAGGATAGAGGCATTTGGTATAACCCAGACCCCAGCTGTCCCCACGCAGGTCTGCAACTATCAGTCCCACCAAAGTCTTCCTCACCTGGCTGCAGTTAATGTGGCACCGAGGGTATTTTGTCCCCCAAATGCGGTTTATCCTTGAAGGGCAAAGGTTTGCACGTTTGAGATGGTTCCTGAGCCTGCTTCACGCCTGGCCGTCCCTGTCATGCACCGTCAGTGGACTGGTTGACTGATAGTCATGCCTGGACCTTAGAGATAATTCTTAAACGGAAAGTAAAACTCTGGAATAATAGATGACTTTTTTGGAATATGTTTGTGGTCTCCCATGGTGACCACTTCTTAGGGACAGCCCCCAGTAGAAATGTGAGGCCAGAAGGATTTATTGGTGAGAAAAACCTAAAGGGCAACAGCAGCATCACAGCCCTCAATCTCTTTACTTTATAATTATAACTGCTACAAAAATAGCCGTGTTAAAAAAAAAAAAGGTCTTGGTTAGTGTTGCCAGTAAAAGTTGGTTTTGTGTATACATGCGAGCTAGAGTGTACCCAACCTTAAATATACATCCCTTTTTTACAGTATTTTTTGAGTCTCTTTTTATAGTCTTTTTTTACATCCCTTTTTACAGCCTGTTATTTAAGGTCAACTGAATTTTTAAATTATTAATTATTTGTATTTATTTATTTGGGTGTGCCAGGTCTTAGTTGCAGCACATGGGATCTTCAACCTTCATTGTAGCACATGGGGTTTTAGTCGCCTGCTGTGAACTCTGAATTGCAGCATGTGGGACCTGGTTCCCTGACCAGGGATTGAACCCAGGCCCTCTGCATTGGGAGGGGAGGGTCTTAGCCACTGGACCACCAGGGAAGTCCCTCAACTGAATTTTAAGTTTTCCAAGCATATCTGTTTTTGTAGTATTTAGAGAGAAGCACAAGGGTGTTTGGTTTCCAGGCTGCAGTGAGTGGTGCTCTGCAGGGGAGCACGTTTTACCAGGGAGTGGAACCGAGGTGTGTGTGTGGGGGATTCCAGATTGTTCATCTTTTGATTCTGTCATCATTATTTATCAGCCTCTCTCTTCTTTCCTGCGATTTGCTGTTCCATGAATATCTTCATACATACAGCTTTTCCTGCTTAGTACTCATTCATTCATTCAGTCAGCCAGCCAGCCAGCCATGTGGTGGGCTTTGTACTCTGCACAAAGTAGGCAGTCTCTGTCCTCCTGGAGTGCAGAGTTTAGTTTAGAAAGCACAAAAATGGAAAAAGCAGAATCACAACTGTAATAAACACCAATGAGGAAGGGGGTGTGGCCCAGTATGGTGAGGTGGTTTAGATTGAGCATGGGCTCTGAAGCCAAACTTGGCTATATTCAAACCCGGCCTTATCACTGATGACCTCTGACCTGAGGCAGGCTGGTTCACCTCTCTGCCTCAGTGTTCATCTGCGAAATGGCACTTACCTTATAGTCTTGTAAGGGTTTAAAGAGGTAGTCCATGTAAAGCCTTCACAGAACACCTGGCATCCCATAGAGTTTTATTTTAATCGTTATTTTTTTGGCTGCTTCAGGTCTTACTTGCAGCGTGCACGATCTTTCATTGCAGTGTGTGGGCTCAGCAGTTGCAGCTCGTGGCTCCAGAGAGTGGGCTCAATAGCTGCGGTGTGTGGGCTTAGTTGCCCCACGGCATGTGGGATCTTAGCTTGTTTACAAGGGTGGAACCCTCATCCTCTGTGTTGGAAGGCAGATTCCTAACCACTGGACCACCAGGGAAATCCCCCTGCTAGAGTCTAAGTTAAGGCTGTGGTCGTCATTCTAGAGAAAGAATCCTTGAGGTGCACTATCAGGACTTCCTTAGACTCAAGCACGAAGTTTAACTCAAAGACGTGTCCTGCTCCCCCAACCCACCTTGTGGTGCCCAGTCTCTGCCCATCACGGTCCACTGTATTCCTCAGTTGCCCTCTAGGTCACCTTCCTTCAGTCAGCCTGCCTTTTGGTGAGGTTTGTTCATTGTTTCCAAATACGAGAGCTTCCAGACACCAGAAGAAAGGAGAACGTCATGATTTAGATTAGAAAAGGAAGTCTGTGGACCTCATTCAGGGTCTGACAGCGGCTGTCTCCAGTCCTTGTCATGACACATGTTCTTGCTGAGACCGAGAACGTGTGATGCGGATCAGAGCTCCGGTGGGAGTTGGGGCCAAGCACCCAGGCCAAGGGCCCAGCAGGCCTGGCTCCCAGACCCACACTTAGTCATCGCATGGCCTCCCTGTGACTCAGCTCTTCATTTAGGAAACGGAGATGATGAGCAGTTGCCAAAGAGTAGAGTTGTGAGGTTTAAGTGAGACTGAGGGTCTCTCCCATGCTTAGCTGCTCTGTAAGTGTTAGCGATTACAGGGACTCTGTAAGTGTTAGCGATTACAGGGACTGTGGGAACATTTTCAGTTCTTCTGTGTTTTCAAGGGAAATTGTATGCCGCCACAGTGGTTCCCAGTTTGGAGATGTGGGCATCTCTGGACACATCTCTGGGGAGGGCTGTGGTCTCTGTCCTGGGACAGCACAGAGGTCAGGGCCTTTCTTGACTGCCTGGCCTTGGACCAAGGTGCTTGGTGACCACCCTTGGACCTATCGTGACTAGCTCCTCCTGAGGTTGAGGGATCAGAGATTCCTCGGGAACTTCACACACAGTAGGGGACAAACCCATTTGCAAAAGACTGGATTTTGTAGGGAGCATTTAGAAATCACTGCCCTAATTGTCTCAAAGATTACCTTTCCCTTCCTTGGCTCCGAGTGTCAAGGGCTGAAGCTAACACACAGCATCTGCTCCTGCCAGACCTGAGCTTTTCGTTGGACCTGGTGAACTTGTCGCCAGCTTGTGACGTTCTCTTTGTTTTGCCGGTGCTGGGTCTTGGTCGCTGCGCGTGGGCCTTCTCTGGTTGTGGAGAGCGAGGGCGACTCCAGTTGAGGTGCGCGGGCTTCTCACTGTGGTGGCTTCTCCTGTTGTGGTGCGTGGGCTCTGGAGCACGCAGGCTCTCCTTGTGGCCCACAGGCTGAGTTGCTCTGTGGCATGTGGAATCTTCCCAGACCAGGGATTGAACCCATGTCCCCTGTTTTGGCAGGCAGATTCTTAACCACTGGACCACCAGGAAAGTCCTTGTGATGTTCTCTTAAAACATAAAGCAAACGTGTCAAAAGTTAACCACTGGCAAATTTAGGTGAAGGGTATATTGTGTTTATTGTACTTTTCTTCCAACTTTTCCATAAGTTTGAAATTTTTTAATGTAAAAAAAATTGAGGAACGTAATCTCTTTAAGTGCTTTATACACTGTAGGCTATAGGTATTCATTATTAAGTGTAATTCTTTAGTTAAGAACATTGTATATGTGTATAGCCTTTTCTACATAAACTGGATAAGTAAAAATGAGAATGGACAGAAAATTTGCTCAGTTTCTCTAGTTAAAAAACAAGATGAATACAAGGCATTACCTTTTGTACCACCTCAGTGAATGTGGGTAGATAAAATATTTGCATAGATTTAGGACATAAGTCCTACTTACTTCTCCTAAGGTCAGTTGAGAAAAATCACCACCATCAAGTAAATTTATTTCCCCATCTCCTTCATTATGCAGTGGTCCCTACTTTCCTTCCCCTGCCAAGGGTGGCCATAAAGCTTAATCAGAAAGTGCCTAATTAAAAAAAAAAAGAAAGAAAGTGCCTAATGATCATTTTCAGTTCCTTAGAACTTGGTCTAACTTAGAAAGGGCTAGCCACAGCGTCCCCGTTGGGCTTCCCTGGTAGCTCAGCTAGTAAAGAATCCACCTGCAATGTAGGAGACGCAATGTAGGTTCGATTCCTGGGTTGGGAAGATGCCCTGGAGAAGGGAATGGCTACCCACTCCAGTATTCTGGCCTGGAGAATTCCATGGACTGTATAGTCCATGGGGTTGCAAAGAGTCAGACACAACTGAGCAACTTTCACTTTCAGAAAGGGCTATTTGATTGGTAAGGGAGCAAAATATTAATTATAAAGGATAATCAACATTCAACCAGTGTGAGTTGATGAACTTTTTTCTTTCCAACAGGATAATCTACAGGGGTACAAAACCCAAAATAAATTTCTAAATAAGGAAATCTTGGAACTTGCAGCTCTACGGAGAAATGCAGAAAGAAGAGAGAGGGATCTGATGGCAAAGGTGGGTCAGTGTAGGTACATTCTGTCCTCAGGTGGGAAGTGATGTGATTCAGAAACAATTCAGAAATGGACATGCTTTCAAATCAGTTCAACCCCCATGCTTGAAGGGATGTGGTTACTGATACCAGAATATATTTAAAATGTAGTGATAGCACTGTTTAATTTCACTTTGTGATGAAGACAGTAGAAGCTCCCTGAGATGTGGGTTTTATTCACAGGTAGTGAAGTTTATAGGAAAAAAAGACACAGTTCTGAGGTCCCCCAAATTAAGATTGTTTGGATTTTTTGATTTTTGCTGTTGAGTTGTGTGAGTCAGTTCCGTATCTATAAATGGGGGTGGTGAGCATGATGCCTTCTCTGAATCTGATAGGGTTGGTGTGAGAGTCAGATGTGACTATGCTGATAACTCAGTTGGTAAAGAATCCGCCTGCAATGCAGGAGACCCCAGTTCAGTTCCTGAGCCAGGAAGATCTGCTGGAGAAGGGATAGGCTACCCACTCCAGTATTCTTGGGCTTCCCTTGTGGCTCAGCTGGTAAAGAATCTGCCAGCAGTGCGGGTTTGATGCAAACCCATGTTTGATCCCTGGGTTGGGAAGATCTCCTGGAGAAGGGAAAGGCTACCCACTGCAGGATTCTGGCCTGGAGAATTCCATGCAATGTATAGGCCATGGGGTCGCAAAGAGTAGGACACGACTGAGCGACTTTCACTTTCACTTCACTTTCAAAGAGGGCTTTGCGAAGTGTACAGACATCACAGATATTCCAGTGATAATCAAATGAAATTCAGTGACACTGTGTCAGCAGCTATTAAATGCCTCATATACCTTTTGAACAGTCCTCAGAGCATCTTCCCAGACCTTGTTCCTGCATGTTTTCAAGGGATGTGTTGATTTGTCTGAAAAGGTAGCAGATGGGAGCTGGTGCTGGGTCACAGCATCCTAGGAAAGTATTGAAATACCATAAGGTGGCTGCCTGGGGCCTGTGTGCCAAGCTGTGCTCAGCTGGACCTCAGTAATGAGTGTGTGGCCTGGTTTCTGCTGTTCACCTCAACGCTGTCCAGAACTCGTGTGTTGACACACAGAAGCCTTATTACCAGTACTTCTCTGCTTATTACTTTATTACCAGTACTTCCCCCAGAGGGAAGAGGGGGCCCAGTGGACCGTTTAGATAAGACAAGTGGCCTGTGGCATAAATTCATCTCTGCCTGGGATATAGTCCCTCTCTGGCTCACTTCCTGGTGGTTCTGGGCTTGTCATTCGTTGATTGCTTGAGGTACTTGAGGATTGCTCTTCCCGTGTGTCTGTCTGGACGGAGGTAACTATCACATTCTCTGCAGTATTCTAGCCTGGAAGCCAAGCTCTGCCAGATAGAAAGCAAATACTTGATACTGCTCCAAGAAATGAAGACCCCAGTTTGCTCAGAAGAACAGGGGCCTGCTCGGGATGTCATAGCCCAGCTGCTGGAGGACGCTCTGCAGGTTGAGAGTCCAGAGCATCCAGAGCAAGCGTTCATTAAACCTCATCTTGTCAGGTAAAGGAGCTCACGACTGCTGGGGGTGGGGGGGGGACCCATTTCTCAAGCCCCCCTTTAACCACAGTGGCCACTCACCAAGAACTTTACACAGTTCTCTGTGTCCCCTTCGATGCTCATAACAAGGACTGTCAGTCCTTGTCAGGTAAGCTCATCAATCTTGCTGTCATAATCAAGTAACAGAGCTGGGATTCAGCCCAGGTCTTTTGATTTCAAGACTTTTCTTGCATGTACCGTGCCACTGTGGATGCTTGCCAGTCTTGCTATAAGAGGAGCCAGTCCTCCGAGGAGTAGAATCTTCTCCAGAGACCCATGGGTACAGCTGCACTCCTGGGGAGTTTGAAAGCAAAGGAGCCCCTAAGTGGGTAACTGGGCCTTCTCTGTAAGGGAAGCACACTTGGGTAACCTGATCCAGTGGTTCAGAACTCACTGAGGGTCTGATGCAAGCCATGGACACGCTTGGCCCCAAAATGCGGTTGGACACACACACAGTATTGCATATGTTTTTCAGAAAATCACGGAGTCTGGCAGCCTGTAAAGTATCTTGGATTAAGAACCTTCATATCCTAGTTTCTAAAAAATGAGATTCATGAAACATTGGCAGGAGGAGAAGTCTGTGAATGCGCTCAGTCCAGTCTCCTCCTGTTTCCGCCCCCACTGTGCGTGGCTTCTCCTGCCCCGCCCTGGTCCCAGGGGAAGCCCTGCCTCAGCCTGACCCGCCCTTTCCCTTCTCTGTGCCTACAGCACTGGCCTGCCTTGTCCGTGCTACTCAGATGACAGGTAAAAAATATGCTATCGGAATGCAACCAGTGCCGTCGTCACAAAACTTCTACTGAGGTCTGTGTGCCAGGAGCTGTGCCACTGCTCATGTTTGACACTCAGTGAGGAGGGTGTTTATATCCTCAGCAAATGCAGACGCTGGGGTCAGGGAGGGGATGTGTGACTCGCCCAGGTCACACAGCCAGGGAGTGGCGAGGACAGGACCCCAGTCTGGCCAGCCGGGTTCCCCACGCGTGCACTCCTGCTGTGTTCCAGGAGCGAGGTGGAGGGACAGACTCCCGTGAGGGCAGAGCCCAGCTGTCTGCCCCCGGGCACCACGTCGTCTTCATTCACATGTTTGACTTTACTGTTTACGTTGTATGTTTTCAAACTTTATGTATAAGTAGAACGATAACTGTGTATGTTGAGTTACTTTTAACTTTTCGTTACGGAATTTCAAAGTAGTAGCATCATATGACACCCCCGTATGTAAGTGTAACCCAATAATTTAACAATTAACATTTTGCCAATCTTGTTTCTTCTTATCTTTCCCCTCTGAAACTTTTTTCCTGATATATTTTAAAGCAAGTACCAGGCATGTCATTTGCACTTTCAGCACTTCAATATGTACCTCTAATTGAAGACACTTTTTAATATGCTAATCCTACCATATTCATACCTTTTTGTGACTTATTTCTTTCAACATTGTTTTCTGAAATTATACAGATGGATTTATATAGCTCCTGAGCAACTTTTTTATCTGCCTTACACAGCTTCATTGTATATCACTTTTTTATTCCTCCATCTCATGGTAGACACTTTAAGAGTAGTTCCCTTTTTTCTTTTTACAAACTGTGATACAGTAGACATCGTGGTGTGTGTATCCACGTGTCCATGTGTTGGTGTGAGAGTTTCTCCATGTTGGATATGCTTATCTTCAGCTCTGCTGGATCCGATTTTCAGAGTGCTCCTACAGGTTTACAGACTCAGCAGCAGTGTGTGAAAGGCCTCCTTTTGGTTTCCCGTGACTGCCATCACCATCAGTGTTTTAAGTTGCTAAGTTTGTGATACATATTTACTGTCTAACGGTTCTGTAGGTCAGCAGTCCAGCATGGTCTTACTGGATGAAATCAGGGTATCAGTGGGGCTGCATTCCTTCCTGGAGGTTCTGGGAGACAGTTTGTGTCCTTGCTTACTCAGGTTGTTGGAAGGATACAGTTCCTTCTGGTTGTAGGGCTAGGTCTCTGTTTCCTTGCTGGTCATCAGGTGTGGCCATTTCCAGCTCCTCGAGGCCACCTGTTTTCCTTGGCTTGTGGCCACTTTCTGATGTCTTCAAAGCCAGAGACCGTGGGTCCAAGCCCTCTCCCACGTCACGTCCCCCTGACTCTTCGTCCATTGTCACATCTCTCTGGTCCACTCTCCTACCTTCCTCTTCCTTGAAGGGCTCCTGTGATTACTGTGGTCCCACCTGGGACACCCCGGATCACCTCCCTGTCTTAAGTGCCATAGCTGAAATTCCACATACGCTCTACCTCTTGCCACGTAATGTGACATATTCACAGATTCCAGGGACGTCTTTGGGGGCCATTATTCTGCCTACCACAGCCTTCATTCTTTTTCATCCCTAGTATCCTATCCTCCTAATGTAGTGTTTTCTCCTTTGTCTTTCTACTTTTTAAAACGGTATTTTTTGAGCATAAGTGTTATGCATGTGTATATGTATGCTATATAAATATACATGCACATGTATTAATATATTAATGTAGCCAAATTTATCAGCCTTGTGTTTGCAGTCTTGCTTGTATTTTCTGTGCCTTTTACATTGAGTGCTTTGACCATCTAGAATTGAATTTTTTTTTTCCCGTGTAGTATCAAGAAGGGATCTAAAGCAGTTTTTTTCTATACAGATAGCCAGTTATTCTCACCCTGTTTATTGAGAAGTTAATTATTTTCTCACTGAATTGAAATGCCTGATGATATATCACAGTGCCATTTGAATATGAGTAGATTTCTAGGTTCTTTTTCATGTTTCACTGACCTTTTGCCAGATTGCATCATTTAACTTCTCGTTTTGTTTTTTCTCACCAGTGAATACGACATTTATGGGTTTAAGACTGTCCCAGAGGATGACGAGGAAGAGAAGTTGGTCGCCAGAGTCCGGGCGTTGGACCTGAAGACCCTGCACCTCACAGAAAACCAGGAGGTGTCCACTGGGGTCAAGTGGGAGAACCACTTTGCGAGCACAGTGAACAGGGAGATGGCGTGTTCCCCGGAGTTAAAGAACCTGGTCCGTGCGGGCATCCCCCACGAGCACCGTTCCAAGGTGTGGAAGTGGTGTGTAGACCGTCACATCAAGAAGTTCAAGGACAGCACTCAGCCCGGTTACTTCCAGACTTTGCTTCAGAAGGCGCTGGAGAAACAGAACCCGGCCTCCAAGCAGATCGAGCTGGACCTGCTGCGGACTCTGCCCAACAACAAGCATTACTCGTGCCCCACCTCGGAAGGCATACAGAAGCTGCGCAACGTCCTTCTTGCCTTCTCCTGGCGGAATCCAGACATTGGCTACTGCCAGGGTCTCAACAGGTGGGTCTCCAGCCCATGGAGGGCTCCTCCTCGTTCTTAAGATAACTTGTAGCTCCACGGACTGCCTGATAGCCCCCTTGCCTTCCCCGTGAGCCAAGAAAACCCAGTCTTTTAAGGGAAAGAAGTATTAATAGCTGCAGTAAGCTAATTTTAATTATGCCCCATCACCAATTCTAGAATAATTGAGAAAAACAAGCATGCTTTCAAAAAGTCTTAAGACACTAAACTGTTTGAAACAACTGGGTTTCTCATTTAGATTTCCTTGCTGCTGTCCTCACACTCAGGTTTTGATCTGCAGTTTGTGTTCATTCATTTAAAATGCATGATGTGACATCAAGGGCACTCCCTGTTTATACAGGATCTTTGTCAGTCATGAGGTTGTCCCAAACAATTTTGCAGCTGGTCAAAACGTAGCCCTTGAAGAGCCCAAACATGTTTTATTTTGGACTAGCGTCTTCTGCAGGTCTGGCATGCTTCCCTGCTTCCACAGGCAAAGGACACTGAAAAGCCTCTCACCTTCTCTGAACAGTCCAGGCTCCTCATTCCGAGCTGAGCTGCCCTGGCATGAAGCCACGGGAGGCACTGAGGTCTGTGCTCTGAGAAGCTGCTCCTGTCGCTGGACTGTGACGCTAGTGGCTGCTTTTTGCCTCTGTCTGTCTCTTACCTAGCTGGCGCACTCCTGCCGCTTCTACTTGCTGCTGTCAGTAGAGTCCATTTGTATCCCTCCCAAAGTAGATAATCCACTAGATCATTGTGGATTATGTTCATGTTATGTTTGTATTTGATAGCAGTATGAACAAAGAATGAAGAAGCCCCATGTGTGATCTTTAGCAGTTCTCCTGTAAGTCAAGTGCATGCATTGCGTTTTGAATGCTGACATTTATTCTAGCAGCTCTTGGGCCTTTTTTAATCCTCATCCATGCTGGATACAGACCTCTGGATACGGACTGTCTTTTGCATCTGAGATGAGAGCATTGCAGGAAGAAGAGCTTTTAAGCTGGAATGTTAGTTGGTTAAGACCTGAAACCAGTGGTTTCCAGGAAGTCATTGTTTCTGTGCTGGTCAGGCTAGGGTCCCCTTTCTGTGCCCTGAAGGTAAGAGGGACTTCAACTGCTCCTCAATGGTCCCCTTATAAAAAAAAAAAAAAAGGCTGTAAATAAAATATTGCCTAACAAAGCAGCCTTGTTTTGCTTAAATGGACAGTTCACATTGCATACTCAGTCTAAAAATTCCTGAAAGCTAAAACCTTCTGAAACTCAAGGGATCTTGGTGAGGACTTGAGCATGCCTGTTAGGGGTGCAATAGCACCCCATTTATCTGACACTGGTATAGAATCAGCTCTTCCCCACTTTAGAACACCTTCCAGCTTTAATTTAGACTTTCTCTGCACCATCACCATTGGGACTTCTAACCATTTTACTGGATTTTTTTCCATCCACATTATTTTGTACACACATTCTGAGAACCCAGAACTTTAGCAGAACACTAGCCTTTTCTACGGAGAAGGCAATGGCACCCCACTCCAGTACTCTTGCCTGGAAAATCCCATGGACGGAAGAGCCTGGTGGGCTGCAGTCCATGGGGTCGAGAAGAGTCGAACACAACTGAGTGACTTCACTTTCACTTTTCACTTTTATGCATTGGAGAAGGAAATGGCAACCCACTCCAGTGTTCTTGCCTGGAGAATCCCAAGGACGAGAATCCCAGGGGGAGCCTGGTGGGTTACCGTCTATGGGGTCGCACAGAGTCGGACACGAGTGAAGCGACTTAGCAGCAGTAGCAGCAGCAGCCTTTTCTAAGTGATTCTCACCTACCATCGTGAACATCAGTTAGCTTAAAGTGATGTCTTCGAAGGCTCTGCGGATCTCAGTCTCTCTGCCCCTTCTCGTGACATCCTCAGGTGCTGAGCTCATCCTGTTTCTCCCTCCTTACCCATCTCTACTCGTTGTAACCTTTCTACTCTCCATCCCATTCATGCTGACTCAAGGCGTCCCCTTCCCAATTTTTTTTTTTAACCTCTTAATTTGAGATTTCATTATAATTTTATCCAAGGAAGAAAACAAAAACAAATTCTAAGAAATGACTTCAGGTCTCTCCCTTAAGTGATGCACAAGCAGAAGTTCTCGGGTGTGTAGAGAAGGGCTTTTCCGTTGCCTTTTCCTTCCCATCCTTCTGTCCCGAATGCCTGCTCAGAGCCAGACCTGATGAAGTTACTGGGTGAGTAACCTCTCGGTGGTGACAGTGACCCAGGTTTCCACTCTTGAGTGACGGAACAGCTGATACACACAGCCCCCTTTCCCGCCCCACGTGGATGCCGTGTTTTGAGAAAGCCCCCAGGATGGTTCATTTGCGTGAAGCCCCATTTCAAGTAGATTGGTATCAAGAAAGTTGTTTTTAAACCATCGTATGTTCTTTCTCTCTTGTATTCACCCCTCAATTTTTTGTGCGTAAAAGGATTAGTTGGAACTTAAACAAAAAACTCAAAGAATTAGCTGCATTAGCAAAATCTTATCATGAAAAACATTTTTAAAAATCAGGCCGACATCATTGGGAAATAATTTCATCATCTTTAAACAAAAACCAAACGAAAGGGAAGGTGGATGTGGCTTTGCTTTTCAAACTAGGAAATGCTTCCCTTGCCACAAGATACTTAACTCATTGTTATTTCCTGGAGAATAGCAGCTGCATGGGTGTGAGAGAGGCCTCTGTGAGGACGGGCTGTGCTGCCTGGGTCTGGGCCGGGCTGGCGCTCACCTTGTTCTGCGTTTGCTTGCAGACTGGTGGCCGTGGCCCTCCTGTACCTGGAACAAGAAGATGCCTTCTGGTGTCTAGTCACCATAGTGGAAGTTTTCATGCCTCGGGACTATTACACAAAGACTCTTCTAGGATCCCAGGTACTCTAAAAATATTGTGCTTCAGTCAGCAGCTTGTAGAATTAGAGCTGAAATGTGACCTGAATTAAGCGTTGATCGGGGAGGCTCCATGGGCGTGACAAGGTGCACACGGAGGCCGCCCCCGCACCCGCCCCGCACCCGCCCCCGCCTCCCCCAGACTGGGCCAGGCTGCTCACAAGCCAATGAGTGCCTGGTCGGGCTCACTCAGTGCCCTGGAAGCCATCAGATCTGCTCTGTGGTCACTGCTCAGCACTGTCTCCCCTGGACTCTGCCTGGCTGGCAAAGCCACAGTTCAGGGGTGCCTGGGGAGCCTGGGTGTGTTAGCTCTGGTTCTCCAAGAGGCAGAGGCCGAGGCAGAAGCAGACGTGCCAGAGACTACTGAGGGGAAAACCCACGAAGGATCAAGGGGAGGGACTGGGGAAGGCCAGGAGAACCCCCAGACCAGCGAAAAGAGGGAGGTTTGGATGGCGGGGAAGACCCCAGCCTGCTGTACAGTTCTCAGAAAGCTTTGGTCAGGCCAGTGTGGAGTCCTCGAGCCAAGGTCACCTGTTAAAGTGCACACAAGACCCGCCTGCATCCGTGCCCCTGCCCTGCTCACTCACTGGCCGGAAGCAGCAGGGACAACACATCTCCTGTGAACAATGTCGTGATGGATCCAGAGGGACAGCGCTGGGGCCATGAGCACTGCCCGCAGCAGGAGGTCTGAACAGCACAGTTCCTGCCCACTGCTCCTGGAATCTGAAGCCAGGGGCTGGTAGGATGATGTGGGCTGGGAGGGCCAGGGGCTCTGGTCCCACTTGTGACTTCCCATCTCAGGACCAGACCCTTGGCCCTTGCAGCCCAGGGCATCTCTTCCTGTGCTGGACTGGGGCTTCTGCTGTTGTTGGCTTCTGGATGGACTTTCTCTGCTCCCCAGCAGGCAGCCCTCCTCCTCCTGTGTCTGACCTGTGTCCATTCCTCTTCCCTGAGACCTCTGTGTCTCCTGACTGCAGCTGGGCCTGTGGGCTGTCACATCCTTGTCTCAAGCCTCGTGCTGGTAGTTGGTCTGCTTGCTCACGGCCGCTCCCTGCCCTTCCCTGCTCTTCTCTGTTCCTACAGCTGGTCCACAGGCTCGGGCCATCTCCCAGCCCCTGCGTGGCCAGCAGAGGCACGTGGGGAGCCTGGAGGAGGGCAGAGAGCTGAGGGCCGTTCTCCCCCTCTCTGTCTCGGGCACTTCCTGCCGGTGACTTCTGTCTCCTCCATGGCACCAGCTCCTGTCTGTGCCACTGGGGTTCCCCCTGCTCCAGGCTAGGGGTGGCTTCCTGCCCTGGCCTCTGGGCCACCTCACCATCAACTATTTGGGTTCTCGCCCTCTCTGTTACCAATGTGACCACTGCCCTGGGAAAATCCCTGTTGTAAATGTTTCATGTGGTTTCTGTTGGCCTGGTTGGGCCCTGTGTTTTACTTTCTATTTTCATTTCTGTCTTGGGAGGGATCCCTCTTGTTGTCTTCTGTTAGCACCTCCACTGCTCCCTCATCCATAGACCCCAGGCCAGGAATTGGGTCAGCCCACACTCCCCCTTCCTGTCCCTCTGTGCCCCTGGAGTTGCTGTTTCTGATCACTGCCACCTGCCAGGTGGCTCAGATCTGTTCCCTTGTCCTCTCACCACTGTTAGGTCACTGTCCCCTCTCCTGCATCATTGCAGGTACTCCTCTCCTCCCTTTCTGCCTTTACCCACCCATCCTTCCATCTGTTTCACTCACGGATTCAGACACGACCTCCCTGTACTGGGCCCAGGCCTCTCACAGCCTTCCTCAGACTCTTTACCATCTGAGCCACCAGGGAAGCCCAATAGGTGCTCGCTGAAGTTAGGTAATACAGAAATGCATATTAAGAGGGAAATGAAAAGACACCTGTTACCCTACCAACTTGAGAACCACAGTTAGCGTTTTGATATATTTCCTTTGACTTTTCCCCAGTACATTCAAGTATCCGGATTGACAGCTGATTATCCTGGCTGGTTCACATTCACATGATAGCCTGAGCATTTTCTCATGATGTTATCTAGTTTTCAATGTCATATTTGGTAATATTCCATCGGTTGATTGGACATGAGGTGTTGAACCATTTTTCTGTAACGGATGTTGTGTAAGGCCACTCTTCAAATGGGGATAGCCTTGTGTGTGCGGTCAGCCCCAGTGCCGTGCCTTGCAGCTCACCGTCAGCTGCCTCCTGCCAGAGCTGAGTGCTGAGCCCCTTCACGCTGCACGCGGTCCAGACACTCAGCAGCTTCTCCATCTGTCCCTTCAGCTGAGTGTACATTGAGCGCCAGGACCTCACTAGACGCTGGGGACACAGAGATGAATATAGTCATTCCACGTCCTCTTGAGCTCAGAGAGCTGAACAGAAGCCTGAGCAGGCGTCCCCTGGCAGCCTTCCCCATACCAGCCCTCTGCCAAGCCCCAGGCAGCCTCAAGAACAGGGCACCATCTGCCACCTACCTGGCAGGAAAGGCATGTGCCTGGGTCTTCTCCCACTTCAAGGCCAGCTGACTGGTCCCTTCCTCTCACGCACTTTCACCCCAGTCCTTCTAGGCAGAGGGTATCACATCTCCATCACTTGGCCCAATAGTCAGCTGTTGTCTCCCTTGGCTGTTTACAGCCTCTTAAAGGCAGTGTGTATGCATGTGAATGGCGCTACTGGTAAAGAACCCGCCTGCCAGCGCAGGAGACGTAAGAGACGCAGGTTTGATCCCTGGGTCAGGAAGCTCCCCTGGAGGGGGCACTGCAGCCCACTCCCGTATTCTTGCCTGGAGAATCCCAAGGACAGAGGAGCCTGGCGGGCTACAGTCCATGATGTCACAGAGTCAGACATGACTGAACGACTTAGTATGCATGCAAAGGTAGCACCTGCTCCTATTGTTTCTCATCCCCAGCACTGGCCAGTGCCAAGTGTGAAGTGTGTGCAGATTCGTAGTTGTTGTTTATATGCTGAGGGATGGAATATTATCAGCAGAAATACCATCACTAGTGAGTGATGCTGACCTTCCTGTGGGAGGGTCTGGGCTTCCAGGGAAACTGACAAAAGAGGACGGATGCCCAGGTATGGCTTGTCACGGCTATCGCCACACACCCATAAGATGTTTTGACAACTTGCTTTTCAGTAGCTGGTCCACCTATCAGAATCTTACAGCAGTGGGGAATAGATGTAGGTGAGAAGGTGATACTTTTTGCATACCATGAGATGGTTTTATAACTACATATGTGCTTTTGTTTAAGTCTTCTAAGAAAAATTAATTATAATTCATTTCAGCTAATTCAGGTCTTTGAAATTTTGTCTCTTCTAGCCAAAATGCAAACTGGACAAAAATGTATGTTTCCAACCATGATTCCTGCATTTTATCCTTTGTATACCCTAAGGTGACTTTACAATGCTTTAGAATCATTTCTGTAGTAAATAATGTTTTATAAGTTACTTTGCCTTTAATATTTTTACATTTCAACCAGTGATACTTAACCTGTGTAACATTCTTTAAAAAAAAATTTTTTTTTTTACTATAATGACTTCTATATTTAAAAAGAAAAAAAAAAAAGCCTTCCCATAAGAGTAAACAATTGAGTTTTTCAAAGTTTTAGATTCTCCTTAAAAAAAGGATATTTTAAAATGTCATTTTTTAACATTGATCTAGATTGTTTCTAGTTGTTTTAGTATCTCAGTCATCCCAAGAATTCCCACACCTTCTACCTTGACTGATAACGCAGGTGAAAGTTTGGCGGGTTTTCAGGGATCCATTCCTAGGAGCAGGCTTGCTGCAGGGTGTCTTCCTGTCTCCTGGGTGTTGCCGGATTGCTCTCCCAGGGGGTTGCACCAGTTCACACTCCCATCTCAGTATGCCAGGGCACGCTAATGAGGCCGACATTTCCTGCGCAGCTGCCCTGTTCCTGGACAGCCTGGTTGTGGCCCGCTGTGCACGGTCGCTTGCTCTCTTGTGCGGGTCTGTTTCTTCTTTGATGCTTCACTGCTCGCTGGTGGAGCGGTGACCTCACTGCACCCAGGCCATGGAGCCTCAGCCCGGATCTCTGGTGAGCTGCAGTTGTCCTGCTCAAGATGACCCCCGGCAACAGTATGTCTCAGTCTGCCCAGCCCTCATTCCTGTGATCCGGCCTCAGGGGACCACACTCTGCCCTCTCCACGCCCCTCTGGAGGCCTGTGTATTCCGAGCACCCCTCCTCCTCACCTCTGACGGCAGAGGGTCTGCATGGTTTACAGACGTTACCTCCATGTAGTTCCGATCTAGGTGTTCCTCCCCTCCTACCACCTCTCCTTGGCTCAGATTTTCATCCCCTCTGCTCTGGGTGTGGGGGGCCTCCATGGGCCTCCCCTTTAGCTCAGCCCCTGTTCCAGGTGGAGAGACAGACCTAAAGCACAAATCCAGCCCCATCACTCTCCTGCCCAAAGCCTCTTGATGCTTCTCCTTCATTGCCTGTTGCGTTTTTCAAACATGAGTAGAGAAATCAGTATAGGGGGTTGGCAGTAGCGTTTTTCATCACATTAAGTTGAATAGACTAGAATTGAGGCATCAAAGTGTGTCCTACTGTGTGAAGTTAAGTAATGCTTGTGAAAGATTTGTTTCTGTTCGATGCAGACTGGGTGATGTTGACGTATGTTTTCTTGTGGGTCACAGACAAAGGTTGGAAAAGCCCCTGGCCTGTAGTTGAAGTCTGACCCTCGGGCGTGGTGCCTCTGCCAGGCCGGGCTGCCTCCCTCACACCCCTTCTGCCCACAGTCCTGTGCTCCCCGCTGTAGGGCTGGTCTCCCCCAGACTTGGCTGGGACCCGTCTTGGGCTCCGTAATGCTCTGCAAACACATCTTTACCAAGCCCTGCCATGGCTGGCATAACAGTCCATACGCCTCCTTCCTCACTCATCTTTTAGCTCCAAGAGGTCAGGGCTGAACTCGATTCAAGCCTCTGCCCAGCACTGGCCCCAGCTTGACACAGAGAATGGAGAGATAACAACCACCTATGTTGATAGGTATTTACCTGAGTCTCTTATAGTCTTCACAGAAGCCCTGGGAGAAAGTGACTGTTGCTGCTTTCCAGACGAGGAACAACTCTCCAGAATACAGTGTGCCCAAGGCCACTCTGGAGTCAATAGTAGAGCTGAGAGCCAAGCTCAGGTGCTGCTGACTCAAGTCCTGGCTCCCTCACTGCCCCACCCAGCTAGTAAATACTTGGTGAATGGATGTGGTGATGCCACACTTCCTCTTGGGCCAGGGACTCAGGTTTGTGGCCCTGTATAGCCGCACCCTCTGTACTTCCATACAGATTAGCAAGGCTGACTGCTCCACCGGCTCTGCAGCAGCTGTTTTCATGGGGCATTTGGAGTGTATGAGTGGCTTCAGGCCATAGCACCCAGCGCCCTGCCCTGTGGAAAGGATGACAGTCAGCGGGTACTCGGCGAGCACCTGCTGTGGGGTCAGCTGCTTCTGGGGCACAGAGCCCTCCGCTCTGGGGTGAGCCTTCCACGCATTTGGAATGGCTACGCTGCTGTGCATTGTGATGGGCCTGCAGCTCCCCGGGGCCCTGGATGACCCACTCTGTGCTATGGCAGCCCCTATACACTTCTCCCCTTGGCTCCCTCTCCAGGTGGACCAGCGGGTGTTCAGAGACCTCATGAGCGAGAAGCTGCCTCGACTGCACGCCCACTTTGAACAATACAAAGTCGACTACACCCTCATCACATTCAACTGGTTCCTGGTGGTGTTTGTGGATAGCGTCGTCAGCGACGTCCTCTTTAAAATATGGGACTCGTTCCTTTACGAGGGACCAAAGGTGGGTCTGCTCACTGGATGATTCCGTGGGCAGTGGCAGAGGCAGCAGAGTGGTTGGCTTAGCTGGGACGTGTGACGATTACCAAGGGGCAGAGTGATCCAGCACTGCGGGCCACTGGAGGGGTCCCAGGAGACTGCAGTCAGTTGCTTGTTCATCAGAAACAAGTCTGTGCCAAACCCTGTGCCTGGCACAGGGGCTTCGATGGTTTGCAATCTGAGCCTCAGCCTCTATCAAACAGCTGGCAGCATTATCCCATTGTATGGATGAGGAGTTAGAGGCCGAGAGTGAGCAGATGATTGGGGCAGACTCGGGGCCAGCTTCAGAGCCCTACTGTTCACAGGCCTCCCACCCAGACTGTGTATGCTTTTAAAAAGATCAGTTTGTGACTAAGTAATACATGATAAACTCAAATCATATAACTCAGATTGTGCAGTAGAAAGATTCCCAGTCTCCTAACTGTTCTTCTCAATGTACTGTATCTCTTTTTCAAGGTATTTGATATATATCTAAAATATGATTGTTCAATTTATTATTTATTGGAGATAGTTCCATATCAGGGTATATAGATCTGGCTCTTTTTTTTTTTTTTTTTTTTTCAACTCTGCATAGTATCCCCTTCTCCAGATAAACCAGAAATTTACCAAATAGGTCCCTGATAATGGACATTCACCTTGTTTCCAGTCTCTTGCTGTTTCAAACTGTGCTCCAATAACTCCTTATAACTGTCTTTCTATAGGTACAAGTGCATCCATAGGTTTAGTCCTAGAGGTGGATGTGCTGGGTCCAGGGTAAATCCAGAATCAAAAGACCCTGTAGTTTTCATCGAGAATGCCAAATTGCCTGCAGAAGGGCCTTACCAATTTCTGCTCCCACCAGCAAAGTTTGAGTGTGTATATTAATCCCCTGCTGTGTCCAACATAGTACATTATCACCTTTTAAATTCAGTCTGTCAGTATTAAGAGTTCTCAACCAGGGCTTAAACAGTGTTTCCCACTGGGCCGCAGGTAGGGATGCTAAGAGAAGGATTACCTATTTAAACTCCATAAGTATTGTTTTCTGAATAAGAGAAAATTCACATTGTTGCAGACCAGCCAACACCCTTAGATGTGGGTGAAGTAATTTGTTCCAGAGCTGCTAGAACTTGCAGGAGCACCCGGAGTCCATTTCCTCTGTTCTCAACACAGTGACCCAGAGACAAATCAGAAAAAAAAAAATTTTTTTTTTTTCTTTCCCCATATTCAGAAGTCAGTAATTCAGACCCTAATTTTAGTAGGTGAGATAAAAACTACCTCTGGAGGTGGAGCTTTTGAAGAAGTTTCAAAATCTTTTGAAGTTTCAGAATCAGAGGACCCTGGTTTTGATTAATTTAACATGTATCTCTAGTCCCGTATAGCTTATGGACTAGAACTGTGAGCTGAATATGGAGGAGTCCACAAAGATTCTACTCCTTAAGGGAATTTTTGGTTTGGGCTGAAGTGTTGCTGAACGCTACCAGAGAGTTGAAAACGTTTTTCTTTTGAGAATGGCAGGCACCTGAGGTCGTGTCTGCCCCACGGCCCGGGCGCAGGCTGCGCTCCCAGGGTTCCGGCAGGTCTCCCGTCCCTAGTGCTAGTGCCTGGAGCTTGGTGCTTCTCTCCTCATGGATTCCGTCCTTCTGCAGGTTATCTTCCGCTTTGCCCTGGCACTTTTTAAATACAAGGAAGAGGAGATCCTGAAACTTCAGGATTCAATGTCCATATTCAAGTACCTCCGTTACTTCACACGTACTATCCTGGATGCTAGGTGAGTCCTTGGGGGACCCCCAGATGTCCAGGAGAGCAGAGCCCTTGAGCTTTTATCCTTGACCCAATAAACATAAATCCTAGCAACCAAAGTACATCCTTCCTTGTCTCAGGAGCACTTACTGAGTATCTGCCACATAGCAGGCCCTCTGCCAGGCACAGAGGGTGGTGGGTGAGGAGCAGGTCCTGTCCTCGGAGAGCTCGTGAGGCTGTTCCAGCAGGGTTTGCTCAGAGCTGTGGTGAAGGGAGCCTGGGTAAACTGGGCTTGGTCGGGGCAGGGCCTGGGCCCACTGGGCAGAGAGCACCCAGGAGCCGTGTGCAGGGCGTGACAGTACAGCATGTTTAGGGAGCTGCCCCAGAGGCTCGGCCAGGGTGGGGTTGGCACGGCAGGATTGAGGCCGGGCCTGAACAGAGCAGGGTTGTTAAGGCTTTTGTAGACTCTCCCCAGGAGGCTGCTTCATCCTGAGTGTTGGGAAGTCCCTGCAGGTTGGACATGAGCAAGGCATATCTGGTTGGAGCAGGACTGGCTGCAGGAGGTCCAAGCTCCAGGTGAGAGAAGTGGTAGCCTGGAGCGAGGTGCCCCCAGAGGCAGATCGGAGTGGGCAGGTGGAAAGGAGTGGAGAGGAAACTTGAACTTGGAAGGGCCCTGGCTTTCTGGCCTGGGTGGCAAGTGGTCAGGCATCCCCGTCGCTCCACAAACACAGGGGCCTGTCTGGGCCACCCTTGTTGTCCTTGTGTCCCCTGAACCACAGTTCGCAGCTGCTCAGGCCCTGGCGGCCCAGGCGTGTTCGCCAGAGGGTTTCTGTGGAGCTGCTGTTGGTTAGGCAAGTGGGGTGCACATCCTTGTGAACCACTGCTACTGCTAAGTCACTTCAGTCGTGTCCGACTCTGTGCGACCCCATAGATGGCAGACCACCAGGCTCCCCCGTCCCTGGGATTCTCCAGGCAAGAACACTGGAGTGGGTTGCCATTTCCTTCTCCAATGGATGAAAGTGAAAAGTGAAAGTGAAGTCACTCAGTCGTATGCGACTCTTAGCGACCCCATGGACTGCAGCCCCCCAGGCTCCTCCATCCATGGGATTTTCCAGGCAAGAGTACTGGAGTGGGGTGCCATTGCCTTCTCCGTGTGAACCACCGAGTCCCCGTTAATGTTCACTGCACTGAGGTGTTGGGAGCCATCTTTCCTGTATGGGAGTGGATCCCTGTAGCAGACTTGTGGCCTCATGAAAACCACAGGAGTCCTTTCACTGACAAACATTTGGAGTGTATTAATGTTCTTCGAATTGTTGACTGCCACCCATAAGAACATTTTATCTCACAACCTGGGACACACATACTGGGGAGTCTGTAACTGGAACAAGAGAATTTGTTTGTTGAAGTTGTTCAGTGCTTGGTACAGACCTGTGCTGTACCCTCTGATATTTTCTGATTACTCTGTGTATCACATATTTAAAATGCTCGTCATATAAACTGACGCTTTGATCCACTGATGGGTGACCACCTCCTTGACAAACACCAGTTGCCCCTCCTGATGCTCATAAGAAGAGAAGGCGGCTTCTCTTCTTGGCCAATGTCATGAGAAGTGGTTGGGCAGCATCAGCCAGGAGGAGCTGCAGGGCACCAGTGCTGAGGGGTCCTGGGACAGCGGGTGTGTGGAGCCAGAGAGAGGGGCCTGAGGACCATTCTCCCCTGTGGTTCTCTTGAGTGAGGCAAGGGGACCAGGGAGGTGGATGTTGGGAGAAGATACTGGCTGGGGCCATACCTGGCATCCTTACATGTCACCACTACTGTTAGGATCTTTTGCTTGGGAAGTGGGTTTTCAGATTTTATTCAGCCTTGTTGCTATATCAACAGTAGGATATCCGAGGGGTGAACCTTGGGAGTATTCGTTAATCCCACATCTGGTCAAGACAACAAGAATGGTGTGAAGTGAACTTCACTCCGACAGCTAATGCATGTGGAGGGCATCCTGCTCCAGCCCGGGACAATCTTGTGAGGGTTGTGGGTGATGCCCTGCAGGGTGGCAGAGACACAGGCGGAACTGGGACATGGTCTGTTGTGCATGCTCCTGCAGCGCCACCTGGTGAGTGCCTGCAGGAAGTCAAGGTCCCCTGGACCCAGAGTTCCTGACTGCAGCAGGGTCACCCAGGGGGTGTTGTTAGGACTGCAGATGCCTGCAGTGGAGCCCCACCTCTGTAGTCGGGCCCCAGTGCTTAATAAGCTCCCCAGATTAGCGGTCCCAAGTTGCAGCAACTGTGCAGTACACTGGTTCTGCAGAGGAGGAGGCAGGGAATTCCCAGTCAGATGTGGTCAGGGGAGGTGGGTAAAACAAGATTAGACCAGTCTCTGAGTCAGGACTCTTGGGGACCTCTCACGTGCAAAGTGTCGTCTTCTGAACTTAGCTGACACAGGGCACTTCTCATCTCTCACTTGGACCTTCCAGGCCCGAGGCAGAGCAGGGTGTGGTTTCCGTGCTGCTGCAGGCTGCGTTAATGGGCAGTAGTGACGGCCTGGTGGAGGCAGCGGACAGTATCAGTCTAATTTGGTTTTTCTGTAGCAAGGAAGGGCCTGGACACCTTGATTCCAGGTGTATGGAACCCGCGACTAACAGCTGTCAGAGGACAGGGGCTGGCCCTGCAGATCTGGATCCCCGTTCCCGGCCAGCATCTGGTTTCACCGAGACCCTCTCTGAGCTGTGGCTGTGCTCAGGCCGCTCCTACTCATTGGCTCTAGAACATGCTCTGGGAGCTCAGCTCTGAGAGCCAGACCTTCTGACCCTTTACCTTCTGGCAGGAGCATCGTCTGGCTTGGTGTGAGGCATGTCTAAGAAGTGGGTGTTTAAAAATATAAGAGGGAGGGATGCTAAGGGTGTGTCTTCTTACCTGTGTACACCTTACAGTAAAACGGCCCACGTGACTGAGGAGCAGCAGGAGTGGATGGGGAGGAAGCTGGGGGAAGTCCAGTGACATTTCTGTTTCATCACAGCCTCTCTCGGGGTCTGTAAGAGTGTCAGGCCTTTAGTCCCTGCTGCTGGGGCCTGCAGGAGCAGGGCAGGGGCTGAGGGATGGACGACTGGCTTCTGTGACAATTGCAGAGACGTGGCGTGGTTAGTGCCAGAAGTCCATAGCCAGGCCTTGGGCACTTTCTAGTTCCGTTTTTACTAAACTGCTGGCCAATGGTAAGGGGCAAAACCCATGATTTTTAAATGTTTACTGTGGTGGGTTTCTAGACCTGGGGATAGTACGAAACCTATGAACTGCCCGCTTCTCTGTACGCTGCATCTCAATACCTGTCACACCACTGACTGGGCCTGACAGTTGTCCCCAGGTTTGCTGGGGCATCTGTGCGTCAGTTCACCCCGTCAGTCGGTCCAGCAGCAGCGCCTTCCTGAGGGCGCCCCGCACCAGGCCTCATGCCGGTTCTGAGGACGCAGAGGCCCACCACCGCCGAGCAAGTCCTGGTGCCCCCTGGCGGCGACTCGAGTAAACCCACGTGGGAGGTGGCACTGCTGTTACCTCAGTGTATAGATGACGAATTGGGGGCCCGAACAGGGGGGAGCTTCCCACGGTCCATGTCATGCAGGGAGCGTGTGGTGGAGCTGGATCCAGGTCGTCATCCGGGGTTGCCCTGCGCCTCTGCGTGGGCACTGGCCTCCGAGTGACATACCCGTGTCAGGCCCTCTGCACGGCGTCTGGGGTCCGCCTCCCCACGCCCCCGGGCCCCCAGGCCAGGCTGAGCTCTCGCCTGACCCCCCGATGCTCTGTCTCTGCCGTGTTCTGCCAGGAAGCTCATCGGGATCTCCTTTGGGGACCTGAACCCGTTCCCCCTGCGGCAGATCCGGAACCGGCGGGCCTACCACTTGGAGAAGGTCCGGCTGGAGCTGACGGAGTTGGAGGCCATCCGGGAGGACTTCCTGCGTGAACGGGACACCAGCCCGGACAAGGGCGAGCTGGTCAGTGACGAGGAAGAGGACACCTGAGTGCTGCCCCACGCCCCCACCCAGGACGCTGCTCTCCTTGCAACCAAAGTGTGCCAAAGGGTGAACTGCAGAGACGCCTGCGCTCGTTCCACATCCAGAATGTAACATCCGGGGTCTCTGCAAGTCTGCTGGGCAGACATCCAAAGCCACACTGCACTTTGTCGTTTCCACTCGGGTCTCCTCTGTTTACAGCCGTCTGCATGCCGCGGCAGATGGCTACTCCTGTCCCATCATGCTTTCCGCCTGATCGGTACCTCACCAGGCTTAGAGCTGGCTAGTTTCAAGAGCCTGTTTACAGTATCTGTCAGCCGTGTTGATGTCTCTGCCCTTAGGAAACCTTCCATGTGCCGTCTGCCCTGTGGTAGCTCCAGTACATAGTAGGTGGTTGTAGGCACTGTTTTGAATGGTAGCCGTGGAGGACGCCCACCACGCCTGCACACTCTTGGGCCAGGGTCTGACTGCTTTGGGTGACATAAGGCTCGTGTGAAAGAAGGGATTTTCTTAGGAAAGCAAGTACATCCCTTGTTCAGAAATGGCCTGTGGAAAGCCCACAGACCTCATGCTGATGGCTTCAAGGTGCTGGCCATGCCCCACTTCTGGAATAGCTTCTGCCCTTTAACGCACAGCCTTTCAGACAGTAACTCCCAACCGGCTGGTGGAAGGCCTGGCTCTCCAGACACCCCATGCTCGCTCCTCTGCCTACACTGCTCCAGATGGGTCTGTGCAGAGCCTTTCTTTCCATCTGAGAGTTGACCTGGGCTCATTCTACACGTGTGCATAGGGTTCCAAGGAAACCGCGGATCATCGTCCTACAGAGCAGGCCCGCCCCTGGGCCGGCCTTGGTGGAGGGGTGCAGGGAGCTGTTCCGGGGGTGCTTTCAGGGTGGCAGTGCAGCTGCAGAGTGACTGCTGTCGGGCAGCTGGAAGCCATGGCTTCCTTGGGAACAGCCAGTGTGCTGGGCTGGGGTGGTGGGAGGCCAGCTGCCAGGGCCTGGGGCGCCTTCACTTGAGGTCAGAGTTTTGGTGAGCCCTCCTGGGGCGTCCCCTCCCCACTGCCATGTTGAGACACCCTGTACTCAGCAGCTGTCCTCCCTCTTGGGGTCACCACCGTCCCCAGGGTGTCAGGCTGCCCAGAGAGTTCTGGGACTTAGAGCATGACCTTTCTGAAGGCCCGGAAAGAGGCTCTGTGCAAGGAAGATTATTTTTGCATAATCATTCTGTGGACCATCCCTGATGTATTAATGTGAGACTGTTTTCCGGGACAGTATTAGTCAAATAGGAAAGAAAAAGTTTTTAGTGGATTTTTTTTCTTTTTTTACACTACCTGGAAAAAATTGGAAATAATCCTTGGTGGATATTAAACACACTCAGATTATTGAAGCACTGTAACTTGAAGAAGTGCTTTTTTTCATAAGCATAGTTTTTCTTTTCTTACTGTCACCCTTCTAGCAGTCTCATAGCCAGGACAGCATTTCAGCATATTAGACCAAGTTCCATTTTTCTGTCTTTGGTTAAGCTGGTTGGTTTGATTTTTCACTGTGTCTGGGGAGCTGGCCTCTATATGTGGGTATCAAAATGTATTTTATCATTGTTTTGGTCATCAGGAGCAGTTGTTTGAGGCCAGACATCTCCAGGAAGTCGTCTTGTGAGTGGGTTCACTCTGAGGCGAGGCTGCAGCCTCACTGCTCTGCACAGACCCCCACAGGACCGACCACTGGGGCTGGCGGAGCCCGCCTCCCGCCTCTGCCGCCAGCCTAGGGGACGGCAGCAGGAGTGGGGCTGGACAGCGCCAACTTCCTTGAGATTTTAGTTTCCCCTAAGTTGATTTCCCCTGGAACTGTCACATCCTGGGGACTAAAATGCTGCCTTTAGCAATAGGCTTGTGTTGTCCTTCCTGCCTTGAAAAGACTTATCTTACAAGCACCTGAAGTGGGCCCGGGCACCTGCCGCGTGTGGCTGAAGCCCCTGGTGCCGGCTGTTCCCCGAGCGTCAGTGGTGTGTTAGTATTTCCAGGCTGTCACTGTCAGTGGCCAGGCAATGGGTATGGGAGAACAGAGAGAGGTCGTGGAGGGAATGGGCCGGGAACACTTGCTTGGAAGTTCTCCTTTCTGGAATAAAGCACTGGGTGTCCAGCGGTGGGAGAGGGACAGCTTGACCTGATTCCACACTGGGGACAGGATGTGGCCAACTCCTTCTCCACAACTGTAGGGGCTGTTCCCACTCCTTCGAGCCAGTGCTTCCCTTCTCCTTGTGCCGCTGAGGAAAGAGTAGCTCCATATCCTCCCCTTCTGACAGGCGCTGCCTCCATCCCAGCCTGGGGCGGGGCAGCCTTCAGCCAGCTTCCCAGACGCGCACACCACGGCCAGGGGAGCCGCCCTTATCACACCAGGTGGGAACTGCCAGCTTTCATGTTGGTGAGTTCTTTGTTTTTTTATGGGTTGAACATTTGTTTATATTTTTGTATATTTTCACTACAGTTTATATTTTTATAGGCTATTTTTATCAAGGTTTTCTAGATTACGTACATCTATTTTGTATAACATGTTCTCTCGTGTATATGTAAACCTGAGCCTCCAGAACCACTGTTCACGTCTGTACCCTCTCTGACCCCCAGCCTCGACCATCACTGACTTCCCCTATGTACACACGGGCCCACTTCTTACCCCAGGTAGCCTTGGGGCTACTTGCAGTCATGCTGACAGCTGACCCACACCAGCCAAGACTGTCGATTGCTGGGAACGGCTCTGGCTTCTACGTTACATCGATATAGGAAGTACTCTAGGCAAATAGCCAGTCTGCTGTTGTTGTTTTAACTAAATGTATTACTGCACAAGTCCCTACTCCTCACTTTGCACACCGTTGCCTTCCTGCCTGTGTTCTGGGAGGCTGGATGCCAGCCGTGGAGGACTCGGGGTGTTGCCAAGTGACTTTTCCTTCCATGTCCCAGCAGCTTCTGTGCTTATCTTCTAGTTAAATTTTGGAATTGTCCTACTAAAAGGCAAAATAAACTAATTTGTATACCATTCTGACTTGAAATGCAGTTACATTCACTTGTGAAGGGACTCAGTCCCAAAGGCTTGAAAGGCGGGCAGGGCTTAAGTGGGAGGTGGGGCGGGGGGCTCTCGACCTTCCACTGTGTATTTCTGCATCCCTGCCTTTGGCTTGCTCTGAGCAGGTGGGACAGAATGCCTTCAGCCCTGGGAGGCCCCAAAGCCATGGCCAAGCTGCACTTGAGGGCTAGGAGCACAGGGTGGGTCAGGGATCAGGAGCCAGAGTTCCCTGTGTCCGGAGCAGCCCCTAAACCACCGGGCGGCAGGCACCCCTCCTTCCACCAGCGGGGACGTGCCCTGCCTGAGTCACGGGTTGTTTGCCTCCTGCCTAGGCTGACAGCTCAGGCCCAGCTGCCGCTGGGGACGCCACTCCCCTCACCCCCCATCATCGGAAAAACACACGAGAATGATTAAGACCAAATGTCTTGCCACAGTGTGACGGTGTGGGGGAGCTCCAGTAGAGATTCCCAGACAGAGCAGGCGAGGAGCTGGGGAGTCTGCCTCCTCCCGAGACACGGATTCAGAGAGGCTTGGTGCTCCTGGGGTCACAGAGCACAACAGCAGTGGCCCAGCTGGGACTGGGACCAGCGCTGGCCCCTGCTCCCCGTCCCTTGTAAGGGCTTGCTCTTGCCGCAGTAGAAAGCCCTGGGAAGCCATTCCTCAGAGCAGGGGTCCCTGGAGCCACAGAACAGAATGTGAGTGGAGAAGGGGACAAGCCCCTTCCAGGAGCAGCACTCATGAGCAGACTGTAAAATGGTCAAGTCCAAGGTTCATGGCCAGAGGTGAGGGCCGGAGCCTGTTCAGGTCACTTCCTGGCCTTCTCCAGCCTCTGCACCCCTCACCAGGGCCCAGGACACACTTCAGAACACCTCGTGCCCATCTGCTCCCTGGTGTATTCACCACAGTCTGATTCCGTGGAACGAGGTGTGGCAGGCAGGGAGGGGCTGGTGTGGCAGGTGCTGGGTGGCAGGACCACGTGTCAACAGAGCAAGAGCCCAGCACCTGGGACTGGCAGTGAGGAAGGAGCCAGCCCAGCCCCGTTCCTGAGCATGGAGAAGGTGAAAGAAAGGGCCATCAAGGGTGGGTCTGACCTGCCTGTTCCTGCCCCCAACCCTGGTACAGACGGACTTGACAGGTGAAGCCGGAGGGGCCAGGGATGTGTCCGTGGGGTTCACTCCAGGGGTAGGCCCTGCTGGTGACAAGATGGGCCTTGCTTCTTAAGGGGGTGTGGCTCAATCCCTGTGAAATGCAGGGGTCTGGAAAGGGCGGGGTCGGGGGCCTGAGCAGGGGCCATGAAGTAAGGGGTAGGACTAGCACCCCCTGGGCCTCTGCCAGGCTGTACCCGGTGCCCAAAAAACCTTCACACCACCTGTTACCAGCACACACCTCCTCTAGAAGCCTGCCTCTGCTTTGACTCCCTTGAGCCTTCCTGTCCCCATGGACCCCTCTCTCCCTGCAGACCTCCTAGAGGAGCAGACTGAAAAGATGCTCTCTAACCGTGGCAAGGGGGAGTTCCCCCAAGCCAAGAGGAAGCCAAGCTGCACTTGGAAACAGTAGATGCCTGTTTATTACGACAATAATAATAATAATAATAATAATAACGTTATGCAAACTGTTAGAATAAAAAAATACCTTTTCTGAGAGGGAGGGGTCCCCAGCCTGCCAGTGGTGGGATCCCCGGTTAGCACCATTAGGGCCTGAGGGGCGGGGCTCCGCCACAGCCCATGCTGGGCGCTGAGGTCCGTGCGTCAGTCTGTCTGTGCATCCTGGCCGCTGGGGGCCGGGGCGCGGGTCAGCGGCGGGCGACCCTCTGGTGGCCGCGGGAGGGGACACCGGGCGGGGGACAGGAGCGGCAGCACTGGGCGCGGACGGTGGGCAGCTGGCAGCGGCCCAGCAGGCGCAGCGTCTCACAGAAACCGAAGGACAGGCGATCACGCTCGCAGCCTAGGGGCGCAGGGGGGCGGGTCAGGACCTGCAGGCTGGGCACCCCGGACGCCCCCCTGCCCGTGCCAGGTGGGAGGAGCTTCCCTGAGATTTTACCTGGGCCATCTCCCTATCCCCAAAGACCTTAAGGAGACCTGCAGCCACCCCCAGAGCGTCAGCCTGCTGTTTCTGGAAGGGCTCCCCTCGGCCTGAGGAGTAGATCTCCAGCGGCTCCCTGTCCCTCCTGCCCTTGGCCTGGACCCACCACCCTAGGACTGGGGAACTGGGCTTGCTGGGCTCGGATGTCCAGAGGAAGACCCTGAGACCCCAGCCCTGACTCCTCAGGGGCTCGTGGGAAGCCAAGGAGCCTGCCACCCTTTCCGTCTCTGTGGACCCTGAGTGACCCCAAGGGCCTGGCACACAACTCAAGTGCCAGGGGCCTCCTGCCAGCCTACAGCGGCCTCTGCCCCCCACCCCTACCCTCTATCCAAAGGCACCTATCCTGCCAGACCTCCCTGCCCCCTGGGCTGTACCCAGCCTCAGCCTCCAGGTCGCACACTGGAAGAGGCCCGTCAGCCAGGCCAGTCACTGAGGCCCCAGGAGAGGAGGTGTGACCTGGGCCGTCAGGCCATCAGCAGAGCCCAGGCCTCCTGAGGAGGGACAGATGGAGGCTGCCTGTCCGAGGCTGAGGCTGAGGCTTGGCCGGCCCTCCTGCCCCATGCTTATCAGAGCTATTTAGGGAAGCAGCTTGCTTCCAGCCTCCTGGCCTCGTTCCCGCTGCCGGTGACAGCCTCCAGCTGCCGCCCGGCCCTGCTCACTTCAGCAGACATCCCGTGGGAGGAGAAGCAAGAAGGCAACTGGCAGCCCTGGCCCTGGGACATCCCCGGGGCCCAGCTGAGGGCACAAGGCAGCAGGCTGGATCCCCCACCCTGGCTCTGGGCAGCGGCTCTAACCTACACATCCGCCAACCTGCGTCCTGTTCCCACCGTTGAGACCTCAGGCAAGTTTCTGAACTTCTCAGGGGGCCCCAGTCCCCTCCTCTGCCAGTAACCCCCACCTCCACAGGCAAACGGATGTGGCCCTGCTATGTCAGCTGCCTCACAGGGTGTGATGACCGCACACCCTGGAGTTTCCAGACTTTTCAGACGTCCTGCCGACAAGTCATCAAAACATCCTGGGGACTCCAGGGGCTCAGCATCCTGGTCACTTCGTTGCCCTCCCCCCTTAAACGGCTCACTTGGGTGCTAACAGCTACCTTAGGGCTGTGTGCAGGCCGTGGGGCGGTGCTTGCTGGATGAATGCGGAGGGCAGGGCACTCGGGGCGGGTGGGATTTCTGCTGGGCCTCGAGGTAATGGGGCAACAAGGCCTTCCCTGCCAGTGGCAGGGGCAGCAAGGCATGGCCCTGGCTAGGCTGGGCCTGCCCAAGGGCTGCCAAGGAGCCAGTTGCTGGTACAGAAGGCAGCTTGGGCCAGGTACCCTGGCAGCTGAGGGCCAAGTCTGTCCTGGGGAGGGGGCTCTGTCCCCTGATCAGGGGCCAGACAGTTGACGGCAGAGGAGCTGCTAGGTTCCCGACAGAGGCAGTTCCAGGCGCTCCTATAGACCTTGTGGTGAGGGATGACAGTGTCCACGAGGGAGAGGAAGAAGCCAGCCTTCCCTGAGCACCTCCTGGGCTCTTCAGCCCAAGACATCACTTGGGGGAGGGGAGTTGTCTGCCCCTTTATGCATAAGACAGGGAAGGGAGCGCCAGGCCACACAGCTGGTGAGAGGAGGCCAGGTGTGACCACAGGGCCACCGTTTCCTGTGCTCAGCACTGCAGGGGGCGGCTGGGCTGCAGGAAGGAAGTGTGTGTGTGCCCAAGTGTGTATATGTGTGTGTCTCTGGCTCTGGCTCTTTCTCCAGGAGGACCCAGCTGGCCAGGAAGCCACCAGCTGCTGGGAGCAGGACCCTAGGAGGGAGGTCCTTTCCCAGGGTCACACAGCTTGCTCTGGGCAGTCTTCCTCTGGCCAGAGCTGGGGAGGGGGCTTCCCCCAGGCCTGGGCCCCACAGCCTCAGGGACATCCCTAGCCTCACTCCAGGAAGAGGGGGTAACTGAGACCCAGATGGAAAAGGAGCTCGCCTGGGGGCCAGGCTGCTGCTTCCACTCCTCCCTGAGCTAGACAGAGCTGCCTGCAGGGAGGGAGGCCCCTTGCTCTGACCCCAGCACTGCCCCAGCCTCTGCGTGGCACCCCCCTCCGTCAGCCTGTGCTTTGGGGGGACAGCTCCATGAGTCCCATCTCCCCACCGTCCACCCCGCCCCCAGCCCCAGCAGAGAGCCGCGTGGGGCACTCACGTGGCGGCTCGGTGAGCTCACAGTCCTGGGTGCCGCATGGCCGCGAGCTCTCAGGCCAGGCCTCGTGGCCGCACAGATCGCTGTCTTCCTCGGGCAGCCCGGTCTGGGTGTTGACGCACTTGACCAGGCGCCGCTGAACACCGCCGCCACAGGGAGCTGAGCACTGCGGGGAGCGGGGGCGGGGGGTGAGCATCCCCTGGGCCAGCCCTGCAGGGGGGCATCCCAGGCCATCCCCAGGGCAGTGGCTGCCTTCGCCAGGAAGACTGGCTCCTGGTTCCCAGCCCCAACCCTCTGGCCTCCTCAGAGGGTCCGGTGTGTCCCCAGAGGCCACCAGTGTTCACTTGCAGGAACGGGGCAGGGGGGTGGTGGTGGGGGAAGCTGTCGGCCCCTCACATGGGATGGGACATGCCCCAGGGCTGGGGGAACTGCATGGGTAGTGGGAGGGAGGGAGACAAAGCTTCTCAGGAAGGGCCCACCGTCCCCAGTCAGGCTCTGTTCCTGTCAGTCGGGGTCTGACATTTTTAAAAGGCCCTAGAATTAAATCTGTGCCAAGATTGTGCCAGGCCCTGTGCTAAGCGCCTCACCGTGTGACTTCATCTAATCCTTACAACCCCATTTTACAGATGAGACAACAGAGGCCCAGCAAGGTGAAGCAACCTTCCCAGGGTCCCTCGGCAGGTCCCCCAGTGGGACAAGGACTGAGATTCCCAAACCTGCGAGCTCCAAACAGGCCTGGCAGGAAGGGTCCTGCTCAGCTGAGGCCTCAGTGGCCATTCCCCTACCCCCTCCGCCCGTCTGGCCTTTGTTTGGTCTCCTAAGCAGCCCCGTGTCCGTCACTCCTGCCCCAGGACTTTGCATGTGCTGCTCCCTGCGTGCTTCCCCTCGACAGCACAGACCCCGCTGGTCTTCCTCTCGATCCCCTCCTCAGAAGGCCTTGCCTGACGTCACAACGCACATCCGTTCGTTTTTGGTTTGTCTCCCTGGTGGGCCGTGAGTTCCAGTGGGGCATGGACCTTGTCAGGCTACCACTGCCATCTGCAGAGGCCACAGGGACCCTGGCATGCAGGACTCACTCAACAACTCTTTACGTGAAAAAGGTCTGATGGATGCCTGCTGACACAGGGCCTCCTGTCCACAGGCCCTCTCCCCGCCCTGAACCCCCGCACTTGCTCACCTGGCCCCAGGGCCCCACCACCCACTGCGTGCAGGGGTGGGTGTTGCAGGACCGCGTGCTGTTGGGTCTCAGCGCCTCCTCACAGAGGCCTGGCTCCGGGCAGGTCACAAGACGCTGCTGCTCACCACCGCCGCAGGCCTCGGAGCACTGGGAGGGCAGGGGAAGGGTCTGCGGGCTGCCAGCATCCGAGGACACCCCCACTCACTCCCATCCCCAGATCTCTGAGCCTCACCTCCCTCCAGGAAGAGGTGTACCAGCTGAGGCAGGGTTGGGCCCCACAGGGCCGGCGGGCGGGCGGCTTGGTGGGCCCCGGTTGGCAGTGGAAAGGCCGCAGTGGCTGGAGGTCCCGTGTGTCCACACACTGCACGTCCCGTGTGGAGGAGCCCCCGCCGCAGCTGCGGGAGCACTGGAGGCCGAGGGTCCCGTGTGTGCACACACAGAACCCAGCGGGGGTGGGGGTGAGCATCGGACTCCCCTCCCACACCACCCCCACTGCCAGGGCAGGTCCCTTAAGAGTCCCAGGGAGAGGCCATGGCTGACCAGCCTTGGGCAGAGGGTGATGTGGCCAGGGGCTGCCCCAGGGTAGGACAGATGGATAAAGAGAGGAACAGAGGAGAAAATGAAATCCCAAGGGTTATAGAAAGTACAGAGAAAAGGATACAGGCAGTAAGAGAAGGGGCCTGGGGCAGGCTGACCCCCACACAGATGGGGCATCCCGGAGACCAGAAATTAAAGTGCAAAGCTGTGCACACGGACCCTGGCCCGCCGATCGGTGGTGGCTGTGGCTGATCCCAAACACAGGCCACGGGCCCCAGGGCTATGCCCCATGCCCTGAAGCTGCCAGCCGCCTCCCTCACATACCTTACTCCAGTTGCCCATGTGCCAGGCAGCACAGGGCCGCAGGTGGCAGCGGCGGGCGGGCTGGGGTCGGCCAGCGGGGGCGCAGTCCTCCTCCCGGCCGGAGCTGCAGCGCACGAGTCTCCAGACAGCCCCCAGGCCACAGGTGGTGGAGCACTGGGGGCAGGGGACCCAGTGGCCATGAGGGTGGGCGGATCCCCATGCCCGCCAGCTCCCCAGCCAGGCGAGAGGGACCAGACACTGCCTCAGTTTCCTCATCTGAAAATGGGCTCCTCCACCCACCTCCCAAGGGGGCCAAGAAGATGAAAAGTCAGATCCCCTGGCAGCCAACTGTTCCTGCTCACACATGTGGGGTGGCCCAGCTGTCCTGCTAAGGCTCGCTGCTTCCCTAAGTCACTTGGAGAAGGAAGTCTGGGCGCTTCAGCCTCAGCCCATCCCTCCCATACCAAAACTAGGGATCTGAGCAGAAGCAGCTCACTTCCCCTCCAGTGATAATCTGGGGAGGGTGGAATGGGGCGGTACACACAGGCCAGCTTCTTCCCATGCAGCTGAGACCCTCACAGGCCCCTGACAAAGCAGGGGGAGCCACTGAGGGGACAGCCAGGTGGCAAGGAACCGAGCTGCTCCTGGAGGAGCCAGGCTGAGCCTCGGCAAACCGTGGTGGGCCGCTCTGGGCCTGGGGAGTATGAGAGAGAAGCTTCCCCACCAACACAACTATTGGGGGTGAGCTCCTTGTCCCTGGGGCATGAAAGCCAGAATATGAGAGAGCTGCTCCCCCTGGCTGCCCCTCACTTGTGCCTGGCCCTGCCCTCCTAGCAGCCCCCGTGCTACTCAGGAATGAGCCTCTAGGGGCCCCAGGCCCCCTCAGCCCACTGTATTGCTCAAAAGGGAAACTGAGGCCCCGTGGGGCAGACCGGCCCCAGAGGCACATGGGGGGCAGTGTGACTGAGACAGGGCAATGCTCCTCCTACCCACAGAGGCTCCACCCACCACAGGCTGTCAGTTCTTGAGCCCTCACTCCCCAGAAGGCAGGACAGACACAGCTCTGCCTACTTTCAGTGAGGACACCACCCACCCGACACACACACCGGCCTGCCCTGACCCCAGCAGCACTTGCCTGGCTCCAGTTCCCCACTTCCCAGCTGGCATTCCTGGCAGGCAGCAGGTCCACAGGGAACCCCTCCTCGACCGGGCTGGGGTCCAGAGGCCCAGGGGCTCTGCTGCTGTTGGCCGGACTATCCTGAGCTGGTGTGGACAGCAGCCCAGGGCTTGGGGGCATCTTGGAGCTGGGGGGCTCAGGCTGGCCCAAGGGGCCCAGGCTCTGGGGAGTCACCCAAGGCATGTGCCCCAGGCCAGTGGGGGCCATGAGAAGGAAGGTTCCTGGCATCGCCAAGGTCTGCAGGTTCTGCAGAGTCGGTCCTGGGGTTGAGAAGGTGGCAGTCCCCAGCTCCAGGGGGCTGTCCGTACCCTGAGTGTCTGGCAGGGCAGTGGTGGGAGGAGGAAGTGGAGGGGCACCTCCCATGGTGGGCCACAGCTCACTGTCCAGAGGCCCCAGGCTACCCTCAAGAGCTGGCTCCCAGGCCGCCGTCCCACTCGTCCACAGCTCTACTGTGCGGGGACTAGGGGAGGAGTGGGTAGTGTCAGCGGAGGACAGAGAGGGTGACGTGGGGCTGGGCCTTTGGGGCGGGAGCGGGGCTCCACGGCCTAAGGCTTCCTCCTCATCAGAAACCTCATTGGTCCTCTCCCACCGGGGAGGGGGCGGCAGGCTCTGGCTGTCCTCTGCTCCCAGGAACTGGTTCTGGCTCCCAGGGGCAGCAGGCGTCTCCATGCTGATGGAAGTGGGGGGCCAAGGCAAGCTGGGGAGCCCAAGGTCTGGAGCGCCAATGGGGGCATCTTCCTCAGGTAGGAAATTGACCAGGGAGTTCCCAGGGGTCTGCTCCAAGGGTGGGGGTGGGGATGGGCCAGCCTGGCTGGGCCAAGGGGCAGAGTACCCATCTCCCAGTGCCCCCTCATCCCGAGTCCCAGGAGGCTCTGTGGGAGGAACGGGGGTCCCCGTGGGGGGCTCAGCAGCAGTGCTCGGGGGTGGGGGTCTCCAATCCCCTGTGCCCACCGGCTCTGAGTCAGGGTCTTCGAAGGGCCCATAGGACAGGTCCTCGTGGAAGTTAATGAAATTGTAGTCGTAGTAGAAGTCGTCGACGAACACGGGCCCTGGCAGGCCCAGCTCATGGCCCTCCTCCTCGATGGCATTGCCCATGCCGGCTGGCTCGGGTGATGAAGGCAGTGGAGGGCGCGGGGCCAGGTGGCTGGGAATGAAGTCCACCTCATTGAAGAGCTCGGGGCTGAAGGAGCCACTGCCTGAGCCTTCAGGGCCCAGCGTGTCCAGGGCCTGGGGCACGGTGGCAGGAGGCAGGCGGCCTCGCGTGCTGGCTGCTGGGCCTCGTCGCAGGGGACCCCAGTGTCGTTGATACAGAGGATGCTCCGGCGCTGAGTGCCTGGCCCGCATGTCACCGAGCACTAAAGGGAAGGCTGGGTGAGGGACTCAGGCCAGGAGGAGCCAGGGCCTTGCAAGGTACCCGGCCAGCTGCTCAGTGTCAGCGGATAGCGCCCTGGCCGCTGGAGACCGTGGCTGTGACGTCCCAGGACATCCCAGCCTCTGAGGCTTTGGGGATGGGGCCAGACCTGGGATGTCCCAGTCCCCCTCCCACCATGGTGCCCAGCAGTAGGGGTTCCCGGAACACTGTCTCTGCCTCCCTGTAGCCCAAGACCAATGGCAGAGCTAACCCCACCCGTGCTGATGCTCACCTCAGACCAGTTCCCCACAGCCCAGGTGGCCGGACAGGGCACATCGCGGTTGCAGGGGGTTTCGGCAGGGGGCTGGGGCAGGTGCTCACAGGCAGGCGGCTCCAGGGCGCGCTGCTCATCCAGCCCCACACTGCGGATGCAGAGCACGGCTCGGCGGGAGAGCCCTCCAGGCCCACAGGAGCTGGAGCACAGCTGCCACTCACCTGCCCACCACCTGGGGGTGTACAAGGGCAGATGAGCATGGGGCCGCCTGGCATTCTCAGGCACTCGGACTCAGGGTCAGGCCTAAGCCCAAGGGAGGAGTCCCCGGAGCTCCAAGCCTGAGATGGCACTCTGGTGCCCAAAGCCCAGCAACCGGGCACAGTCCCCTTTGCTCCTGCCGCCTTCACCCCTGGGAGACCTGGGCAAGCCCCAAGGCCTGTGTCCACATCCAGGGACCCAAGCATGAGTGACCAGGGATGTCCCTGGCTAGTGTTGGTTATTGAGGAGGAGCCCAGGCTGAGGTCAGGGGCAACCAGAGGCTGGGTCCAGCCTTGGGAGGTGGGGCCCAGAGCCCAGCTCCCTCTGCTCTTCCAGGGCCTCTGGTGAGGGACACCTGGAGTCAGGCGCCCGGCACGCTCACCGGGCAGGGCAGGGCTCCTCGCTGCACTTCCTCTGGCGGTCATCCGGCCGGTCCAGGGGGTCACAGTGCCTCTCGTCTACAGGCCCCGCCTGCCGCTCCGTGCAGTGCACACTCTGCCTCTGCATGCCTGGGAGGCCATGGGGGCTCAGCCTGGGCCTGGCACCCACGGCACTCCCTGCCCGAACCACCCTGCACCCAAAGACACAGCTGCACCCACCCTGCTCAGAACCCTTCCAGAACTGGGCCTCGCTGCCTCCATCAGGATGAAGGCAGGCCCCCACCGCCCCCTGCTCACTGCCTTCCTGGCTTTCACTCCCACCCCTGCAGAGGCAGCAGAGTGCGCAGGGTCTGTGGAGGAGGGGGGCGGTCTAGCCCTGCAGCTTCCTAACTGGGAAGCCTTGGGCAGCTCACTTGGCCTCTCTGAACCTCAGTGTCGTCATCTGTAAATGGGAGCAACGATAACACCTGCCTTGGTGAGACCACAACTAGCGCTAAATGCAACCACAGCCTAGTGCAACCCTGTGTCTACACCCCGCCCCCCAGCAGGGTCAGTGCTCAGAAACAATAAAGAAGAAATCCATCAGTTCACGCGGCCAGGCACTCCCCTATGGCCCCACGGCCCCCCATTAGCTTTGTCACGGTTCCTGGCCTTCACTCCCTCTGTACTGCCTGCCTCTGGGCCTTTGCACGGCTGTGCTCCTCCCCCCAATACACCTGTGAGGCCCAGTGACAGGACTAGCTCCAGAAGGCTCTGCCTCCCCCCTGTCCCTCTACAGCACAGAAGAGGGGCTCACCCCTTCCCTGAGCCTCCGGTCTCCCTGCCCCACCCCACCCTCTCCTTCCTGCCTAACAGAACGCTGGGTTTGTTTAAGGTCACGATGCCAAACACTCCCCACTGCGGTTCCCTGGCAGCTGGGGGTCTGGGACAGTCGTGCCAGAGAGAAAAAGGCACAAGTCCCTCCCTTTGCCCCTTCTCCCTTCCACCTAGAGCTGGCAAGAAGTCTGGACCAAGGATGCCATCTTGTGATACACACAAGGGGAAGATGGGGCTGACAGGGGTCCCTAAAAACACGGCAGGCCATGCCGCCAGCCTGGACTGTGCACCCTGGGGCTTCTCACTGAGGAGACAAGTAAACCCTTACTGCTCCAGCCATGCCTCGTCAGGATCCTGCCACTTGCTGCTCAACACATTCCATTCTGTCCACGTGGGGAGCCACCAATTTGCTGGAAACCAGTTCCCCCGTGTCTGGTTCATCAAAGGTATTTGTTTTTGCACTTGTAAATTTAACACTTAAGTGAGAAAGGATGATTCTGATAGCTTCTGAAGGTTTCTCTCCAGCTTCAGTGCATCACTGTTCACTTTATAATCCTAACGGCATTTCAAAGAATGTCCAAACGCCTCTCTCTCTGTCCCAGATTCCTGATATGGAGACCCCTGTACCCTGAGGGTGGGGGGATGGGCAGGGATACGGAAGGAACCACGGGGAGGGGAGAGTCAAGTTGTTACACCTTTTAGAAAGAGTTTAAAGAAATAAATAAATGTGGTGAATAATGGGGCCATCGGGTAAGAGGCTCAGAGTTGGGTGGGGAGATGCTTGCTGCGTCCTGGCCTCCCGTCCCTGTCCGACTCCATCCTCCCCCTCCCATCTCCTTTCTTTCCCTCCTCCCCCACCCTCCTCATGGGGAGGGGCAGCAGCCTAGACAAGTTAGGCTCCAGGCTCCCAGGACAGACAGGAGCGCCCCATGGAGGAGGGGTCCCTGGGGAAGCTGGAGGAGGGGAGGAGCCCATCCTGAGGGGGATGCAGGTAAGGCTCCAGGAGGATGAAGTGGTCAAGTCCCAGGTGTGGGGGAGAAGTGCTCACACAGGACCTGTCAGAGCTGAGCAGCGAGAAGAGGGAGGGGCAGCTGGCGCCTCTCTGGGGGAGACACACGGGCTGGCCAAGTGCCGTGTGCCATGCCTGCCTCACCCTGGTTACTCTCCCAGTTACTGACCCATGAGACAGGACCACTGCTAGCCCCATTATACAGATGAGGAAACTGAGGCCCAGAAGCAGCACTCCGAGCTCAGAGACGCCCCGCAAACAAGCAATGAGCCAGAGGCTGAAGCTGGGCCTCACCGCCCAGAGACAAAGGCCCCGCTGGGCAGCGGCCGTGCCCACCCCTCTCCTCACCTGTGCCACAGGTGACTGTGCATTTGGACCAGGGTCCATAGCGCCAGGAGAACTCAGGCGGCTGGATGTGGTCGTGGCCGTCCGCCTCCCTGTGGATGATGTACTCGTAGCGCACCCCGGGGTTGCTCTCCTGGAACAGGAGCTGGGGCAGGCAGGCGGGAGCCCTGTGAGCACGAGATGGCCTCTCCTGCAACCCAGCCCTGACACCCATCCTAAAGGAGCCGACCTCAGCTACCTCCGGGACCTGGGGCTACCCCATGGGGCCGTTTCAGAGCCAGGCTCCGCGACTGCCCCAGGGCACACTCCTGCCACGGGGCTGGGTCCCACGCACTCCACCTCTGCCCCGCCCGGGCCTGGCCCGGAAGACGGTCACCTGGATCCAGACAGGCTCGTCGGTGGGGCCAGGGGACGTGAGGTTCTCCCAGTTGCCTGTGCGGGCATAGGTGAAGGTGGTGCCCGCCACCTCGTAGTCCCCGTTCCACTGGATGGTCCACCCGCCATTGAGGAAGTACTTATCCGGGTCCTCGCTGCGCAGGGCCAGGAAGTTGCCGGCCTCCGCCACCTCCACGATGCGGATCTCGCGGGCGCCCACCGGGATCAACCCCACGTCCACATACCCTGTCGGCCAGGGGTTGAGCACAGGTTGTGAAAAGAAGAGGGCTAGCTGTGCTCTGCCCTTGCAGCTCTCGCCACTTGCCCCACCCGCCGATGCCAAGGTTTCGTCGTTAAGATTCGGACTTCCCTACTTAGATCTGTTCTAGGTCACCACACTCGGAAGGGCTCCTGCAATCCTGCCCCCGTGCCCGATGGCCCCTCTCTGGGAAACCTCAGTCTATCACTGGGCTGGGCCTAACCCTATACCTGGGGCCAGCATGACCTTTCTAAAAAACCCAATTGACCTTTCTCCTGATAACGTCCTCCTCATGCCTATAAAGCCTGTTTTTGTTCTTTTGCTAAATAGTACCCATCATGTCTGGAGAAGGGAATGCCAACCCACTCCAGTATTCTTGCCTGGAGAATCCTCATGGACAGAGGAGCCTGGAGGGCTACAGTTCACAGGGTCGCAGAGTTAGACACGACTGGTTGCCTAAGCACAGCACACAACACCCATGCCTGGCATTATCCCAAGAACCCTACGTGTGTAACAACCCTGTGTACCCCCAGGTACTACTGCTAGCCCCATTTTACAGATGAGGACACCAAGGCACAGAGACCTTACATAACTTGCCCCAGGGCTCTGCTGGGATGTGAATCAAGCTGTGAGGTCTGAGCTTTAACCACCATGCTGGGCTGCATCTCTGGGGATGAAATCTAAGCTTCTTGGCCACGCATTCAAAGCCCCATGGCAGCCCTGCCTTCTGTACAGTCAGGTCCCCAGACAGCATACTCCTTCTTGCCTCCAGGCTTCGTTGGGCACAAGCTCTTTCCTGCATGTGTAATGTTTTTCCTCATCTCCGCTGAGTCTTTCATGATTCAGCTCGACTTCTACTCCCCACAGGAAGTCTTCCCTGACCTCCCCAGGTCAGGACCTTCTTCCTCAGGGCTCTCACAGCCCCTCTGGGTCTCCCTCCACTGCAAGATGAGACTGTAAGCTCTTCACCTCCGTGTCTCCCTCACCCAGCATACAGTCGGCACTTAAACAGTGTATGCAAAACAGGTCCTGGGGTGCGGGAGTAGAGCTGTGGGGTTGGTTCTCTGAAGCTTCATAATGCCACTCATTAGCCCAGCCTGGAGTCCCTGGGGCAAGAGGACTCCCTAGGAGGGCAGGTCTCTGCATCTAGGCCTGGGGGCCCTGACTCCTGCCTGGTTCCTGGACCCAGCAAGGCAGCGTGCCTGCTTCCCACCGCTAGCCTCGGTGGGGACCAAGGAAGACGCAGGCAGGGGCTCAAGGGAGACAAAGAAGGGCTACCAGGCCAAGAGCACCCCCCGCCTCTGCTACCAGTGGTCCCTCTCCATACCCAGGCCCTCAGCCTCCTCGAAGGTCCCGCTCACGGTGTGACAGGTGGAGCCGTTGCCGTGGCACACCCCGCAGCGGTCTTCGACGGCACCCGAGTCGATCTCGAAGTCACAGCCCACATTCTGTAACGCATAGGAGGGGAGGCTCCTGGTGCTGGGCCGCTGGCCGCAAGCCCTCTCTGGCCCCCACCTCAGGGGCTGCCAGGGTGGGGAGGAGAGTGCTCGGGGCACGGAGCAGGGGCCCACCACTGTTGTGGCCTCCAGTCCCGAGTAAACCCCTCGACCTCTCTGAGCCTCAGTTTCCTCAGATGTGGAACAGGGGGAACCACCCACACCATGAAGATGTGCTGTGAGATCAAACGAGACAAGAGACAGGAAAAGCTGTGTAAACGGCCCCAGCAGGCGGGGCAGCGGGCATACAGGGGCTCCTGACCAGCATGGACAACAGTTTCCCCGAAATATGAATCAATGTTCTCTGCTGGTCCTGAGCCCTGGCCTCTACGCCCAGGAGCTTCCCCTGTCGGGAGCAGGGGAAAGAAAGTGCTGAGGACTCGGGCAGGGAAGCCGCCGCCGCCGCTGCTGCTGGAAATGTCTTTAAGTATTGTCAGCACACACTGATGCTTTCTCTGCCGGGCCGAGCCCCTGCACGGCAATCCCTGATAAGTGACCCCATTTAACCCTGTGACGTGGATTCTTGGACGGACAGTCCCCTTATCGCAGAGGAAACGTTTGCCCGGGGTCATTCAACCAGCGGGAGGTCGGGCCTCCGCCTGAGCTCTGGTTTCCGGGCTGGGGCCGGGCCAGCCCAGGCCAGATCTCAGAAGCCATGGCAGGCAGGCCGGGTGCAGTCGCAGAGGCTGAGGTTGATGGTGTGTGTGGTGGGTCCAGTCCCAGGAGGATTGGGGGGTGCTTTGCTGAGAGGTAATGGGAGACCCTCAAAAGGCTTCACTGGTAGAGCTGGGAAGCCCAGTGGCACAGCCTGGGGAGGGTGGCCAGAGGGAAGCAGGAGGAAGGCAGAGAGGGTCCTCTTCCTCGCTGGGCACACCTTGCAGATCCCATTGATGCAGAGGTCACGGCTGGCCTGGCCCTGGTAGCAGGGGGTGCCGTCCACCACAGCGTCCCGCAGCTTCTCAGCAAAGTACTCGTTCGAGGGCCGGCAGTGCAGCTCACAGGGGTTCACTGGGGCCCAAGCAGAGGAGCCGTGAGGGACAGGCAGGGCAGGAGTCACACCCGGAAGAGCATCAGTGGCGGGCGGGGGGCTCCACTGGGCTGGTAGTGTCTGCAAGGCTGCCCCCAGGAGCCAGGAGGGAGTGAGCGGCAGCCCCGCAGATGGCACCTGTGTCACTGGGCAAGCCTTGGGCCCTCGGACCTCCGCCCCCCAGACTTCAGTGTCCCCGCGGACGGCCGGACTCACCGTCATTGACCACAGGAACCCACGTGTGCAGCTGGCCCTTGTAGAGCATGGCGTCAAAGTGGCTGCACTGGACTTGGCGGAAGGAGGGGCGGCCGGCGGGGCAGGCCTGCAGGCTGCACAGGCGGAAGCGCTTCCGCTCACCCACGCAGTATTTGCCCTTGTATTTGGGCCTGTGGGGCGGGGTGGGGGTGAGTGAGCACTGACAGCGGAGCCAACCGCACACCTGAATCCAGAAGCAGGCCCCTGGAGCAGGCAGCTTCTCCCACACCCCGATACCCGGAGATTCCCAGCTCCCACCTCCGCTCCCACTGCTCTGCCTACCAGCCCCCCTTGCCCCCCTCGCCCCCACCTCGGCCCAGACTTGGTCTCCCTGTTTGAAAGGATCTCAGGGAAGGTGGTAGCACAAGGCCTGGGCTCTACCCCCAACCTGCTATGTGACCTTGGCAAAGTCTCCGGACCCCTCCGGGCCTCAGTTTCCTCATCTCTAAAATGGGACTGGGGTTGCCTCTGCAGAGGGTTACTGAGAAGCTGGGCTAAGCTACAGACTTGACTGGCACTAGCTGGAGGGGCTACTCCAAATCTCCAGCCTGTGAGACCCAGCGTCCTAACAGCCCATATGTCAGCAGACATGATCTTGGTGGCAGCACCCCATCCAGGTCAAAAGGAAGCCCCCTTGGCCCTGGCCCAGCCCAGAGCCTGAACCCCCAACTCCACCCCATCTGCTTCCACCCTGCTCAGATCTAGAGACCCGGAGACAAGGCAGGGTATAAGCATGGAGCCCTAGAAGGCCCTGGCTCTGAATCCCATGATCCCCTCCCGAGGCAGCCTAGTGAAGGTGCCAGCACCCCCTCAGTCCACAGAAGGGCAGACCTCTGCATCTCTCTGAATCTTCACCTCACCCCTCTGAGACGGGGAAACGAGGCCCAGGGAGATGAAGCCACTCGCCCCAGGTGACACAGCACCCCTCCCAGGCTGACCAGTTCTCCCAGCTGTCCCCAGTCTCATCTTGGACCCACGTGCCCTCCAATGTCACTACACGGCTCTATTTACTGAGCAATTACTACAGACTAGCTGCAGAGCTTTAGTGCACTTATCCGTGATGACAACTCTACCGGATGGGCACTGCTGCTGCCCATCGTATACTTTCTCGGGAAACTGAGGCCCTGAGAAGGGGTGGAGAGGGCCGCTGCATGAGGAGAGGAGAGGGGATTTGAACTCTATCCATCCAAGGTTCAGGGTCTAAGCTCTGAGCCACTGTCTTCCCTGCCTCCCTCCCATCAGCTGCTGCTTTGTGGTGTGGCCTCTAATGAGTGGCTCCACTCTCCAAGCCTTGGTGTTCCCTTCTCTGCAATAGCGTCAGAGAAACGCTCTGCAGAGCGTTCCCTTCTCACAATAGTTGTGACTCAACTAGCCACCAGGGCACTCCTAGAAGTGACCCGAAGTGGCTCTGGACACTCTGGGCTTGGCCTCCATGGGGATACTTCTGAGAACGGGAGACTGGGACAGACTGAATCGCTGACTCTGCTCAGGGCACCCCACCCCACCTGCCCCAGGTGCCCCGCACTCACGCAGGCTGCGTGCACTGCCGCTCGGCGCTCTGCACGCCCATGCCACAGCTCCGCGAGCAGAGGGACCAGGCGCTCCAGCCAGACCAGCCACCGTCCACGGCCTCGGGCCGGAAGCCCACGGGAACACACTCCCCATTCAGACACCACTACCAAGACAGACAAATGCAGAGCAAGCCCACTCCAAGCTCCTCACCCTAGTGAGAACAAGGTGGGTGGAAGGCCTGGAAGGGCCCAGAGGGGAAGACCCCAAGGGCTGGGGGAGGCCCCCTTCCAGTCACCCAAGACAGGCCCCACGGTAGACTTGAACAAAGAATAAAACAGAGCCCACATGCTGACTCTCAGAGGTGGAGGCACCTTGGAGAATTGCTCAGTCAAGCTCTGTCCCAAAGCCTCCATTCTGCAGATGGGGACTCAGGCCAGAGAGGGCTGGGGGTCGGCGAAGAACACTGGTGAGTCTGTGAACCAAGGCCGAGCCCAGAGCATGGACGCAGCAGGTGTCTCACCTGCTCTGCAGCTGGACTGGGGCTCCCCTACCTTGCTCTCCCCACAGCTGGTACCGTCCACAGCTGCATCCAGCTTGGAGTGACAGGTGGTCCCCACGGAGCACCAGAGTGTGTGGCAGACATTCTGCAAGAAGGAGCACAGAGGCCACACCCTCACCTCCTCCCCTACGCCTCCACCTGCCCTACCCCTCGCTGCCTCCTCGAGTCCCCTGGGAATCCCTCCTTGGGGCTGGCACATTCTGTAGGTGGAAGCCCCAGAGGTCCCTTCTTATCTCTCCCCAGACCATTGGATTTGTGGCTCAGCGCAGTCCCCAGATCACCCACAGCTCTCCAGCCACAGCCCCTCAACTGGAGACACCCTGTTAGAAGATGACATGCCCGTGGCCACCACTTCGGGCGATCTTCCCCAGGACCTGACAGTAGAGGTTTTATTTTATCTCTTACAATCCAGCTCCAGTAGGTAAGTATTAGTCGCTCAGTCATGTCTGACTCTTTGCGACCCTGTGGACAATAGCCCACCAGGCTCCTCTATCCCTGGAATTCTCCAGGCAAGAATACTGGAGTGGGTTGCCGTTCCCTTCTCCAGGGGATCTTCCCCACCCAGGGGTTGAACCTGGGTCTCCTGCATTGTAGGCAGATTCTTTACCAACTGAGCCACCAGAAAATCCCAGTAGGTAAGGGGCTTGCCTGAAGTCCCACCATTGGCGAATGGCCCACCCAGAATGCAGACCTGGGTCTAGGGCCACCCAACCCAAGGCCTTGCCCACAGGCCACTTTATGTCTCATGGGCATCATGTGTGGACCGAGCCTGGCTGGGAGGGGTCTGCAGGCTGCTGAGGGCTGCCCCCCGCTCCACTCACGTCCATGTCATCGCAGAAGGCAGAGTAGGCCCCGTACTGGAGGCGGCACTGGTGGCCCACATCGTAGAGGACGCCAGGCGGTATGGAAGGGAAGTCGATGACATCCTTGCTGGGAGAGTCATCCAGGCACAGGCCCCACCCACGGCTGCAGAGATGGGACAGAAGTGTGGGGTAAGGGGCTGCCTGTCCTCTGGGGCCCTAAAGGGGGCAGCCTGAGAGACCCATCAAGGAGGCCTCACCAGTACAGGAGGGCAGGAGAGGTGGGAAGGGGCTTAAAGCTTTAAACTGAACAGGAAAACTCCAGCCTCCTTACTCATCCAGCCTGTTTTTTGACATAACCTAGCATGAAAGGCTCCCAGTCTTTCCCATCTATCTCCAGGTCACTCCAGCTATTTAAATAACTCATCCCACCCCCCAGGGCTAGGCCTCTTCACAAACCGTCCCTTCTACTCCCAACAGTCTCCCCACTCCTCCACCGTGGGGCCTCCCCCTGCAAGATCCAGCCCAGAGGCCCTTCCCTCTGAAGTCTTCTGGAACACTAGGCCCACATGTGACCCTGCTCAGAGTGCCTCAGTCCCCCGCTCAGTCTAGGATCTGCAGAGCATCACATCACAGCTGATACGACAGCCCTCCACCCCAGGCTGGGACCAAGGGGATCTGTACGAGGACCAAGGCCTGCAGGCTGCCCCTACCTGGCTGCCCACCTGGGAGAGAGCCCAGGGGCAGCTCTGCCTGCCAGTCTCTGTCATTCCCTTATTTTCTCCTGTGCCCTTCCTGGTAGCAACAGGAGGAAAACAGGATCTATGGGACTTGGGGTCCCAGGCTAAACAGCTTGGGGGAGGCAGAAACCCCCTAGTCTTCCAGTCTGGGAGGCTGGAGGGTGGCTGGTGCCGGGTTAGGGAGCCAGGATGAGCAGAGGGTCCAGGTTAGGATGGAGGGAGGCGGGGGAAGAAGGGCGGAGCTGATAGATGCTGGGGTCTGGCCAGGTGGGAAGGAGGAGACACAACAGGCCACAGAGGGGCTGCAGAATATGGAGGGGTCGAGAAATAGGCCACCGTGCAGGCCTGAATGGGGAGAGGCTGGGGGGCAGTCAGTCCCTGGGATCCAGGAGTCCAGATTTCAGAGGAGCCACATTCCCTGGCTAGGGAATGTGGTCTCCCAAGGCCCCTGGCTGGTGGCAGGGCCCGGGCTCCACCCAGAGCCTCAGTGACTAGACTCCTGCTGAGGACCCTGGGGGCCCCTCTCCACCCAGAACCACCTGGACCCTTTGTGTTAGCTGGAAACAGACCGTCTAGGATGGACATGGGGCATACGAGCAGGTGTGGGACCCAGTCTTCTGCCCTAGATGACTGCAGGCCAGGCTGGCTCTGGGTCCTGAGCGGGAACTCTCTTATCTGCTCCTTACAACCCCCAAGCAGAAAACTCTACCACCACTGTTTCCTTACACATCCAGGGTCCATGGCAGTGCGCCATGTGCCCTGTGTCATGTGCGTGGGCAGCGATGGTCAGGATGTGATGCCAGCCAGGCTGCCAGCTGCCAGCCCGTGTGTCCACTGGCTGGGCTACCCTAAGTGAAAAGCCCCTCCCATCCCATCATGAGCCTGCCTCAAACACTTCATCTCAAATACAAGTTCTAAACCACGGCAGCTGAGGTGTGGCAGGGAGCAAGGAGGTTTCTGATTGCTAGCCTCATCCTGGGGCTCCCTGAACCCACAACCTGGGGCCAAACATCAGCTGAGGGGGTGTAGCGGTAGGGGGGTGTGTGTGTGTGTGTCTGTGTGAGTCTGTGTAGGGTCAACCTGGCCCTGGGGCTCCTTTTCGTCTGGTAGGACACAATTTAAAATGTGACTGGGGGGTTCACCCACTCCGCTGATTCAGACCCAGCCAGGGGGCTCCTCTGACTGGGTCCAACATGCCTCAGCTCCACACAAGTAGGTCCTGGGGCACACCCAGCCCTTCAGTTTTCCAGCCAACACCCAGTGCTGATGTGCCGGGTATCAAGCTCCTGTGAGCCGGATGCTGGAAAGCCAGGCAGCAACAGTCTCTCAGGGCCATCTTATGGCTGGGGGGTTCTGGTCGGGGCCGGGGGTGTCTTTGTAGGACCCACACCAGAATCAGAGCCACATTCTGGCCCAGATGCTGACTAGGGAGTCAGAAACCCCAGTTCCACTCTGCCCAGTTTCAGATGCTGTGTGGCCTTGGGCCATCCCTCACCCTCTCTGAGCCTTCACAACCTCATCTACAAGAGGCTGAGGCAGCCTATGTGATCCCAAGCAACAGAGGTATAAATAGCAGCATCTACTTGGGAAAAGTTACACGGGCGGGTGGCCGGCAGCCGGCCCTTCCTTCCTCTGGTTGGCTCCCCGCCAGGCTCCCCAGGCTGCTGATACACGTCAGCCCTTCCCCTCTAATTATAGCAGGGCCGGGCAGCCCCACATGGGGTCAGAGCAGACAGTGAATGGCTCCAGTCGGAAGTGCCACTCCAACCTCAAGGACTGCAAGGAGCTACCCATCACCTGGGAGAGACCTGTGTGCCTCCTCCCCTCCCCGCTGCTGGGGGCTGGGTGGGGAGTCACCGGATGTTGGGGACAATACTTGATCAGGCCTGCCTCTCTCCCTGCGGAAACCCCGGCTGCAAAGACATGAGCAAGCAGGGCCTTCCCTCCCTGGCCCCAGGTCTAAATAGTAGCTCATGAAAAGAGAGGTCCCTTATGAAACCGCAGGGTCCTTTAAATTGACACTCAGCCCAGAAAGGCTCTTCGGGTTCTTCAGGTTGACCTCTTGGACTGGCCACTGAACAGTCTCGTTGAAACTTTCCTCTAGTCTGACTACCACCTCCTGAAGATTCTCCGTCCCACCCACATTCCCCCACTGCCAGCCCTGGACCACCCATGCACCCACCTAGAGCATCCTTCTTCCTCATGATGCTCCCTTAGTCCTTAGAGAGCAGCTCTGGTGTGCCTTCTCAGAGAGGATGTCTTGCGTCTCTCCAGATTCCCACAGAACCCCACAGGGCTGCCCTCCTCAGGTGGTAAGGGGCTTGAAGACAGGGGCACTGCCTCCTCTACCACTTTCCCTTTAGCACAGTTTGAGACCAAGTGGGATTTGCTAACATCTGGGTCTGTGCGGCCTGATGAGCATCTATCTGCAGGAAGCAAAGGAATGTCGTGTCCAGTGGGGAATGGGGGTGGTCTCAGTGCTTCTGAGACACCGTCAAATCCTGGAAACACCGCCAGACCCCGCTTGGTGCCTTCCTTCTGCGAATCTTGCCCTTCCGGCCCCCATCCTGTCTAGGTGGAGCCTGTCCTGTCTTCCGTCCACCTCCAGCAAGGAGACTAAGGGCAGAAGGGCTGGGGGTCAGGTTGGTATGACACCATCCACCCCAGCACCCTCTCCTGCCTAGCCCTCTGGGATGGAGAGGGGAGAGTGCGGCCACCCTTGGGAAGAGGAACTTCCCCTCCCTCCCCAGCTCCCTTCATGGGCCACGTGTCTGTCTCTCTGCCAGCATTCTGTCCAGCGCTTCTTGGTGCCAAGGTTCTGGGAGGCCCTGGCTGGCTCAGGCTCTGGCCTTCTCCTCCCACCCTCGCCCCAGGCCCCAAAGCAAGTCCCTCACGCATTCCAGCAGCCAAATGAAGACAGAGATGCCTGTTTCTGTCTGTCCTGAAGCCAGCGTGCTGGGCAGCACCATGGGTGGGGACAGCTGGAAAAAGCCCTCAGGGTGCTGCAGGGGTGGCTGCTCTTCTGATTTCCCAGCCCTTCTCTCATTTTCAGCCCCGAAGTGGGGAGGTGACGGACCCTTGGGATCATTTTCTACCAGGCTCTCCCTGCCGGGCCACTTTCCTGCTTCAGCTCCTTATCACATCGCTTGTAGCAGTGCTAACAGTCACCAGGCACTGAATGCAAACCATGTGGCCAGCGCCGTGCTACACACGTCACATGCCTCCTCATTTAATCCTCAGAGCAACCCGGGACACAGTCCCATCATTATCCCCGGTCTTTAAGGCTTAAGGGTTAGTGTAACTTGTCTGCCAACATGGGTAGATGCCTGGGTCAGAGTCCAGGGTCTTAAACATCAAAGTCAACTCTTCCCTGCTTCTAGTCCCCTCTCCACCCAATAATCCCTCTTCTATCAGAGGCCAGGGTCCTCGCTCTCATGTCCACAAAGAACCTGGTCATGTCCCTGCTTAAACCCCTGTGAATGGACTTCTAGAAAAACATGGCCCATTGAGCAGATATAGAGTTATTTCCATGCCCTTCCAGAACCCCACTAAGATGACAGGAAAGAAATAAACAAGGCATAAATCCACAAAGACAAGGGGCAAGGGAGAGGTGATGATGGCAGATGAAAGATGTTAGCAAAATTCTAGAAGCTGGAAAGCAGATGATCAAGTAGCAGCTGACTTACTACAGCACTGAATGCTGACAGCCAGTCATGCAGAGAGAGACCACCCAGAAGAGGGACACTGGAAACGCTCAGGAAACCTGAGGGACCCCTGGAGGCCTGGGTGCCAGGGAGACTGAAGACTAGAGCCTGGCTCAAAGTCTGTAAGACTTCATCAGACCCCAGATCCCCTTCCCAACCCTCTAGAGCAGGGCCATGGCCACCTCCCTGCCTGGCAGAGGACTGGGGTCACTCTCTGGAGAGGGTGATCCAGGAGACCTGGCCCAGGAACACTAGGCACGGTGGAAGACCCGAGGCAGAGGGGCCCACAGAGAAAAGAACAAGCGAAAGTCTGCACAAGGAAAGCTGAGATAATCACCAAGCTCCTTCCCCATCTGGGAGCCAGAAAGCTGTAGTCAGACTTACACCTTCCAGGAAAAGACTAGAGAATACCTCTCTGGAGTGAAATCACTCAGAAAAATGACCCTAGATACTGACGTTTGAAGATACCCCAAAGAAACTGCTCCATCCCAACCAGTCCCTCAGCGGTGACTTGAAACAGTGCTGCCTAGTCCACAGACCTCCCGACTGGCAGCCCAGCACCTCCTTCCACGGAGGGAATACAGCCATGCCATCTCAAGAAAATCCTTCACATGAAAGATAGGTTCTAAAAAATAACTCAAAGAAAAGACAGATATTTCAGGGAGTTAAAGAAAAAACTAAATAACAACTTCAACAAGGTAAGATATTATACCCATGAAACTAGAACAGGATAATAAAAAGGAATATTTAGCAAATAAGAAATTTCATGAAGTTAAAAGTACAATAGGAAAAACATTTTTTAATGTAATAGAAAGCTTGTAAGGCAAAGATAAGGATGTCTTTCAGAAAACAGAATGAGTCAAAAAAAGTTAAAAAGTGTAAAAAAAAAAAAAAAAAAGGGAGAGAACAGCTGAATATTAAGGGTTCCAGAAGGAGAAAATGAGAGATGACTATCAAATAAATAAGACTATTTCCAAGAACTGCAGGACTTGAGTTTTTAGATTAAAAGGGCCTAGCAAGTGCCCCCCATCACCACCCCAAGGTAAATCAAGGCACATAATCGCAAAAGTTCAGATTACCAAGACAAAGAAAGAGAGACACAGACCAAGAGGAAAAAAAGAGAGAGAGTATTCTCTATATTGAGAGAGAGATAAAGAAAATCCTAAAAGCTTCCAGACTTTTTTAAAAGGTCACATAAAAGGTTTGGGACTCAGACTGGTATGAGACTTGTCAATAGCAGTGTTGGAAGATAGAAAACAAAGGAAAAATACCTTTGAAATTCTGAGGGAGAAAGACTTTTAACTTGGAAGTTGCTATCAAAAGATCAATCAGGTATGAGGGAAGAAAAAAAAAAAAAAGCAAACATTTTAAGACAAGCAAATCTACACATCTCTTCTCAGAAGGCTACTTGAGGATATGCTCCACCAAAACAAAGAAGTAAACCCCTCTAAAAAAGGTAGCATGAGACCCAGGAAACAGGAAGATCTTGCACGATAATTTTAAGAGAGAAGTAGACATCATCCAGGTTAGATGAGAGCAGAAGGATAGAGGGATGTCGAGGGGTATGTCCAGGAAAGAAGGGAACTGTGAGAGGACACGGGAGGGACTGCCTTTGGAAAACCTGGATTCACAGACATTTTGCAGAATTGTTGCAGGATATGGAAGACTTAGAGAAGCAAAGGAAACTAGGCAAATACAGTGGTTCTTAAAAAGAAAATCATTTTGTTACAACGCTTGGTTTGGCATTATCTATACAACAACAATAAAGAAAACAGTAGACAAGGATTTAATCAAGATATGCTAGCATGATATTGGGATGTGGTGGCAGGGGTGGGGGAGCAAATGTGGGCAGGAAGTGACACAAAGGGGCTAAATTCCAACCTTCCATTGTACAAGTCATCAGATGATATCTAAACTGAAAAATCAAGAAACAGCACTCTAGGAAGACTTTTGGAAATATGAAAGTAAATAAGGTAAGAAAAGCTAAAAAGAATGAAAAGTTGAAAGTTGCTGCCCAAAGAACATAGATGGGGAAGAGTGCAGCAGGTGATTCAAAGCTCTCCTACTGCCATCTTGAACTCAGTATTTTTGAACTTGTGTTTTGTTAAGGAGGTTCTAATGGGACAAGAGGCATTTGCGTGAGGAGATACATGATATCTGTGTCCACTGTTCCTTGCCACCTCATGAGCAGAGTCCCAGTGGATTCACAATGCAGAGAATTCATTGAGACTCTAAGAAAATGCAAGATAAGTGTATTATGTCTAAGACAGCCCCAGAGGCCACACTTGGCACTTGAACCAGAACTTGCTTCAAATGCAGAAAGAAGGTATGATGTCTTAGGAAACACAAATGACCAAGGAACTCCATCATCTTTGCTATTTGTGTTGCTTCCTTGTATCATCCAATTATTGCATTGAAAATGATGGGCTAGAAGGAAATGTAAAGATGGATCCAGAGTTCTGGGAAAATGTACACATGTTACCAAGTGAAATAAAACCAGTCAAATAAGTCTTGTGCACTATACCAAGAGTTCTAATAAATATGAGGTATGAAATATGAATTGTGTCATTTTGGTGACTCCACATATTAGTTTGATGTGCCTATATCTGCATTTAAAAATTGGCATTGCATAAAGTAAAGATGAGTGGTAAAACTTAGGCTAATCATTTAGAAATAGAGACTAAAAAAAAAAAAAAAAATAAAAACAATAGAAAAGATCAACAAAACAAAGAGCTGGTTCTTTGAAAAGGCAAACAAAATTGATAAACCTTTAGCCAGACTCATTAAGAAAAAAAAGAGAGAGGGCCAAAATTAGAAATGAAAAAGAATTTACAAGTGATACCAGAGAAATACAAAGGATCATAAGAGACTACTACAAACAACTATATGCCAATAAAATGAACAATCCAGAAGAAACAGATAAATTCCTATATAGAAATATATAATCTCCTAGGACTGAACCAGGAAGAAACAGAAAACATGAACAGACAAATTACCAGTAATGAAATTGAATCAGGAATTAAAAACAAAAAACTCCCAACCAACAAAAGTCCAGGACCAGATGGCTTCAAAGGAGAACTACACAAATATTTAGAGGAGAGTTAACACCTTTTCTTCTCAAACTATTCCAAAAAATTTTGGAGGAAAGAACACTTCTGAACTCATTCCACAAGGCATCACCCTAACCTCAAAACCAGACAAAGACATCAAAAAGATAAGAAAATTACAAACCAATACAACTGATGAACACAGAAGCAAAAATTCTCAACAAAATATTATCAATTAGAACCTAACAATACATTAAAAGGATCATACACTCTGATCAAGTGAGATTTATCTCAGAAATGAAAAGATAATTCAATGTCTGCAAATCAATCAAGGTGATACACCATATTAACAAACTGAAGAATAAAAGCCATATGATCACCTCTATGCTGCTTGCTGCTGCTGCTAAGTCGCTTCAGTCGTGTCTGACGCTGTGCAACCCCATAGACGGCAGCCCACCAGGCTCCCCCGTCCCTGGGATTCTCCAGGCAAGAACACTGGAGTGGGTTGCCATTTCCTTCTTCAATGCATGAAAGTGAAAAAATAAAGTGAAGTCACTCAGTCATGTCCAACTCCTAGCGACCCTATGGGCTGCAGCCCATCAGGCCCCTCCATCCATGGGATTTTCCAGACAAGAGTACTGGAGTGGGTTGCCATTGCCTTCTCCGATCACCTCTATAGACACAGAAAAACCTTTTGACAAAATTCAAACATTTATGAATCAAACATTCCCTCCAAAAAGTGGGAATAGAGAGAATATCAGTTCAGCTGCTCAGTCGTGTCCAACCCTTTGTGACCCCATGGGCTGCAGCATGCCAGGCTTCTCTATCACCAATGCCCGGAACTTGCTGTAACTCATGTCCATCAAGTTGGCGATATAACTCAACATAATGAAGACCATAAACAACAAACCCATTGCTAACATCATACTCAATGGTGAAAAACTGAATGTATTCCCTCTAAGATCAGGAATAAAACAAGGATACCCACTCTCTCCACATTTATTCAACATAGTACTGGAAGTCCCAGCCACAGCAATCACACAAGAAAAAGGAATAAAAGTAATTCAAATTGAAAAAAAGAAAACAGGCACTGTTTGCAGATGACAAGACACTATACACAGAAAAATCCTTAAGATGCCACCAAATAAACTACTAGAGCTCATCAATGAATTTGGTAAAGCTGCAAGATACAAAATTAATATCAAGAAATCTATTGCATTTCTATACAGTAACAATAAATTATCACAAAAAAATTAAGGAAAGCAATTTACCATCACGTCAAAAAGGATAAAATATCTAGTAATAAACCTACTTAAGGAGGTAAAAAACTTGTACCCATAAAATAAGACACTGATGAAAGAAATTGAAGATGACACAAACAGATGGAGAGATACATCATGTTCATAGGTTAGAATCAGTATTGTTAAAATGATCATACTATCCAAGGCAATCTACAGATTCAATGCAATCTCTGCCAAAATACCAATGGCATTTATCACAAAACTAGAATAATTTTAGCATTTGTATGGAAACACAAAGACCTCAAATAGCCAAGATAATCTTGAGAAAGAACAGAGCTGGAGATCATACTCATTGACTGCAGACTATACTACAAAACTACAGTAATCAAAACAGTATGGTAGAGTAGAAGGATGTGGAACTCAGCTCCTGCCCCAAATACATCAAAAATATATCTACATATGAAATAATTCTCACAGAATACCTATTGAACACCAGCTGTGCTGTGCTAAGTTGCTTCAGTTGTGGCTGACTCTTTGCAACCCTATGGACCATAGCCCTCCAGGCTCCTCTGTCCTTGGGATTCTCCAGGCAAGAATACTGGAGTGGGTTGCCATGCCCTTCTTCAGCGTATCTTCCTGACCCAGCGATTGAACCCAATGTCTCCTGCATTGGCAGGCAGGTTCTATACCACTAGTGACACCTGGCAAGCCCTCCCCCCCCCCCGAACACTAGCAGAAGACCTCAAACACCTGAAGGGACAGATCTCCACATAACTGGGTAAGATGATGGGGGGAGGAGGAGAAAAGGAAGCAGGATGCAACCTGCACCCCTGGGAGGGAACAGTAAAAGAGGACAGAGTCCCACACCCTGGGAAGCCCCCTCACCTTCAGGAAGATCAATGGGGACAGAAAGGGAACTATGCAGGCTCAGAGGAGAGTATAACAACTGGTTTGTGGCAGGCAGAACAGAAAGACCTACATAGACAACGCAACCAGCCTGCATGCTCCAGCCTGAAGACAAGCATCCTATGGTATGGGCAGGGGCTGGTGCTGAAACTTGGGGTTTAGAGGACAGATCTGGAACAAGGACTGGTCTTGGCTGTGTGGAAGTAGCCTGAAGTGGCTGGAGCATGGTACAGATACAACCAGGTTGTCTGCAGAAAAAGCCAGGGCCCACCATAGAAGCAATGTGCCACAGTTAAGTGGCATGTGAAGGGAGGGGCAGGGCTGCCCTTGCAGCTTATTTCTCCATGCCCCAGCTGCCACCTGGGTGGGCTCCAGCCTGGGTGAGTCCACATAACCCAAACACTGCCTTGGCTGGCTCCGATGCTCTAGCCACCACCTCAGTGGGCTCCCACACCTCAGGTGCCAGTGAGTTTCCCATGTGCAGAGGTGGGGCTGAAATCATAGGTAAGCCCTAGGGACCACATAACTTATAAAGCAGGGCTGAAATCTCTCCCTGGCTGTGTGAGCTGCAGATTTACACCTCTGCTGCCAGCTTGGTAAATTCAGCACCTGCAGGACATTCAAGCAGACAGTGGGTGCTCCTGTGGCTGGGAGGTCTGGCCTTAGGAGTTGTGGGTTTTGTGGGCACATGCTGTGGGGCTGGGCTGGGCCAGGATCTGAGTTGCCTCCATAGCTCCCTCAGCGAGTCCATGTACATGATTACTGCAGTCTGGGACCTGACTTCTTGGATCTGCGCTGGAGGCCTTGTGAAAACAACACCTGAGAAACACCAGGGTGGACTGCTGGCATTCCCAGGGTTGAGGGGGAGCCGAGCGCAGTGCCAACAGTGGACTTTTGATCCCCCACAATGGGTGACGTGATAGAGCATGCCCACCAGTGGACAGTTCTGGCAGAGCAAAACTCAGTGGCTCCTCTGCCAGTGGGAGTGCTCCAAACTCACCTACCTTGCACTGCAGCTCAGAAACATTATTGGCTTCTACTCCAATAATTAGGGAGCAGTTGAACAGGGCAGTGACAAACACAGAGCAGAGGAGCTCAACATCTAGTGCAGGCCCTGAAGACAACACCAGTCACACCTCTTATCAAGGGGATAATGGCCAGCACATACTAAGGAAAGAGGTGGCAGGGATCTATACTAAAAACAGTCCTTGCACCAAAAATATTAAACCCACCCAGGCTACACAGCCTCCCACACAAAAACAGCCTTCTAAGACTACAACAGATTATGGTTTCTCCTAAACTCATAGAGCAAGAGAAATACAGGTAAAACGAAGAAGCAGAGGGACCATTCCAAATTAAACAATTAAGAGAGTTCTCCTGAAAAAACAATGAAACAGATTTCTTCAGTCTAATAGACACTGAGTTTAAAAAGAAGATAATGATAATATTGAAGGAACTAAGAAGGATTATTGATAGAAATGCAAGTTACAGTAAAAAATGAATTAGAAATTATAAAAAGGAATCAAGGAAAATATATAGAACTCATTTGCCAAGATGAAAGCTAAGCTAAAGGCAATGAGTAGCAGAATGAATAATGCACAAGAACAAATATGTGATCTGGAAGATAAAATAATGTAAATCGCCCAATCAGAACAGCAGACAGAAAGCCAAACGAAAAAAATGAAAGCAATATAATAAGAGTCTATGGGATAAAACAGAGTGTGCCAATCTACACATAACTCCCAGAGGGCTCCCAGGAGGAGAAGAAAGAGCAAAGAAGCCTGAAAACGTGTCTGAAGAAATTATGATTGAAAACTTTCCAAACCTGAAGGAGACAGATATCCAGGTTCAGGAAGCACAGAGGGTTCCAAACAAAATGAATCCAAAAGACCTACACCAAGACATATTTCAGTTAAAACAGTAAAAGTTCAAGAGAGAATTCTAAAGGCATCAAGAGAAAAAGAGTTAAATCACAAAAGAACCCCCATGAGGATGTGAACTGATTTCTCTACAGAAATGTTGCAGGCCAGATGAGAACGGCAAGATATATTCAAAGTCCTGAAAGAGAAAAATCTGCAACCTAGGATACTCTACTCAGCAAAATTATCATTTAGAGTAGAAGGAAAGATAAAGAATTTCTCAGACAAGCAAAAACTAAAAGAATATAGCAATACTAAACATCTCTAAGCGTGGGCGACTGTGACGGTGCACAAGCACAGCCGAGAGGAGCTACCCCACGTCCGAGGTCAGGGGCAGAAGCTGGGAGGACCCCATGCCCGAGGAGCGGCAGCCAAGAGGAGCTACCCCATGTCCGAGGTCAGGGGCAGAAGCTGGGAGGACCCATGCACAAGGAGAGGCGGCCAAGAGGAGCTACCCCGCGTCCGAGGAGCGGTGGCTGCGTGGGCGCAGGAGGGCCTAGAGGAGCTACTTCACGTTCAAGGTCAGGAGGGGCGGCGGTGAGGAGATACCCTTTGTCCAAGGTAAGGAGCAGCGGCTGCGCTTTGCTGGAGCAGCCGTGAAGAGATACGCCACGTCCAGGGTAAGAGAAACCCAAGTAAGACGGTAGGTGTTGCAAAAGGGCATCAGAGGGCAGACACACTGAAACGATACTCACAGAAAACTAGTCAATCTAATCACACTAGGACCACAGCCTTGTCTAACTCAATGAAACTAAGCCATGCCCTGTGGGGCCACCAAAGATGGGTGGGTCATGGTGGAGAGGTCTGACAGAATGTGGTCCACTGAAGAAGGGAATGGCAAACCACTTCAGTATTCTTGCCTTGAGATCCCCATGAACAGTATGAGAAGGCAAAATGATAGGATACTGAAAGAGAAACTCCCCAGGTCAGTAGCTGCCGAATATGCTACTGGAGATCAGTGGAAAAATAACTCCAGAAAGAATGAAGGGATGGAGCCAAAGCAAAAACAATACCCAGCTGTGGATGTGACTGGTGATAGAAGCAAGGTCCGATGACGTAAAGAGCAATATTGTATAGGAACCTGGAATGTCAGGTCCGTGAATCAAGGCAAATTGGAAGTGGTCAAACAAGAGATGGCAAAAGTGAATGTCGACATTCTAGGGATCAGCGAACTGAAAGGGACTGGAATGGGTGAATTTAACTCAGATGACCATTATATCTACTACTGCGGGCAGGAATCCCTCAGAAGAAATGGAGTAGCCATCATGGTCAACACATTCATAAAGGAAATTGAAGATGATTCAAAGAAATGGTAAGATAGCCCAAGCTCTTGGATTGGAAGAATACCATTAAAATGGCCACTCTACTACCCAAAGCAATCTATAGATGTAATGTGATACTTATCAAATTACTCATGACATTCCTCACAGAACTAGAACAAAAAATCCTAAAATTTATATGGAACCATGAAAGACTCAATTACCAAAGCAATTCTGAGTAAACAAAGCTGGAGGTATAACCTTCCCAGGCTTTGAATAATACAACAAAGCTACAGTAATCAAAACAGCGTGGTATTGGCACAATAGCATATGGATCAACAGAAGAGAATAGAGAGCCCAGAAATAAAGCCACACACCCATGGCCAATTAATGTTTGACAAAGGAGGCAAAAATATACAATGGAGGAAAGATAGTCTCTTTAGCAAGTGCTGATGGGAAAGTTGGACAACCACACACAAATCAATGATGTGAGAACACACTCTCTCACCATACACAAAAATAAACTTAAAATAGCTTAAAGACTGAAATATAAGAGATGACACCATTAAACTCCTAGAAGAGAACACAGGCAAAACCATTACCACTGTCTTCTTATGTCAGTCTACAAAGCAATGGAAACAAAAGCAAAATTAAACACATGAATGAAATAATGCCATTTGCAGCAACATAGATATACCTACAGATTATTACACTAGTGATACAGAAAGAGAAAGATAAATACCATATGATATCACTTGTATGTGGAATCTAAAATACAACACAAATTGAACGTATCTACAGAAACAGACTCACAGACATAGATAACAGATTTATGGTTAGAGGGGAAGGGACATGGGGGAGAAAAGACTGGGAGTTTGAGATAGGCAGATACAAACTATCATATATACGGGATGGATAAAAAACAAGGTCCCACTGCATAGGCCAAGGAACTATATTCAATACCCCCTGATAAACCATAATGGAAGAGAATATGAAAAAGAATATCAGATCAGATCAGTCGCTCAGTCGTGTCCGACTCTTTGCAACCCCATGAATCGCAGCACGCCAGGCCTCCCTGTCCATCACCAACTCCCGGAGTTCACTCAGACCCACGTCCATCGATTCAGTGATGCCATCCAGCCATCTCATCCTCTGTCGTCCCCTTCTCCTCCTGCCCCCAATCCCTCCCAGCATCAGAGCCTTTTCCAATGAATCAACTCTTCGCATGAGGTGGCCAAAGTATTGGAGTTTCAGCTTTAGCATCATTCCTTCCAAAGAAATCCCAGGGCTGATCTCCTTCAGAATGGACTGGTTGGATCTCCTTGCAGTCCAAGGGACTCGCAAGAGTCTTCTCCAACACCACAGTTCAAAAGCATCAATTCTTCGGCGCTCAGCTTTCTTCACAGTCCAACTCTCACATCCATACATGACCACAGGAAAAACCATAGCCTTGACTAGACGGACCTTTGTTGGCAAAGTAATGTCTCTGCTTTTGAATATGCTATCTAGGTTGGTCATAACTTTCCTTCCAAGGAGTAAGCGTCTTTTAATTTCATGGCTGCAGTCACCATCTGCAGTGATTTTCGAGCCCAGAAAAATAAACTCTGACACTGTTTCCCCATCTATTTCCCATGAAGTGATGGGACCGGATGCCATGATCTTCTTTTTCTGAATGTTGAGCTTTAAGCCAACTTTTTCACTCTCCACTTTCACTTTCTCAAGAGGCTCTTTAGATCCTCTTCACTTTCTGCCGTAAGAGTGGTGTCATATGCATATCTGAGGTTATTGATATTTCTGCCAGCAATCCTGATTCCAGCTTGTGCTTCTTCCAGCCCAGCATTTCTCATGATGTACTCTGCATATAAGTTAAATAAACAGGGTGACAATATACAGCCTTGACGTACTCCTTTTCCTATTTGGAACCAGTCTGTTGTTCCACGTCCAGTTCTAACTGTTGCTTCCTGACCTGTATACAAATTTCTCAAGAGGCAGATCAGGTGGTCTGGTATTCCCATCTCTTGAAGAATTTTCCACAGTTTATTGTGATCCACACAGTCAAAGGCTTTGGCATAGTCAATAAAGCAGAAATAGATGTTTTTCTGGAACCCTCTTGCTTTTATGATGATCCAGCAGATGTTGGCAATTTGATCTCTGGTTCCTCTGCCTTTTCTAAAACCAGCTTGAACATCAGGAAGTTCACGGTTCACGTATTGCTGAAGCCTGGCTTGGAGAATTTTGAGCATTATTTTACTAGCGTGTGAGATGAGTGCAATTGTGCGGTAGTTTGAGCATTCTTTGGCATTGCCTTTCTTTGAGATTGGAATGAAAACTGACCTTTTCCAGTCCTGTGGCCACTGCTGAGTTTTCCCAATTTGCTGGCATATTGAGTGCAGCACTTTCACAGCATCATCTTTCAGGATTTGGAATAGCTCAACTGGAATTCTATCACCTCCACTAGCTTTGTTCATAGTGATGCTTTCTAAGGCCCACTTGACTTCACATTCCAGGATGTCTGGCTCTAGGTGAGTGATCACACCATCGTGATTATCTGAGTGGTGAAGATCTTTTTTGTACAGTTCTTCTGTGTATTCTTGCCATCTCTTCTTAATATCTTCTGCTTCTGTTAGGTCCATACCATTTCTGTCCTTTATCGAGCCCATCTTTGCATGAAATGTTCCTTTGGTATCTCTGATTTTCTTGAAGAGATCTCTAGTCTTTCCCATTCTATTGTTTTCCTCTATTTCTTTGCATTGATTGCTGAAGAAGGCTTTCTTATCTCTTCTTACTATTCTTTGGAACTCTGCATTCAGATGTTTATATCTTTCCTTTCTCCTTTGCTTTTCGCTTCTCTTCTTTTCACAGCTATTTGTAAGGCTTCCCCAGACAGCCATTTTGCTTTTTTGCATTTCTTTTCCATGGGGATGGTCTTGATCCCTGTCTCCTGTACAATGTCATGAACCTCATTCCATAGTTCATCAGGCACTCTATCAGATCTAGGCCCTTAAATCTATTTCTCACTTCCACTGTATAATCATAAAGGATTTGATTTAGGTCATACTTGAATGGTCTAGTGGTTTTCCCTACTTTCTTCAATTCAAGTCTGAATTTGGCAATAAGGAGTTCATGGTCTGAGCCACAGTCAGCTCCTGGTCTTGTTTTTGCTGACTGTATAGAGCTTCTCCATCATTGGCTGCAAAGAATATAATCAATCTGATTTTAGTGTTGACCATCTGGTGATGTCCATGTGTAGAGTCTTCTCTTGTGTTGTTGGAAGAGGGTGTTTGTTATGACCAGTGCATTTTCTTGGCAAAACTCTATTAGCCTTTGCCCTGCTTCATTCCATATTCCAAGGCCAAATTTGCCTGTTACTCCAGGTGTTTCTTGACTTCCTACTTTTGCATTCCAGTCCCCTATAATGAAAAGGACATCTTTTTTGGGTGTTAGTTCTAAAAGGTCTTGTAGGTCTTCATAGAACTGTTCAACTTCAGCTTCTTCAGCGTTACTGGTTGGGGCATAGACTTGGATTACTGTGATATTGAATGCTTTGCCTTGGAAAAGAACAGAGATCATTCTGTCGTTTTTGAGATTGCATCCAAGTACTGCATTTCAGACTCTTTTGTTGACCATGATGGCCACTCCATTTCTTCTAAGGGGTTCCTGCCCGCAGTAGTAGATATAATGGTCATCTGAGTTAAATTCACCCATTCCAGTCCATTTTAGTTTGCTGATTCCTAGAATGTCAACATTCACTCTTGCCATCTCTTGTTTGACCACTTTCAATTTGCCTTGATTCATGGACCTGACATTCCAGGTTCCTATGCAATATTGCTCTTTACAGCATTGGACCTTGCTTCTATTACCAGTTGCATCCACAACTGGGTATTCCTTTTTGCTTTGGCTCCATCCCTTCATTCTTTCTGGAGTTATTTTTCCACTGATCTCCAGTAGCATATTCGGCACCTACTAACCTGGGGAGTTTCTCTTTCAGTATCCTATCATTTTGCCTTCTCATACTGTTCATGGGGTTCTCAAGGCAAGAATACTGAAGTGGTTTGCCATTCCCTTCTCCAGTGGACCACATTCTGTCAGATCTCTCTACCAATACCCGCCCATCTTGGGTTGCCCCACGGGCATGGCTTAGTTTCATTGAGTTAGACAAGGCTGTGGTCCTAGTGTGATTAGATTGACTAGTTTTCTGTGAGTATAGTTTCAGTGTGTCTGCCCTCTGATGCTGTGCGGGTGCAAGAGGGCCTAGAGGAGGTATCCCACATTGAAGGTCAGGAAGGGCGCCGGTAAGGAGATACCCCTCGTCCAAGGTAAGGAGCAATGGCTGCGCTTTGGTGGAGCAGCCATGAAGAGATACCCCACGCCCAAGGTAAGAGAAACCCAAGTAAGAAAAAGAATATATATATATGTATAACTGAATCACTGGGCTATACATCAGAAATTAAACACATAAATCAATTATACTTTAATAAAATTTTTTAAAAAACAGTATGATACTGGCACAAAAACAGACATACAGATCAACAGCACAGCCCAGAAATAAACCCACATACTTATGGTCAATTAATCTTCAATAAAGGAATCAAGAATATACAGTAGAAAAGACAGTCACTTCAGTAAGTGGTACTGGGAAAACTGGATAGCTACATGTAAAAGAATGAAATTAGAACATCTGTCTCAAACCATGTACAAAAAACAAACTCAAAATGGATTAAGGACCTAAATGTAGTACAGGAAACCATAAAACTCCCAGAAGAAAACATAAGCAGAACACCCTTTGACATAAATTGTAGCAATAATTTTTTTGGATCTGTCTCCTAAAGCAAAGTAAATAAAAATAAACAAACGAGATGTAATTAAACTTAAAAGCTTTCACTCAGTGAAAGAAACTATCAACAAAATGAAAAGACAACCTTTGGATGGGAGAAAATATTTGTAAGACATGACTGAGAAGGAGTTAATATTGAAAATATATTAACAGTTTATACAACTCACTGTCAAAAAAAAAACCAGATTAAAAATATGTGCAGAAGACCTGAATAGATATTTTTCCAAAGAAGACACATGAAAAGATGTTTAACGTCATTAATCATCAGAGAAATTAAAACCAAAACAAGGCATCACCTCACACCTCACAATGTCTATCATCAGAGAGAACACAAATAACAAACGTTGGCAAAGATGAGGAGAAAAACGGACCCTTGTGCACTGTTGGCAGGACTGTAAATTGGAGCAGCCAGTGTGGAAAACAGTATGGCTCAAAAAGCGAAAAACAGAACTACCGTGTGACCCAGCAATTCTACTCCGTATATACGGGGGAAAAAATGAAAACACTAATTTGAAAAGATACATGCACATCAGTGTTCATAGCAGCCCCGCTTATAACAGCAAAGATATGGAAACAAACTAAGTGTCCACGAACAGATGACTGGATCAAGAACATGTAGCAGATAACGGAATACTGCTCAGCCACAAAAGGCATGAAATTTTGCCATTTGCAACAACACGGATTTTATGCTTAGAGAAATGTCAGACTGAGAAAGACAAATACTGTATGATATTACTCACATATGGAATCTAAAAAATAAAACAAATAATGATTACAACAAAAAAAGAATCGGATGAGAGAATAAACTAGTGGTTACCAGTGAGGAGAGGGAAGGGAGGAGGGGCAAGTTAGGGACAGGGGATTAAGAAGTACAAGCTACGATGCATACAATTACAAGGATATATTGTGCGTGTGCGTGTGCACGCTAAGGTGCTTCCAGTTGTGTCCAGCTCTTTGTGACCCTCTGGATTGTAGCCCACCAGGCTCCTCAGTCTATGGGATTCTCCAGGCAAGAATACTGGAGTGGGCTGCCATGCCCTCCAGGATATATAGTACAGCATAGGAAATACAGCCAACATTTTATAACTATAAATGGAATATAACCTTTAAAAATGGTGAAGCACTGTTGTACATCTGAAAATATATAATATGGCACATCAACTATATCTCAATTAAAAAAAAACTTGCACTAATCATTTAAATGTTTTAATTTGTCTTTACTTAAAACATTAAACAGTAAAATTTGAAATACCATAGCAAATTAAGAGAACACAATAGAAAGGTAAAGCCATGCATTTCAGCGCCTTCAAGGGCACTTTCTTTCCCGCTTTTCACTGGCCCCCACCTGCCACACGGCCAGCTCTGTGCCTCCTCCACCTTCCTTTTCTGTCCTGCTTTGGCTCCTGTAGCCTCACTTATGGAGAAGGCAATGGCACCCCACTCCAGTACTCTTGCCTGGAAAATCCCATGGACGGAGGAGCTTGGTAGGCTGCAGACCATGGGGTCGCCAAGAGTCGGACATGACTGAGCGACTTCACTTTCACGCACTGGAGAAGGAAATGGCAACCCACTCCAGTGTTCTTGCCTGGAGAATCCCAGGGACAGGGGAGCCCGGTGGGCTGCCGTCTATGGGGTCGCACAGAGCTGGACATGACTGAAGGGACTTAGCAGCAGCAGCAGCCTCACTTAATATCCTGCAGTGCTCTGAAAACCACCCCGCGCTCCTCGCGTCCTAATGCCTTTACCAATGCCTCCTGTACCAGGAACACCCCACTCTTCTCCCCGCTATACTTCTGTGGGCTCCCGCACATCCTTCAAGGTGCTGCCCCGGCAGACCTAGACCTGAGCGGCTCGGAAGAGGCCCGGGGCTGGGAGGGACTTACTCGAGGAACCTGGTGATGTACTCGCGGCTGCAGCGGGACCAGGTGAGAGGCGCAGCGTCGTACAGGAGCTGTGGAGACATGATGAAAGGCCGTTTCCCAACGGGCTCACAGTCATTGCCGCTTCCGTCATGCTGAATGCCAAAACTGTGTGAGAGCACAGGCCCCAGGGGCGGGTGAGCCGGCGGGAAGCCCGCCAGCCCACTCCCTCCCTCAGGGGTCTGCGAGGTGCCGGGTACTGGCTCCGCCACCAAACCACCGTGTGGCTGGGGGAAAGTCACACCCCATCTCTGAGCCTCCGTTTCCTTAAGGTAAAACGTGGGTGTGACAACCAGCTGCCCGGGGCCCTCCAGCAGCTGATCCTGAACTGAACACCAGGGACCACAGAGCAGCCCAGCGCCTGCACTGAGCTGGCCAACAATGGCCGGCCAGGTGGCACCCAGGGGGCCCATGGTGGCCCCCGCAGCCTCACTGGCACCAAGAACAGTCTGACAGGGTTCCTCCCCACCCCAGGTCCTATCTCAAGGCTGTGCAGTGGAGTTAGGGAGTCCGAGCTGCCACGCCACAGGAAAGGTCTCGGAGACCATCCTTGGAAAGACACGAAAACAATTATGTGTGCTGACCTCTTCCTATGTGCCAGGCATCACACTAAGCTCTTTTCAGAAACACTATCTCACTCAGTCCTCAGTGACGAGCCAACCCCTCTGACCAACAGCGCTTTCTGTGAGCCTGCCCTCGTGGCCTCCCAGACCATCTAAGATGCTGCCATACTCACAGCTAAACAGTCCAGGCACAGATGGCTGAGGGCAGGGGCCATGCTTAGGCACAACAGCCTTACACAGAAGTGTCCAACAGAGGGAGCCTTTCACATCCCTGAATCCAACTCCCTCAACCAACAGGGAGCATACAGAGGCCCAGAGAGGGCAGGGAGCTTGCCTAGGGTCGCAGAGTATTTAGGAATGCGGTGGGAGGTGGCAGGGACCAAGAGTCAAAGATGCAAGCGCTGAGGGCAATAGGGAGGGACAAAGACCCATGGTGACTTTCCGGCCCATCTCAATCCCACTTAAGGCTTAGTCCTCTCCTGTGTAACAGGGAAGCAGCCTGGCTGCGGGGTGGGGACAGGGCAAGGACAGAATGTGGCTAGGTTGGGCTCGTTCCTCAAGACAGGGCTCCCTTCCCTGGGACTGCATGGGCCATCAGCCTGGCTGGCTGGTGCCTCCAGGTTGGGAGGTGAGGCTGGGTTCTTAGTGTGGCAGTGGGGGTGGCAGGGTACCTGTGCCCGAGCTCGTGGGCCACGGTGAAGGCCAAGGGCAGGCCCGTGTCCTCGTTGATGTTGCAGCTGCGGTGTGGCTGGCACATGCCCGCCACGTGGGACAGGCCCAGGGTCTCGCAGGGCTGGTTCATGGCCGCACACAGGTCCTTCCTGCACGTGCAGAGAGAGGGGGGGCCCTCAGACTGACCTGGCCTGGAGCCAGGCCCTCCCAAGCTGAGGGGGCCAGAGAAGGACCCCTGCTGACTCTGAGGGAGGGCGGGAGCAAGAAGGATGCTCCTCCCATCGCTCTCAGACCAGCCCATGAGCCTTCGGGGAAGCAGTGACCCTTATTCACACAAGACACCTCTCTGGGCCTGGGGAAGAGACCCATGCACAGACAATTTGGGTTACTACCCCAATGAGAAGCTGCTGGAGCTCAGCAAAGGGAAATATTAATAACTCCACCTCAAGTTCAAAAATACTGCCTCTGAACTGATTGGGAGTTGTCAGAGTTGGGGTCATGTTGGAGTGGGGAAGTATGGCAGTAAGATTTTCTGGTTATAAAAGAGCAGCACAAGAGATCCTTCTAATGGAACCATTCCATATCTAGACTGGGCAATGGATACAGAAATTACACGTGTGATAAAATTGCAGAAGACTAAATACACACACAAATAAGTGTATGTAAAATTAGTGAAACCTGAGTATGGTCTGTGGATCATATCAGTGTCAATTTTCTGCTTGGGATATAACTACAGTTATGCCAGATGTTGGGGGCTTTCTTGGTGCCTCAGATGGTAAAGAATCTGCCTGCAATGCAGGAGTGAAAGTGTTAGTCACTCAGTCGTGTCCAGCGCTTTGCGACCCCATGGACTGTAGCCTGCCAGGCTCCGCTGTCCGTGGAATTCTCCAGGCAAGAATACTGGAGTGGGTTGCCATTTCCTTCTCCAGGGGATCATCCCAACCCAGGGATCAAACCTGGGTCTCCCGCACTGCAGGCAGATTCTTTACCACCTAAGCCACCAGGGGAGAGCCAGGTTCAACCCCTGAGTCAGGAAGGTCCCATGGAGAAGACAATGGCTATCCATTCCAGTATTCTTGCCTAGAGAATTCCACGGACAGAGGAGCTTGACAGGCTACAGTCCATGGAGTCGCCAAGAGCTGGACACAACTGAGGGACTAACACTTTCATTTTCACACCAGATGTTACCACTGTGGGAAACTGGATGAAGTGTAGATGGTACCTCCCTGTATTATTTCTGACAACTGCATGAGAATTCACAATGAACAGCTCACAATGAATATTTACAGTAAAAAGCTCTCCCCAAGTGCTGTTGAAATCCTGTCTTGGATCAAAGGTGTGGAAACCCTCCTCCAGATGAGGCTCCTGAGAGCAGGGCCATGTCTGCCCCACTCCTGGGGCTTCTCCCCAAGGGTCAGGTGGCACCTCCCTCCCATGCAGGCTCTCCCAGCTGCACCCCAGGCCCCTCCCCTCCCAGCTGCCAGTACCTGGTGAGCAGAATGGCCGTGTCATGGTGCAGCGGGTGGGCATCCCCCTTCATGTTGATGCTTTTCTGCCACTTGCAGAAGCTCCTCAGAGTGTTGTCTGCGTGGTGAGAGATCTTCAGGTCCTCCTGCAGGCAGAGAGCACAGCCACTGAAGCCTCCCCCAGAGCTCTGAAGGGTCAGGCCAAATTCTCCTCCACAGGAAGGCAGGGGACAGAGGCCCAGAGGTGGCAGCGGGCAGACCTGTGGGCCCCAGGCCAGTCTCTGGTCTGACCACCCCTCCCAGAGGCACCTGCCAGAGGGACCTAAGAGAGGGTCAGCCAGGGGTGGGGGTGACAGATGACACTGCTTGGGCCAAGGAGGCCCTGGCTGTGCCCTTTCACACAAGGTGGCTCGGGTGAGTGGCAGGAGGACTCTGGCAGGCGATGCCCATCCCAGGGGGCAGTGTAAGGTCACGTGACTTCCCACCTCCTCATCTTCCAGCAGGATCAGGCGCACAATGGTGATGTGGATGGGATTCCCGATGCTGGGGTCATGAAACAGACCGGCCACCTACCCAAGAAATAAGGGTCAGGCTGTCACCTCAGATATACAACACAGGCAGCCTCTGCTCACCTCCAACCCACCTGGAGGGATGCACACCCATGTTCATACACAGGGGAGCTCACACCGTGCGTGCATCCCATACATGCAAGTACTCACACCTGAACACACACTCCCCCAGCCCAGCATCGGCAGAACCTGGAGGGGACGAGAGGGCCTCCCAGGCTCTGGGGTCCCGAGCACCTGTTTGGAATCCTATTCCCCAGCTTGCACCTCCAGATGCTGGCTGGTTGGCCCATCTCAGGGCCCTCCTCTGTCCTGGGCTGGATCGGCCCTGCTGCCCCCTCTTGCCCTGGGGAGGCTGGGACCAGCATCCCAGGAGTGAGCCCTCTCATGAGGCAGGAACTGGGCACAGCCTGGGGAAGGGATGGAGGCAGGCAAGGCCCATCTTCCCTGGGGCTGACAGCCATAGGGCCAAGAGGGCAGGTGTGCAGGCCTCTCAGAGTCCCCCAGAGCTAACCCCACTCAGCCCCAAGGCAGAAGCCCATCCCCAAAGATGGACAGTGTGCCAAGGTGCAGGGAAATGGCAGGTAAAGCTGTCTGTTCTTTTAAAGCTCCCTCAGGACAAGGAAGAAGCCAGCCCATGAGTGGAGACAGGGGTCAATTTCCCAGCAGGCAGAGATGTCAGGACATATCAGTTTTGAGTTGGCTTTTAGCAATTCCATCGAGAAAAATATATTCAAATAGGAATGGAGAATACATGTACTGTTAAGAGGGCACAAAAGCCCCTGATAAGGGGATGAATCATACTTTCAGAGCTCAAGGTCAGGAATGGTGAAGTCAGTGATGTAATAATGTGCCTCCCTCACCTCCATGCACATGCTGGGTCCTGGGGGCCCCTCTGCACTTCCTTCCTCCCCCCTTCCTCCCCAACATCAACCAATTTTGCCTCCAAAATTTTGTCCTCTAGCCCATCTGCAGCCCTGCAGCCCAGCCATTTGTCTCTGAATACAAACCCAATCACATTATGTCTTTGCTTAAAACCAGTGGGTCTTCACTGTCCACAGGTAAAGGGAAGGTCCTAAGCCTGGTACACAGGCCTGTGTGGTCGGTCCCTGTCCACTTCTATGGCCTCACTCTTCTCCTCAAACTCCCTCACTCCCTGGCTCTAACCACTCTGTCTGGCTTTCTCTCAAAATCCCAAGATCCTTCCTACACAGGGCCTTAGCAGATGCTGCGCCCTCAGCCTAGAACACCTTCCCAAGTTATCTTTTACCCTTTCTGCAGCTCTTGCCCCTCCACCATGTCTTCTGAGAGCTTTTTCTCTACCCAACACTCCCAAACCACCATGAACTTGTCTTCTCTAGGACCCCCTCCATCATACGCTCACATTTATCAGTTTCAGTAACATCTCTCTCCCCTCCAGACCATAAGCTCCTTGGGCTCCCTCTGATCTGTCCAGGTTCCTAGCACATTATGGACTCAAGAAACAGTTGCTGAATGAATGAATGAAGCTCGAGCGCTTGTTTTTTCCAATGCATTATCTCATTCAAATAAAAATAAAAATGCAAACAGTCCCCTGGAGAAAATCAAATTAAAAGAAAAAAGTTTTCCTAGACAACATGCAGGACACGACTGAGCGACTTCACTTTCCCTTTTCACTTTCATGCATTGGAGAAGGAAATGGCAACCCACTCCAGTGTTCTTGCCTGGAGAATCCCAGGGACGGGGGAGCCTGGTGGGCTGCCGTCTATGGGGTCGCACAGAGTCGGACACGACTGAAGCGACTTAGCAGCAGCAGCAGACAACATGCAAGTGAGCTTGGCAGCAGACCCCAACAAAGAGGCTCCAAAGGATGAGAAGCCCCTGAGGGTCTGGTAAGACCTGTCCCAGCAACTAGCCCACCTTATGTCCTGAATTAGGGCTAGGAGAGCTTCCTGCCACCACAAAGTCCCCCCACTGTCTAGAACATTTTTCACTGTCTCCCAAGAAGTACGGAGGTGAAACACGCTGGGAGGTACTGGAGGAAGGCAGGGTCATTAACTGTTGACTAAACCAACCTGTGAGTGTCTGTTTACAGCCTGAGGTCAGGGTGTACGGCCTGGGTTATCTCAACTAGATAAACTATACCCAGGAAAATGAAAGTGAAGTTGCTCAGTCGTGTCCGACTCTTTGCAACCCCACGGACTGTAGCCTACCAGGCTCCTCCGTCCATGGGATTTTCCAGGCAAGAGTACTTGAGTGGGTTGCTGTTTCCTTCTCCAGGGGATCTTCCCAACCCAGGGATCAAACCCAGGTCTCCCGCATTGTAGGCAGACGCTTTACTGTCTGAGCCACCAGGGAAGTCCCCCTATTCTGGTGCAGGCCCAGAAAGCAAGCTGGGGTAGGCAGTGTTCATGAAAGTAAGATCTGGGGGTTACCAGTGACTACAAGCTCCCAGTGAGCTAACAGTATGACAAGAGCCACTCACTCAAAAAGGGCCCCTGACCTCAGAGGACATGAACAGAATTGGGGGTGCAAAAATGGGGGGACCTCTCTTGTTATGCTTGGAATAGGCCTACCTGAGCTCCTGGACTCAGACCTGGGTCTGGCACACTGACAAACTGGTAACCTGTAGGAGGCCCTGGTAAAGAGGGTGAGGCTGTCCTGAAGGTGGCTGTGGGGCTGAAGAGCAGATCTTCAGTAGCCACAAGAGCAGCAGCTAACACTGACCGAGCCTAACACACATGGTCCTCGCACTGGGAGCGTCACGTGCCTTAGCTCACTTAATCTTCACACCTCTCAGGCAGGCATAAGTATCGCCATCTTACAGATGGAGCAACTGAGGCTCCAAGAGAGGCTAAATATGGGATCAGAAACCCAGATCTGACTGCATCAAAGTTTCTGCTCTTAAGTTTGGAAAGTGCTGCCTGCCTCCTCTCTGGTGGATGGATTCTAAACATGTACAGCTTTGGAGGCTCTGAGGAGTACTGCAGTAAAGTCTGTTACATTTTTTTTAACCCTGTGTTGCCAAACTTTCAAAAGTGCCATCTTTCTTCACAGAACATTTATTAGCATCTCTTGGAACAAGTACTCTCCAGAATATTCTTTGAGAAATGCTATAAGGCAGAGCTTCCCAAGCCTGGGATCTTATTCTTGTGCATCCATCACCATGTCCTTGGTACAGAGCTGACACTCAGCACTCATGTCAGCCTTACATGAACAAACATCTGCTCCAGAGGAAAAAAGGGATAAGTTCTCCTCACTCCCACCAACCTGTTCCCTCATCCTTCTAGCACACTCTGGACACCACAGCTATCCAGCTATCCCTCTCTGGGGCAGGTTAAGAGGCAGAGAGGACCGAGTAAGGCTTTGGAAGCAGATAACTCTGAGCTCCGGTTCCAGCTCTGCCACTCACCAGTTCTGTGACCTTGAGAAGTTCCTTGGACTGCCTGATCCTTTGTTCCTCCAACTACAAAATGGGGCTGAGGCTTGGAAGAGGCTCTGGGTGTGGAACACTGGCCAAGTAGCAGGTGTTCAGAAGCCTCAGCCCTAACACCCAGTCCAGCCCCCCTTGGAGGCTGGCTGCCTGTCATCCATGCCCCTATCATTTCCTGGAGTCTCCCTGTCGGGTATCCAGCACTGTTAGCCTCATAGGTGCCTCCACCCTGTCCAGACCAATGCTGGACTTGTCAGCTCACAAAAATTATGACACTGTCCAGAACATGTGACTCTGAAAGCCAGGCCCTCCCTCCTCCAGGGTGGGGCTCACAAGGTAAATGCCCGTGTCCTGTGGGCCTAGACAGGGAGGCGGGAAGGGGCCCTGCTCTGGGGTCAAATCCTTGATCCCTGGCACACAGGGGATGTCATGGGGGAGCCTGGAGGGCTTGATACCGTCCCACATGGAACACTCAGTAAAAGTGAGGCTGATGAACCCAGCCTTGGTGACTCCAGCCAAGCTCCTAGGCCTCTTTCAGGCTGAGCATGCAAGGGGAGGATCTCGTGGCCTGGAAACCTGCTCTTGCCCCCCTACCCCACCCCACCCCAGCCAAGGAGCAGGGCCCTGCTGTCCAGCAACAACCCCTCTGGAACCCTGGTGGCTAGTGGCTTGTCTCCCTGGGCAGACAAGGCTAAATGGAGGCTTGGCTGGGCCTTAAGAGACCTCAGGTGTCAGGCAGAAGGCTATGGCCTTTATTCCATTAGGAGGAGGGAGCCAACATGGGTGGCCAAGTCGGGCAGGAACTGGCCCAGAGCTGAGCTTGCCAATGCAGACTCGAGCAGTGGGGGCATGATGGCCACAGACAGAGCCCCTTCCTTTCTCTGACCCTTGGCTTTATGGCTATAAAAGAAGTGGCCAGACCTTAGATGACCCAGAGCATACACTTCCTTGAGTGTTTTGGGGGTTAAAGGCTGATATGGGGGAGGTCACAACACATGACACTGGCCACACCAGCTGCAGGGCACACACACCCGGCCTGCTCTCATTCACCCAGCCCAGAGGGAAAACCGTGCTGTTCAGTGGGTAGCCTGCTAAGAATGCCAAGGGCAGAGATCTCTTCTCCCCAGGGGCGCAGGAAGCAGCTTGGCTGCCTGAGGCCTCCCACCTGCACAATCTGGGGCAGCAGCTGGAAGGGGCTGGCTGGCACTAAAGGAGTGGGAATCACCAGCTTCGACCTGCCACAGTGCCCCAGGGAGGACTTGGGAGATCGGGGCTCCTGTCCAGGTCTGTCCTGGCCTAGCCTTGTGACCTGGGCAAGTCACTCACCCTCATGGGATCTAGTTATTTCGACTGTCCTATGGGATCAAGAGAAGTATGCCAACCCTGTTGTACCACCCAAGTGCTACCGTCATCCCCAGTTCACAGCGGAGAAAGCTGAGGCTAAGACAGGTAATGTGGCCTACCCAAGGTCACAGGTCCTTCTAACTCTAATGCCTGCTGATGGCTCAGGCAGGGGCTGGGCTGATTGGGCATTTCCACATCCCCAGTGACCAGCCCAGGTCCCAGCACAGGGTGGGGAGGTGCTTGTTTAGAGTGGTGTGGATGGGCCAGCCAGTCTACAGGCTCCTCCGGGCAGGCACAAGGTCGAGGTTGCTTCATCCCCCCCTCCCCCCACTCTGGTCCTAGCAGCGGGCAGAGGCTGCTGAGCCAGTGGGGTGCCATGACCTTCAGTGGTGTCTCACATCTGCCCAGGTTCTCTCCCAGTGACTCAGGAGCTGGAAGCCTGTACCAGGCATGGAGCCTGGGGTATATACCTTTGGGGTTCACCAACACCACCTCCTGGCAGCCCTCACCACCCCCCACCACACGCTGCCTGTGGCAGCCTCACCATGTTCATGATGGTCAGCACGTAGCTCTCGACATTCGGCTGCCCGTGGTACTCCACCATTTTGGCGTCGGCTACCACCAGGGTCTCCACCCACTTCTCTTTGCTGACCGAGCGCTGGTATCGATGCCTCAGCCGCTGACGCCGCCACTGTTGCCGCTGTTCCCAACGCTCCCGCTGGGGCTCCAGCTCTGGAAACTCTGTGGGCCCAGAAGGGGTGGGGGCTAGCTGCCAGGAGGTTGGCCCAGGACACACGTCTCAAGGACCTCTCCCCAGTGAGCTCTCTCTGGGTCAGCAGGATCGGAGACAAGGGGCCTACTCCCAGTGTGACTCTGCCCCAGACCTGTGCTGTGTGGCCCTGACCTAGTCACTTCCCTTGTCTGACCCTGGGGCTGCCTGACAATAAAAAGATAAGCCTAGCAGCCTCAGAGGATGACTTCTATGGGGCTATGAACATGGTGAAGCACTGAGCCTGTTAGGCGAACTCCTGGGCCTGTATCTCTCTATGCTGATCCACCCCCGCTGGGGGGTAAGTACCTCCCAGCTCACACAGACCTCTCAACCTAACCCCCAGCCTGGGGAGGCTGGCCAAGACCCCAGCCAGCTGACCCCCCTGGAGATCTGCCCCACTGCCCCAGGCTCCCCACAAGATCAGAAGAGGAAGCACATCTATGAAGCTGGGGAAACTGAGGGCAAGAAGCAAGCCCCGGTGAATATCTGTCCCAGGAAATAGAGTCCCTAGCCATGGGCAGCTTGTGAAGCTGGAGCATTCCATAGACCCCAGCAGCCTTTAGCAGGCAGCTCCTTACCTGGACTGGCCCAGCACAGACTGGCCACTCTGCAGAAGAGGTGCTGGGTGCCACACTCTAGGTCTCCAATAACAGAGGTCAGTTTTTCTGGGGTAAGACCAGAGTGGGGAGGGGAGGGAGGTTCCCGCCTAGTTGAACTGCTGAGGTTGTGTATGGCCCAGCCTTGACTGGACACTCAGGGAAGAATGGCTGCCACAGCTAGAGGTGTCACAGGCAGGGAGCAGGGAGGGGACACAGAGAGACTGAGCCCTGAGGTAGGGAGGTAGATGAGCTGGTGGTGAGAGGAGTCAGTCCAGGGGATGAGCTGGGGCAGGCCCAACAGGCAGAGGCCTCAGGCCCATCACACATAGAGGGCACAGGCTATGATGATGCAGCTGTTGGTTTGTCTGTGTCCCTTCAGTCCAAGAGGAGCTGGGCGTGGGGGTGTTAATAGAGGTTTCTGGAAAGGCCCCTCCATGTCCCAGACTCATCCCCTACCCCAGAGCTGATAGCAGAGAAACACACCTTTCACCCCACAGGTGCCTGGAGCCCTGGAGTCCCCCGGCTCTGCCCACTTCTCAGGGACTTGGCGCTTGTATACCACGTGGGGCTGGGCGTGGCCAGGCCGGGCGGGGACACCATCCAGGGGCTCAATGAAGTAGTCCTCGTTGGAGAGCTGGAACACACCTTTCTGGGAAAGAAGCACCAGGGTCACACGGGGAGGACTGACACTCGGCTGCCCTCCCCCACGCCCAGAGGCCTGTCCTGCCCAGCAGAGCCCATCAGGCCAACTGACCCCAGACACACTGTGCCTTCCTCCCTCTAGACCTTTGCTCACTTTGTACCCTCTGCTGGAACATCCCTCCCTACCGCCTTACCCAGCCAAAGGCTTCTAGGCTGAGCTCAGAAGCCATCAGCCCAGGAAGCTGCTCCATACACCCACCCCACCCCTTAGCCCATAAGTACAAAATAGGTCTGCATCCCCCACATTCCAAAGATGAGCAAGAATTACAATTAAAAACTTAACACCAAGGGGAAAAAAAGCTTTGGGTTAGTAATGTACAGCACAGTGCTATAGTTAATAACACTGTTTTGTGTTTTTGAAAGTTGCTAAGATAAAAAGTTCTCATCACAAGAAAAAAAACTATATGTACATAAATTTGTAACTAGACTTATTGTGATCATTTTACAATATATTAATAAATAGGTGTCAAATTGTCTGAAACTAATATTTTGATAATATCTCAATAAAAAGAAATTTGATTACCAAAAGAAAAAAAAAGAAAGGAAGGAAGAAATGGGTTTCCTTCCAAATCTAACAAGATGGCCATGGAGATACCCACTGCCACCAGGACACCCTCTTCCTTGGTCCCAGGATCTTCCAGAGAAGGGAAATTGAAAGGGGTGTCTCGGGGATGTTTGCTGGCATTCAGAGAGGCCAGAGGAAGGAGGGGCCTTGGGAAGTATCTTTGAGCAATCCACCACCTACTAGGGAAGCTCAGGACTCCAACATGGGAGGTTTTTCCTCCCTCAGACCCCTCCTCATTGGCTCCAAGTCAGCCAGTTGGGTCACTCAGGGCAGAGAACCTGGAGTGCTGGATCGTGTATCATTAGCTCTAGGGGCTGGAGGCCTGCGTTTACTCCACCACTGGATAACTGAGTGACCTTGGGCAGGTTCCTCTCTGAGCCTGTTCCCTCATCTGTAAAGTGGGAACAATGCCCATATGTGTACTTGTCGCTCAGGCGCAACAAAATTAATTTAACTATATGAAAAGGGAGAAGTACAGGCTCCTGTAAATGAGACTTTCCCAGGCAGCTGGGCTCTCAAAGGCCCAGATACCCTAGAGCAGGGGTCCCCACCCTCCAGGATCTTATGCCTGATGATCTGAGGTGGAGCTGATGTAATAATAATAATAATAGAAATAAAGTGCACAATAAATGTAATGTTCTTGAATCATCCTGAAACTACCCCCTACCCCTAGTCTGTGGAAAAACTGTCTTCCACGAAACCCTTCCCTGGTGCCAAAAAGATTGGGGACCAACGGCTCTAGAGCCTGTGAGGTGGGCTATATGTCATGAGCCCGTGCCCTGCCACAGCTATGGCTTTTCCTGAGCAATCTGAGCTGAGGCTCCCTGCAGGGCGTAGTGGATGGCTGAGAATGTGCCCCCATCCCCCCACCCACCCCCACTCCTCCCACACCCGACCCTCCAGAGCTGGGAGCAAAAGGAGCCCTATGCTGCCTGGAGAGGAGCTGCTCTCAAGCAGAGGGAGGCAATTAGGGCTGCACGTGGCTGCCAGCATTACCTCAACTCAGAAAAACCTGGAGGCTAAAGCCTGCTCTCCAGGGAAGCGGGGTGGGGGCGGGGGTTGCGCGATCAAAGTCATAACTGATACTCCTTGAAGATGAGGGACTCATCTGCTTTCTGAGTTACTTAGTCCACACACACCACAAACAAAAAGCTGTTTTCAAAGTCTGGAGTGACAGCTTCAACACTATCTGAGAAATTGTCAGAAATGCAAGTTCCCCACCCCCTCCCCATTTACCCTATGGGGCATCAGGTTTTCCACTAGGCCTCGGTGACTCTGGTTCGCTTTAAAGTTTGAGAACCGCTGCCCTAGAGAACAAAGAGGCCTGAGCTTGTCCACCCCATTTTACAGGTGCTAATACTGAGGCTGGAAGGGGGAACTCCAACGGGCCAAAACCAGCAGACAAGTCCTCGCCCAGGCAGGGGATGGGGATGGGGTGGGCCCACGTCCCGCCAGCTCACCCGGCGCACTCACCAGGCCGTCGCAGGCGCTGATGGCCGCCAGGCCGCCCTCGAGCTCAGGGTCCTGCACCTCACCTAGCAGGTGGCAGGCGGGGGCGCGGGCCCGGATGTGCGCGCGGCCCAGGCCGCCCCGCCGCCGCGTCTCGCTCACGAAGCCGGGCGCCAGCAGGTGTGGGTTGGCGGTCAAGTTGAAACGCAGCTCGCGGCCGCGGTACTGCAGCTCGTAGAAGGTGGGCGCGCTGGGGCGGGCGGACAAGTCCCTCTTGCGCAGCGCGCGGGGCCACAGCTCGTAGGACAGGAAGGAGCCCCCCGAATCCACACGCACCGGGTGCACAATGTCCAGCGCCGCCCGGCCATCAGTGGCGTGCCCTGCAGGGAGAAGAGCCGAGACGGAGTGGGCAGCGGCCGAGGGGGCGCTGAGGTCCGAGTGCCGGGATTCAAACACCCACCACCTGTGCTGTTTCACCGCTCCATGCCTCGCAGTCTCCACCCAGGTGATCGCAATAACCTCTTCACAAGTCTCCCTGCTTCCGTTAGTGACCATCTCGGGTCCCTCTCCCCCAGTATGATTAGCTTTCCACGTGGTAGTCCTAGGGACTCGTTCCAGAGCTGTCAGATCCATAGCCTTTCTCTGCTCAAAACCCTGCAGTGGCTCCCAGCTCACACACAGCAGCAAACTGTTCTAGCGATGGCCAGGGACGACCGATCTCATCTCAGCTACACCTCCCGAATTCCCTCCATTCGGCCACTGGCCTCCTTGCTGCCCCTGCCTCCGGATTTTGCTTTCTTGTTCCCTCCACCTGAACACGCTTCCCTGTTTCCCACATGACAATAAAGCACTCACTTCCTTCAGGTCCTTCCCCAAAGCTTACTCACTTCTTTTTAAAATTGCAACTCCCCGCCTCTCCCTATCCCCCCTTTCCTGCTTTATTTTTCCCCATAGCACGTCTCACATACTGTATCACTTAACATCTGCATTCTTTTTTCTATTTTTCTTTCTCCATCTCCTCCCAGTGTGAACTCTGAGAGGGCAAGAATCTTTAGTCTTTGTTGAAGATTTTAAGTGTTCAAGAATGTCTGGAAACTAGTAGTTTCTCAGTAAGTATTTGTGTAAAATCTGTAGAAAGGGGATCGTAACTTGCACTTTGGGGGCTGAAGATTAAATGAACTGATCTACTCCACATATAGCAGCGCCTGGCCCACTGAATACGATGAATACGACTGAATATGATGGCAATTATGATTATTAGATTATTATTAGCCTGATGGATTTTTTAAAGTGCCTGATGGTTCTTCTGCACACATCTCCAGGCCTCCTGAGATGGGGAGTCAGAGAAGGACCACCCAGGTAGGGCTCCCTGGCCCCTCATCACTACCATTTCAACCAAGCAGCTCTAGTTTATTTCTTTCACATTTGAGAGTTAAATGAAAAGATTCCAGGGCTGGAAAAATTTGCAGAATCCTCTCCTAGTCATTCTGTCTGCTTGATTTCCCAGTAAGTCTTGATTCTTAACCTTTTTCTGCCATGGACTCCTCAAAAAATGTTTTTAAGTGTGTAAGATTAAATGTATAGGAATACCAAGGAAATTCATTATACTGAATTAAAGCTGTCAAAATAATTTAAAAAGTAGATGTGAAATCATGTGTTCCTTTCCTAATGCATTAAACAAGATCCAAAGGCAAGTTTAATAACTATGATGATTTCAAAGTAGTGAAGAGCATCAGCCTTATTTCAAGATACCTGCAACTGTGTTGAGATTTTAAAAAAAGAAGAAAAAGTTTTTTTTCTTGTCCCTCTTGGTAGCTTACCTGTCTCCTGAGAAACCTGTATGCAGGTCAAGAAGCAAACAGTTAGAACCAGATATGGAATAGCAGTCTGGTTCAAACTCGAGAACGGAGTACATCAACACTGTATATTGTTACTCTATTTATTTAATGTCTAGGCAGAGTACATCATGCAAAATGCTGGGCTCGGTGAATCACAAGCTGGAATCAAGATTGTCAGGAGAAACAACAACCTCAGATATGCAGATGATACTACTCTAATGGCAGAAAATGAAGAGGAACTAAAGAGCCTCTTGATGAGGGTGAAAGAGGAGAGTGAAAGAGCTGGCTTGAAACTCAACACTCAAAAAACTAAGATCATGGCATCTGGTCCCATCACTATATGGCAAATAGATGGCAGAAAAGTGGAAACAGTGACAGATTTTCTCTTCTTGGGCTCCAAAATCACTGTGGACTGCAGATGGTGACAGCAGTCATGAAATTAAAGGATGCTTGCTCCTTGGAAGAAAAGCCATGACAAACCTAGATAGTGTATTAAAAAGCAGAGACATCACTTCGTCCATTTAGTCAAAGCTATGGTTTTTCAGTAGTTATATACAGATATGAGAGTTGGATCCTAAAGAAGGCTAAGCATTGAAGAATTGATACTTTCAAGTTGTGGTGCTGGAGAAGACTTGAGAGTCCCTTGGACAGCAAAGAGATCAAACCAATCAATCCTAAAGGAAATCAACTAGGAATATTCACTAGAAGGACTGATGCTGAAGCTGAAGCTCCAATACTTTGGCCACTTGATGTGAAGTGCCAACTCACTGAAAAGACTCTGATGCTAGGAAAGATTAAAGGCAAAAGCAGAAGGGGGAGGCAGAGGATGAGATAGTCAGGTAGCATCATTGACTCAATGACCATGAATTTGAGCAAACTCCAGGAGATAGTGAAGGACAGGGAAGACTGGCATGCTACAGTCCATGGGGTCACAAAGAGTTGGACATGACTTAGCAACTGAACAACAATTGGTAGCTAAATCAGAGATGCTGCTAATACTATTGTGATTTGTTGCTAATATTTGTAATGGAAGGAAATACTGAATTTCACTTCAAGGTTAGAAAAATTAAAGATGTAATATAGTCCCATCCAAGTTCATGGATCCTCTGAATTCTACCCAGGTCCCTGTGGCTATGGATTCTAAGTTAGGACACCTGCAGGAGAGTCTCCAGATTGCTCCTGGAGAAAGCAGAGAGACATTCAGAGAGGTGCAGAGACTAGCCTAAAGGCACACAGAAAGAGTAATAAAGTCTCCCAAATGGTTTCAACCTCCCAGTAACGTCCTTCTTCATTCTCAGAGGTCTGTCTCTTGCTGGGTCTCAGTTTCTCCATTGCTAACATAAAAGCTATGACCACCCTAGACAGCATGTTAAAAAGCAGAGACATCACTTTGCCAACAAAGCCCGTCTAGTCAAAGCTATGGTTTTTCCAGTAGTCATGTATGGATGTCAGAGTTGGACTATAAAGAAAGCTGAGTGCTGAAGAATTGATATTTTTGAACTGTGGTGTCGGAGAAGACTTGAGAGTCCCTTGGACTGAAAGGAGATCAAACCAGTCAATCCTAAAAGAAATCAGTTCCGAATATTCATTGAAAGGACTGATGCTGAAACTGAAGCTCCAATACTTTGGCCACTTGATGCGAAGAACTGACCCATTGGAAAAGACCCTGATGCTGGGAAAGATTGAAGGCAGGAGGAGAAAGGGGCAACAGAGGATAAGGTGGTTGGATGGCATCATCGACTCAATGGACATGAGTTTGAGCAAGCTCCAGGAGTTGGTGATGGACAGGGAAGCCTGGTGTGCTGCAGTCCGTGGGGTCACAAAGAGTCAGACATGACCAAGTGAACATGAATTGGACTCGATCAAAGTTTTCCAACTATTTTGACCACTAGACCTAGTCTTCAAAAGAAATCTCACATGGATACACACACAAAGAAGAGCAGCACTGCTGGGAGTGGGCAGCAACCCCAGGGCTCACGCTCTCATTCTCTCTTTTCCTTCTCCACAGTTCCCAGGCCCTAAGGTGCAGGTAGGAAACTGGCCCATCTGAGGTTTGTCCCAGCCTCTGGTCCTACCTAGCTCTGGGGCTTGTCCTGGCTTTATGCCCAGCTCTTGGGATCCTGGCTGCTCAAGACAAAGACTTCTCAAGGCCACAAGAATGCCTGAGTGCCCTGCAGCTGTCCTACAGAGCTCTCTGTGTGGCTGCTGCTGGGGTGGGAAAGGAAGCCAAGTCCAGCCTGAAGCTCCCTCCAGGCCAGGCTGCAAAAACTCAACTCACCCTCCAATCTGTCTCCTGCCAAACCACTTGAAGAGTGCGCTGCATGGTGTGGCCCCCCGCACCCCCGCTGAGGACATCCCTCACTGCCCACAACTGCCCCAGTGGGCCAGCCATTAGGGCAGTCCTCTAAGAGCATTCTCCAAGAGGCAGGACACAGGGTGGGCTGGAGTAACTTGTTCAGTGACTTTAGGCAAATTTTCCTTGTCTCTGAGTTTCAGGAGGGCACAAGTGCAAGGATTTTCCAGACTTCTCGGATGAGAATTTGTTAAAAACAAGTTCTCAGGCCCTGTCCCAGACCCACTGAATCAGCATGTCCAGGAAATGGGACTGGGAAGCTGTGTTTTTACCAAAAGCCTCAAGGGATTGTGGTCATCAGGGAAGTTAGGAAATTCCTTACTGGACATAAACCTGGCTGAACATCACAAGTACCTGGAAAGCTCTGAAAAACTGTAGCTGCCCAGGACCCAGCCCAGATATTCTGATTCCTTAGATCCAGGGCTCTGAGGCCCCAGAATCTGCAGTTTTCCAAACCTTCTGGGGATTCTGAAGTAACCATTTCAAGGCTGGCATTTGGAAGCCATTGGGCTGGATAGTTGAAGGAGACTTCTTGCTCTCTCATCCTCATAAGGGCATTTGGGAGGCCAACTCCACAACCATAGCCTGCAGACTTGTTTTTTTTTTGTTTGTCAGTGTATTGATTAGGGGCAGGTAGTGGTTTGTTGGACTGGCAAAAATGTTGAACAGTATTTAATCAGTTGCCAGTGTTTTTTGTAAAAAAGAAAAAAAATCACATAATTTTGTACAAAAGTCTCAATTTTCAGCTTAAAGTCTTATCGTCCATCCATGTCAGGCCTAAATTCACACTTGTCAGAAGTGGCCCATTAGAGAGGGCCTGTGCTTTCCCATCTGCCTCAGTCTCCACCACTTCCTATGTGTTCTCAGCACTGTCGCTAAATATAGGTTGCCCTCAGCTTCACACTTGTGCTGTCTTTCATTCAGTAAAGAGCTGAATCTCTAACAACAACGGGAAAACAAGGGCTGGGCCAAGAGGCCCTATGATTCAAGAAAAATGTCTTCCCATCAGCCTCGTTACGTTACCTGCCTGGCCCATGGCGTTTGGTGTTGTGAGGGAGAGCTAAGTGCCCTAACATCCAGGAAAAAGTACAAGACACCATCCTAGCCCTGAGAATAAATGGGTGCAGGGCACTCATGATCCTTACCCCTGGCACAGCGCTGGGAAAGTCCAAGAGAGGGCAGGGGACAGCCCAGAGATGTACGAGGATGAAGAAGAGCTTTGTCAGAGGGGCACATGTGACATGTCCCCTTGACATATGGGTACATATTTAAGCATGAGGATGAGGACAGCTTGGTGGTGGGCATCATGTGATAGACCACCAGAGAAATAGGAAGAAGTCAGGTGAGGGGAACAAGCAATAAAAAGCTTGACCCAGGCACGTGTTTTGTAGAATGAGAGACAATGGAGTTAGAAAATAATGCAAAAGTGTGAGCGTTGAACACAGGTAGACCTGGGTTCAGGTGCCAACTTGGCTACTTAATAGTTGTGTGGCCTGGACAGTCACTTCATCTTACTGAGCCTCAGTTTCCTCATCTGCTCAGAGTATCCAAGTCAGAAAATTTAAGGAGGGTCATGGAGCAAATAGATGGAGAATAAGAAAACAGTTATACTCCAAGGTTTTATTTTAAATGAATATTAAAAGCAGTTCCCAGGGCATGAACCATCACAGTCAAGGCTGCTAAAGACAAGCTGAAAGTGTGGGGTGCTGATGCCAATTAGCCCAGAAGTGCTCAGTGTACCAGAAAAATGGAAGCTACATGGCACACCTCTAGGCAACGGCAGTGTCCTCAACCGTATGTGGGTGGGAGAGGGCACTGTGTATAAGGCTGGGGAATCAGATCCCCTGGGGAGAGATGGCCCCGAGAGTTCAACAGTGTCCCTGGGGAGGGATCCATGAACCTGGGGGTATGCAGTCCTGTTGAGAACCCTTGCGCTAGACCTTGGGAAATTATTGCAAGATAGAAATTCAAGTGAGTTATAAAGAAGCATCCTCTTAAGTTCAAAAATGTGGTGGGGCTAAGCAGAAATATGCTGCAGGCAAAAAGCATTAGAAGTAATGTGCTCTATAGTCAGAGCACCTGGGTCTGCATCACAACTTTGCCATCAAAAGCTGTGAGGCTATGGGTAAACTAACCACACAGTCTCAGTTCCTCCATCTGTAATATGGGCATGATAATAATTATACCTTAGGTTGTGTGAGAATTCAGTGCGTCAATACATAAGCGCTTAGTTCAATAGATAATAACACAAAGCAAATGTGACTAAGTTATGACTGAAAATTAGCAAGAGAAGTTCTCAAGTATACTTAGCTATGTCTTTAAAAACTTCTTTTGCTTAATGACTTAATATTTTAATAAGAAATGTAAAAATATTAGTACTTACAGGATGTTACCATTTTTACTGCAATAATTTTCATTTTCTTGCTTTATTCTGCATTCATTAGTCAATTTGTCAATTAGTCAATGCATTCTGCATTCAATAGTCAATTTGTGTTGTTTTGCCATTAAAATATTTTTAAATGAGGGGAGTAAGTTAAAAAATAAACAACTCTTTCAGTGTCTCTGATAACTGATGGCTGGTAGAGATCATGGTGGTGGAAACTACCACCACCCAGTGCTAGCAAAGGGTAATTGCAGGTTCCAGTCCGGTTTGTGGGTGCATCAGAGCTGAGCCAGCAGTGCCAAAGCTACTGCAGATGGGAGCAGGGACTGCCAGTGGTTCATGGCTGAGTCTGTCCTGCCAGGAAGGTTATTCAGTTGTGATTGGAGTGAGTTCCTGCCACAACGGGTGTTGAATACTTTGACTATCACTGCTAGGTGACAGAACTGTCACCCTGGAACTTCTACCAGAGAAATGCCAACATGGTGTTTACCCTCACCTCCTTATCGAGTACCTGAGTTACAGTCCAGCTCTTCAAATGACCCATAGCTCATGACAAAGAGAAAAAATAACCAGGGTGTGTGTGACACATGCCCCCCCCCCCCACTCCAGTCCGTCTGCACTTGCCTGCATGCACGTGTGTGCATGCACACGCACACAGAGCTCACATGTGTGAAACAGTGTTTTGGTGGGTCCCTGCGCCAGTCCCAGCAATCCCAAGTCCCTTGGTTTGTTACATTTTTCTAAAAGTGAGCCCAAGATGTTTTCTTTGGCCTCTAACTGGGTCGCATTCAGTGGGCAGAGCACCTGGTCTAGGTTCCCCAGGCAGGTCTGAAGAAAATGACAAAGAGCTCAGCAGCCTCCGTGTCAGGGATCCCAAGTGGGAGAGACTGGGGAGGACCTCATGTGACATATCTATAGGGACACTGGAGACAGACACTCACCTGAAGGGGGACCCAGATTAGATAGGAGGGGCGCTTGCCTTTCCTCCACCCCAAATGGCAGGTCCAAGTTTCAGGACACACCAAGGACTCCCTAATCTTATTGGGTCTACCTGGCAGACTCATAAAAACCACGGCCACCACGTGGCAGTTTCTCTGTTCTGTGCGAAGCAAACACATTCACCATCTCGCTGAATTCTCGTAACAACCCTTGGAGGTAGATACCATTATCCCAGTTTAACAACATGGGCAAGCTCATACATGTGTCTGGCTTGCAGTAGGAGACCCTGACCACAGGCACTCCCCGGCCCCCGACACACACATAACCTTTCTCCCACAGCTGCCAGGGAGCCTGGACCCAAGTTCAGGCTTCAGGGGCAATTCCTTGGGGCGAATACTTTCCTGCTCCCATCACCTGGTTCACCCTCATCGGTCCCCAGCTCTGGGGCAGTGGGAAAACACAGGCTTCACCCAGGTAGCCCAGGAGTCTAACCTCGCAGGTCACTCCCCTCTCTGAATCTGTCCTCTCATTTATAAAAGAACTTTCCATCACACACCTTGCAGGGTTGTTGTGGAGCTGATGAGAAATAAGAAGTAGGGATGCTGGCACATGGTAGGTCTCATTAAATATTTGCTCTGTCCCCTACACATTGTTGCTAGACAGGGAGCTTCCTCCCTAAAACACTGCTCCCCTCAACGGCTTTCATCAGCTGCACCCCTCAACGGTTCCTTGAACCTCTAAGATCTGGCTTAAATGCTCCCTACATTCCGGCCCATATGCTTTTCCAGCCTCACAACCACAATCCCTCTGCTGAGGAGGGAGGTCTCCCCGAAACCCAGCTCGAAGCCCTAATCTAGCCACCCCACCCCGACCCGCTCCACCAAGCCCGGTTGGGCTGCACCCATCCGCACCCACACATCCCCCCACCTCCCCACTCCCCCTTCCAGCCCATCTAAAGTTCATCCACCACACACACACCCTTCCAGCCCATCTAAAGTTCACCCAACACACACACACACACACACACACACACACCCTTCCAGCCCATCTAAAGTTCACCCATCCTTTCAGTCCCTCCAAGCTCGGGCCCCTCTCCTACAAAGCCTTCTTCCCGACTGCCTCGCCTCAACAGTGCTTCCCACTATTCTACCCGCGCCCAAGAGACCAGGAGCTTCCAGAGCGCAAGGCCAGGGGGTCCTCTACACCCTCCGATCCTAAATTCCCAGGCCGGACGCTCCAGGAGCTCCGTGGCCCGGCGGACCGGGACGGAGCATGATTCTGGACGCGGGCCAGAAGCTCGTCGGAGGCCAGCCGGGCGGGGCTGGGCGGGGAGAGCCAAGCCCAGGGCCGGGGAAAGAAGCTCCTTCTCCGCGCTGCTCTCCCGGCGCCTTCACACTTGGGGGAGGGGGAGGCAGGAAGTGCAAGGACCGCGCAAGACGCGGCCCGGGGAGCTTGAGGGCCGGGCAGGCTGCCTAGAGGCGGGGGACCGGGGCGGGGGGCCGGGGCTCGGCAGGGAACCGCGTAGACCTGAGACCCCGCGACTCCGCCCGCAGCGCCCTGGCCAGCCTGCTTTCCAGACGAGGCACACTGGGGAGGGCGAGAAACTGAATCCATCGTCAGCAAGCCGCGCTCCGTCCAGTCGCTCAGACGAAGAGATTCCCCGGGAGAGACAGACGCGCTCTGCTGCACCCGAGGTGGGGAAACGGGAGCTCGAAGAGCGTGTAAGAGGCTTATTCTGGCTATGGGCAGGGTGCGTAGTGGAGTCGAGGGCTGGGGAAAGCTCCCTGAAGGCGCGGTTTCGCTGCCCTAAGCCCACCCCTGTCCCTAACACCAGGAGAGTGGGGGGCGACCCCTCCCGGCAGAGCCTGGCAGGAGCGGAATCTGCAGAGGTGAGAAGGGGCTGAACCTAGGCTGGAGAAGCGGGGAGGGGTGGCAGGGCCGGCCGGCCGGGGCGGGGCAGCCACCCACCTGGTGCAGATCCGTGGGCGCCCGGCGCCAGGACCGAGAGGAACAGGAGCAGGGGGCGCAGCAGCGGCGCGGGGCTTCGGGGACTCGGGCCGCTGGGCATGGCCGGGGCCAGGCGGCCGCCAAGCGACCCCTCGCACACGCTCTCGTCCGTCCCGTCCGTTCGCTGCCCGGTCCCGGGTCCGGCTCAGGACATGCCCGACCCGCGTGCAGCTCCCGGCGTCCTGGGCCCGGACTGCCGCCCGGCGGGCGGCTGCGCTCGGTCTGCGAGCAACAAAGGCTGCAGGGCCCGCCCCCTCGGCCGGCTGCGGAGGAAAAGAAAAGACTGGAGAGTGAGAAGCGGAGAAAGAAAGGGAAGGAGGGAGGGAGGGAGAAACGCCGCGGGCCCCCGCCCCGCCCCTCGGGCTCCTTCCCCCGCCCCCGGCCCGCCCCTCCCGCCCAGGCGCGGCCTCGCCCCGCCCTCGCCCCACCCTCTCGGGCCACTCCGGGCCGGGGCCGACTGCCCACCGCTCAGGGGCGGAGCACCGGGCAGGGCGCACGCAGCGGCCCCCGACGGCCCATCGGCCGCCCACCGGGCCGAGGGCGCCGTCTGGCGGTGGAGCCAAGCAGGGCCCTCCTGTCCTGAGCCCGCCGGAGCCCCTCAAAGAATCTGGAATTTCTGCCTTGTCCCTAAACTGTGCTCGAGGTGGCGCCCTTCGGTGCACTCCCGGGGCTAGGCAGTCCTGCCCTTCTAAAGAAGAGGGACATAGAGGCCCCGGGAGGGTCCAGGATCTCCAAAGCTAGCTGGGGAGAGAGGCCCAGACTCTTCCCAAGGGAGCATCTGTTTCCTACTTGGGGCAGGGTCCCTCAATTCCTCCTGTCCAGACTCCTTTCCAAGTGTGTTTGCCTGAAGGGAAGCACAGCATTTGGCCCATGGGCTGGAGCCCACAGACTCAGCAGGGGCCTCCTGGGAGCTTGGAAATCAGCCAAGCCCAGCCTCGCATCCTCAGCTTCAAACACCCGCCATCTGTCCTGCTCCCTCCCTCGTTGCTCCTAGAAGCCTGTCCCCATGTCAAAGAACACTCCCATCCTCCACCTTCTGCTTCACTAAACCTGGCCCTACCCTGAGGACCTTCACCTCTTGTTCTCAGTGGTGGTCTGCTTTCTTCCCCGGACCAGCCTTTGTGTAGCCTTCTGCCGCCCACATACCTCCCCGCTGTTCCATCTCACGTGCACTTTCCCTCATTCTGGAAGTTCCCATCTGGCTCCTTCACCCCAAGCCCTGCTGTCCTCGGGGACAAATGCAGCACATGGCTACCCAGTTGCTTGACCGCCTCATCTCTAGTGGCCCTTCCCTCCACCTTAGCCACCAGCTCTCCTGGGCTCCTCCTCCCTCCACTGCCACAGCCTAGGCTCTGTCACCCTCGACAGCCCACTCTGAAGTCTCAAGATCAGATGCCCCACTCTCAGCACATCCTGATGCCTTTCCCATCCTCCCTGAGTAGTCACAGGAACAATATGTGCTTTTCTTCCTCCGGTCTCTTGTCACCTGCCTCTGCCCACCCCACCCCACCCCCACCTGCACCTCCTAGCTCCACTCACTTCCCTCCCTAGCTATACTCATTGCTTGACTTCTGGCCCTTACCCAACCACTTTCCATTTCTCCCCTGCCCCTAACAGCCATCGACCTTGCTACAGGGACATTTCACACTACATCCTGCCCCCCACCCCCCCATGCTGTGCACCAAGCATCTATAACTGGCACCCATGCATTTTCCCATCCTCTGGACACAGTGGAGCAGGCACCTTCCAGCGGTCAGAGACCGAAGCTTCTGCCAGGCCTCTCCAAGGACCTTGCTCTAGGTGTTCCTCTCTTTCCTTGGTCTCCATTGGCTCCTGTTCAGTTCAGTTCATTCACTCAGTCGCATCTGATTTTTTGAGACCCCATGGACTGCAGCATGCCAGGCTTCCCTGTCCATCACCAATTCCCAGAGCTTGCTCAAACTCATATCCATTGAGTCAGTGATGCCATCCAACCATCATTGGCTCCTGACCCTTAGTTTAAAACAATTCTGGTCTCCTTCCTAGTAAAGATATGGATTATACCCCTCCATAAATGAGTGATTCCTCTCTAGTTCCCACCCCATATTTCTGCTCTCTTTCTCAATCTAACCTCTCCAGGCAGTTATCTAAATTTCTCCTCCTCTCGTTTGCATCTCAGGCTCACCCCCTCCACCATCTTCCACTCTGGTGCCAGAGCCACAGGACCCTTCAAGTCCTTCTCATCTTGACCTGCCCAATGCATTCTAGAGGTGTTCTCCGTCTCCACTTCTCAACTCCACCCTCATCCGCCTGGCAGACCGCCTTCCCACAGGTGTTGGGTATTCACAGGGAACAAGAGGGTCACAGTCTCTGGAACTCTCTCTGGAGGAGGGCCACAGGCTCGTAGGCAAACATGTAAACAAGACCAGCTGCTAAGAGGGGCTATGGAGAAGATAAAACAGGGAGTTTAGAGGGTCTACTCTCCAAGGGGTCAGTCAAGGAGGGCCTCCCAAGGAGGTGATATTCACCAGTCATGTGAGGGTGAAAGGGAAGAGATGGATGCATACTTGGTGCATCTGAGTGAGACCTGTCTTTTCAGGCTCAGCTTACACATCACCTCTCAGCAAGTCTTCCCCCAATCCCTTCTCAAGCTCCCCAGAGCATCTTTGCAACCCCCATCATGGCTCAAATCACATTGCATTGCTCTTGTCTGTTATGTCTGCCAAGCCCACCACACTGTGAGATGCTCAGGCCGTGCCTTCTTTGTTCTGTGATCTCAGCCTCCAGCACAGGAAGCCCCAGAGTTGGAAAGGATCTGGGGGTGGGGCAGGACACAGGGTCCTCCCTGGCCAGTACCACAATCTGTTGTCCTTGCTCCTCCGGGGAGCTGCCAAGGCCAAACACAGATTAGAGGCTTTTCTGAAAGGCAGCCTAGGAGCCTGTGTTTTTAAAACCCGTCAGCTGACAACAGTCCTCACCTGTTTCCATCTGTGTCCCAGGTCCTGGCCTTTACTCTGTCCACAGCCTGCTGGGCTGCCTTCATTTTAAGCCTCCTTGGGAACTATCCTGGACACCACAGGATACAAAAGGATTGTGAGGTTTAGTCCTGCCCTCGTGACACAAATAACAATCCAACCAGAAAAATAAGGCCAGCCAACTCCAACTCTGGGGCGTAAAGTTTACATTTTGAACAAAGCAAGAGATTTGATATTTCAACATGTAATTGTTCAAAATGTCAGGTATCCTATTAGAGTCCCCTCCAACCCCTGCCAAATCTTGACTGAATTAATTTATGTTTTAAATGATTGTTATCTATGTAGCCCAACATCTCCAGTAAGATTTAACTGAGCTAAAACACTACTAGAAACAGATCAAGCGAAATAAGAAACTAGACTCATTCTACTTCTATATATTCACTTATATATTAATAGATCACTTAAAAATTAGCCAGTAGAGCACATGTATTTAAAATCATAAATGAATAGATAGCAATTTTAAAATGAAGCATATAATTTAAAAAAATACTATAAAACTTCTTTGGGCTTCTACTTATCTGTCTAACGGAGATAGAGATTACTGCTACTGCTGCTAGGTCACTTCAGTCATGTCCGACTCTGCAACCCCATAGACGGCAGCCCACCAGGCTCCTCCGTCCCTGGGATTCTCCAGGCAAGAACACTGGAGTGGGTTGCCATTTCCTTCTCCAATGCATGAAAGTGAAACGTGAAAGTGAAGTCCCTCAGTCGTGTCTGACCCTCAGTGACCCCATGGACTACAGCCCACCAGGCTCCTCCGTCCATGGGATTTTTCCAGGCAAGAGTACTGGAGTGGGGTGCCATTGCCTTTTCCTAGTGATTGCTACTGAATTTCAAAGTTTTTTAGAGCAGTAATTCTCAACTCGGGGTGATTTTGATTCCAGGAATTTTGCAATGTCTGGAGGTGTTTTTTGTTTGTTTGTCTTGTTTTTATTGTCACAACTGGGGGAGGTACTCCTGGCACCAGACAGGTAGAAGCCAGGGATGCTGCTAATATCTTACAATGCACAGGTCAGCCCCCCGACCCCGCAACAAAAATTATCCAGCCCAAATGTCAAAGTGCCAAGGTTGAGAAACTCAACTCCTGGGTGCATGAGGACTCTGTCTGGAGCTGGCCCAGCCTTCAGAATGGGCAGACCAACACCTGGCAAAGTTAAAGGTCTTTTGTATTTTATTTTGCATTTTTTGGTAAGGCAAGCACAGAATAAACATTCACACTTTTACAAACAGTGAAGAGTAACTCTTCCCTCCCAAAACTGACCCCTAGTCCCTCGGTGCTCCTTCCCAGAGGCCATTATTATTTCAGTTTCTCCTGAACCCTTTTAGAAAAATTCTGCTGCTGCTGCTAAGTCACTTCAGTCGTGTCCGACTCTGTGCAACCCCATAGACGGCAGCCCACCAGGCTCCCCCATCCCTGGGATTCTCCAGGCAAGAACACTGGAGTGGGTTGTCATTTCCTTCTCCAATGCATGAAAGTGAAACGTGAAAGTGAAGTCGCTCAGTCGTGTCCGACTCTTCGAGACCCATGAACTGCAGCCTGCCAGGCTCCTCCGTCCATGGGATTTTCCAGGCAAGAGTACTGGAGTGGGGTGCCACTGCCTTCTCAGAGAAAAATTCTAGGCAAACACAAAGTTCCATTGAGCGCACATGGTGGCACAGTCACTCTACACCTGGCTTTTTTCATTTAACCACATAGCTCAGAGACGGGAGATGGGCCAGCATCCTTACTCATGGACCTGCAGCAGCCTTATTTTAATAGCTTGTTAGCATGTGGCACGTAACCCAGAATGTAAGCTCCACGGGGGCAGGAAACCTCTGTCTTGCTCACTAATAGACTCTTAGAACAGTAGCTGACATACAACACACATTCAGTAGCTATTGTCAGTTATCCAAATAAATGTTGGATGGTTGACATTCCATCACGTGTATATGTCACCCATCTCCTACTGGTGGGTATTTAGATTATTTCTCATCTCTTGCTGTGACTATCCTCTGTGCATATAGGTGAGTACAACTGTTGGATAAAGTCCTAGAACTGGGGCTGCTGTCAAGGGCATATGTGTTTGTAACTTTGATAGATAAGAATTGCCAAATTAAGGGCACAATTTTAAATGCTAATTTAGGGTACAGATTGCTAAACAGGGATGCCTAAAAAAGCACTTCCTTTCATGGGACAGCAACTGGGCTGAGTAAGAACTGGCTTTGAAAATGCACAAGTTGATTGACTTGGAAAGAGGATGCTGACTTGCTTCCATGGGACTGATTAGCCATTGTTCTGGAAGCCCTGGAGACATGGGTGTTCTCAATATAGTCCCATAGTTCAAAGCACTGTGGCCTTTGCCTGCCAACTACCCAGCTTAGGAGGGGGGCCTGACCCCACACTGCCATGAGGGACAACATCACAGGAGTCATGGACATTATCCACATGGAAATTTCAAAACTGTCAGTCAGCTCAGGGGACAAAGGTCCAAGAACAGCTTCCACTCTCGCCAGCAGCCATCTGGGCAGTGAGAAGGATGATTAGACAGAGGCGAATTGTGATGGTGAATGAGTGCTGAATCCCATGTGTTGGCACTATGCTTTTACATGCAAGGTCTCACATCATCCTCCTCCCAGCACTGGGAGTGGACACTATTATATCTTCATTTTACAGATAGAGAAGCTGAAGCACGAAGAGGTCAGGTGGTTTGCTGAAGGTCCCAGCACCCAAGTCCCTGAGTACCTCTGCCTCCTGGATTGCCAGTTTGAGCTTCTACACCTCAAAGGATCTGCTTCTTCCTGGCTCCACCTTTGGGAGTTGTTTCTAAGTCTGCCAGACGGCTAGATATGTGGGAATAGGCCACTTCCCCTTCACTAGAGAGTCACTGAGGCTTGCATTTAGGAACACCTCCCAACTGTCAAGGGCCAGGAGCCATGCTGATTTCCAAAGGGACCCTCAGGAATGGCCATCAGATTATTTCCTGCACTCAAATCTTGTCTTCACATCTAGCCCATAAACTCCTGGACAGCCAGGGCCCTGTCAATTGGACTGAAGACTAGCAGATCCCAGAAGACTGTTGTGTGGGAGGCTGTGTCCCCAGCCTGACATTCGCACAAACCTTAGATCTCTTACTGCCCCACACTGCACCCTTGGCTGTTTTTTTCTTTTTCTTTTTTATAATTTTTTTTTCTTCTTCTTGCTATTGTTTCAGCAAGGGGTGTTCCAAATCCTTGTGTCTGGAAATAATTTGAAAACTTTTTATGCTTTTCTATTGTATTTATTGAGTTTTTGGAAGCTCTTTCTGTTATTTATCCTATAACATTTTTTCATGTATTTTATTAACTTTTGTAAAGAAAATACTTGTTCCGACATCTAAAAATCAGAACCGTTGCTGGTAATAAGATCCTGGATAAAATAAATGACATGGGTCATTTTTCTTTTTTAATCAATAAATCATTTCACTACTTTATTTATCCAACAGATACTCACTTGTGCTGCCTGCAGTGGAGCTTAAATGAATAAAAACAGCATGATCCTTATTCTGAAATTGCTATTGCCAATTTTAAAAATGAAGTTAGTTATATAATTTGGGGGTTAGAAGGATATTTTTAAGACGAAGTCAATAGCAAAATATTCAGGGAAAGAAGTTAATAGATGTGCCTACATCTATTGCCTTTCATGAAGCAAACGTTTCTCCATATTTTAGAAGTCCTTAAATCCAACATTAAAAATCAAGAGATCAGAAGAGACCTAGAGAGATCAGAAGAAATAGAAAATTATCAAATAAATGATAGAAGAATCTTTCTCAGGAGTGCAGCACATGCATTTCAGACCAAAAGAGTTTACTGGCATCCAGTACAACAGATAAGAAAAGACCCCGACCAAGACTCACAGGTTCCTTGGTGGTTCAGATGGTAAAGAATCTGCCTGTGCTGCAAGAGACCTTGGTTTGATCCCTGAGTTGGGAAGATTCAGTGGAAAGAAGGAAATGACAACCCACTCCAGTATTCTTGCCTGGAGAATCACATGGACAGAGGAGCCTGGCAGGCTACAGTCCACGAGGACACAAAGAGTTGGACACGACTGAGCGACTAACACTTTCACTTCTAAGACACAACATCTTGACGTAGCAGAACTTGTAGGTACTTGAGAAAATTATTCCCAGAGGTGGGAAGAAAATGATCACAAAGACTATGTAACAGAATGGTGCCAGAATTCTCTCCAGCAGCCCTATTAGCCAGAAGTCAACAGAGCAATGCCTTCAAAATTCTGGAAAGTGGTTTCCAACATAGAACTCAATTCTTGGGCTCTCGATCAAGTGTGAGGGTAGAATAAGTCCATTTTAAGATATTTAAGGTCTCAAGACATTTGTTTCCTATGGTCTTTTTCTCTGAAAGTTACAGGAGGTTGTGCTCCACCCAAATGAGGAGGTAAACTATGAGAAAGACCTGGGAACTAGGCAACAGGTGATCCGACACAAATTACCTTTGTTGGCAAAGACAAATTACATGGGTCGGCAAAGAAAGGGAGTCTCCCAAATAATAGTAAAGGAAATTTTCAGAATCACAGTTGTTTAGAAGGCCAAGAGAGCCACTAGTCCACATTGGAGCAGAAAGTCAGAGATCCAGATGGGAGGTCTCAAAATAAATGAACAAAACCCAAAGAAATAGAAGTTGCCTTATATATACATAAGAACCCACAAAGGCCTAATTGCAAACCATCTGAATGGACAATTCAAAATTCAGTGGTAAAGATAAGACCCACAGGCTTGGCTCAGATTAACTACTACTCTGGGCTGACTGGCTTCAGGATCTAGAGTTGTTCTCAAGGTAAGCTCCACATCATGATGGAATGAGTGACAGGCTCTGCAGTCAGATTGGTTGGGTTTAAGTCCTAGCTTTGGCTAGAACTAGCTGCATGCCCTTGGGCAAACTGCTCGATTGTTCCCAATCTTATAACCTTAGTAAACAGATCAAAACAATGATCTATGATATTGCGTCAACTTATTAAGATGATATATGTGAAACTGCTTTGTAAACTAGTATTAGTACAGTGGAAGTTATCCAGCAACCTCTGCCAACCCAACTCACCAAATTTTGCCACATTTGTCTGTGTTCCTCCAAAATTCCAAAGGTGTTGGTGTTAGGAGGTGGGGCCTTTGGGAGGTGACTAGGTTGTGAGAGTGAAGCCCTTGTGAATGGGCTCCATGAAAGAGGTCCCAGAGAGCTTCCCCTCCCCTTCTACCAAGTGAGGGCACAACTGCAAAGAGAAGTCTGCCACCTGGAAGAAGGCTCTCACTTGACCATGTTGGCATGTTGATCTTGGACTTCTAGCCTCCAGAGCTGTGAAAAATAAATTTCTGTTGTTTATATTCCACCTGGTCTATGATGTTTTATTTTAGCAGCCCAATTGGACAAAGACAGCCAATCTCCTGGTAAAACGTACAGACTACTGCCCTTGGCATGTGGATCTCTTGCTACTAGTAGAATACAATCTCCCACTCTACATCAAGTGTGGCTATTTGGACCAACAGCACAGGCATCACCTGAGAGCTTGTGAGAAATACAGCATCTCAGCGTGCCTCTAACCTGCTGAATTGGAATCTGCCTCTTCACCAAATACCCAGGGGAAAGGTGGGTACCTTAAATACTGGCCTGAGTGAAGTGAAGTCACTCAGTCGTGTCTGACTCTTTGCGACCCCATGGACTATAGCCTATCAGGCTCCTCCGTCCATGGGATTTTCCAGGCAAGAGTGCTGGAGTGGATTGCCATTTCCTTCTCCAAAATACTGGTCTGCTGCTGCTGCTGCCGCTAAGTCACTTCAGTCGTGTCCGACTCTTTGCGACCCCACAGATGGCAGCCCACCAGGCTCCCCTGTCCCTGGGATTCTCCAGACAAGAACACTGGAGTGTTTGCTATTTCCTTCTCCAATGCATGAAAGTGAAAAGTGAAAGTGAAGTCACTCAGTCATGTCTGACTCTTCACGACCCCATGGACTGCAGCCCACCAGGCTCCTCCGTCCATGGGATTTTTCCAGGCAAGAGTACTGGAGTGGGGTGCCATCGCCTTCTCTGAAATACTGGTCTAACAGGCCCCAAACACTTCTCTTCCCACCAAACAAGCTGCAGGCTTCCCAAGAGCCACCTGGATTGGTTTACAAGCCAGTTTATACTATTGCTTCTGCTATTATATTATGAAACATAATTAAATAGATAAACCCAAACCTGAGTACAAAGGGAGAGTTGTTTCTAGGAAACCTAGGCTGGAAGCTTTAGGAAGACATGATAAAGGAGAATGGTCTAGAATTACAGTTCAGTAGAGGAGGCTTCTAGAGAAGGAAATGGCAACCCACTCCAGTGTTCTTGCCTGGAGAATCCCAAGGACGGGGGAGCCTGGTGGGCTGCTGTCTACGGGGTTGCACAGAGTCAGACACGACTGAAGCGACTTAGCAGCAGCAGCAGCAGCTGCAGAAGAGGCTTCTGGGAAGGGTTTAATAGCTGGAGCTATTGGCTGTGGGCATACCTTAGGGGTCATGCCTGAGGATACCAGGTCCTCCTCATTTACCCTGAGTCAGCCCTGTACTTCCCCCACAACCACCACCCCCAGCATTACAGCTGTTCCTTGCCCTATCCAGGTGTTCTTTATTCCTGAACTAACACTGGGACACTTACACGAGGGATGCATTACATGAATTTTCTTATTAACCTTGGAGCAACCCCATGAGGGAAGTTATTACTATCCAATTTATGGGCAAGAAAAACAGAGATTAAGTCACTTTTGTGAGGTCACATGGTAACTGGCAGGGCAGGACTTGAAAGGAGGTCTGCCCCCAGGTACCAGGCTCCAACCGTGACACTGTTGATGGCAACAGACACCAAGAGTTTAGGGAAAACACAGATGCTGCAGAAACATTTGAGAAATGTACATTCCCACCAGCAGTTAAAGGGATGTAGATCCAAGAAACCGGTGACCACTTCTCACCTGTCAAATCTGCAAAAGTTTTTGTTCTTTTGCAATTCAATTTGCATTTATGTCAAAGTAATATGTGTTCATGGTTTACAAGAGTCAAACGGCCCTACAGGCACACAAGATGAAAAGCAGCTGCCTCTGCCCTGGCTCATCGCACACCCACCCAGGCACACTCTGTGGGAGGAGGGGATTCAATTCCAAGAGGTGGCCTGAGCCAGGCCGCTCCTGCTGTGGCCTTTACCTTCTGTCCCCTCCATACTTCCTCTGGGCTCTCCAGGGCCTCCAGGAACGTTGCCCTGATGTTCTGCTGATCTTCCCAGTACAGCGAAGCAAGGGGCTGAATGGCCCAGATTGGGAGTGGAAATGGGGAACCAGAGGGAGATGCATAGCAAGAACCCAAAATGACCCACACCCCTTAACATAGCCATCTGTAATCTCACTTGGGGTGGGTGGGAGGAGGGAACCATTCCAAAAGGAAAAACCAGCACTGGCCACATCATTTGTAGAAAACTCTATGTGGAAGTGCTATTTCTTCACTGCAGTAAGAACAGTAAAGAGATTTTATTTTTACTTTTTGGCCATGCAGCACCATATGTGGGATCTTAGTTCCCTGACCAGGGATTGAACCCATGCTTCAGGTACTGGAATTACAGAGTCTTAACAACTGGACCACCAGGGAAGTCCAAAGAGATTTTTTTTTTTAGGAAAGAAAAATAAATATATCCCCAACCTGTCACCCTCTCCCACCAAAAACTATGTTCTCTTGGGTGGATCCCCAAACACGTAGGTTTTTAGAGCACGGTCATCAGCATTACAGGGAAAATGACAGGCTCTTCAGAGCGAGGTTTGGGGTCAGTTCCTGGTTCTGCTGTGGGATGTACGACAAACCCCCTTTCTGAGCCTCTGCTCCCTCCTGTGTGAATGGAGATCACATTTCCTGCCTCACGGAGGAGCTGGAGGATGATATGTATAAAAAGCCTGGCATTGGGCTGGGGACATAGTAGCTGCTCAACCAGGAGGAAGGCAGCTGCCTCCCAGAAAGCACCCTGGCCTCAGTGCTACACTCTCTCCTGGCTCCAGCTAACCTCTGTGGGACACTCCCTACAGCCCTGAACTGGGAAATCCACTGCCAGCACTTGTCACTCACTGCCCTTCCAGCTCTGGCCTTTTTAAAGGCCCAGACAAGGCCTTCCCATAACCATAACCCATCCTACTAAGGGTACCCACAAGTGCTCACAGAATGAATCCTTACAGCCCAGCTCAGAGCTCATAGCCCCCTACCCTCCCTTCCTGCCCCTCCAAGTGCCTTCTGCCTCCAACTCTATCCCAGTGGCCCTCGTTCAGTGCTGACCCTCCCCAGCTGAGCTCTCCTGTGACCTGTGGGCTCCTGGGGGTAGAACGGATGCTGGTCCAGCTCTGTCTCCATCACAGTACCCATCAAAGGCTGAGCCCGCTGGGCAGGGTCCTGCAGACCTTCATCCATGGTTCTTTGTTGACCTCCCACCATGACAAGGGCAGTGAACATGACAAAGGCAGGCCTTCCTTTCAATGGACTAACTTGCTGGTGGGGGCAGATTTTTAAAAATGTCAACAAATACATAAACTCTGGTTGTGACAAGTGTTATAAATAAAACAGGGTGATCATACAGCAGTGCAGATGAATGAGCTACTGCTATACTCTACAGTATGGATGAACTTCACAGACCCATGCAGCCAGACACTAAAGTGTATACATGTGTGTTTCCATTCATATAAAATACTAAAACAGTCCAAACTAATCTGTGCTGTTAAAAGTGAGGATAGTGATTATACTGGAAGGAAGAATGGGGACTAAAGGGACATGAGACAGGAGGGGACTTCTGGGGATGCTATTCATGTTCTGTTTCTTGACATGGGTGCTGGTTACATGGTTGTGTTTGGTACTTGAAAATTCATCAAACTGTATGCGTATTAAAAGTTGGGTATTTTTTAATCCTCGGGGGATGAGATGGAGACTTAAGGATAGAGGTGGGATTTGGTAATATGGGTAGGATAGTCAGGGAGGACTTCTTGGAGGAGGTAACATCCAATATGAGACTTATGGGTTAAGAGTTAGTCTTGAGAAAAGACAGTCTCTTGAATAAGTGACTGGGAAACTGGACAGATGCATGTCAAAGAATGAAATTAGAACATTCCCTGAAACCATATACAAAAATAAACTCAAAATAGATTAAAGGCCTAAGTGAAATGAAGTCGCTCAGTTGTGTCAACTCTTTGCAACTCTGTGGACTACAGCCTACCAGGCTCCTCCCTCCATGGGATTCTCCAGGAAAGAATACTTGAGTGGGTTGCCATTTCCTTCTCCAGGGGATCTTCCCGACCCAGGGATCAAATCCGGGTCTCCCACATTGCAGGCAGATGCTTTAACCTCTGAGCCACCAGGGAGTGGGACTAAAGGCCTAAATGTAAGACCAAATACTATAAAACTCCTAGAGCAAAATATAAGCAGAACACTCTTTGACATAAATCACAACAATTATTCTTTTTGATTCATCTCCTAGAGTAATGGAAACAAAAGCAAAATAAAACAAGTGGACCTAATTAAACTTAAAAGCTTTTGTACAACAAAGGAAACCATAAACAAAATGAAAAACAACCTACAGAATGGGAGAAAGTATTTGCAAATGATGCAATTGACAAGGGATTAATTTCCAAAATATGCATACAGCTTATACAGCTCAACATATAAACCAAAAAAAAAAAAAAAAGATGGGCAGAAGATCTAAATAGACATTTCTCCAAAGAAGACATATAGATGGCCACCGGCACATGAAAAAATGCTCAACATTACTAATTATTAGAAAATGCAAATCAAAACTACAATGAAGTATCACCTCATACTGGTCAGAATAATCATCATTAAAAAGTCTACAAATAATAAATGCTAGAGATGGTGTGGAAAAAAGGGAACACTTCCACACTGTTGGTAGGAAGGTAAATTGGTGCAGCCAGTATGGAGAACAGTATAGAAGTTTCTTCAAAAACTAAAAATAGAATTATCATATGATCCAGCAACCCCCATTCCTGGGCATATATTCAGAAAGGAGGAAAACTCTAAATCAGAAAGATACATGCACCCAATATTCATAGCAGCACTATTTACAATAACCAAGGCATGGGTGTGGAAGCAACCTAAATGTCCATTGACAGATGAATGGATAAAGATGTGTGTGTACAAACACACACACACACACACACACACACAATGGACTATTATTATCATACAAAAGAACAAAATAATGCCATTTGCAGTAACATGGATGGACCAAGCAATGATCATACTAAGTGAAGTAAATCAGACAGAAAAAGACAAATGTGATATCACTTATGTGTGGAATTTAAGAAACAGATACATACGAACTTACCTATGAAACAGAAACAGACTCACACACGTAGAAAGCAAACTTATGGTTGCCAAAGGGAAAAGGGAGTGGGCAGAGATAAATTCAGAGAAGGCAATGGCACCCACCTCCAGTACTCTTGCCTGGAAAATCCCATGGACGGAGGGGCCTGGTAGGCTGCAGTCCATGGGGTTGCTAGGAGTCAGACATGACTGAGCGACTTCACTTTCACTTTTCACTTTCATGCATTGGAGAAGGAAATGGCAACCCACTCCAGTGTTCTTGCCTGGAGAATCCCAGGGATGGGGAAGCCTGGTGGGCTGCCGTCTATGGGGTCACACAGAGTCGGACATGACTGAAGCAACTTAGCGGCAGCAGAGATAAATTAGGAGCTCAGGATGAACTAGATACATGAAGTAGATGAAGTAGATACATACTACTACATATGAAATAGATAAACAACAATGTCTTACTGGATAGCACAGGAAACTATATCCAGTATCTTGTAATAACCTATAATGGGGAAGAATCTGTAAAAGAAAAAATATGTATATATAACTGAATCACTTTGCTGTACACTTGAAACACTGTAAATCAATTATACTTTAATAAAATACATTAACTTTCAAAAATAAAAATTTTTAAAAAGTCAGTCTTGGGACAAACTGGGGAAAAGCACCCCAAGCAGAGGGCCTGGTGAGTGCAGAGTCCCAGAGACAGGAGAGAATTTGGTACCCTGGAGGGACAGCGGAGGCTAGTGCAGTTGGAGCCTCACACAGAAGGGAGTGCAGGTTGGAGGGCTATTAGACGGGATCAGGGAGGTGAGCTGGCCCCAGATCAGGAATGGCCTTATGATCAGGGCAGGAGTGAGGAGTTTATTTTAAATAAGATAAGATGTCCTAGAGCATCACAGAGGCATGTGATCTGGCTTACCTTCTGATTGCAATGGGGAGAGGAGATCCTGGGCTGAAGCACCCCAAAGATCATCCATGAATGAATGAAAACAAGACATACATAGAGAACTCTTAGCCTGTGAGAACCATAAGAGGTTTTACAGACCATTTTAAAGACAAGAAAACTGAGGCCAGAGAGGGCAAGTCACTTGCCCCAAACCACAAAGCAAGCTAGTAGCCAGGGCACAGAGACTAGAACTCGGGCTATCTGACATTCAATGACAACTCCCATAAGAGGAAGAAAAATTCCTAGGCCACCAGGGCCCACTAAAGGGAAACTCTGGGGAAGTATGATCTAATTTTGCAAACTTTCTATCAGATTACTGGTTCATCTGGGCTCTGGCCAGCTCTGGCTAAGTTGCTTCAGTCATGTCCAACTCTTTTCAACCCTATGGACTATAGCCCGCCAGGCTCCTCTGTCCATGGGATTCTCCAGGTAAGAATACTGGAGAGGGTTGCCATGCCCTCCTCCAGGGGATCTTCACAACACAGGGATCAAACCTGCATCTTCTGCATTGCAGGTGGATTCTTTACCACTGAGCCACAGGGGAAGGCCCCTGGCCCAGACTAGAACTGGGTAATTGGGTTAATTTCGTCTTTTGTGACCACTGGGGAGAGAATCCCACTTGCTTCAGATTCTCTGTCTCCCAGGTAAGGGAGGTCTGGCAGTGAATCTGCTTGTGGTCACTGATTAAGGATAGGAGACACCGGGAAGACCTGCCCTCTGGAGACTACCTCCCAGCTCCTGGCGGTATGCTGTCCCAAAGCTCCTAGGAGAGCAGGAAAGAAGGAAAGGGCTCCTCAGAGTGGGAGCTCCAGACTAAAGCCAATGGGGGACTGAGCACCATAGAGAGGGCCTTCAGCAAAATAGGAGGTCAGAATGAGGAGGAGAAGGGGGTTCTCTTAGCTTGATTAGTTCTCCCATGACCCTCACAAGAGGTTATCATCCTCCTCCTTTACAGGTAGGCAAGGTAGATCAATTAGCCCTAAGACACACAGCTGGTAAGTAACATAAAGGGGACTACAGTCTCCCCTTCTCCTGGGAACCCTCCCATCCTTAAACCCGACCACCTTCCTTGAGCCTCCTGCCCTAACACTCATTGAGTTATTACCGTGATTTTTTATTTTTTAATTTTGCACTTTCCCCTATATGAGATCATCTCATTTACTTGTCTTTATCTCCCAGGAGAAGATATGTTCCATGTGTATTGCTGCATCCCTAGTGTTTAGCAAGGTGGATTGCATAGAAGGTATGCAATAAAAAATTCTGGAAGTACAGGAGGAGGTAGTTGCGGGAAGGCCTTTCTGAGGAGGTGACATTTGAGCCCAAGTGCTGAGAAAGAGCCAGCCATAAGAAAATCTGGCCATGGGAAGATCTCGGGCACTTTGAGACCGAGAACGGAACAAAAAGGGAGAGGGGATGAGGAGTGCCCAACGCTAAAGCACAGCTAGAGAAATGCCTTTACCAAGAGGAGTCCGGGGTTGGGGGACCGTTTAAGGGAGCAGGGCTGGAGGCAAAGAGACTGCCAGTCCCTGCTATTTGGTCCCGAGCAAGTCTCCCGTTGAGTATTTCGGGGCCCGCACAGGCTGAAGGTGGAGGGGTATGCTGCTTCCCGAGGCGAAACTTGTCGGAACCCTTCTCCAGTCCCGAAGGTTGAACCGCTGCGGGAGGCGCTCTGTTTCTAGCGTTGCGTCTTCACTCAGCGACCCACGCACAGCCGCAACCCTGAGCCCACGTGAATCGCAGAAGCCTTCTCCTCCGACCTAACCTCTCAGCTTCCGGCCTCCACTCTGGCTGAGGGTCCTCAGTTCTTGACGAAATCGAAGGTAAAGAAGTAGCCAATAGAAATACGGCCTGGAAGCGCTTAGGGCAGGGCGCGAGTGCAACTGACCAATCAGGGAAGCCTTCATCCCTTTAAAAATGCTGCCGCGCGGTACTGAACACCGCTAGTCGTCCCAGTTTAGCCTCTGGCTTCGGAGTGGACCTGAGCAGATCCCTGAGCTCCACCAAGGGCGATGGAGTCAGCCAGAGGCAGCTGTCGCATGGCCCGCGCCTTCGGGGCCGTGCTCCCCCTGAACTGGTTTGGAGACGCATCGTCTCGGCAGCCCTCTAACAGTTCGGTGGGCAACGGATCTGAGAGCACTCGCCCGACCTGGGGTCCCCGCAGCCTGGACGGCCTGGAGGGAGTGGCAGAGGCCGGAGCGGCGCTGGCACTGCGCGCTCTGATCGCGGGCGCCTACCTGGCCCTGTGCGCTGTGGGGCTGGTGGGCAACTTGCTGGTGCTTGTCCTGGTGCGGTCCCAGCAGCGGCGCTGGCACTCCCTGCTCAACTGCTTCCTACTCAACCTTGCAGCCACCGACCTGCAGTTCGTGCTGACACTGCCCTTCTGGGCCGTGGACATGGTGCGCGACTTCAGCTGGCCCTTCGGGGGTGCCATGTGCAAGGTGGTGCTCACGCTTACGGTGCTCAATATGTGCGCTAGCGGCTTCTTCCTTAGCGCCATGAGCGTGGCGCGCTACTACGCGGTGGCGAGGGCGCTGCGCCCCCGCCGGCCGGGCACCCTGTGGGCTGTCTGCGTGTGCAGCTTGCTCTGGGCCACCGCAGTCCTGGCTACCGCACCCACCGCCCTATTCGCCACAGCGGCCAGCATCGGGGGCGAACGCTTGTGCCTGCTGCGCTTCCCCGACGGCGGTCCCGACTGGCTGGCCTTCTACCATCTGCAAAAGATCACCGTGGCCTTTGTGCTGCCGCTGGTCACGTTGGGGACCTGCTCGCTGCTGCTTCTGCGCTTCCTGCGTCGGCAGCGGGTACGCTGGTCGTCTGGAGTCAGGCACCAACGTCGCTCCCGGGTTACCCGGGCGCTGGCCTGCGTGCTGCTGGTCTTCGTGCTCTGCTGGCTGCCCAACCAAGCGCTTACGTTCTGGGGGGTGCTGATCCAGCTGAACGCGGTGCCCTGGGACTGCGCCTACTTCCTGGTGCAGGCCTACCTCTTCCCGGTGTCCATCTGCCTGGCGCACTCCAACAGCTGCCTCAACCCGCTACTCTACTGCCTGCTGCGCCGCGACTTCCGCCAGGGCCTGCAAGAGCTGTGCAGCCGGGCCAAGCACCCAGCGGACCTCCGACCCGGCTGTCCGATAGATAGCCGCGCCCCAGTACGGGGCTCTCTGATTAGGCCTGAACCCGGAGAACCACACCTCTCAGTAAGGGCCACACGCCGCCCCGTCAGTACCAAGAGTGATGGGGCAGATTATGCCAGTTGGTATTGGAATGATGATGTCAAGGGGCAGTGCCTGACTGGAGAAGCAGGCCCTTTGGCCGTGGGAATTACTTAAGCCTGGGAGTTCATCACTAACCTTCTGTGCGACCCAGGGTGAGTCTCTTTCTCCCTGGCCTCAGCATCCTCTTTCCTATGAGGAGAGGTGAGGGTTAGATGAATCCTGGGGATCCTCCTGGCACAACCTCTGCAAACAGTGTGAGCTCCATTCATTGAGCTTTAAGGCATTTAATCAGACTCCTGGTTTATGTTTCCCTTTGTTATAAGGGAGCTGTGAGAGAGGGATGTGAGTGGCTTTTGGAAACCAGAGTGGAGGGATTTCAAGATTATGAGGTAGCCCTCGATGGCTCAAGATTTCTGAGCTTTCATCTGCAAGGCCCGCCTGCTACTTGTTCTCTCTAGATCCTGGGGGCTTGACTGACCCAAACACACTCATCTGGCAGTATGCTGTGACTGAGCATGCTAGCTGTTGCATGAAAAGTGGCTGCTCAGGAGGTCTGGAGCTATGTAGCTGGTGGGGGAGGGGGGAGCAGTGGGGGGTGAGCAGTGACCTGAGTGGCCCACATAGGACAGAACTGGGACCAGTGGGAAAGAAGTCATGGGAAGCAGATTTCCATCCCTCGTTATGGCAGGCCTTTCCCATTTTTGAGCACCTGAGCTTTATGAGGTGGTGAGCTCCCTGTTCTAGAATTCATTACAACAGAGACTGATGGAGACAGAATTGATGCATCAGATAGGGGTGTGGAGCTGCTGGATGATTTCACCAATCTCTTTGAGCCTGGAGACCCTGTGACTGATATGGGACAGGTGGGAGTGTTTGCATGCTACAGGCCTTAACAGTCAGCATCTCTTCCCCTTGCTCTCCAAAGGCATCACTGAAGGTAAATCAAAAAGCAACTGACTTAAATTCTTTCTCTGGTAGACAGCACTGGATCTTCATATTGATGCAGAGCTACCATAAAGCATTCTCAGCACACACCATTTGAGATTAGGTGGTCAGAGGTCAGAATTTGTGTTTGCATCCTTGCAAAGACTTGCTCATAAATTTCATGCCTGATGTTTCCGATAGAGGAAGACGATGCTTTAAAGTAGAGGAAAAAACCTATTCCCCACTGCCTGGTGTCCACGTCCCGAGCCCACACAGGATCTTGGGTCAACTCAAATGTCTGTGATTTGTCATCCCAGAGCAGTCGGAAGGGGTGGAAGGGTGAGGCCTACAGCTAACCCCTGGTGGAATGATAGGCCCTGTGCCTCATGGTGTGGGTGGTACTATGACCCCTCTAAAGGACCATAATACAGAAGAATCTGTATTCCTTGGAGTACTTGTCCACTTAAAAAGAAAATAATATTTTACAAAGTAAAGAACTGCAGTGATTCACTGGTAGCTCCAAGCCTTGATTATTTTTCTCAGTGTTATTTTAAAATTGAGTCATTTGCAGCTTATTTCTCTCTCACATGCAGAGGAATCTTTGGTGGGAGCAACAGAAGGGATAAAGAGTAACTACTGTTGTTCTCATTTGTCTTCCTGCAGCCCATCCCCCATTGTCCCTGGGACCAGCCCTAAGAACTAAAAGGGTGGGGTATGGGGTGTTCTCCCAAGAGAACATGAGAACTGTGTGGGAGCTGCAAGTGCTCTAAATCAGAAATAATAGCTTATTAAATAGAACCTGAGGCCAATGGTCATTTCCAAAATCATTCTGTTTAAAGAATATTGTAGAAAGTTACACTAATGACTCCACAAATGCCATACAGTGGACCCTAGGGCGTGGGAGGCAAAGACATTAAATCTGGAGTCAGCCTGTGCAGAAGCCCTTGATCTGGCCTTGCTATGTGCCTTAAGCGAGTCACTGTGCCTGCCTCAGCCTTGGTTTCTTTATCTATAAAATGAGTGGGCTGATAATTCCCTGTGACCATTTCCATATCAATGATTAATTTTTACCCCCTCTGTGTCCTTTTTTATCCACTCTTTACCTGCAAACTCTTTTTAGGGTCATTTCTTGCTACAACACTATTCATTTAACTCTTAGTTCCTGTGAACTGTTTCCTTTATCGAGGTCAGGGTGAATTTTACTGGCTCATGTCGTGCAAATATCATGTTGACCAGAAGAGGACTCTATGGCTGGTGTGGAGGGTCTCATCAAATGCCCATATTGTAGTTTCAAACCGTGGGCCCAGCTCTGAGCCTGCACTCTTGAGGCTTCCCCTGCAACTGCCATGTGTGTGGAAGTAGGACCCAGGTGTGCCCCAGAGAGACCACCCTCCACCAAGGTGGCGTTCAGCGCAGTCCTGACACCAGTATTGAAGGGACAGTGAGGAAGGAGGCAGGCGTGAGGGATGGGGCACTTTGGGAAGACAGCGCGAAAGGGTGAGCTAGAAGAGTGCGGCATCACTAGATGTCGAGAAGAGGGGCATTGCGGAAGTGCAGAATAAATGAGATTTTTGAAGGGAAAGAACAAAACCCCCAAACTTGTTGAGCAAGAAGAGCAATGATCCGGCATTGGTTGAGCACTTGACAATGAGGCAGGCACAGTGCTTTGTGTAGGCTTGGTCCTCAAAAAGGATTTTGAGGTATGCAGTATTATTTACCTTGTGAGGAGGAAATGAAGGCTCAGAGAAGTTAGGGAACTGCCCGAGGTCACACTGCTCGTGAGGCAGCACAGCAAACATTTCCAACAGCAGCTCCCTGACTCCAAAGCCCAAACTCTTACGTGCTTTTGGCTCATCTGCCAGCTGCCAAGAAGGAGAAGGGGGGTAAAAGTGCTCAAAGAGACCAAATGACAACTTGTGTCCTGGGCACGGAGGCCACAAAGGAGCCAGGTGCCTGCAGAAGAATAGGTGCTCTGAATGAGCGCGTGGTGCCTGGAGTGGCCATGGTGTCAGGTACTGCAGGGCAGGGCAGGGAGGAGGAGGGGTCATGGCCTGAATGAATTGCAAGGATACATGATGTTGTCATTATCCCAGCACATCCCAGCCCCCTCTGCGGCCTGTAGGAGAGAGGCATGAGGGGATGATCGGACTTCCGAAACCACTCCAGGTGGGTGGAAGTACAGAGCCATGGACTCTGTGCCAGGAGACAGGTGGGCAGCTGCTGAATGTCATTTTCAACTTGCAGAGGTGAGCCCCTGCCCCTTGGAGCAGCCGGACCCCAGCGCCTCAGCCTTGGCGTGCTTTCTCTGCTGAATTCTTCCTTGAAGAGGACAGGACGCTTCCCTGCACCCCTCACCTGTGTCACACAGCCTGGCCTGTTTGCGAGACCCTCCTGACCCTGGCGGCCTTTCTCTCTTCCCTTCAGGACAGAGGGGCAGCTGAGTCTTCCTTTCTCTTCCAAGTCACCTCACCCCCAGGTCCTCCCTGGAGCATTCTAAGTGTTGGAACCCCAGGCGGATGTTGCAGACCTTTTCTCAACCCCAGCACGCTCTCTGTGAAAGTTTTGGGGGCCCCCATGTCCTACTCTGTGTCCCTCCCTTGCGCCTTGAAACTTCTCTGTTTTGGCTCTTAGCGCTCCACTCTGCCTGCCTCTCTGCCATTCCTCTGCCCACCTCGGAGGACAAGGGCAGGCACACAGCTCTTCCTGGTCCCCTGTGCAGTGTGCTGCCCACACGAGGACAGCGAACTGGATGCTGAGTATGTTTCTATTTCTTCTTCAGCGATAAACTGTAAATATCTGTGTCTGAGTCTTCCCTTGTATTGCTTATACGGTAGGCTCTCAATAAATGTTTGGTGAATGAATGAACACTGTTGTGTAAGTCCTCACTCTCCTGTTTGCCTGTGTATGATGTGGTCTTTTGTCTCTTTCCCCTTTCCTCAATCTGAGCAGGCTTTCCAAAGCCTCCCCTGGGTTCAGGAAGACTCCTCCTAAAATCCAGGTTCCTGTGAACCGGGTCGGCTGGCCAGGCCATCTCTGGATCCACCTTCGTTCACCTATTTCATTCTCCAGACCTTCTTTTGGGAACCAGGTCACATTATTCCCATTTCATGGAAGAGCAAACTGAGGCTCCAAGTAGTGAAGTGGCATAGCCAATGGGCAACAGAGCTGACACCATCCCAGGCCTGCCACCCTTCCTGCCTCTAATATGAGCTGTCAGACTGGAGTTAATCAAAACAAATGATATGAGTGAAGGAGGAGACAGCTCATGGCTCACTGCCTTCCACGGTTGTTTTATCTTAACAGGAACCGATTAGATGTGAGGGCTGTAGATGTGGGGGTTGCAAGAGGAGGGTGGCCTTGGGCTGAAGCAGAGACATCAAGACACTGTCTGAAAAATGGAGTCTGACCATTGACCTGTACAAGGCCACCCTTGGCTGAATTCTGACCTCCTGAGAAAAAATGGGAGTGACTGGATGGGGAAAGTCAGACTCTAGCAGCTGGAGGAAAGGGTGGGAGGGGAGAAGCTAGAAGGTGTAAATGTAGACAGCTCTTTCAAAGTGGCCCGTGATGGAGGCTGGAGGGTGAGAGTTCACAAAGGGCTGTGAGGGACGGCAGTGCTGGTGGGAAGGAGAGATGGTGGGGGTTGAGCATGGAGGGGAGGGGGCTGATGGGGAGTGACAGTGTGTGGGGATGAGAGGGTCCAGAGTCACTGTGGGTTGGGGTTGGTTACAGACAGCATGATGCTCAGGTTGACAACCTTATTTGAAAGCAGGTGCTGCTATGCATTGAATTGTGTCCTCCCAAAAAGTATACTGAAATCCAGCCCCAGACACCTGCGAGTATAACCTTATTTGGATATAGGGTCCTTGCAGATGTAATCAAGTTAAGATGAGGTCATCCTGGATTAGGCTTGGCCCTGAATCCAATGCCTGGTGTCCTTATAAGAAGGTCACATGAAAACAGAGAGACACACAGACAGGAGAATGGCATATACAGATGGAAACAGAGACTGGAGTGAAGCATCTACAAGCCAAGTATTGCCGGCAACTCCTTGGAAGCTGGAAGCGGCAAGAAGGATTCTTCCTTAGAGGCTTCCAAAAAAGCGTGGCCCTGCTGACACCTTGATCTCAGCCTTCTACCCTCCAGAGAACTGTGAGAGAATAAATTTCTGTTAAGCCACCTCATTTGGGGCTTTCCAGGTGGCTCAGTGGGTAAAGAATCTGCCTGCAGTGTAGGAGACGCAGAAGACTCAGGTTCAATTCCTGGGTCAGGAAGATCCCCTGGAGGAGGGCATGGCAACCCAGCCCAGTGTTCTTGCCTGGAGAATCCCATGGACAGAGGAACCTGGTGGGTTACAGTCCGTAGGGTTGCAAAGAGTCAGACACAATTGAGCATGTATGCACCTCATTTGTGCTAATTTCTTATGGCAGCCCTAGGGAACTAATGCAGACATTCTGTGGGCTGAGCTTGCCTGCAGAGAGGGGCTGGGGAAGGTGGGGAGGAGTGCTCACCTTCTGGCTAAAGTCTGCAGCCCCAACTCATTCCTTCCAGCCTCCTTTTAGGCCCATGGACTCACTCCACGTGTTCTAACATGGAGCCTCAACAGAGGGCTTGGGCCCAGGGAGGCTGGCACTGAGTCGGGGGAGACAGGCATCACAAAAGCAAAAGGGGCGCTGGTTACAGTAGAGGCAGTGGCCCTGGAGGAGAAAGCACAGGCCTTGGGGTGCTTCTGGCTGTGTGACCTCAAGCAGGTCATCTGACTTCCCTGGGCCTCAAGGCCCCCATCGATATTAAGACCATGCTCCCCACAGCACTGGCCCCTGTGTAGTCCATTCCCAATAAGCGGCAGCACTCCTTACCCTGTGTTTTCATTCTAGCCATGGGGATCAATTTCACATTCAGCAAACATTTCTGGAAGGCTGATTGTGTCAGGCTCCAGGGACAAGGACACACACACACACACACACACAAGTAATTTATGAGACTGACAGGCTGGATTTTAAAAATAACCTCATAATCCCACTTTATGCTCTTTACACAAACACACCTAAACATAAGGGCAAAAACAGGTTGAAAGTAAAGAGGATGGAAAATGGCACACCAGATCAGATCAGATCAGATCAGTCGCTCAGTCGTGTCCGACTCTTTGCAACCCCATGAATCGCAGCACGCCAGGCCTCCCTGCCCATCACCAACTCCTGGAGTTCACTCAGACTCACGTCCATCGAGTCAGTGATGCCATCCAGCCATCTCATCCTCTGTCGTCCCCTTCTCCTCCTGCCCCCAATCCCTCCCAGCATCAGAGTCTTTTCCAATGAGTCAACTCTTCGCATGAGGTGGCCAAAGTACCGGAGTTTCAGCTTCAGCATCATTCCCTCCAAAGAAATCCCAGGGCTGATCTCCTTCAGAATGGACTGGTGGATCTCCCTGCAGTCCCAGGGCCTCTCAGGAGTCTTCTCCAACACCAAGTAGGAATCTGAGAAAATACAACGGCTGTGCTGCTCCATTGGTGTGTAGCGTTGTTACCCCCAGAAGGGGTCTGAAGGCATAAGTGCATTATTAGGGAGAAAGAAGATCATTATATAATGATACAAAATAACAATTCTCCAGTAAGATATTTTTTAAAGTTTAGCTTATATTCACATAACGTAACAATTGGTAGAATTTTAAGAGAGAAATGGATAAATCCATAATCATGGTGGTGGGTTTTTAACATCCCTGTCTCAGTAATTGAGAGTTCAACAGGCTAAAAACAATTAGGGTATAGAAAATTTCAACACCACAATTAACAAGCTTGATCAAATGGATAAGTATAAAACCCTGCACCTAACAGAGAATATGCATTTTTTCCAGTGTTCATGAAATACTTTAAAAAAATTGACCATGAACTAGCCATAGAACAAGTTTCAACAAAAACTCAAAAACAGACCTATAGTTTCCAACCACAGTCCAAGGAAGTTGGAAGTCAATAACAACAAAGTCAAGAAAACAAACTTTGATGTTTGAGAAAAAGTTTCTAAATAATGCAAAACCTAAATTGTAATAGAAATTAGGAAACATTCAAGACTGAATAATGAAAATATGAGTAACTAACATTCACTGTTTGCTGTCAGATGCCTTGTTGTTACCAGATCTCCATTTCCCAGATGAGAAAGATGAAGCGTGGAGTAGGTGAATAAATTGTGCCAGATTCCACTGTAGCTAACTGGCAGAGCAGAGAGTCAAAGCTGGTCTGGAGTTCAAGTTCATAAGTACATGTCAAAACCCATAGGAGGTAGCCAATGTGTTCTTAGCTGACATAACCGTGTGGCCTTCTTAGAAATGAAGTGATAGCCCTTCCCCACTCCCAAGACATGGCACTCAGGTTCCACTCTGCCAGGCTGTCATTCCGGCGTCAGCAGCCCATCTCTGCATCCCTCTAGAGCTTCTTTCACAGCGAGCCCTGTCTCCCACAGTATGCCTCCACGCCCAGCAGTCTCACCTCTCTTTCCTTGCTTACACTGGCCCCCAACCCGGGAACCCCTCCTGACCTCAGCCTGCATCCAGCCTCAGCCCAAAGGATCCTTTCCTGTATCATTCCTACCCTCTTCAGACACTCCTCTGGGCTGTAAACTGCAGAGCTGACCCTGCCCCTTCTCTGCTTTAAACCCTTCTCTGGGTCCCTGCTGCCTGGCAGTGCACCCGGACTTCTCCACTGAAGTACCTGAAGGGCTCTGCATTCAGCTGTGAGTGAAGTGATTCCTTAAAACCTTGAGTTTTATCTTCAGAATTCATCCAGTTTGCAGTCTGCTTCATACTATATGTATGTTTATTCGACAATAAAAATAACAAGCCCATTCTCAAGTGACGGAGGCTCCTGTCTAGCACCACGGAGAACCCCGGTATGAGAAGCAGGAACTTACAAGGCGAAGCCCAGGATCTTGCGCCTGCACCGTGGGCTCTCCCCCTGGCCTTCTCTGGACCCTGCACAGGTCCACTCATGTTGTCCCCTCTGCCTGGAGGGGCCAGGCCCGTAGATGGGGCACTGGCCTGTGTCCCACGGTCCTTGCTTATTCTGTGTGGTGCTGCTCTGCTGGCCTGGCTGCCGCCCCCACCCACAACCTCTCAGCATCTGAGGCCAAATCCCCTATCCCTTTCCTGCCCTCCCTCACCTCTCAAATCATTTTCAGCCACCTCTCTTAAAGCACTTCAGAACCACAAACACCGGCTTGGGCCTGATTGAAAATGTTTCTGGCCGCCCCCCACCCCCGCCCGGTTACGGGAGTTTGTATTGATAAAGTCATGCCATCCAACCACCATCTATTTTGGCTTCCCCTATTTCCTGGGGACGCTCATGGCACCTGCCACAGGGCACCCCCGTGTTCAGCCCCTTATGAGTACAACCCCATCCCTGGCTGAGCAGGTGCTCTTCCAAGCCAGGGACCTTGATTCTCTGATCCTCTATTTGATCTCTATTGTGTCACCCTCACAATAGCCTCTGGCCTGGAGTGGGTGCTGGAAGATTTCTTGCTGAAATGGAAATGTGTGTGGCCATGACTCTTGACCCTTCCACTTAAAGTTTCTCTGCTCTCAGCTTGCTGATTAAAATGTCAAGTAAACAGGAATCTGTAAACCTACTTTCAGTTCCCCAAGAGTGGAGTGGGCTCCATTTTAAATGTCCTTCTGTTGTAGTTAGGATGAATAATCACCTCCTAATTGACACCCTTAATGAATGAACAAAGCAAGGGTGTGGGGGAGGGACGGGGAGAGGGCGTGAGGTGGGAAGCGCCACTCCTGCAGGAATCCAATGGGGTTGGTCCCCATGGGCTATTATGTTTGGTTTCTTAGCCCTGCCCTAAGGAAGGTGGCAAACGGGGGACCTCAGTGAGACACAGATTCAGAAACCGAGGAATGTACAAGCTAGAAGCACCCTCCTCAGAGGTCCTAGCCAAACCCCTGTTTTAGAGATGAGGAAATTGAGGTCCAGAAGGAAGAAGCCACGGGTCACACAGGGAGCCCATGTCACAGCCTGGCTTTCTCAATCTGACAAGGTCCCAGGAGGAAGGCAGGCCTCTCCAACACAGGGTGAGCAACCATTTGCCTGAGACTGGTTTCCAGCAGCTGGGACTTTCAGTGTTAAGTGCGGGTGAACCTGAATGGTGATCACCCTAACCCCCACGGGTCGTGGCTTCTCTCTCATCCCTGTCTAGATGTCTGCCAGAGAGGTTCTAGGGAAAAAATGAAGCAAAGATATCTGATGCAGGCAGTCACGTGGACCTCTCAGGACCAATACAGTTCAGCCTGGGAATGGGGTGGGCGCAGGGGACCCAAGGTGGCTGGGACTCTAATGCTGCCCAAGCCCTGCTTGCCCTGATCATTTTGCCTGTGTCTCCAGCATGGTCAGTCTTCGACTTCTTTGCTCTGTTGTACAAAAGACACTTTAAGAGCTCTCTTGGAGCTGTTTAACTTTGATCTCTATAAACATTTCTTTTGATGAATGCCAGAATCCACATGGCAAGTATTTTGAGAGACTGTTCAGCAATGTGCTGGCATGTCTTTCTGTTGCTTTGTAGTTTGTGGGAGAGGATCTGGACGGCTCTGTCCCTAACTGTCTGTGTGACCTTGAGCAAATCCCCGTATCTTTCTGAGCCCTGATTTCCCTATACGTGGGAAATCCCTATCTCCTTGCTGAGTGGCTCTGAGAAAGGATTAGAAATTGCCTAATAATATAATAATAATAACAATATAATTATATTATTATATAATAATTATACAATTATAATTATATAATCATATCTTTATAATTATATAAAATTATATTATATAATTATAAAATTATATAAAATAAAATTATATATTAATATATTAAAATAAAACATATACTATATAGTTATATTATAATTATATAATAATATACTATAATGTATATTATAAATTAATATATTATATAATATATAATACTGATATAGGATATATAATATGTTATGTATTATATATCATATGATATGTGATATATATAATATATAATATTATAACATATAATATATATAATGCACATATAATTATATATTTATATATAATATATATTCTAATATTGTATATATAATTTATATAATATAATATATCATAACATATTATAACATATATATTATAATATTATTGATATATATTATATATAATATATACATATTATATATATATAATCTTATAATACAACATATTATATTATACTATATTACATATATTCTAACATTATTGATATCTATTATATAATATTATATACATATAATATATGATATATATTATATAATGTATAATATATATTATAATAATGTATAATAATATACATATATTATATAATATATATAGATTATATTCAGTTCAGTTCAGTTTAGTTCAGTTGCTCAGTCGTGTCCAACTCTTTGCGACCCCATGAATCGCAGTACACCAGGCCTCCCTGTCCATCACCAACTCCCAGAGTTCACCCAAACCCACGTAGAGTTGGTGATGCCATCCAGCCATCTCATCCTCTGTCCCCTTCTCCTCCTGCCCCCAATCCCTCCCAGCATCAGAGTCTTTTCCAGTGAGTCAACTCTTCTCATGAGGTGGCCAAAGTATTGGAGTTTAAGCTTTAGCATCAGTCCTTCCAATGAACACCCAGGACTGATCTCCTTTAGAACAGACTGGTTGGATCTCCTTGCGATCCAAGGGACTCTCAGGAGTCTTCTCCAACACCACAGTTCAAAAGCATCAATTCTTCAGCACTCAGCCTTCTTCACAGTCCAACTCTCACATCCATACATGACCACTGGAGAAACCATAGCCTTGACCAGACGGACCTTTGTTGGCAAAGTAACGTCTCTGCTTTTGAATATGCTATCTAGGTTGGTCATAACTTTCCTTCCAAGGCGTAAGCGTCTTTTAATTTCATGGCTGCAATCACCACCTGTAGTGATTTTGGAGCCCAAAAAGACAAAGTCTGACACTGTTTCCACTGTTTCCACATCTATTTCCCATGAAGTGATGGGACCAGATGCCATGATCTTCGTTTTCTGAATGTTGAGCTTTAAGCCAACTTTTTCACTCTCCTCTTTCACTTTCATCAAGAGGCTTTTTAGTTCCTCTTCACTTTCTGCCATAAGGGTGGTATCATCTGCATATCTGAGGTTATTGATATTTCTCCTGGCAATCTTGATTCCAGCTTGTGTTTCTTCCAGCCCAGCGTTTCTCATGATGTACTCTGCATATAAGTTAAATAAGCAGGATGACAATATACAGCCTTGACGTATTCCTTTTCCTATTTGGAACCAGTCTGTCGTTCCATGTCCAGTTCTAACTGTTGCTTCCTGACCTGCATATAGGTTTCTCAAGAGGCAGGTCAGGTGGTCTGGTATTCCCATCTCTTTCAGGATTTTCCACAGTTTATTGTGATCCACACAGTCAAAGGCTTGGCATAATCAATGAAGCAGAAATAGATATTTTTCTAGACTTTCTTGCTTTTTCCATGATCCAGCAGATGTTGACAATTTGATCTCTGGTTCCTCTGCCTTTTCTAAAACCAGCTTGAACATCTGGAAGTTCACGGTTCATGTATCGCTGAAGCCTGGCTTGGAGAATTTTGAGCATTACTTTACTAGCGTGTGAGATGAGTGCAATTGTGCGGTAGTTTGAGCATTCTTTGGCATTGCCTTTCTTTGGGATTGGAATGAAAACTGACCTTTTCCAGTCCTGTGGCCACTGCTGAGTTTTCCAAATTTGCTGGCATATTGAGTGCAGCACTTTCACAGCATCATCTTTCAGGATTTGAAATAGCTCAACTGGAAATCCATCACCTCCACTAGCTTTGTTCGTAGTGATACTTTCTAAGGCCCACTTGACTTCACATTCCAGGATGTCTGGCTCTAGGTGAGTGATCACACCATCGTGATTATCTGGGTGGTGAAGATCTTTTTTGTACAGTTCTTCTGTGTATTCTTGCCACCTCTTCTTAATATCTTCTGCTTCTGTTAGGTCCATACCATTCTGTCCTTTATCGAGCCCATCTTTGCATGAAATGTTCCCTTAGTATCTCTAATTTTCTTGAAGAGATCTCTAGTCTTTCCCATTCTGTTGTTTTCCTCTATTTCTTTGCATTGATCGCTGAGGAAGACCTTCTTATCTCTCCTTGCTATTCTTTGGAACTATACAATATAATCAATGTATAATAATATATATAATATATATGGATTATATTATATATATATACTCTCTCACTACCTCTCCCCTGGCAACCACAAATTTGTTTACTATCTGTGAGTCTGTTTCTGTTTTGTAGACAGATTTATTTTTGTTATATATATATTATATTATATATAATATTATATTATATGTAGTATTATAAATATATTACATATATAATACTATATATAGTATTATATATACTATATATGTAATACTATATCACTTTGCTGTACAGCAGAAATTAATACAGCACTGTACATCAACTATACTTCAATAAAATAAATTTTTTTTTTTAAAAAGGAAAGTGCGTTTGCATGAGGAACCTCTGAATCTAGTCCTGTATCTGCTCAGTCAAACTTTCTGGGAGAAATGTTGGTATTCTCCATCTCTTCTCCAGACCAGGGACTTTTTTTTTACTTTAGACACAGTCCGAGAATGCTTAAAAGAAAAGAAACTACAAGGGAATGCATGAGTTTGTACGAATGCTTAAAAGGAAAAAAAGAAGCTATGAGTGAATGCATGAGTACATAAATGTCTAAAGGCATAAATACATCAATTCAACTCAGGTAGGATTTTTATAAACTTTTGTATTGAAGCATAGTGTTAATACTTGAAAAAGCAAACATTGTAAATGTTTAACTCAAATTTTCACAAAGTGAACACACTCAGTTAATTAAGAACTCAGGTAACTCACATAAATAAGAAAAAGACCATGACCAACATCCCTGGAGGCCCTCTCACACCCTCTTCCATGACTGCTTTCCCAAAATGTAATCACTATTCTGTCTTCTGTCTCAACTGCTTTTTACTATATCCAGCTTTCCTAGCAGATCTGGGCAAGATAGTTGGCCTGCCACAAGCTAGTGCAACATAGCCAAAAAGCAGAAAACCTGCCTTCCTCAATTCATACAGCTTTTAAAAATGTTATTATGTTTGATACAGTACGGGGGTGGGGACTCCAATAATAAGTGTAATGAGGCTTCAGATATTTTTTGTTGTGGTAAAATATAACATTTATCACTGCTTGTAAGTATACAATTAAGTGGCAATAAATACCTTCACAGTGTTGTATAACTGTCACAAACTGTCTGTAGCTGAAAGTTCTTCATCGTCCCCAACCAAAACACCATACTCATTTCATAGCACCTCTCCTTCCTTGCTTTGCCCAGCCCCTGACCACCTCTATTCTACTTTGCCTCTATGCATTTGACTGCTCTAGGTGCCTCATGTAAAGTGGAAGCATATTTACAGTGCTGCTTCTGTGTTTGGCTTACTTCACTCAGCATAATTTTTCAGGTCCATCCATGAAGGGGACGACAGAGGATGAGATGGCTGGATAGCATCACCAACTCGATGGACGTGAGTCTCAGTGAACTCCGGGAGTTGGTGCTGGACAGGGAGGCCTGGCATGCTGCGATTCATGGGGTCACAAAGAGTCGGACATGACTGAGCGACTGATCTGATCTGATCTGATGTTGTACCATATGTCAAAATTACATTCTTTTTTATGATTGAATACTGTTGCATTGTATGCATATACTCTATTTTGTTTATCCAGGGATCTGCTGCTAGGCAATTAAATTGTTTCCATCTTATGGCTATTGTGAAAAACCCTGCTGTGAACACTGATGTACAAATATCTGTTCAAGTCTGAGGTTTTAAAATGGCCCTGTGGGGACCTATTCCCTACTTCATAAATAAGCAATTGGGCGACTTCCAGCTCTGAGGCTCCATGTAATGAATTGCCTCCCAAAAGAAGGTCAAAGGTACACACATGCCCCCCACCCCCAAGAATGTACAGGCTTCTCCTGTGCCCACTGTGTGTGGCAAAACTGAACAATGGCATGGTTGGAGCAGCCCCTCCCTCCACAGCTGCAGTCCTAGGAAAACAGAGGACAGTCTCTGGGTGAGAAGTGTTCAAACTGAGCCTGCCATCCTGGTCTGACCCACCAAATCAGGTGCCGACTGGGGGTCTCAGGGTGAGGGGGGTTCTGGCCCAGGAGGGTATATCTTTGGTGGAGAGGCATGGGCATCTGCTTTCACGCTTGGTGGCAGGAGTTACTCCCCACCATGCCTCAGATGGTGGGAGGGACGGACTCAGTCTATTCCAGAGGTGAAAACTGGCAGCCAGCAGGTTACAAGTAACCCATGGGTGGGTTTTTTTCAGCTGGTATGTTTTGGCATTTAAAAAACAGTTAGGTGTCAACATCTGAAAAACAGGAATTTTTGCTTAAAATTCAAATTCCTGTTTCCTTTCTAAATAAACTCAGAAGAGCTGGTGGTCCTGCATGCCCAGCAATGGCTGCCCCTGTAGATCAGACCTCTGGTCTCACAGGCAGCCTTGGCCCCTCAACTCATCTGCCGGGCCCTATAGCATCAGACCTCTTTCAGTTGTAATTCTTTTTCAACCAATCAAGAAATGTTTCGTAAGTCCCAGAAAATGAAAGTTCAGATTTAAGAACTTGTTAGTTGACTGGTGCATAATAACCAAAGTGTGGGTGTGGCTAGACTACTTTATCCAAGTTCCAGCTCTATGATTTGTTATGCTGCCCCTGACATGCCTGCAAGTCTTATAACTGCCCAACTGCAAGACCGAAGAAACTCTGTAGACAGTAACACAGACATCAACTCTATGGAATCTTACATGCCTTAAGCAAAAATATTAATAAATAAAGGTCCTGTTGCAACACTGCCACCTTGTATGGCAGGTGGGAGGATATGGCAGTCATCTTCGTTACTCCTGGGAAGAAGGAGGCTACCATGTATGGGTGAAGGGGGATTGACATCAGGTTGGCTTATCAGTTTCCAGGGAAACCAGCAGCTGGGGCAGGGGGCAAGTGCACAGGCAGCTACTGATTAAGCCCTATGATTAAGAGGATTGGGTAGTCAAAAGAGTAAGCAGGGACTGGTCAGGCAGGCGGTGTACAGAGAGCAAGAGAACAGCCATCTTGAGCAGCTAGAACATACAGATTCATTAACTGTGTGTCCTTGAGCAAGTTACTTCACTACTCTGGGTCTCAGTTTCCTTAACCTTATGATGATAATAACAATACCACTTTCCTCCCAGGACTGTTATGAGGCTGAAATGAATTAACACATATACCATACATTGGAAAGTGCCTGTGTCATGGAAAAGGGGAAGGGGTACACGAAGAAGCGCTTATGGCATTGGGGGCCTTGAAGGTGCCCCAGCACCAGCTTGACAGGGATGTGTCAAGCCCAGCTCCTCTGTAGGCTGTGTGGTCTTAGACGAATCATTTAACCCAGCTGAAGGTCCTTTGAGAATGTGGAGATACTTCACAGTGCAGAGACTCTACAATTGGCAGTTATTAGTATTAAGTGTTTGCTAAATACTCTTGGCTTCCTTCCACAGCCTCCACAAGCCCTGTTGCCCACCACTTTCAGGGCTGGGGAATGGATATTGATCTGGAAGACTGGGAGATTGAGCTGAAAAGAACAAAAGCACCATTGTGAGCACGTGGGCTCACAATTTCCTTTCTGTCCTTTCAATGTGCAGGAATGTCATTTGGGACCTGAGTGGGAAGGGCGTGGGAATCCGTCCAGAGTCTACCAGCTAGTCTCAGGGAAGGCCAAAGAACTACCAGGACACCAGAGGAGACACAGCCCTGCAAGGTCCTCATGTGTCTTGTTATGTAGGTGAAGAATTTGGGGCCCAGAGTAGGAAAGAGACTTGCCTCATGATACAGAGCAAATCAAGGGTGAGAACCAGAGCCTTACACAGGGGGCAGCAGGTAGTCCCACTGTTCCAGGTCTTCTATTCTTTGGGGGCATTTGAGACATTTCTCAGTTGGTAAAGAATCCGCCTGCAATGCGGGAGACCTGGGTTAGATTCCTGGGTTGGGAAGATCCCCTGGAGAAGGGAAAAGGCTACCCACTCCAGTATTCTGGCCTGGAGAATCCTATGGACTATACAGTTCATGGGGTCTCAAAGAGTCAGACACAACTGAGCGACTTTAACTTCACTTCATTCAGACCTTTGACCTTTACTCCAAATGAAGTTGTATATTCTATCATTAAACATGCTGACAAAATGGCAAAAGCAATCATTTCTACTGCAACTTAAATACTTAGAAGTGCACTTGGCATCCTGGAAGCCTGAAAGTCCATGGCTTTGTCTTTCTATCCCAGAAAGTGAAAGGAAAGTGAAGTCGCTCAGTTGTGTCCAACTCTTTGCGACCCCATGGACTATAGCCTACCAGGCTCCTCTGTCCATGGGATTTTCCAGGCAAGAGTACTGGAGTGGATTGCCACTTCCTTCTCCAGCGAATCTTCCTGACCCAGGGATTGAACCCTGGTCTCCTGCATTGTTGACAGACACATTACCGTCTGAGCCACCAGGGAAGTCCTTTCTAGCCCAGAGTTGCTATAAAATTTAGTACAGGTCAGGGTGGGCCAGAGAGATAGGTTGAAGCAAGATCAGGCAAGACCAGACAGGTTTCATTAAGGAGTTTTCACTTTGAGCTTCATCCTGAGGCAGTAGACAACACTGGAGAGATCTAAAAGAAAGAACAGAAAGATCGTGCTGGCTGCAAAGATCTCCCCAGACCACAAGGAGTGTGGTTTAGCTCTGGCTGGTACCCAGAAGGAGGCAGGAAGGAGAAGGGAGTACCAGGGTCTTCAGAGTGCTCATCTCAGCCATCTCCATGGTGACATGGGAAGATGGTACAGTTCCTCTCAAGGAAATTTCCTAATTAAAATTTCAAGTGTTTTCAGGCTGGCCTAGACCCTGGCTTCACCCCTCTTCTCTCTGAACACAAACAGGTAAGCTGAGAAGTGGAGGGAGTAGAGAAGGAAATGGTAGGTTGAGATGAGGGGCCCCAGCAGAGACCTCAGCCGTGCCACCAGCCTCCGCAGCCTTGGACACCCATCCTCTATTCTACCTAGAGGGTCCCCAGGCCCAACATCTAATGGAAATCAAGTTGTGTCTCTTCAGAATAAGAAAAGCTTTTCTCCTGCCACTTACTCAGAGAGGCTCAAGGGAAGCGACCAGTACTTTTTTCCAGAGGTCTAGGTGGTCATGACAGAGAAGGCGATGGCAACCCACTCCAATATTCTTGCCTGGAAAATCCTGTGGATGGAGGAGCCTGGTGGGCTGCAGTCCATGGGGTTGCTGAGTCGAACATGACTGAGCGACTTCACTTTCACTTTTCTCTTTCATGCATTGGAGAAGGAAATGGCAACCCACTCCAGTGTTCTTGCCTGGAGAATCCCAGGGACGGGGGAGCCTGGTGGGCTGCACAGAGTCGGACATGACTGAAGCAACTTAGCAGCAGCAGCAGCAGGTGGTCATGAATTCATGAGCTCCTTAGAGACCTCTTTAAGTTCTCCCTTTTCTAGCCTTTCCTCTCTCACTCTCATCCCTTGTCATCCCACTTCCCTGTATTTTGTAGATGCAGAAACAGAGGCCCACATTAAAGAGGTGACTTACATAAAGATTAAAATTCTATAGGAACTTCCTAAAGAAATTATACGTAGAACTACAGCCTACCAGGCTCCTCTGTCCATGGAATTCTCCAGACAAGAATACTGGAGTGGGTTGCCATTCCCTTCTCCAGGGATTGAATAAGGAGCCCAGGGATTGAATAAGGGGCTCTCTCATTGCCGGCAAATTCTTTACCATCTGAGCCCTCAGGGAAGCCCAGAATTACTATATGATCCTGCAATTTCATTTCTGGATATACACCCCAAAGAACTGAAAGCAGGGAATTGAACAGATATTTGTACACCAATATTCAGACCAGCATTACTCACAAAAGTTTGCCTTTTGTGAGTAATGCCCAAATGCCCACCAACTGATGAATGGGTAAGCAAAATGTAGTATATTCATGAGATGGGATATTTATTCTGCCTTAACAAAAAAGGAAATTCTGATATATGCTGCAACACGGATGAACTTTGAAAACATTATGCTAAGTGAAATAAGCTAGACACAAAAAGATAAAATATTGTGTGGTTCCACTTACATGTGGCACTTAGAATAATCAAATTTACAGAGACAAGGAACTTCCCAGTGATCCAGTGGCTCAGCCCCTGAGCTCCTGGTGCAGGGGGCCTTGGTTCAATCTCTGGTCAGAGAACCAAATTCCCACATGCCATGACTAAAGATCCTACATGTTGAAACTGGAAGATCCCATGTGTTGCAACCAAGGCCCCTCGCAGCCAAGAAAAAAAAAAAAAATATAGAGACGAAAATTAGAATGGTGGTTACCAGGGGCTGAGGGGAGAATGGGGAATTGTTTAAAGGGGACAGAGTTTCAATCTGGGAAGATGAAATAGTTCTGGAGTAGGATGGTGGTGATGGTTGCACAACAATGTGAATATATGAATGCCACTGAACTATACACTTAAAAATGGTTAAAATAGTAAATTTTGTTTATTTTACTGTAATTTAAAAAAATGAAACACATACAGAGTACAGGGTGGTACCCAATCCAGAATTACCCATTGCCTCTGATTATTTATAGCCACTGTATCTCTTTTAACCTAGCAAAAAGTCATTTTTAAAAATACAATACTTACTTGTTGAACACACCAGGCGGGTTGTTATGGAAAATTTCTCACTTTCTGATTTTGTGCTTCTGTTTCTTTGTGCTGTCATTTGTCTGGTTCCTCAACTTTCTTTATTTCCGGTAAATTGGAATTAATATCTAATGGTTGATGTGCCTGTGTGCTCAGCTGCTTCAGTTGTGTTCAACTGTAACCCTATGGCCTGTAGCCCAGCAGGCTCCTCTGTCCATGGGATTCTTCAGGCAAGAATACTGGAGTGGGTTGCCAGGCTCTCCTCCAGGGGATCTTCCAAATACAGGGATCAAACCACCCCTCTTTCCCTCCTGCTTCTTCTGCTTTGCAGGAAGATTCTTTACCCACTGAGCCACCTGGGAAGCCCCGATTGATAGATCCAGGTAAAACATTTTTTTGGCTAGAATAAATAATTACCATTGATCTTGTGTACTTCAGATTATATCACCACTGAAGACACAATCTTGCTGAAGGTTAGTAAACCACTACCAAAACTCAAGATTACTTTCTCAGAGTGGTGACAGTCTGATATCTCCATGTTACACTTAGATTGTCCCCCCTGCCTCTAGAAGGTAACCCATGTAGCCTCAATCATTTAACCTTGATGGATAAGCCTCCTTTACAAGGGTTTGCAGATTTCTGCTTTTTCTAATCTTACATTTTCCCCCTACCCTAGAAAGAAGAGCACTCCCTCATCAACTGGGACTCTATTACTGCTAGAAAAGCAGAATAAATCTTTAATTCTTTTCGTTTTAGTGTGGAGAGGTTTGCAGTAATGGGCACTTCCCACACAGAGATGCTATCATACTGAAAGACAAATGTTTTCACCTTTTAGCTGTGTGTGAGCAAACGCCATAACTAATTCAGTTAATTTCTGAGACTACGTTAGCTTTTATACCGTCTATTATTTTGTTGAACCACCTTCGCGCCACAGAAAAGTGCCAGATACCTCAAAGCCACCGGGGGCCGTGAGAGGCCAGCCCGCTCTACAGCTGTGCTTTGTATTCTGATTTTCACTGGAAGGTACGCAGGACGTTCCTCCGAGCCAGATGTTGTGTCTGGCCACGGAGGTGTCGAGGACGTTCTGGGTCCCCGGAGCTGCAGGGGTGAGCGCTCTGCCAGCAGAGATCTCCGGGATAAACAGCAGGCACCCTACGCTCACTTCCGCTTCGGGGTCGTTTGCATCAGTCCCCTTCATCGCTCACCGCTAGAGGGCCGTTTATATACTTTTTAAAATAGTATAAGTTTCCATGCACACAATCAGAAATGAAACACAGTTTTGAGAGTAGTTAAAAAAGAAAAAAAAAGAAAACTTTACCGAAAAAATTATGAGAAAAAATTTACATGCAAGTCTTAAAACAGGTTAAAATAATCTTGATATTTTTGAAAGGACCTAAGAAACAGAGAGATCATCAACTGCCCGGCTAGCTCAGTCGGTAGAGCATGGGACTCTTAATCCCAGGGTCGTGGGTTCGAGCCCCACGTTGGGCGGTTGCTTTATGATGTCTTTCCAACGTGATATCAGTTCTCACCATCTCTAAAAAGTGACCTCAAACCAAAAGTTCTTGTTTTCAAACAATACATTAAAAACTACTAAAACTGAACAAGTTTAAAAAGGAAACATTAAAACTAGAAAACAATTTCAGATTATAAATACACAGTTAAAGAGTATATGTGTAGAGAAGTATTTGTTACTGAGTGGTCTATTTGAAAGGCAGTGGAATGCCAAAGGTTAAGAGATAGAGGACATGAAAAATTAATGAAATTGTAGGGTTGAAGTGATCTCTGTCAAGATGTTTGAAATGCATAGTTTTTACTTTATGCTCTGCCATACGCGAAAATTAGTTTGGATATCAGCTTTGATTCACAGGGTTTCCTATGCATATTCATTTCATATCCTTGAATTCCTCTAAGTAAATTAATTTACTTTGGCGTATGGGAAGGGCTTGTGGTTTTTATGGGCTATTTAAACCACTGTGGCCTCTCTGGTGGCTCAGATGGTAAAGCGCCTGCCGGCAATGTGTGAGACCTGGGTTTGATCCCTGGGTTGGGAAGATCCTCTGGAGAAGGAAATGGCAACCCACTCCATTACTGGTAGGCTACAGTCCATGGGGTTGCAAACAGTCAGACACAACTGAGGGGCTTCACTTAAACCACTGTAAGATTGTTTTAGTGATTAGTTAATCAGGTAGCTATTGCGGACGGACACAGGACTTAATCCTTTTTTTCCTAAGTTAGTGATCCAAACTGCAGCAATTTTGGAGTCTCATATTTCATTTAATATCCTGTGATAAACCATAATGGAAAATAGTAAAAAAAGAAGGTAAATATATGTGTCTGTTTGAGTGCTGAGTGATAGTCGCTCAGTCAGACTCTTTGCAACCCCATGAACTGAGGCACCAGGCTCCTTTGTCCATGGAATTCTCCAGGCAGAAAAGAATACTGGAGTGGGTTGCCATTTCCTTCTCCAGGGGATCTTCCTGACCCAGGGATCCTGCATTGCAGGAAGATTCTTTACCATCTGAGCCACAAGGGAAGTATGTGTACATACATGTGTGTGTATATACATGTATATGTATGTATAACTGAATCAATTTGTTGTATAGCAGAAATTAACACAACACTGTAAATAAACTATAACTCAAAAAAAAAAAAAACAAACCTTCAAAGCAAGTAATTATCTTTTCATTAGTATGTTTCCCTAAAAGAACTCAATTCCTTAGGTCAAAACTTTGCTTTTATGTTCACAAATGAAAATTCTTTTCTTGTCTTAAATATTTTCTGTATTCCCTGCAATTCTCAAACATTCTCCACACTGACCATATGTTATAATCATTAATTCAAGATACAGTTTCAGGCTTTGGAAGAAACACATGGAAAATTTCACAATAAAAAATGAAGATCCCTAAATACTTCTGTTGTTACAAAGGAATATTAATCTCTAGGTGATGGTAGGTGAAGTAGAATTTTTAAAAAGGCAACTCGGCCAGAGAAAAAGCAAGCTAGTAAATTGATGAAGAAGTCAATGAAGATATATTTACTTTTAAATATACATCCATTTTTTAAATTAAAGATCATTGTTATGGGTTGAATTTGAGTCCTCCTGATAGTCATATGCTGGAGTTTTAACCCCTAGGACTTCAGAATGTGACCTTATTTGAAAATAGGGTTGTTACAGATGTAATTAGTTATGAGGTCATATCAGAGTAGATTGCATTTTTAATCCAATTTGACTGATGTCTTTATAAAAGGGGGAAATATGGACACCCCATGCACACAGAAATGCACACCTAGACACATGGGAGAATGCCATGTGAAATAAAGGCAGAGATCAGGGTGATTCGTTTATAAGCCAAGGGATGCCAAAATTTGCCGGCGGACAACTAAAAGCTAGGGGAAAATCCTGAGACAGATTCTCCCTCAGGGCCCTCAGAAAGAACCAAACCTACCAGCACCTTGATCCTGGATTTCTAGCCTCCAGAACTGTGAGGCCACATTTTGTGTTTAACCATCCAGTTTGTGGTATTTTGTTATGATGGCCCCAGGAAACTAACATGATCATTGTTCTTTCGGGAGGTGATTTTGATTTTAAATTTATTTCGGTATACCTTGTATTAAGTAGTTGTCATCATCTTCATTTCCCTTAATTTCCAAAGCTGTAGGGAAACAATGGTTTGGATGTGGACCTACATTCAGCTCAAGTGAGGACATTATGATCACAGCTCCATCAGAAGTAGCATTTAGAAATGACTGCAGTCTCAAACAATATTTTCTTATTGTTGACTGGTGATTCATTATGTTGGCTAATGATTTATAACAGTTTGTACCAAAAGAATGTTTTCAAAGATATACTAAATTAAACACATTTTATTCTCCCATGGAATACTTGGAGACTTTATATTTAATTATTCAATAAATAAATCATTTTAAGAAACTGTGCTAATTCTCAGTGGTCCAGTTTCTTCAACAAGTAAATGGCAAGAAGAAGAGAGAGATAGAATGAATTCAATCAAATGAAATGCATGGACTGTGTTTGGATCCTGATTTGAACCAACCAGTCATAAGATTATAATCTGACATACACAATAGAATCAGAAGATCACATGAGACAATGCTGGGAATCTGAACACTGACTGGATAATTGAAGATATTAAGGAGCTATTTTTAAATGCAATAATGGTATTATTGTGTTTTTTGAAAAGCCCTTATTTTTTAGAGATATGTACTTACTTGTTTAGGAATGAAATAGACATGATATTTGGAATTTGTGTGTATTTTGCTAGGGGTGGAATAATTGGGTACCAAAGACACAAGATTGGCCATATGTTAATAGCTATGAGATGGCTGGATGGCATCACTGAATCGATGGATGTGAGTCTCAGTGAACTCCGGGAGCTGGTGATGGACAGGGAGGCCTGGCGTGCTGTGATTCGTGGGGTCGCAAAGAGTCAGACACGATTGAGCGACTGATCTGATCTGATGGAGGCTCAGAGAGGAGTATGCCAGGGTTCATTGTACAGTTCCCTTTACTCTTGTTTATAGTTTTAAATTTCTATTCATTTACATACTGTCTCATTATGCAAAAATGAAAGTATCTTAACCTCCTTAGCCCAGTGATCAAATTTAGCATCACTAATGAGAAAACCAGACATCATGTACCTCCTGATATGTTGCAATGACAAGTGCAGAGCATCACCTATAAATTGTTCTTGTCAAAAACTCTCAACTTAGATCTAATTGAGTCTTTAGATGTGACTTAAGTTTATAGGAAATATAGGAAAAGTGAAATGAGTTCAGTAACCCCATGAATAAACAGACAAATGCAGATTGTCAGACATTCAAAAGAATCAGTTTCTTCAAAAGGCAAATGTCATGAACCACAAATAATAAAGTATATGTGTGTGGATGGACTGTTTTTTGTGTCAAGGGCTCCCCTCTCACTCCCGTGGCAGTCCAGTGAAGCCAGTGAACTGTTTTTCCAGAATGCTTTTAAATGTATAAAATATAAAAACATAGGATTATAAAGAAAAACAATTATATTGAAATTGTTGTTATTCTTGCTTAGTTGCTGAGTGGTGTCCAACTCTTTGCCACCCCATGGACTGTAGCCCTCCAGGTTCCTCGATCCATAGGATTTTCCACATAAGAATATTGGAGTGGGTTGCCATTTCATTCTCTAGGGGATCTTCCTGATCCAGGGATCTAACCTACATCTCCTGCATTGGCAGGTGGATTCTTTACCACTGAGCCACCAGAGAAGTCCTGACACTCATGTACAGTTATGAAAATATTTTAAAATATGCTATAGTAAGGTACATGCTTCATTTTGGTGGCTCAGTGCTAAAGAATCTGCCTGCCAATGCAGGACATGTAGGTTAGGTTCCTGGGTCAGGAAGACCCCCTGGAGAAGGAAATGGCAACACACTCTAGTATTCTTGCCTGGAAAGCCCACATGGACAGGGGAGCCTGGTGGGCTACAGACCATGGTGTTGCTGAAAGTCCGACACAACTTAGTGACTGAACAACAAATATGATCTAGAAACAGGTCTAATAATTACAGTAATTTCAAAGTAATGATGACTAAATAGTATTTCTGAAATATACGCAAGAACTCAAGTGATACAAAACATCTCATTTTTATTGTGACAAAGCCACAGGTGCTAGTGATATTATCAGTTTTGTTATCTTCATTTATCATGAAAGTGAAGTCACTCAGTCGTGTCTGACTGTTTGAGACCCCACAGACTGTAGCCCACCAGGCTCCTCTGTCCATGGGATTTTCCAGGCAAGAGTACTGGAGTGGATTGCCATTTCCTTCTCCAGGGGATCTTCCCAATTTATCATGAAAGGAAATACTAAATTTCACTTTGAATTTGATGAAAATAAAGATGTATTTTTTTCCCCCATCCAAGTTCATGAACCCTTTGAATTGTATACAGGGACACCTACTTTAAGAACTTCCTGCCTAGATCTGAAAATACTTTAAAATTTAACAACCAAATGCAATACCTTGTCATTTAATGGATCTTATTTTAACAAGCAATAAACAAACAGAGATAAAAATATTCTATGAACAAGTGAGGAAATGTGAAATGGGAATGATATGAATTTAGGGAATTATTGTTAATTGTGTTGGGTATAATAACGGTATTGTGGTATGTAGGAGAGAATGCTTTTCTATTTTGGAAGTACATACTGAAGAAATCAAGTGTAATAGGTCCTGATGTCTTACACACATACAAACACAGATATGTATATATACGCCAAATATGGGAAAACATTCACAATTGTCGAATTGAGATGATATGTAATATATTGTTTTTTCTACTTTCCTGTATGTTTGAAATTTTCATAATAAAATATAAAATAAAGTGATTTAAAAAATATTTTTTATGGTATAGACATGATAGGGGCTTCCCTGGTGGTCCAGTGGCTAAGACACAATATTCCCAATGCATGGAGCAGGGGTTTTAGCTCTGATCAGGAAACTAGAACTCACATGCTACAACCAAGAGTTTGCATGCCACAACTAAAGATCCTGTGTGCTGCAACTAAGACCCGGTGCGGCCAAATGAATACATAAATTAATTAATTTAAAAGACTCTCTGTTTAAAAATATAGATATGGTAAAGTGCATGATTCATAAGTGTACCACTTGATGAATTTTTACATTTGTAAACACCCATATAATCACATCAGGTTAAGGTTTTAGAACATTCCCAGAACGCTGAAGTCCCTAATGCCCCTTTCTAGTCAATTCCTCTTCTTCACCAGTTAACCACTTATCCTGATTTCTAACACCATTGTTAAAGTATATTGTCTTTAATGTCTGGCTTCCTTTACACAAATGACTTACTCTTATATTAAAACAAGTGTTTACAGACTGGTAATACTATGTATGGTAAAGATGTGGGAAAACAAGCTCTCTCTTTAACTGCTGGTTGAAATGTAAGTTGATGAAGGCTTTCCTAAGCTTAAAATGTCCAGTCGTTGACTCAGTCATTCTGCATATAAGGTCCTAAAAATATAAAAACAATGTGCACAAAGGTTAAGGTTGAAAGGCATGTATTTCTAACAATGAAAAACTGAAGGCAACCTAAATGTCTGGCAACAGAACTAAGGTTAGATGCATGCAAGCCGAGTCACTTCAGTCGTGTCCGACTCTTTGTGACCCTATGGACGGTAGCCCACCAGCCTCCTCTGACCGTGGGATTCTCCAGGCAAGAATACTGAGTGGGTTGCCATTTCCTCCTCCAGGGCATCTTCCCCACCCAGGGATCAAACCTGTGTCTCTTATGTCTTCTGCATTGGCAGGCACTAGCCTGCTAATTTACCACTAGCACCACCTAGGAAGCCCAAATTTAGATAAATATGATCTATTTATACTATAGTATGTCATGAATAGTTAAAAATGTGAGGACACATATGCAATTGGAGTGACCTCTAAGCCATATCATGAAGTTAAAAAACAAGAAGACACAGAACAATATATATAGTCCATTTATAGAAAAAGAAAAAGCAATTAGGGAGCATAGAAAAGTGTCCATGCAAAATGATGGGGGTGGGGGTGGGGGAGTAAATGAGGGAAAATAAAAGGAGTCCTTACCTCAACTTTTGCCCTGTATTTTATATCTCTGAATTGTTGCATCGTGGATGACTCAAATATTCAAATAGTACTTGAATAATTAAAACATAAAGCAAAAACTTTGATTTTAATATAAATGGAGAAAGAACACAATGTGGATGCTAAGATACTCAAACAACTTATAAGAGTAGTACCTTTGATGGGGAAGGGGCAGATAAGGGACTGAAGTATGAAAGACACTTTTCACTGTCTTCATTTTTATATTAAAAATTGAATTATTGGATTACTTTAAAATATTTTGTATTCAAAAAATTTAAAAAAAGAAGTGTACTTCAGAGTTTTGGTGGTCACAAAGACGGGTCACAGAGAGGCCCTTGCCCCCTTTTTGTGTACTCTAAGTAGTGCAGACCAGATTCTGTACAGAGAGACGGAGTGAGGATTCTTTGTGGGTTTCTGTGGTCAAAGAAGGGGTTGTGTTAAAGGAAGATTGAAGGAGAACTTGGAGTCAGATAAATAGAGACGGGTCTGGAATTCATTGGGTGCATAATATGTTCAGGGGAGGGTTTAGAAAAGGCATGGAGACAAGAATGAAGCCTGGAGGAAGGGTGGGGACTGTTTGTGGAGGGACTTAAAATGCCAAACTAAGTACTTTGGGATTTATCCTCCGTAATATTTGTTGAGCACCAATTCACTGTTCAGTGCCTCGCTAAGCCTTTCCACGAAAGGAAGGTGTGTGCGTGCTCAGCCGTGTCCAGCTCTTAGCGACCCCATGGACTGTGGCCCACAAGGCTCCTCTGTCCATGGAATTTACCAGACAAGAATACTGGAGTAGGTTGCCATTTCCTCCTCCAGTGGATCTTCCTGACCCAGGGATTGAATCTGCTTCTCTTGTGTCTCCTGCATTGGCAGGCAGATTCTTTACCACTATGCCACCTGGGAAGCCCTTTCCATGCAATTTCATAGTACATCAATGGAAAGGTGCTATTGTTCTCCCCATTTTGCAGCTGAGTAAATTACAGACTTTTGGAACAGGGGTATGACAAGATGAAATTCATCTAAATTGCGTGTATATTCAGTAATAGCTGAAAGAAAATAGGTGACAGAAAATTGCACAAATAGGGGTGTGCAGAGCCCCGACATCAGTATAACAATGATAGGGACACAGTAAAGGAACAAATAGTAGGTGATTAAATAGTTAATCCCATTAGGGGATTGTAAGTAAAGAAAAAAGTATGGGAGACCTCTGTAAGTTAATGATTACTCAAGAAAGCAGTTCTTGACCATAAAACCAAGCAGGCTGGCTTAGCAACAAAAACTATGCATCGGAAGCATGGGACATGCCCCAACGCAATAAAACAATGGTGGCATGAGACCCATATTCTGCCCAGTGAGCTCAATAAGTTAATGATCCCTAGGACATACTCTCTGCGCGCACACACACATACAAAAAACAATAATTTATGGAAAGGTGACACTTCAAAGTAAAGACCCTCATTGTACTGACTTGAAAAAATTTTTCCATAGTGCGATGACAGTCCTGGCTTGACCAAGAGAAAACTCCCTTGCCCAACCTGGAGAAGAACTGATGATGGAAGTATGATGCCTACTCAAGAATGAGGAAGAAGGTGGTCTTTCCTGCCCACCGCCCTCCACCCCATTTTCCTTTGTTTATAAAACTGTAGCCAAGTAAGTTCTTGGGGCTTGGCACCCTCTCATCCACCCTCGTGTAAGCCTCACAAATTCCTATTCTAATAAATCACTTTTTTTTTTTTTAAGAAAAAGCTCAATTTCTTAAATTTGTTTTTAATTGGAGGATAATTGCTTTACAATGCTGTTGGTTTCTACCCTACAACAATGGGAATAAGCCATAAATATACCTGTATCCTCCTCTCTTGAACCTCCCTCCCATTCCACACACCTTCCCACCCCTCTAGGTCATCACAGAGCACTGGGCAGAGGTCCCTGTTATATAGCAGCTTCCCACCAGCTAGCTATTTCACTCATGGTAATGTATATATTTCAGTGCTACTCTCAGTTCATCCTACCATCTCCTTCCCTCACTGTGTCCACAAGTCCATTCTGTACATCTGTGTCTCTATTCCTGCCCTGCAAATAGGTTCATCAGTACAAAAATAAACCCCTTATCTACCACCTTGCCCCTCCCTGAATTCTCTCTGAGCTGAGACATTAAAGGACTAGAGCTCCTGAGAGCCCCTACCCACACCACCGTGTGGTTTCAATGTGGTATTCACATTAGCATCTCTTGGAGGTGGCCAAAAGTCCACTAGCTCAAAAAGCTGTAAAACCCCAAGCCTGCCTAGCGTCTCCCGCTTTGTTTTCACTTCCGTGTGATCCAGGCTGGAGAAGGGGAGGAGGAGGACCTGACAAATGGCCGTCAGAGGACTAAATAAACTGGCAGGGTACTTGGTAAACAATGAAATTTCTAGATGCAGACTTCATTACCTATCCTTTTTCAGTCAGATTGCTAGCCTTAAAGCTTTTTTATGCAGGAATTTCCTATGCAGATACCCCATGTCCAAGGTAAGAGAAACCCAAGTGAGACGGTAGGAGTGTGAGAGGGCATCAGAGGGCAGACACACTGAAACCATAATTGCAGAGAACTAACCAATCTGATCACATGAACCACAGCCTTGTCTAACTCAATGAAACTAAGCCATGCCGTGTGGGGCCACCCAAGACAGGCGGGTCATGGTGGAGAGGTCTGACAGAATGTGGTCCACTGGAGAAGGGAATGGCAAACTACCTCAGTATTCTTGCCTTGAGAACCCCATGAACAGTATGAAAAGGCAAAATGATAGGATACTGAAAGGGGAACTCCCCAGGTTCGTAGGTACCCAATACGCTACTGGAGATCAGTGGAGAAATAACTCCAGAAAGAATGAAGAGATGGAGCCAAAGCAAAAACAATACCCAGTGGTGGATGTGACTAGTGATAGAAGCAAGGTCCGATGCTGTAAAGAGCAATAGTGCATAGGAACCTGGAATGTCAGGTCCATGAATCAAGGCAAATTGGAAGTGGTCAAGCAAGAGATGGCAAGAGTGAATGTTGACATTTTAGCAATCAGTGAACTATGGTGGACTGGATTGGTTGAATTTAACTCAGATGACCATTATATCTACTACTGTGGGAGGAATCCCTTAGAAGAAATGGAGTGGACATAATGGTCAACAAAAGAGTCTGAAATGCAGTACTTGGATGCAATCTCAAAAATGACAGAATGATCTCTGTTCATTTCCAAGGCAAACCATTCAATATCACAGTGATCCAAGCCTATGCCCCAACCAGTAACATTGAAGAAGTTGAAGTTGAACGGTTCTATGAAGACCTACAAGACCTTTTAGAACTAACACCCAAAAAACATGTCCTTTTGATTATAGGGGACTGGAATGCAAAAGTAGGAAGTCAAGAAACACCTGTAGTAACAGGCAAATTTGGCCTTGGAATACAGAATGAAGCAGGGCAAAGGCTAATAGAGTTTTGCCAAGAGAACACACTGGGTCATAGCAAACACCCTCTTCCCACAACACAAGAAAAGACTCTACACATGGACATCACCAGATGGTCAACACTGAAACCAGATTAATTATATTCTTTGCAGCCAAAGATGGAGAAGCTCTATACAGTCAGCAAAAACAAGACTGGGAGCTGACCTGTGGCTCAAATCATGAACTCCTTATAGTCAAATTCAGACTTAAATTGAAGAAAGTAGGGAAAACCACCAGATCATTCAGGTATGACCTAAATCAAATCCCTTATGATTATACAGTGGAAGTGAGAAATAGATTTAAGGGGCTACATCTGATAGATAGAGTGCCTGATGAACTATGGAATGAGGTTCATGATATTGTACAGGAGACAGGGATCAATACCATCTCCATGGAAAAGAAATGCAAAAAAGCAAAATGGCTGTCTGAGGAGGCCTTACAAATAGCTGTGAAAAGAAGGGAAGTGAAAAGCAAAGGAGAAAAGGAAAGATATAAGCATCTGAATGCAGAGTTCCAAAGAATAGCAAGAAGAGATAAGAAAGCCTTCCTCAGCGATCAATGCAAAGAAATAGAGGAAAACAACAGAATGGGAAAGACTAGAGATCTCTTCAAGAAAATCAGAGATACCAAAGGAACATTTCACGCAAAGATGGGCTCGATAAAGGACAGAAATGGTATGGACCTAACAGAAGCAGAAGATATTAAGAAGAGGTGGCAAGAATACACAGAAGAACTGTACAAAAAAGATCTTCATGACCCAGATAATCATGATGGTGTGATCACTCACCTAGAGCCAGACATCCTGGAATGTGAAGTCAAGTGGGCCTTAGAAAGTATCACTACGAACAAAGCTAGTGGAGTTGATGGAATTCCAGTTGAGCTATTTCAAATCCTGAAAGATGATGCTGTGAAAGTGCTGCACTCAATATGCCAGCAAATTTGGAAAACTCAGCAGTGGCCACAGGACTGGAAAAGGTCAGTTTTCATTCCAATCCCAAAGAAAGGCAATGCCAAAGAATGCTCAAACTACTGCACAATTGCACTCATCTCACACACTAGTAAAGTAATGCTGAAAATTCTCCAAGCCAGGCTTCAGCGATATGTGAACTGTGAACTTCCAGATGTTCAAGCTGGTTTTAGAAAAGGCAGAGGAACCAGAGATCAAATTGTCAACATCTGCTGGATCATGGAAAAAGCAAGAAAGTCTAGAAAAATATCTATTTCTGCTTCATTGATTATGCCAAGCCTTTGACTGTGTGGATCACAATAAACTGTGTAAAATTCTTCAAAAGATGGGAATACCAGACCACCTGACCTGCCTCTTGAGAAACCTATATGCAGATCAGGAAGCAACAGTTAGAACTGGACATGGAACGACAGAAAGGGAGTATGTCAAGGCTGTATATTGTCACCCTGCTTATTTAACTTATATGCAGAGTACATCATGAGAAACACCGGGCTGGAAGAAGCACAAGCTGCAATCAAGATTGCCGGGAAAAATATCAATAACTTCAGATATGCAGATGAAACCACCCTTATGGCAGAAAGTGAAGAGGAACTAAAAAGCCTCTTGATGAAAGTGAAAGAGGAGAGTGAAAAAGTTGGCTTAAAGCTCAACATTCAGAAAACGAAGATCATGGCATCTGGTCCCATCACTTCATGGGAAATAGATGTGGAAACAGTGGAAACCGTGTCAGACTTAATATTTTGGGGGCTCCAAAATCACTACAGATGGTGATTGCAGCCATGAAATTAAAAGACGCTCACTCCTTGGAAGGAAAGTTATGACTAACCTAGACAGCATATTCAAAAGCAGAGATATTACTTTGCCAACAAAGGTCCATCTAGTCAAGGCTATGGTTTCTCCAGTGGTCATGTATGGATGTGAGAGTTGGACTGTGAAGAAAGCTGAGCACTGAAGAATTGCTGCTTTTGAACTGTGGTGTTGGAGAAGACTCTTGAGAGTCCCTTGGACTGCAAGGAGATCCAACCAGTCCATTCTAAAGGAGACCCCTCCTGGGTGTTAATTGGAAGGACTGATGCTGAGGCTGAAACTCCAATACTTGGCCACCTCGTGCGAAGAGTTGACTTATCGGAAACGACTCTGATGCTGGGAGGGATTGGGGGCAGGAGGAGAACGGGCCGACAGAGGATGAGATGGCTGGATTGCATCACCAACTTGATGCACATGAGTTTGGGTGAACCCCGGGAGTTGGTGATGGACAGGGAGGCCTGGCGTGCTGCAGTTCATGGGGTCGCAAAGAGTCAGACAGGACTGAGGGAGTGAACTGAACTGAACTGATGCAGGAATTGAGAGTCTCTTGGACTGCAAAGAGAACAAACCGGTCAATCCTAAAGGAAATCAATCCTGAATATTCATTGGAAGAACTGATGCTGAAGCTGAAGTTCCAATACTTTGGCCACCTGATGTGAAGAGCTGACTCATTAGAAAAGACCCTGATGCTGGGAAAGATTGAGGGCCAGAGGAGAAGAGGGTGACAGAACAAGATGATTGGATAGCATCACTGACTCAATGGACATGAGTTTGAGCAAACTCTGGGAGACAGTGAAGGAGAGGGAAGCCCTGGAGTGCAGCAGTCCATGGGGTCACAAAGCGTCGGACACGGCTTAGTGACTAAACAACAACAATGTAGGAACTACTCATGGTGCTGTCGCAAGTAGGCTTCAGATGCAGCTTTCTCTTTTTGGCCATTCGAATTCCACATCATTGTGGTCCCATACTGCACGTGTGCTTCCGCAGTTGGACCTCTTCCATCCTTTTACTGCGGGTAAGGCATTGTTTCCCTTCCCCTAGCCCCAACACACAAAATCAAATTTAGTCTTTAATAACCTCAGGTGGCCCTGGGGTGGGGGTGGGGGAGAGAATTAGCGGGTGGAGGATGGCAAGAGACCACCACCCCTTCCCCGCCCTGCCCTGCTCAAGCTCCTTGGAGCTACCAATCCTGGCATGCCCTGGGGGTGGTGCTGGGGCAGGAGCCCTGAAAGGCCTGTCTGCTCAAGGGGCCTAGGCAAATCGAGCTCAGAGGAGTGTCCAAAGCGGGAGTTAAGTAGGGCAAAGCATAGGACAGGTAGTCAGCAGTGGTGGGAGGAGGAGGCACTGGCCAATCACTTATAAATGGTGCTGAAGCAGGACCAGAAGTCTAAATTCCAGGAGCATGACTCTGAGCCCCAGGAAAAAGGCACCTAATGGACTTCTAATCCTTTGTGAAGTCAAGTGGGCCTTGGGAAGCATCACCACAAACAAAGCTAGTAGAGGTGATGGAATTCCAGCTGAGCTATTTCAAATCCAAAAAGACGGTGCTGTGAAAGTGCTGCACTCAATATGCCAGCAAATTTGGAAAACTCAGCAGTGGCCACAGGACAGGAAAATGTCAGTTGTCATTCCAATCCCAAAGAAGGGTAATGCCAAGGAATCTTCAAACTACCACACAATTGTACACATTTCACATGCCAGCGAGATTATGCTCAAAATCCTTCAAGCTAGGCTTCAACAGTTATGTGAACTGAGAACTTCCAGATGTACAAGCTGGATTTAGAAAAGGAAGAGGAACCAGAGATCATATTGCCAACATCCGCTGGAGCATAGAAAAAGTGAGGGAATTCCAAAACAGCATCTACTTCTGCATCACTGATTATGCTAAAGTCTTTGTGTGGGTCACAACAAACGGTTCAAAATTCTTAGAGATGGGAATACTAGACCATCTTAGCTGCCTCCTGAGAAACCTGTATTCTGGTCAAGAAGCAACAGTTAGAACTGGAGGTGGAACAATGGACTGATTCAAAATTGGGAAAGGGGCACGTCAAGGCTGTATATTGTCACCCTGCTTATTTAACTTATATGCAGAGTATACATTATGTGAAATGCCAGGCTGGATGAAGTACAAGCTGAAATCAAGACTGCCCAGAGAAATACCAATAACCTCAGATATGCAGTTGACACCACCCTAATGGCAGAAAGCAAAGAGAAACTAAGGAGCCTCTTGATGAAGATGAGAGAGGGGCATGAAAAAGCTGGCTTAAAATTCAATATTCAAAAAACTAAGATCAGGGCATCTGATCCCATCCCTTCGTGGCAAAAAATGGGGGAAAAATGGAAACAGTAACAGACTGTATTTTCTTGGGCTCCAAAATCAGCCGTGAAATTAAAAGATGCTTGGTCCTTGGAAGAAAAGCTATGACAAATGTAGACAGTGTATTAAAAAGCAGAGACATCACTTTGCCAACAAAGGTCCATCTAGTCAAAACTATGATTTTTCTGGTAGTCATGTATGGATGTGAGAGTTGGACCATAAAGGCTGAGCACCAAAGAATTTATACTTTCAAACTGTTGTGCTAGAGAAGACTCTTGAGAGTCCTTTGGACAGCAAGGAGATCATACCAGTCAATCCTAAAGGAAATCAACCCTGAATATTCATTGGAAGGACTGATACTAAAGTTGAAGCTCCAATACTTTGGCCACCTGATGAGAAGAGCGGACTTGTTGGAAAAGACTCTGATATTAGGGAAGATTGAGGGCAGGAGGAGAAGGGGGTGACAGGATGAGATGTTTGGATGGCATCACCAACTCAATGGACATGAGTTTGAGCAAACTCTGGGAGATAATGAAGGACAGGAAAGTCTGACTGCTGCAGTCTACGGGGTGGCAGAGTCTGACACTATTAGTGACTAAATAACAACAAATCAGCCACTGGTGGGCACCATGGTGGGGCCTCCCGAAAGGGAGTAACTGTTATTAAGCCACCAGCAGCGGTCCTGCTCAGCCACTGGTCAGGGCTGCAGCCCCGGCCTTCTCTCCCCTTCTTCCTTATAATAGGAGTTGTTGAACTGGAGATTTTGCTTTTTGAGTCTGAGTCTGTTCTCCTTTCTCTTTTACTGGCTTTCGGATTAAAATCGTTATTCTTCCTTCCAACAACTTGGCTCCTGATTTATTGGCCCGTCCTTAAAGAGCTTGGGCTAGGTAACAAAGGAGTGGGAGGCCGGCTCCAGGTGTTTCAGATTTGGGGGGCTGGGGTTAGCAAGGGCTGTGCTCCAGGAGGTGGCAGGCAGGACTTTGCGCGGGGCGGGGAGGGGGAGTGCATTCCTGCGGGTTATTTCAGTGGGTTATTGGGAGAAAAATCCCTTGAAGGGAAAGCGTTTAAAAAAAAAGTCGCGCAGTCGTGTCCGACTCTTTGCGACCCGGTGGACTGTAGCCTACCAGGCCCCTCAGTCCATGGGATTCTCCAGGAAAGAATACTGGAGTGGGTTGCCATTTCCTTCTCCAGGGGATCGAGCCGACCCAGGGATCGAACCCAGGGATCGAACCCGGGTCTCCCGCATTGCGGACAGACGTTTTACCCTCTGAGTCACCAGGAAGCCTTAGGCAAGCGCTCAAACGGGAGAGGGTGCCATTGCCGCATGGCATAGTCTTGGTTCGGTGTTTGTTGCTTTTCTGAGGAAGAGGGCTCGGAGAAAGTACCCTACTGTAGGGAGGCCCCGGGTGCGCCGTGGTAGCCGTAGGGTAAGTGATGTGATGTGCAGAAGGGAGGGAGCGAAGCCGGTGCGGGTCCCCTGCGTGGGCTGACAACAGTTAGGGGGCGGCCTCGAGCTCCTCGGTGGTCCGGCTTGGTGGAGCCGCAGCGCTGTGGCTGTGGGGTGGGCTTCGCGCTTGGGGGTTGGAGAACTGCATTATGAGATGGCGGCCCTGTCGGGATCGCCTGAGCCCCGGTGCTCGGCTCCCCAAGGGAGTCGCTGCTTTAGGGCAGTTGCAGCGTCCCCTTCTTCTACCGCCACCGTTTGGGAACCGGTTTCCCGGCTCTTTATCTCAGAGAGGTGGGTAGGGACAGGAGAAAACCAGGGTGAGCTTTTGGATCCCCTTTGTGTTGCTTGAAGGCATCCGTTTGTTTCCCGAAGAGCCTAGTGCGTAGATCTTTTGGAAATGTGAGTGCGCTCTTGCTGTGCCGTTCCTTGTAAAGCAATAAATAAGCTACCTTTAATGTTGTATTATGTTTCCATTTATAAGTTCCATTGTCTTGATGTCATCTTTTTCAGAACAGCAGTTGTTTGACTAACTGCAATAATATTTGATTAACAGTGATTTTGTTAAAAACAAAACACAAGTCCGTGCGCCCCACGCACTGCGCTGTGCTAAGTAGCTTCAGTCGCGTCGGACTCTGCGAACTGTAGCCCGCCAGGCTCCTCTGTCCATGGGATTCTCCAGGCAAGAATACTGGAGTGGGTTGCCACTTCCTTCCCAAGGGGCTCTTCCCAACCCGGGGGTTGAACCCCTCTCTTCCACTGGCAGGCGGGTTCTTTACCACTAGTGCCACCTGGGAAGCCTGGCACAGTGAGGCCAAACAATACCATACCCAAAGAGCAGGGGCCAGGTCCCACAGACGGTGACCCAGGGCGACTGCCGCTGCCATTAGGTCACAGAGGCAGGGATGGAGGAGAGGTTCACCGTTGCCTCAAGGCCTCAGCTGGCCAGTGGGTGACCTTGGTGAGGGCGCTGGCGCTGTGCAGGATACTGCCCCCACGTGTTCCCTAGGGCCCCCAGCCTACCCACTGGCCTGAGGCCCGGTGCACTGGAAGGAACGCTGGAGGGCGGGGGAGGCGGGGAGAAGGCCAGAATCAGTCTCTTACACGCCTGAGATCCATTCCTCCGCCAACCTTTAGCTGAAGGGGCCCACTAAGGGTTGCTCATTGACATTGGGTCGCTTGGGGGAGGGGCCCGCTACGGAGCCCACCAATGGCTGAGCAGGACCACTAATGGTTGCCCCCCAACCGTTGCTTGGTAACGGGGTTGGGGGGCGGGGGGAAATGGCCCACAGCAACAACAATGTGCTCATGACTGCGCCTGGTCCTCATTCCATGACGGTTTGAAAGCTGAGTTTTTATTGTCTTTGATCAACATATCTTGGCTAACGGTAGAATCCGATTTCCAGTGGAAGACAGCTCTTTATTTTTTTGGCCATGCCTGGGGCATGTGGGAGATCCCAGTTCCCTGACCAGGGATCAAACCCCTGCCCCCTGCCGTGAATGTTCAGAGTCTTAATCACTGGACCGCCAGGGAAGTCCCAACAGCCCTTTAATTTCCACAGTTAACACATCTATTAATTTATATTAAAGTGGAGACAGCAGAAACTAAAGTGGAGTGAAATTCTATAAGGCTAGCAAGAACACTTTAGAATTCCCTTTCATTATTATGGAAGTATGGAATTATCAAAAATGGTGTTATCATAGATGTCAAGAAACCTGCAAAAATTGTTGTAAGGAGTTTTCAAACTTTAATGTACATCAGAATTACTTTGAGTCATACAAAACCCATGTATTTGTAACTTTATGGAATATTTAAGAGGTTACCAAGGGTGTTTCTGCTCTCTTTTAAATTAATTTGTTTTTGGCTCTGCTGGGTCTTTATTGCAATGCGGACTTTTCTCTAGCTGTGGCAAGCTGGGGCAACTCTCTGGTTTCGGTGTGTGGGCTTCTCATCGTGGTGGCTTCTCTGGCGGTGGAGCAGCGGCTCTAGAGCGTGCAGGCTTCTGCAGTTGCAGCACACAGGCTCAGTACAGTTGTGGCTCCCAGAGTCCAGAGCACAGGCTTGATGGTTGTGGCACAGGGGCTTAGGTGCTCTGCAGCATGTTGGATCTTCCCGGATTAGGGATTGAACCCCTGTGTCCTGTATTGGCAGGCATATTCTTTACCCCTGAGCCACCACAGAAGCCCCCGCTCTGAATCTTAATACCTGCTTTCTCTCACCCTGTGAAGGTGTGTGACTACCTTCTATGGATTATTTTTCTTAAAAACCAGATGTTTTAGAGTAGGGATTCTTAATTCAGGGTCAGTGTTCATACTCCAAAAGATCTGTAAACTCAGAGAGGAAAAAGTTTTTTTTGCTATTGTCTAAAATTTAGTATTTCAGTTATGAATGTAGATCCCCTTTCCCACAAAAAGCAAAGCTAAATAAATAAACAAAAAACCCACAACAGTGTTAGCTGTATGCAAGTGTTCACATCTCAGCTTTATAGTTGGGAGATACATATAGATGTAATGCAGACTCTTCGTTACTTCAGAATTGTGGTAGTTATTGGATCAGCAGCTAAATATTTACATCACTTGAGGAGCTCATAAAATACCACGAAGGTGTGAAAGTGAAAGTTGCTCAGTCCCATATGACTCTTTACGACTCCATGACTGTAGCCTGCCAGGCTCCTCTGTCCATGGAATTCTCCAGGCCAGAATACTGGAGTTGGTAGCTGGTTCCTTCTCCCAGGGATCTTCTCAACCCAGGGATTGAACCCAGGTCTCCCATATTGCAGGCAGATTCTGTGCTGTCTGAACCACCAGGGAAGACCAAGAACACTGGAGTGGGCAGCCTATCCTTTCTCCAGCTGATCTCCCCAACCCAGAAATCGAGCCAGGGTCTCCTGCATTGCAGGAAGATTCTTTACCAGCTGAGCTACCAGGGAAGCCCTCATATAATACCATAGAACATGATATTTTAAATGTTTTGATAATGATTTCAATACAGTTGGTTTCCTTTGTAATACTCTTCTACTTGTTTATAGAAAAATTCTAGGAAAAGCTCCAGTGGCTTAAATAGAGCTAAAAGAGCTGACTGTGTTGGCACTTTTGAAACCAAGTGGACTGAAAATTATGTGAAAAATCTATTCTTCTACAATCAAATTATATTTTTAGGTACTGCCAGGAATTGCTGCTCTGATTTGTCTGATGAATAGGGATAACTTCCAGATATTATTCCAGTCCCTAACGTTATACTTAGTCTTGCAAGTTTTAATGGTAGGTTCAACATAGAGTATAAGTTCCAAAGACTAGAATTCTTGTCTGTGTGTGTTTTGTTGCTGTTGTTCATTGAAGCAGCCCAACACCCAGTACATCATTGAACACATTGAAGGCATGAACACAGTGGAACTTCTTAAAAAACAAACAAAAAAAACAAAACAAAAACAGCCGTATTTGATGCACATTGACATTTTTAGGAATAGAATGTTTTTCATAGTTTAATCATTTAAAAGGGTTGGAAGAATAGATAAAGCATAAGCTCCTAAACTTAACATTTCTTTAAATCCAGATGTACAATGAAAAATAAACCAGCCCTGCCAGTAGATCGCTACTGTGCTGTGTGCTTAGTCGCTCAGTTGTGTCTGACTCTGCAACCCCATGGACTGTAGCCCGCCAGGCTCCTCTGCCCATGGAATTCTCCAGGCAAGAATACTGGAATGGGTTGCCATGTCTCCTCCAGGGGATCTCCCCAGCCCAGGGATCTGTAGATTTTCTTTGCTTAGCAGGTGACAGATGATTTAAATAGATTGATATCCTAATTGTTTTTTTATTGTTTACATTAGATGCTAAGGTGTTTTTGTTGTGTTGAAGTTTGATCTGAAGTGTTGATGAATACATTGCCTTACCCACTTGCCTAAATTTTGAGGAATACCACAGTACAAGTGTGATGACTCTCCCAGATGTGAATATTCTTATATATGAAGAGAACTCACAACTACCTCAGAACTTTTTTTTCTTTTTTACTTTTACAGGTGAGAGAGTGCTATGCTTTCAAGGGCCTCTTCTTTATGAAAAAAAGGTATAAAATCTGTTTTCTTTTTAGAAGTTAATTGAAACTGCTGGCTGGATAATACCAGATTTCAGTGGTTCATAGCTTTAGTGAGTTACTTTTTTCATAGATTTTCATAGATTTGTATTTCATATGAATCCATGGGTTACATAAAGCATTGCTATCTTGCCATTCATTACTGACCTGGGAAAGGAGCAGTAGTTGGAAAGAGCATTTGAAGGGGAAGATAGAAGATTGGCTATTTATGAGAGTAAAATAGCATTATGTAGTTAATGACTTGTGAGAAAATACTGCCAAGTCAATTTTATTTGCAATTATAATATGTTGAGTAGCACCGAATAAGCATTGAATAGTTATGTTAAAAGTAACGTTTAATATGAGTAAATTTATTTTTTTCCTGTACTTGTTGGATTTCCTGGCAAAGTGAATCCCAGAGAGTTCCATTTCCCTTTTGTCTATATCAATGTTGTGTTTAGGTAATAAAAAATGATTTTACATTTAGCCAAAGATAAATGGGATGATGCATTATGAAATTAAAAATGGTTTTAGTATTTTGTTTCTGGTAACTTTTTTAGCACAAATATTTAAGACATATCAATTTTTTTAACAGTTATAGTTTAAAAAAATGAGCAGTATATTAAACAGTATAATATTTAAAGGCAATTTCTATGTATGTTCTCGGTGAATAGTTTGTCTGTAAAATTGTCTTATGATTGTAAAGTATCAGTGTGACTAAATAACCATTTCCACTACTTTTTACTTGTTTTGAATACATAGTAGATGCATGTTCTTAGAGTTCTAAAATGACTGAAATTGGACTCATGGAGATTGTCAAGAACTTTGTGTGTGCATGTATCTTGATGGTATAATACCAGTGCAGTTTATAAGTGTGTTTTAAGTCCTATTGATCATTTATATCCTTCAATGTTATTTTTGTTGTATCAGCTTATGGTAAATTCTGATACAGAATGTGGCAGATTTTTCTTCTGGCAACAGATACACATTTGTGAACAATTTTAAATGGCAGTTGGACTAGCTTAAACTATTGTGGTTCTCTTGGTTTGCCTTTGATAGAAATCCAAAACCAGATAGTCATCGCTTTTTCATAATTAATGACTTTCTCTAATAATTAAATCTAATTTGTTGGACTGAAGTCCCTATGGAAAACAGTGTGACAATTCCTTAAAAAATTAAGATAGAATTACCATATATATAATCTAACAATCTCACCTCTGTATATGCATGCAAAAAAAAATGGAAAATAGGATCTCAAAGACATACTTATGCATCTATGTTCACTGCAACATTATTCACAATATCCAAGGATTGGAAGCAACAGAAGAGTCCATAAACAGATGAACAGATAAAGAAAATGTGGTCTGTGTATATCAGCCAGTCAGTTCAGTTGCTCAGTCAGGTCTGACTCTTTTGCAACCCTGTGGACTGCAGCGCGCAAGGCTTCCCTGTCCATCACCAACTCCCAGAGCTTTCTCGAACTCATGTCCATCGAATTGGTGATGCCATCCAACCATCGCATCCTCTGTCGTCCCCTTCTCCTCCTGACTTCAATCTTTCCCAGCATCAGGGTCTTTTCCAGTGGGTCAGTTCTTATCAGGTGGCCAAAGTATTGGAGCTTCAGCTTCAGCATCAGTCCTTCCAATGAATATTCAGGACTGCTTTCCTTCAGGATGGACTTGTTGGATCTCCATGCAGTCCAAGGACTCTCAAGAGTCTTCTCCAACACCAGTCCAAAAGCATCAATTTTTTGGCGCTCAGCTTTCTTTATAGTCCAACTCTCACATCCATACATGACTACTGGAAAAACCATAGCTTTGACTATACAGATCTTTGTTGGCAAAGTCAACAAAGGTCTCTGCCTTTTAATATGCTGTCTAGGTTTGTCATAGCTTTCCTTCCAAGGAGCAAGGGCCTTTTAATTTCATGGCTGCAATCACCATCTGCAGTGATTTTGGAGCCCAAGAAAATAAAGTCTGTCACTGTTTCCATTGTTTCCCCGTATATTTGCCATGAAGTGATGGAACTGGATGTCATAATCTTAGTTTTTTTAATGTTGAGTTTTAAGCCAGCTTTTTACTCTCCTCTTTCACCTTCATGAAGAGGCTCTTTAGTTCCTCTTCACTTTCTGCCATAAAGGTGGTATCATCTGCATATCTGAGGTTTTTTATATTTTTCCCAGCATTCTTGACACCAGCTTGTGCTTTATCCAGCCTGGCATTTTGTATGATGGACTCTGTATCTAAACTTCCCTGGTGGCTCAGACGGTAAAGAGTCTGCCTGCAGTTCAGGAGACTGGGTTTGATCCTTGGGTTGGGAAGATCCCCTGAAGAAGGAAAATGCAAACCACTTCAGTATTCTTGCCTGGAAAATCCCATGGACGGAGGAGCCTGGCAGTCTACAGCCCATGGGGTCGCAAAAAGTCGGACATGACTGAACGACTTCACTTTCACTCAGTATATAAGTTAAATAAGCAGGGTGACAATATACATCCTTGATGTGCTCCTTTCCCAATTTTGAATCAGCCTGTGTTGAGCAAGACCATATGAACCATTTTTCCATCAGCATTTTCTTACTTCATGTCTCTGTTACAGTTTGGTGATTCTGGCAACATTTCAGACTTTTTCATTATGATCATATTGTTACAATGATTTGTGATCAGGGGTTTTTGCTGTTGCTATTTCTGAGGGCTCAGATGATGATTAGCAGTTTTTAGAATAAAGTACTTTTTAATTAAGGTATGTATATTGTTTTTCAAAAGACATATGCTATTGCACACTTAATAGATTATAGTATATTGGGAATGTAACTTTTATTTTTTAATGCTTTTTAAAATTGAAGTATTGTTAATTTACAACTTTGTGTTAGGTTTGGGTGTACAGCAAAGTTATTCAGTTATATATATATATGCATGCTCTGATTCTTTTATATTATAGTTTATTATAAGATACTGGGGCTTCCTTGGTGGCTCGGCTGGTAAAGAATCTGCCCGCAATGCAGGACACCTGGGTTTGATCACTGGGTTGGGAAGATCACCTGGAGAAGCCAATGGACTTCTTTGTAAGGGCTTCCCTGGTGGCTCAGATGGTAGAGAATCCACCTACAGTGTGGGAGACCTGGTTTTGATCCCTTGGTTGGGAAGAAAGATCTCTTGGAGGAGGGCATGGCAACCCACTCCAGTATTCTTGTCTGGAGAATCACGGACAGAGGAGCCTGGCAGGCTATAATCCATGGAGTTGCAAAGAGTCAGACATGACTGAGTGACTGAGCACAGCATAAGATATTGAGTATAGTTCCCTGTGCTATACAGTGGGAATTTATTTATTTTATATATATTGTAAGTATCTGCTAATCCCCTCTTCATGGATCATTGTCTTGTCATGGCGAAGGGGCTTGCGTAACTCAGTGAAGCTATGAGTCATACCGTGCAGGGCCACCCTAGATGGATGGGTCATAGTGGAGAGTTCTGAAAACTGGAGAATGGATTGGCAAACCACTCCAGTATTCTTGCCACAAGGACCCCATGAACAGTATAAAAAGGCAAAAGATATGACACCAGAAGCTGAGCCCCCCAGGTTGATAGGTGTCCAATATGCTACTGGGGAAGAGCGGAGGGCAATTATTAATAGCCCCAGAAAGAATGAAGCTGCAGGGCCAAAGCAGAAACGACACTCAGTTGTGGATGTGTCTGGTGGTGAAAGTAAAATCTGATGCTTTAAAGAACAATACTGCAAAGGAACCTGGAATGTTAGGTCCGTGAATCAAGATAAACTGGATGTGGTCAAGCAGGAAATGGCAAGGGTGAACAATCGACATCTTAGGCATCAGCGAACTAAAATGGACAGGAATGGTGAATTTCATTCAGATGACCATCATATCTAATACTGTGGCCAAGAATCCCATAGACCAAGTGGAGTAGCCCTCACAATCAACAAAAGAACCTGAAATACAGTACTTGGGTGCAATCTCAAAAATGACAGAATGATCTTGGTTCATTTCCAAGACAAACCATTCAACACCACAGTAATCCAAGTCTATGCCCCAACCACTGAAGCCAAAGAAGCTGAAGTTGACCAGTTCTATGAAGACCTAGAAGATCTTCTAGAACTAACACCAAAAAAAAAAAAAAAAAGTTCTTTTCATCATAGAGGATTGGAATGCAAAAGTAGGTTGTCAAGAGATACCTGGAGTAACAGGCAAGTTTGGCCTTGGAGTAGGAAATGAAGCAGGGCAAAGACTAAGAGAGTTTAGCCAAGAGAACACACTGGTTATAGCAAACACCCACTTCCAACAACACAAGAGATGACTCTACACATGGACATCACCAGATGGTCAATACTGAAATCAGACTGATTATATTCTTTGCAGCCAAAGATGGAGAAGCTCTATACCATCAGCAAAAACAAGACCTGGAGCTGACTGTGGCTCAGAGCATCAGCTCCTTATAGCAAAATTCAGGCTTAAGCTAAAAAAAGTGGGGAAAACCACTAGACCATTCAGGTATGACCTAAATTAAATCCCTTATGATTATACAGTAGAGGTGACAAATAGATCCAAGGGATTAGATCTGGTAGACAGAGTATCTGAAGAGCTATGGACAGAGATTCATGACATTGTATAAGAGGCAGTGAACAAGCCATCTCAAAGAAAAAGAAATGCAAGAAGGCAAAGTGCTTGTCTAAGGATGCTTTACAAATAGCTGAGGAAAGAAGAAAAGCAAAAAGCAAAGGAGAAAGGGAAAGAAACTCAACTGAAAGCAGAGTTCCATAGAATAGCAAGGAGAGATAAAAAGGCCTTCTTCAATGAACAATGATAGAGGAAAACAATAGAATGGAAAAAAACTAGAGACCTCTTCAAGATAACTGGAGATATCAAAGGAACATTTCATGCAAGGATGGGCATAATAAAGGACAGAAACAATATGGACCTAACAGAAGCAGAAGAGATTAAGAAGAGTTAGCAGGAACACACAGAAGAACTGTACAAAAAAGGTCTTGATGATCCAGATAACCAGATGGTGTGGTCAGTCACCTAGAGCTAGACATCTTGGAGTGTGAAGTCAAGTGGGCCTTAGGTAACATTTCTACCAATAAAGCTAGTGGAAGTGATGGAATTCCAGTTGAACTATTTCAAATCCTAAAAGATGATGATGTTAAAGTGCTGCACTCAATATGCCAGCAAATTTGGAAAACTCAACAGTGGCCACAGGACTGGAAAAGGTCAGTTTTCATCCCAGTCCCAAAGAAGGGCAGTGCTAAAAAATGTTCAAACTACTGGAAATTGCCTTCACTTCCCATGTTAGTAAGGTTATGCTCAAAATCCTTCAAGTTAGGCTTCAGCAGTATTTGCATCAAGAACCTCCAGATGTAATGTACAAGCTGGATTTAGAAAAGGGAGAGGGACCAGAGATCAAATTGCCAACATTCCTTGGATCATAGAAAAAGCAAAGGAATTCCAGAAAAATACCTACTTCTGTTTCATTGACTATGTGAAGCCTTTGACTGTGTGGATCACAACTGTGGAAAATTCTTAAAGAGATGGGAATATCAAATACCTTACCTGCCTCCTGAGAAACCTGTATTTGGGTCAAGAAGCAACAGTTAGAACCAGACATGGAACAAGTGAGTGGTTCAAAATTGGGAAAGGAATATGACAAGGCTGTGTATTGTCATCCTGTTTATTTAACTTATATGCAGAGTACATCATGTGAAATGCCAGGCTGGATGAAGCACAAATTGGAATCAAGATTGCCAGGAGAAATATCAACAGCCTCAGATATGCAGTTGATACCACTCTAATAGTAGAAAGCAAAGAGGAACTGAAAAGCCTCTTGATGAGGGTGAAAGAGAGTGAAAAAGCTGGCTTAAAACTCAACATTCATAAAACTAACTTCATGGCATTTGGTTCCATCACTTTCTGTTAAATAGGAGGAGAATAAGTGGAAGCAATGATAGATTTTCTCTTCTTGCGTTCCAAAATCACTGCAGATGGTGACTGCAGTCATGAAATTAGAAGATGCTTGCTTCTGGGAAGGAAGGCTATGACAAACCTAGACAGCGTTTTAAAAAGCAGTGACGTCACTTTTCCAATAAAGGTCCATATAGTCAAAGCTATGGTTTTTCCAGTAGTCAGATGTGAGAGTTGGACCATAAAGAAGGCTGAATGCTGAAGAACTGATGCTTTTGAATTGTGGTGCTGTAGAAGACTCTTGAGAGTCCCTGTGACTGCAAGGAGATCAAACCACTCAATCCTAAGGGAAATCAATCCTGAATACTCATTGGAAGGACTGATGCTGAAGCTCCAATACGTGGCCACCTGGTGAGAAGAGCTGACTCATTGGAAAAGACCCTGACTCTGGGAAAGATTGAGGGTAGGAGGAGAAGAGGGTGACAGAGGATGTGATGGTTGGATGGCATCACTGATTCACTGAACTTGGGTGAACTCTGGTAGACGGTGAAGGACAGGGAGGCCTGCTGTGCTGCAGTCAATGGGGTCACAAAGAGCTGGACATGACTTAGCAACCGAACAACAACAACAATCTGCTAATCCCAACCTCCAAATGTATCCCTTTTCACCCCTTTCCCCTTTGGTAACCGTAAGTTTGTTTTCTATGTTTTTGAGTCTATCTCTGTTTTGTAAATAAGTTCGTTTGTATCATATTTTAGTTTCCACACATAAGTGATATCATATGACATTTGTCTTTCTCTGACTTACTTCACTTATTATGATAAAATCCAGGCCCACCCATATTGCTGCAAATGGTATTACTTTTTTCATTTTTATAGTTGAGTAATATACCATTGTATTATATGTACCACAACTTCATTATTCATCTGTTGATGGACATTTAGGTTGCTCCCTAATGACAATTGTAAATAGTGCTACAGTGAACATTGGGGTGCATATATATTTTCAAATGATAGTTTTCTCTGGATATATGCCCAGGAGTGGAATTGCTGGATCGGATGGTAGCTCTATATTTAGCTTTTAGGTGAACTTCCACACTGTTCTCCATAGTGACTGTACGAGCTTACATTCCCACCAACAGTGTAGGAAGGTTGCCTCTTCTCTACACCTTCTCCAACATGGAAATTTAATTTTTATATGCACCAGGAAACCAAAAAAATAGTGCTACTTTCTTTATTGCAATATTCATTTTATAGCAGTATTGATCAGGAATTGATCCCACAGTATATCTGAGGTCTGCCTTAGAAAGGAGGTTCCAGGTGGAGAAGCAAGAAATAGTGAGGGGACTCAAGGGCCAGCCATGGGTGACAGCTGAGTGCTGCTCCTCAGAGGTCGAGCCTCCTCACCCACATTCTCTTGTCCACAGCACATCCTCTTGGGTTCAGCACCAAGATTTCTCCTTCCTCACAAATCCAAAAACCTCCAAAACGTGTGGTGTAGACGAAGTCGCCAATCATCTAGTTCCTGCTGTGTGTCCATCAGGATGGGATGGTCCAGAGCTCACTCTGAGATGCTGGAGTGAGCAGCAGCCCCTCTGCTCTTTCTTCCCTCTGCTCTGTGTTGTGGTCCATCAATGGGCTTAACTGTCAGCTCCTCATTCATCTCCCCAGGTTGGGGTTGAGCCCACGCCATCTCATCTGGGGACTTTTCCTTCCATGATGGTCATAAGGTGGCTTTCCCTCTTGTGTCACTGATTGTGGCCAGCAGTTTTCCAAAAGAACAGGAGCTCCGATGGAAGTTTATCCTTCGACTGACAGGCAAGAAGCAGTTTGACCTATGTTCACACCCTTGACATCCCTGGAGACCCTTGGAGCCCGTCCTTGGGGCTCACCATCCTCTCCTCCCAGTCTCCCTTCTTGGGCTGTCTGGCTTTCCAGAGGCACAAGGCATGAGGCACGGATGCTCTGACCTAGTTCCCATGGTGAGTGCTGATCCCCCCAACTGTGATGCTTTTACTGAGATCCAGCAGTTCAAGCCTTCAGATTGACAGGTAGAGGTTAAGTGGCCAGAGAGAATATTCTTCCTGGTCCCCTACCTCTAGGGCAGACCAGTGCCACCAGCTGCTGGACACAAGATCTTCCTGAAACCCCTGGTTTCCCCTCCCTCTGTGGGCACGTGTGGGACAAACACGGACCTAGGGGCCAATGGAGCCTTCTGTAGACCACTTGCTGCTTCCTGGCTGTGGGACCCAGGGTGGATACCATTACTTTCTCTGGGCCGTGATTTCTTGGTCCACGAGCTGCAGTGATGATCCTCCCTGTTGGTGTCAGAGTGGCCAGATTGTGCCAGGATGTCCCCAAGTCCCCTGCGGGGGCTCCCCAAAGCCTTTTCCTGGCCCTGGACCCAGAGTGGAGGTCGCCACTGCTGTGGGCCCACTGTCCTTGTCCATCCTTTTCCCAGTAGCCTCTACACTAACCGGTTGCTGACCCTTTTCTGCTTTCCCCCGCCCTCGGCTGGGAGGAACCTGGTCTGTCGTATTCCTGGGTCCCCAGCCTTGGTGAGCCCAGCACAGAGCAGGCTTCTGATCAGAGTTTGTGTAAGGAGTGCTCACTCCACCTGCTGGACAGACCTTTATTCCCTTCTCTGTCTGATGCAACTCTTTGCTCCCTGAGAAGTCCTCCTTACCTGGCGATTCCTGCTTGGAGCTGAACTGAGCCCCAGGGCCTCACTCCCAGCCGCTCTCTGGGAGATGGCAGAGCAGGTAGTCACCCCCATTCCCTGGACGGCTGCTTGCTGGGCTCACCTGGGCACACAAGGGAAGGTTCCTCTTCTGCACGGAGAGAAAAGGTGCCAGTCACACCCATGGGCTGGGCCTCTGAGGGTAGGGGCAAATCAGACAAAAGTTTTGATGTCCAGGAGCTAAACACCCAAGCAAGGATATGCACACACCTGAATTTGATGAGGGCAGAAGGCAGATGGAGTTCAGCTTCCAAGAGAAAGAGGGCAGGAGGAGGGCAGGAGGAGGGCAGAAGGCAGGAGACACAGATGGCGCAGGTCTGTACAGACACACCATGGGCCTGCCCAGTCTCGCACTTCTATACATGTGCCCACCTTAGGTACGCACAAGCCTGTGTGTGCTGAGAGCCTGCTCCAGAGAGTGGAGTTTCTGGACGTCTGTGGGCGCTACTGCATGGGCATCAGAAATGATGGACTGTATATGTTGGAGTCTCAGGTAACCAGAACCATTGTTGGTGGAATTGGAAAGCCATACAATCTATTTGAAACATTGTTTGGAAATTTCTAATAATATGACATACACACTCATTCTATGAGCTACTAATTTTGCTTCTTTTGTATTTAGCCAGAAGAAATGAAACCTTATGTACACCAAAGATTCATGAAGGCTTCTGGTGGCTTTATTCATAATAGCTCCAAACTGGAAGCAACCTGTCCATTAACATGAAAATGGATATATAAACTGTGATACAGTCACAGTGCCCAGCGATAGAGTTACAAAGAAACAATGCCTGTGGTCAGGTATGGATGTGAGAGCTGGGCCATAAAGAGGGCTGAGCACTGAAGAATTGATGCTTTTAAGCTGTGGTGCTGGAGAACATGCTTGAGAGTCCTTTGGACAGCAAGGAGATTAAACCAGTCCATCCTATAGGAAATCAACCCTGAATCTTCATTGGAAGGACTGATGCTGAAGCTGAAGCTCCAAAACTTTGGCCACCTGATGTGAAGAACCGACTCTTTGGAAATTTCCTATTGCTGGGAAAGACTGAAGACAGGAGAAGAGGGCAACAAAGGATGAGATGATTGGATGGCATCACTGCTTCAGTGGACATGAATTTGAGCCAACTCCAGGAGATGGAGAAAGACAGGGAAGCCCGGTGTGCTATAGTCCGTGGGGTCACAGAATTGGATGTGACTTAGCGACTGAACAACATGGGTGAATCCTCAAAACCTGTGGAACAAATGAGAACTGGCAGCAAACAGCACATATATTGATTCCATATATACATATATAGAGTCTGTAACTCTAGAGTGGTCTGGATAAGAGCTGCTTTTGGGGGCGGGGTGCACTGTGGCGGGTATTCTGATCTCAACCCTGCTAGTGGTGAAAACACACCCAACTGTGTTTGATATTTGTGCTTTTGGCTGTACATAAAATACTCCTCAATAAAATTATTGTTGTTAAAAATTACTTCCGATTTGAAAGCAAAATTCCTTGCTTAGGTAGCCACACTGTAGAGTCACAGAGGTTTGTGGACTTGGCAGGTCTAAGCCACTTCCCAGGCCTGGAACCCCTTGGCTCCTCTGAGAAAGCCTTGCTATATCACCCACTGATACTGCACACCCTTCCTGACCTCCTCCAGGGGCCTGAGACCTTGCCTTAAGGCGACTGTGGCCTGTGACAGGCAGACGTGTTCTGACAAACGTCTCTTCCCTGATCACCCCAGGGTGGGGTGTGTACTGTGATAATTCAGGGACTCAGCACTGGCTCTGAGTTGTCATTCATTTCTGGTGACTTAAAGATGCCACTGTGATTCCACAGTCAAAGTGGGCGGCTTGTGGTGGTCGTGAGATGAAAAGAGTTTCATCCTAAAGGTGGGAGTCTGCAGCACTGGTGGGTCTGTGGTCACTTCCCCAGCTTCCAATGTGTGGCTGGAGGGGTTACACTTGGCAGCCGGCTGAGCCCCCATGTCAGTTCCCCTCCCTTGGAATGGATGCTACTTCAGTAGAAATGGAACTAAAGTGAAAGTTCTGGCCTTTCCCATCCTTACCATGAGAATAAATCAAAGGTGATTAACTTGCATCCTGGGGGACCTGCAGAGATCTCTGGGGCTATCAATGACTTGAGAGGCTTCCCAATGCATCCCCTTATTGTTTCACAGCAGAGGCTGGAGGGTAGCTTTGGTTCTCTCTGTCTATCTGCAAGGACCACCAGAAACAGTTTGCTGGTGCCTGGAGGTGCCCAGGACTTGTCCCGTCTTCCTGCTCTCTGCCATTGCACAGCTGGCAGAGGGCCCACAAAATGCCACGCTCGATCCCACTATTGATATCCTCATGCAGATGGCACCTGCCTCCCTGAGACACAAAAGAGGGAGAACCCTGCCCCCCACCCCCGCCACCATAAATATTCAAGGACCCATCTACTTAAGAATGCTGTGGGGAGATCATGGAGTGTTTCAGGGCAGCCCAACAAAGTGAGAGAAATGTCGCTATACCTGAAAAAGGAGGCATGATGTTTGTGGAGACTTCTTGGATTTTGAAGGCAACCCATCAGCTATTCCCAAAGCCTTTACCAAAGAACGCGTAAGGCCATCAGGTATGAGAGGGGCCCACAGACGTCATCTCCCAATAGACTCAGTGGCACTTAGTGTGGCCAACAGCAATGCTGCCAGCAAGCAGACCACTGTGCAGAGTGCCAGGGCTCTGGGCAAAGCTCTCCCCTCTTCTGCATGTGACTATTCTCCTTTCTCTGGCTCCTGGCTACTACTGGCTTCTGGTGGGGACTGAACGGCTGACAGAAACATCAGCTGACTACAGTCCTGACCTCTGATCATTATGACCGGGTGTGATCTGCCCCGCCCTCCCACGAGATTGGGTCTGCGCAGCTGCAATCTGTCTTCTCGTGGAGACGGTATGTCGAGAAAACCCAGAAGGTGCGTGGAGAAGTGGCTCAGACCCTGCAACGTGTCCTCTTGCTTGTGGCCTCCTCTCCCTCAACTCACACGTCTCGGGGAGTTCCCACTGACCAGATAGATGGCCGCGGACACCTGCTTTCAGATGGTTCTCTGTGATGTGGGGGCTCCAGCTTGAGGGTGGGTGGTGAGGGCATTACCCACCACCCCCAATCTCAAGTGTCCCTGAAAGCTGTTGGGGAAGGGAAATCATGCCAGTAGACAGAGCTGGAGCGAATAAATGGTTGTCGCTTTTCTGATCTGAAAGACAGCCAGAAGAATTCACCTACACCAGTGATTCTTTCCCTCCTCCTACCACCTTGGGGCTATTTGGCAATGTCTAGAGACATTTTTGGAGAAGGCAATGGCACCCCACTCCAGTACTTTGCCTGGAAAATCCCATGGATGGAGGAGCCTAGTAGGCTGCAGTCCATGGGGTCGCTAAGAGTCAGGCATGACTGAGCAACTTCCCTTTCACTTTTCACTTTCATGCATTGGAGAAGGAAATGGTAACCCACTCTAGTGTTCTTGCCTGGAGAATCCAAGGGATGGGGGAGCCTGGTGGCTGCCGTCTGTGGGATCACACAGAGTCGGACACGACTGAAGTGACTTAGCAGCAGCAGAGACATTTTTGGTTGTTACGCCTGGGTAGAGGGAGCTGTTGGCATCTAGTGAATACAGGTCAGCCAGGAGCTTGCTGCACATCTTTTAATGCACACAGGACCAGTCTCTACAAAGAAAGAACAATCTGGCATCAAACATCATTAACGCCACTCTCAAGTAATCAGGGTTTCCCTGGTGGGTCAGATGGTAAAGAATCTGCCTGCCACACAGGAGACCCGGGTTGGATCCCTGGGTCAGGAAGATCCCCTGGAGAAGGGAATGGCAACCCACTCCAGTATTCTTGCCTGGAGAATTCCATGATCAGAGGAACCTGGTGGACTACAACCCATGGGGTCACAAAGAGACACACGACTGAGCGACTAACCCTTCACCTCACTTCACCAAGAATTCTGATCCACCCTGATTTATGGACAGGGATGAAGAGTTGATCGGACAGTCAGGAACTTGGAAAGGAGGAGTCAGAGGTCGGTGACAAGGAGGTGTGGAGAATGTGGTGCAAAGGAAGCCGTCTGTGGACAGCTCTCCTAGACCACGGGGCTACTGTGTCCCATGCTTACGCTCATTACAAGTACCGGGGGCAGAGGAGGCTCTCGGGAATCGAGTGAATGAGACAGCAGGCCCTGTAATAGCATTCAACCCTCTCTCTAGGCATCCTGATGTTTGTTTAATGGGCCCCAGTACAGAGGAACCTGTCTGTAGGGAAGGAAGCTGGGGGTGAATGAAACTACATGATTCCCCCTTCTCAAGGCCAGCCTGGAGGCCACCTGCCAAGCTTGAGAGACCTTTGATGGTGGGGACCAGCACAGAGACTCTGTGCGGATTCCTCCCTGGGGCGGCCAGTCAGACGCAGCTGGCCGAGGGCGCTGGACCTTTCTCATTGTGGAAGGAAGGCCATTTCTCTCACTAGAATAGACATGTGTGGATTCAGATGTGCCTTCCCTGCCTGCAGTGCTTCTGCCAGAAACTACCATTCATGGATTCAAAAGATGCCTCACTTACCATGATGGAGCTCCACACAGTGTTGCTTTTGGAGACGAAGTTCAGCTTCATGGTGATGGGATCACGCACAGGGGCTTCACTCACTGTGTGTCTAGCTGATCCAGCAGCAGCAGGCCTGGTGGAGCCTGGAATGGCCCACGGGAAGTTGAGCAATGGTGTCAGCAGGGAGTCAGCTCCCGGAAAGGCAGGAGCTCAGACCAGAATGGACCAGATGATTTGAATCGGTGATGGCCATATGGTGGGGTCTGTTCCTTGGCCAGCACATACGATCTGGGAGTGGGAGTGGCTCTTGTCACCATTTTGTCTTGTAACCAAGAACTGTGCTTCCTGCCCCCCATCCTGAGCTCTAGGGGTTGTAGGTCCCCATTCCCAGGGAGGAAGGGGCTCCCCCAGAGGCTGTGTGGTGTCACTGGACTGGGGACTGAGACCTGGCCAGTGGCTTCTCAGGCCACTGCCTCAACTCAGAGAAGGGAGCTGCTGTTTCGCTGGTGGTGAACTCTAATTATCAAGGAAAAGCAGAGCTGCTGCTACACAGAAGGGTTGATCGGTGACATTTACGGGACTCTTGGGGGTGTGTTTTATTATATCCATGTCCCCCAATAAAAGTTAATGGTCAACTACAGCACCCGAAAGAGGGCTGTGATGATTCAGACCTTTCGGGGATGAAAGTTTGGGTTATTTCATTAGAAATGAAAGATCCCAACAAGCTGAGGTTTTGGCTGAGGGCAAAGGAAACGACTGATCCTGGAAGAAGGAAGTCAGGAATGCCAACCACGGGCCCTGACGACTGACAGACACAGGCTTGGTGGACGTGTCTCTTCTTGTTTTCCCCCTTTCTTGGTGTCTGTGCACATGTGTGTATACAGAAAATACGTGTATATGCACACACACACATATGCATACATGCACATGTGCCTCTGAGTGTGCACACACACATGTGCGCACACACACAGGACTTCCTCTTTTCTTTTGCTTCCAGTACCTCTTAGCGTTGTCCTGGCAATAGTTCACCACTTGCCAGCTGCAGTTTGCTCCAGTTACATATCCCCCACATGGAAGGTCCTGCCGTACTATGTCCCCCTCAAGACACCAGCTCCCCCTTCTCAGAGGCCTGTGTTCTGCCCTGGGCACCCCCCACCTCTCAGGTTGTAGCTTGTAACCACCTGGCCCCTGGGCTTTGCCTCCAGCCCTGTGATGAGCTGCACTCTCTCCGTGTGACCTCTATGGGCCCTTTTCGTGTTTTTTTGGTGTTCTGATCCCTCTTCAACCAAGTCCTCATATTCTCTCTGTAAAGATAACTGATATGGCTTCTATTTTCCTAAATGATACACGTATTCCAGGACTTGCTGGGGACATAGAACCTTCCCTCAGGTCCCTAATGTCCCTGTATGTGAGACAGTAAAAGAGACACAGATGTATAGAACAGTCTTTTGGACTCTGTGGGAGAGGGAGGTGGGGGATGATTTGGGAGAATGGCATTGAAACATGTATAATATCATGTAAGAAATGAATCGCCAGTCCAGGTTCGATGCAGGATACAGGATGCTTGGGGCTGGTGCACTGGGATGACCCAGAGCGATGGTACGGGGAGGGAGGAGGGAGGGGGTTCGGAAAGGGGAACACATGTACACCTGTGTTGTATGGTGGTACAGCAGATTCATGTTGATGTATGGCAAAATCAATACAATACTGTAAAGTAATTAGCCTCTAATTAAAATAAATAAATTTAAATTAAAAAAATTTTCAGAATATACTGAAATTTTATAGAAAACAGGGACCCGGGAAGGTGAGATGCCTTTCTCAAGGTCATTGAAACTTAGGGGCCAGGCTTTCTTTCTTACTGTGCAAGGCTCCCACCATCCTGTACAGCCTTTTAAGTACCTCTCGAATCTGCTGGTGGAGGAGTGTGCCTTTTGTCTGGGATTTGCCACCTGTCCTGCAATAACTGAGCATAGTCTACCATTTTCTAGCTGAGAAGAATGTCTGAGCCAGAAACGGAAGGTGGAGACCTGGCAGGACACTGACCCCAGGACCACAGCACATCTTACATCTTGGCACATCTTACCCCAGCCAAGCATCTTTCCTCTCCTTCCCCAACCATGTCACCCACACTCTCCAAGCGAGAAGACTTGTAGGTTAAGTCGACCCACTGGACAGGCTGGGAGATGCTCCTGGGAGGCCCTGCAGCTTGGAGCTCGGGTTCTTCCATGAGGCAAATTGGAGCTGGAATCTTGGTTTCACCACTTACCTCGCCAAATTTCACTTCTTGTCTACACGATGGGGATTTTGACATCTAATTCACAGGGATAGAGTCTGATGAAGCCTAGAACATGCCTGATGCAGAGCACAGTGGCCACCACCGCCACCGCTGCCCCCATTCCAGCACCCAGAGGCACATAGCTTTGATTGTTCCAGGGGCCCATCACCTGCCTGGGACAGGCCTGCAGCCCTGGACCTCATCTGAGCCTCTGGAAAGCCCACTTACTTTCTTTTACAGACACGTGCCTCTCCTGAACAGAAAAGCATGCACAAATAAAACCCCACCATAAAATTCTCTCATTCTCTTGCCCTCCCAGTTGCCCTCTTGCTGATGTCTGGCAAACACACATTTACAGAAGTTCTATTGTTTTCTGACAGATGGTGTCCTGACCATTGACAGAAACCTTTGTCTCACAAAATAAAACTGCTTGTTTTACAACTCTTCTGATTGAAAGAACTCTTAAATTTGGGTGAGGAAGGATGCCTGTTAGAATCCTCTTCATCTGAGCCAAAAGCTTTTCTTAGATGATGTATTGCCAGGGACACAGGATTGGGTAAATAATTGGACCAGCCAGTGCTTTACAAACATGTTAATTTTATTGAGTAGGCATCAAAGCTTCTCTCCGTGTCAAGTAATGGAGAAGCCGTATCACACAGATTACAGAGCTATTGTTACTTGAAATAATCTTTCATAAAAGAAAGAAATGAAATACAGTTCTTCTATAAAAAGTGCAGTAGTAGTCATTACTGGAAGTTTTCCAAAATGAAAGCAAGATTTACTACATATTGCAAAAATTGGTTTAGTGCTTTAATACTTTACAAAGTAACAACCCAACCACCAAAGACAAGCTCTTACAATGGGTTGCTTCTCCAAGGATGGACCAAGATGGAAAAGAATATTTGCATTGAATTGGAAGCAACACTTGTAGGTAGAAAGGGGCCCAGGACGACTTGGTCAAGGTAACAAGTTTTCTGACCCCTTTCTGCCTCAGTGTTTTCTTTCATCCTTGGTAATAAGTAAACCGGGGAAACAAAGTAATGTATCTCATCCCCAAATCAGTCAAATGAACCTGTGAAAGAAAAAAGGCAGGGAAAGAGACGGAGAAACTACATTCACTTGCCAGGGCACATGGGCGGAAACCAAGCAATTGCACATCCACACCCATTGGTAAATGAGACCACGGTCAGAGCTGAGGGTGAGCGGGGTTCAGGCTCCGAGTGGAGACCCAGGGAAGACCCTTGTGGTTCTAAGGGCTCCGTGGCTGGTGGAGGGCCCGGGGCTTGCTCAGGATGTTGAATGATGACTGGCTCTGGGAGGTGGTGTTTGCCTCCTGGACTCCGGGCCACGGCCCGTCTCCAGCCGTGCTCTAGTTTTGGTCACAAGTTAATGGGACAAGCTGCCCCACCCCCACCTGCCAAATCATCACTCCAAGGCAGGTGTTTGGATTCCATTCCAGGTAGGTGGGAAAAACTGGATGGGCTGCAGGGCTCTCCTGCCTTGGAGACAAATTTGCGAGGTCTGAGGGGGCAGTCCTGGCAAGCTTGCCATCTCTGAGGATTGGCAGGACCACCCCCTCATCCTGCCCCATCTGTCAGGGCAGCAGTGAGAGGAAGCCTGTTTATTTGGCAATTTAAGCAGAGGGACACACCTGTGTGGGCCCACTCACCATCTGCTGGGCAGCTGCCGAGAGAGTGCTATGAGGGAGCTCTTCCCCCCAAAAATGAGGGACCCTAAAGTATGGCACCCAGAGAAATGGCATCAAAACCACAGAAGGGGAAGAAGAGAAGGACAAAGGCTTTTTAACCAGGCCACAGTAGGACAAGGGTCCTATAAGAAGCTTGTAACAGTATTTTGCCAACAACTCTTAGAGGAAAACACATTTGGTCAAAGGACCTAGAAGTAAACGCCAAGGTCAGGTATGTGGGAAGATCAGCCGGGAGAGGACAGATAGTGTGGAAGGGGAGGCCTCCCTCCCCCACCTGCGGGTGGGGCCACCTGGGAGCTGGGCCCAAGGATTTTGTGTTGCTTGGCTCTGCAATGGCTGGGCTGTGCCCCCTGCATCACAGACATACCCATGACTGAGGGGGCAACTGGGGGCCCCCAACTTTGTCAGTACAGTCCCCTTCGTCTCCTTCTTCTGCAGGCCTGCTTCTGGTGACATGACAATGCATCCTGCTAGTGCTCGGGCTGTCTCCCTTTCCTGGCTGAATCATCTGCTGCCACTGAGTTTGCTCTAAGGAAGGAAGGAAGGCCTGTCTCCCTGGAGATACGGAAGGCATGGCGTCCTAAGGACCCATTATAAGGGCCTCTCCAGAATGGTCCAGGCCCACGATGACCTCATGGAGGGGGCATGATCATGAGAGCTGCCCTAGAGGAAACTGTCCCCACCTCGGCCTATCCCAAAGGGTCCTCTGTAAACAGCAGAGTCCCTTCTCTGTGAGGGAGGGCCACCAGGGCAGGCGTTTTTACACGGCATACTTGCCACTATCAGGCCTGGTGCTCACTGCCGCATCTGGTCTTCATGAACCACAGGCTGCCTTATCAGCTAAAATTCTCCCCATTTAGGGGCAAGAATAGACTCTATTTGATAAAGGCTGAAACTGATACTTGTAAGGTTCTTAACAGCTGTCAAATGACTGATTTCATTTCCTTTTTTCAACAAGTATTTCTCCAGCATCCAATATGTATCAGGTGCTGTTGTAGGCACCAGGGGTACAGCAATGAGCAAAACATACCAAAAATTCCTGCCCACATGGAGCTCACATGCTGTGGAGCTGGAGGGAGGCATACAATGAATGAATGAATGGATACTTCACATGCAGCCTTCAAATGGCGATAAATGGGCAGCAGGAGGGTGGGATGTGTTGGCTTATTAAAGAAGTCAGGGAAGGTCTCCTTGAGAGGTGACACTGGTGCAGCCTGGCAGGTAGTGAAGGGTGAGACATGTGCCTGAGAATGGGTGTCAGCGGAGGACATGCCAGGCAGAAGGGCATGTTCTAAGGCCCTGAGGCAGGCTTGGGTCATTGGTGCAGAGGCTGGGGAAGTACGGGGGTGGGAGTGGTCTTTGTAGGGACCTGGTTGTCCCTTCATTTAAAGTCACCTTTCAGTGTCTGTGCTATCATAGACGTTCTCAAGGAACTGGCTCCACTAATTTATCCTCTTTAAAATAAATGGGCTACTTTAGTCTTGAGCATATTCAAGATATGGTAACCCTTATCCTATGTTAAAGAACTGAGTGTGTGTATGTCTATGCGTACCCTTGAGATGTTTTCTTGAAAGAATGAAAAAGGATAAGCAATGGGCACTTTGTGTACACTAATTAGGGTTGGTAGAATTTTGTTTTTGCAATCAAGTAGCAAAACTGAAAATTTCAGCAAATTATTTTGCAAAATACACAGAAATAGTAATATTGCTAACCTTGTTTAGAGATTCTAGTTCCTATGCTATTCCTTGGGTGATGTATGTACCAAGTCAGCCGGGGCAGGGGGGCCTTGGCATCTTGACGCTGCACAAACTACACACACGTTTATTCCCGAGGGGTCCATGGAGGGCAGCCCCCTCTCTCTTCTCTGCTGGGAGAAAGCACTGGTTTGGGGGAACAAAGCCACCAGCAGAACTGTGAACAGACAGTGTGGCACATTGCTCAGAACAATCATGAAACTTTTCTCAACTGAGGGGTGCTTGGGATGAAGAGTCCTAGACTCAGCCCCGTGTCAGCAGACCCATCATTAGAACCATGCTCTAGGGAACCAGGACCCCCACTGGAGAGTGTGACTGAAACAAGAATGAAGCTGGGTGCCCCTCATTACCCTGGAGCCCCCCATCAAAGCAGCCAGCAGCAAAGAGAGTTTACAGTTAGGACTGAAGTGCAAGGTGTGGCCCCGAGGTCTCCAGAGAGCCACCACTTTAAGGCTTTTTCAAAGGGGGCACCTGTTCCCTGGTGTCAGGGGTGCCAATCTCTGCAGGGCCCTTTCCTGAACATGCCTGCGCTCAGGTGACAGCAGAATCAGACTGTGGATGGAGGCAATGTCACAGCAGCCAAGGTCTGATGAGGCAGGGCCTGATGAGCCATGACACATGTTCTCTTCTTATTTATTAGAAGCATTGGAAGAAAGAAAAAGAAAAAAGCACTCGAGGAACTTAATTTGTAAAGTCCACACCACAATGCGGAAAACTGACTCATATCCTAAAGCAGGAAACCGTCCCAAATGCACGTCACTCCACATCTCTTGTAAACATGAAAGACAGAGAATACAACACATGGTTTGGCAAAGCCTTTTTTTTTTTTTTTAACCTCGCACAAATTTCCCACCATTGATGGGTACAGCCCTTTTTTCCTTAACTAACGTGAAATATGTTTTGATCAGTTAAGTTTATTTCTGCAAAATAGTCTGCAAAATAAGCTCATGGTTGCTAAGCAAGTGGGTGAGAATCATGTAGCCATGACCCTGCCTCAAAGACAGTGGGTACTACCAGGAACATTTCACACCCCGAGGTGTGCCCCTCTATCTTGAGTCACTAAATTCCTGATGGTACGCTACCAGAATTAACACATCAAATGACTTTGGAAAACATGAAGTTTGTAAAGTAATACATCCCAACTTTTCGGAACACCACTGGAGCTACTGGGTGGTGATAGGTAAGAAAAAGTCCACGGTAACTTAGTGAATAGAAAGTATTCATTTAAGAGGAAAGGTGCAGTACCGAAATCCAGGAACAGGAAATGAATCGAGCTTTCCATGGAAAAAGGAAGAGACATTCACAGAGTTCCACTTTCAGATCAGATGTGAACACATAGCAGAAAGTGTTTCATCCCCCAGAGTCCACACCGGAGCCCTACCCAACCTAAATTTAGCCCTCCAAGGGGACAACCCCGTGACAATATAAGGGTGCAAAATATTGCTCTGTGGCATATTCTGAAAATAATATAAAAATAATTTCTATAGTACAGTTTAAACTTGGCTTGTAAAATATCAACATAGCATAAAATCTACAAACAGAATACACTTAAAAACGCCTTCCTTTCACAATATATTAGTTTAAAAAAATCATATACCCAGGTCACGCAGATGCAGAAAGTGTGAAGCAAATGACTGAGATAACCTCCACTGGGGTTTAGAAGTATCTGGGGTTCCTTCTGGAATTTTGCTGTCACGTAGAGACATCCAACATTCCCAGAAAGGGAAGGTTGGCCAGACCAGGTTGGAGGGGAAGACAGCTCACAGGTGGGACTGTCTGCGTCGGGGACCTGTGCCCTGGTGGGGCTCATGGCCTTTCTAGAACATAGATTGGCTGTTTTCCTTTTCTCTAGTGCCCCACCCCACTTCCTTTCCCCCCGCTCCACCAAGGGCCCCCAGGTCACAGAAGGACATTAAGGGATCTCTTGACCCACATGTGAAAAACACAGCTGTTTCTAATGGTTCTCGCACAGCCTGATGAATTCATTTGGTCTAAGAGATGTCTGGCCAGGAATGAGGGGTAAAGCTCTTGTGAACACGGAGGGGCTGGACCGTCACATTTAGCGCAACAGTGGGGCCTCTGTTTTTAACACTGTTTAGAGGAAGGATAGATCCAGATCTCTCACAAGAGGAAATGGCTGTTTGTAAACAATGCTGACCAAGGGCATCGTGTCCCCCACCAGGGAGCGACAACCACAGGTGCTCTGCACATGGAGTGGCTAGTGACCACATGGAGAGACAGAGGGTTGTCTACTCTAGGGAGAGAGGAGGAGCCTGGGGGCTAGGGTTGGGGTTGGATCTCAGGCTCTTATTTATGGCACATATGTCAGATGGGGGTTGGGTAGAGGTGACTGAAATTCGAGGAGCTAGAACAGATCACTGGTTTTTTATAATACGTACAAATTACACTGCCTAGCTCTTCCTCTCGTATTACAAATAGACTGTTTTGTAATAGACTGCCTTTTTTTTTCTGTTTTGTTTTAGTTTTTTTTTTTTTTTAACTTGGCGGAGAGCATGAGAAAGATAAAATATTTGCATAGCCAGTTTTGGAAATTTCTGTTTGGCTGTTTTCATGTTAAAAAATTAAAAAACAAACACGAAGTTACTTTCTGCCTTGACTTGCTGTGCCTATGTGTTTGGTTTATGAATGCACAGGGAAGCTCTTTCCAAGCTGGCTGTTCCACCTTCTGTGAGATGCAGGGCAGGAGCCGGCATCTACACGCGAAGCAGTATTTATTTCCTGTGACCTCACAGCTTTGGATGGCAAAGCAGTTGGTCAGCATGATGTGAAGAATCAGTTCAAAAAGCTGCCACAAACCCTCTTGATGAGAGTTTTTTTAAAAACTGCTTTTTTTTTCTTTCAACAAAAGAAACCCCAGTAATATGAGGGTCATGAATGTTAGTGATTACCACACATTGAAAGTATTGTTTAGCATGAAAAGTAAAACTTCCAAAAAATTTAACGTCCTATTTAATAAATAATTTTAAAGAACCACTTATGTAAAACTTGAATAAATGACTGAAAACTCCACCTGCTGTGGATAATTAAAAACAAAAATGAATTACTCACAGGAGATATTCAAATTAGTTTATTATAATAATTCAAACAAGTAAAAAAAAAATCTTTTTTTTTTTTTTTTTTTGCTGCTCTTTATGTCGGGGAAAAGCATCCTTTCTGGAGAAGGAGAAGCTGGCTCCAATGAAGAGATGATCTGCCTCCCGTGTTTTCTTTAGATACACCCCCAGCGAAGCGGGGCACTTTCTCTCTTTCTTGGGATTATTAGAGGCTATTCTAAGGCTCTCACAGGTTTTAAAGGATTCTTTTGCTAGTGAGGATTTCACCCATCATTTCTGTATTTCTTGGAAACAAGGTATTTCCTTAGAGAGGCAGGTTTAACGCCTCAGTGTCCTTGACCAAGAACGGTATTCTCCAGAGGTAATCTTGGAAGGAAGACGCTGCATATTGCTGCTCAGAACAGGGTAGCTAAGGACACATTTTTTTTTTTTTTTTTCCTCAAGAAATGTAAGGAGGCACCAATATAGGGACCGCTCAGGGATGGGGCTGCCCTTAACGTGTTCTGGAGCCACCGTGCGGAGGGGACCCGGACGGGAGCGGCGCGCCTCCACCTGGCTGATCCCAGACAGATGCGGGTGGAGGTCGGGGTGGGCTTCCTTCCCGGCGGCCCTCAGTCCCTGCCCTCTGGAAAGAGGGGCGGGCCGCGTTTCAGGGCGGCCTAGAGGGGGGTTAAACAGTGACCGCAAAGTCAAGTCCTCGCCTCTCTCCTGGGGCACTGATGGTCGCTTCCGAGGGGCCCCTCCGGCGACAGTTCACTGGGGAAGGGTCTTCGAAGGAGAAATGTGAACAGGCTGTCATCTTTGCTCATATATGGGCAACTCCAAATCGTGAGTTCGGAACCTTGCCCTCGGGCCCCACGGTGTCTTTGGAAAGCTCCTGTCACCTGAGCTGCCCCGCACCGGGAGTGACCGCTACACATCACCGCGCCCCGCGAGGTAGCTTGTCCCGTGCCCAGCCTACAGACGCCCGTGGCTTTGATGGCAGTGTGAGTGTCGCTCGAGCCGGGGGCTGTGGGAGGAGGTTTTGCTTATGAGATGGAGCCGCGTCTTCCTAAGGGGCCAGTGAGACCACCAGGGCGCCAGTGGGCGGCCGAGCACCCTGTCCTCCAGGGGCCCCGGAAGGGCACAGGTGGAAGCCCGAGGCAGAGCCGCCACCGCGGTCCCAGGGCCGCGCGTTTGCCTCGAAACCCTGGGTGGCAATGACTGCACGCAGGTGACCGCTACATGGAAGAGGTCAGTCGCCGGGTTAGGGGGAAAAAAAAAAAAAAAAAAAAAAAAAAAAGCATGTAAAACACTCCCTTCTAAAAACAAAGGGCTGCAAATTTCTTTATTTCTCTTATCGAGGAACAAAAATACCCTTGCAATGGCTATTGAGTTTCCACAGGTACGAGGCAGATGCTAGCTAGCACACCCACTTCCAACAGTATGACTTGTTTCCTATCCGTCTACTACCTGAGTGGCATCAGTGTAGGTTCAGGCACCATTAGGAACGTTTGACCAAACACGTACACAGCACGGACAGAGGATCGCCGGCCTCCCGGTGGACCAGGGCGCAGAGGAGACACCGACAACTTGGAGAGGACAGCCCGGCGGTAGGGCCGAGCCGTGCGCTCAGGGCCGGGCCGCGCGCGCCTCGCGCCGCCGCCGCAGCTCCTCGCGGTAGCAGTACGAGCAGTAGTGCTCGGTCTCGGCGCGCCCGTAGAACGCGCAGTTCTCGCGCTGGCAGCGCCTCTGCGCTGGGCCCGCACCCGGGCCTCCCCGGCAGCCCTCACCGTTCGAGCGCGCGGCCGGCGCGTCGGCGTCGGCAAACTCCAGGCCGTCGCGCGCCGCGCCGAAGCCGTTGGTGTAGGTCTGCGACTTGGGCTCGGCCGCGCCCGCCGCCCCGGGCAGGGCTCCTGGGACGGCACGCGCCAGCGACTCTACCGTGTTGACTGTGCGCAAGGCGGCGGCGCGGGCCGGACTGTAGCTCTGTGATGACAGCGAGCGGTTCTGCTGCGGGTACGTGGCGCACGGCCGCAACGCTCCTACAGCTGGGACGCACGGCTCTTCCCGCGCGCCCGCCGCCTGCACGTGAATGACGCTCTGGCGTCCGGGCGCCGGGGGGCTACGGCCGGGTACCGGTCCGCTGGCGCCTACGCGCCGCGTGCTGCCACTGGGGCCTGGGGAAGCCGAACCGCCAGCCGCCGCCCGTGCCGCCCGGGAGCTGGTTCCGGGCCCCGGGCTTGGGCGCTCCTTGAGCTTAAGCACCAGCTGCGTGGGCTGCCCGGCCGGCGGGCCTGGTGAGGCGCGCTCGGGGCCGGGCGCGCCCTCGGCCTCCGGCCTGCGCTGCGGCCGCTTGGCCGTGGAGGCAGCGGCGGCGGCGGCGGCTGCAGCGGCGGCGGCGTCGCGGCGCCGCTGCTCCTGCTCGGCGCTGAAGCGCTCCTGTGCGCTGGTCAGGTAGTAACCGATCATCTCCTCGTGGAACTGGTGCCGGTGGCTGGTGAGCAGCAGGCCGGCGAAGATGAACTTGCGCTCGCCCTGCATGGCAGCGCGCAGGATGTTGAGGCTCAGCTTCACGTCTGTGCTGTACTTCCAGGCGTCGCCGCGGGGCCCGCCGCCCTTGTCGGCCGGCGACGCGCCCGCTGCCTTGTCCGTGGGCGACGGCGTGGTCTTCTCCGAGGGCGACGTACTGGCTGAAGCGCCCGACTCCTCCTTGCTGCCCTTGCGCGCCTTGGCCTTCTTCTCCTTGCCGCGCTCGGGCGCGTCGCCGTGCTTGCCGTTAGCGGAGTTGGCGCGGCTCATCTTGCCGTGCACCAGGCCGCCCAGGCCGCCCATGTTCTTCTTCAGCTTGATGCCCAGTGTCTTGCTGAAACTGCCCAGCTTGTTGGCCACAGAGTCCGCGCGGGTCTTGTCCTTGTCCTTGCGCTGCTTCTCCTTCTCCTTGTCCTTGCCGTTCTTGCCGTTATTGCTGTTGGAGTTGCTGCACACCGAATCTCGGTCCGAGTCCAGCGAGTCGGCCAGGGACTGCACATCTTCCCCCGCGGAGGCTGTCGGGGACTCCGGCTGCGCCAGAGGAGCCTGCAGGGGAGAGGGAGGGCAGGAAAGGGAGGAGGTTAGAGATCAGCCTTCCCCTTGCTGCCGCAGGAGGCAGACCCCGGCCCCTTGGTGTTGCGTCCAGCCTGACTGTCCCAAGCCTGAGCTGTGTCCCAGCCCGAGTCTCTTGATCCTCGATCTGGAGTTGCTGCCTTCACAGCCCTCGTGGGCCCTAAAAAGGGGCCCACAGCCACGTCATGATGTAGTCCAGGCAGCTGGACTCTGGAACCAGACTGCCGCTGACTGTCACTTATGCCATACAGGGTATCAGGGCCTGCATCAGGGAGCCCTGTGAAAACTTGATAGGAGTAAAGGCTGAAGTACAAAAGCACTCTGATCAGTGCCAACTGGTCCTGGGTACTTACTAGCTGTGCGCCGGGCACTGCCCTCCTTGCCTTCTTCATGGAAACTTAGAAACTATTAGTTATGGGCCCCACTTTATGGTTAATTAAACTGATGTCTGGGGAGGGGGCAATTATTTGTAAGCTTTTTAAAAAAAATCCCCTTTCCTGAGATTTCACTACCAGGAAAGTGAGGGCACAAAAACATCAGCCAGATACTTAAAGCGAATCATTCTTAACATCTGGAGGCAGGGCCAGCATGGTCTTACCAGAGGGAGGGGGGCAAGTGGGGCACCAGCCCCCTTTCTCACAGCTCTACCCTCCCAGGGGGGAGAGAACAAGAGGAAGTGCCGAGGAATCGCGCCCGGGTTCCCTGCCTTTTCAAGGACCAACACACAGACTTATAATTAATTCTGCTCCATGGCAGCTCAGCATGTTCCCATCTCGGCAGAGAGAGTTTTGTGTTGTGACTTGTCTATAGATTATTTTGAGGGTGTGTTTATGCCTCTCCTTCTGGAGAAATAAGGGGAGAAAAACTCCCCTAGTTGGAGCGCATGCCTATGCCCAGACCCGCAAGCACAGGGGAGCACAGACACGTGTTTCAGCTGGAGCCGGGGCTTCGCAGGCCATAGGCAGGATGGAGGCCAGCATCTGGGGGCCCCGCGTGGGGGAGGGTGCGCCCTGCCTGCCCACCCCAAGCTGAGAGTGCCTGCTGGTCTGTCTGGCACGTGCCAAGCTCACCCTGGTCTCAGAGGGGATCCGGATCCACGTCACATTCATGTAGCTGTGCAGAAGGTTCAACTTGGCTTCTAGTGACAGGATCAGGCTAGGGAGAGAGGAACAGCAAGTGAGATGCGCCCCAGCCCGCCTGCATGTACCCCTCCTGCCGGCAGGCCAGCCAGCCAGCCAGCTACTAGGAGCAGGGGCGCCTTGCCCAGGTCCTCCCTGAGAAACCCAGCAACAGCCCGCCTCGAATGGCACTGGTAGGGAGAGAGGGGCACAGGGTAGGGTCTTACTGGGCCAGCCGGGCGTTATCATTGTCATCTTTCCCCCACTCCCAGTCCTTCCCGGGGTCCACCGCAAAGTGCAGAGGCAGCAACTTGTGCTCCGAATCCGTCAGGGGGATCACAGCTGGAACACAAAAGAGAGAGACCTGTGCCAGGTGGCCCAGGGTGGGGGCGCAGGCTCGAAGCCCCGGCGTCCCCTAGGGAGGACAGGCAAAGTCCACGGAGTCCAGGTGTTGCTGTGATTAAGGAAACCGGATGGAGTTGTACACAGGACCTCTACGTGGGCAGGAGCCTTAAGGCCCGAGGTTTCAAAACCACCACTAACAGTTTAGAAAATGTCTTTATTGTGGATGCCAAAGAGCAGTCTGGAGACATGATTTGGCCTCGACATGGATCAAAAGGCAGATGCCCTCCTGGGGCAGCAGACAAAAAGAAGCTATTACTGCTTTTGCCCTTTCTACGGACCGGACCCAGGCCAGACAGTGCACTGAGCAAGGTCAATGGGGAGAGGGCTTGAGGACAGGCCCACCCAGCTCTGCCCAGAGAAGGGGAGTGAGGGCTGCCTGCCGTCTGCTCATGCATGAGCTCATTGGGCAGGTCTATCTGTGTGGGACCCACGGAAACAATGGCCTTGGCCACAGGGAGCTCACAGCCTATACTGAGGGCAGGATGAACAGCTGACATACAGCTTCTGCTGTCAGGTGGTAATAGCGCCCTGAGGGTGAACAGCAGCCTGAGGGAGCTTTGGTGAGCTGTTCTGGAGCAGACCACCGAAACTTCTGAGGAGGGAACGTGTAGGTGGACAAGGCGGCGATGTGGAAACAGTGACAGACTTTATTTTCTTGGGCTCCAAAAATCTTCACTGCAGATGGTGACTGCAGCCATGAAATTAAAAGGCCCTTGCTCCTTGGAAGGAAAGCTATGACAAACCTAGACAGAGTATTAAAAAGCAGATACATCACTTTGCTGACAAAGGTCTGTATAGTCAAAGCTATGGTTTTTCCAGTAGTCATGTACGGATGTGAGAGTTGGGCCATAAGGAAGGATGAATGCTGAAGAATTGATACTTTTGAACTGTGGTCCTGGAGAAGACTCTTGAGAGTCTCTTGGACAGCAAGGAAATTAAACCAGTAAATCCTAAAGAAAATCAACCCCGAATATTCATTGGAAGAACTGATGCCGAAGCTGAAGCTTCAATACTTTGGCCACCTGATGCGAAGAGCCACTTCATTGGAAAAGACCCTGATGCTGGGAAAGATCGAAGGCAGGAGGAGAAGGGGGCGACAGAGGATGTGATGGTTGCATGGCATGATCGACTCATGAGTTTGAGCAAACTCTGGGAGATAGTGAAGGACAGGGAAGCCTGGTGTGCTATAGTTCATGGGGTCACAGAGTCGGACACAACTGAGCGACTGAACAAAGCAGTGAGGAGAGACAGGCCCCTTATTGCACAGAGGGACTGATTCATCAAAACATGCCTCAGTCCCCAGGGACCTGAGCCCACTTCAGAAGGGTTGGGGTGGACGCAGGACCTGGGAAGCCGGCCTGCCCAAACGCTGGGGGTGGTATATGTGGGTGCAGGGACCATTGCCCCTTCAGGTGTGACACTCAGACCTGCTGGGGCCTTGGGGCCTCCACAGGGAGGTCTCACCCCCGCTGTCCCACCGGCTTAGGAGGCAGGTGAGGCTGGACTACCATCTAGATGGGGAAGTGGGTTAGAAGCTGACAGCTGGGCAGGGCCCTCCCTGATTCAGGGTTATCCTTGCCTGCTCTGGCCTTGGAACGCCTCTGCCCCACTCCTGTGCTGGTGGCCAGATGTTGCCTGACCCTGATTGAGCACACGAGGCCTCCCAAATGCTGCTTTCCTTTGGCACAGAAAGCCCCATCTTTGAGGACACTGAGTCCCCAGTCGCCACTCTAGGGTGCAGGGGCCCTGATCCTGTCTGGGGTTTACTCTGCCTTCTTACTCCTCTGCACATTCCTTACCCCTACTCCCCAGATGCGGGCCACAAATCTGGTGTCATTTCCCCAAGATTCATGACAAAGGTGTCATGGCAAAAACAGAAAGGCAAATCAATAAGTAACAAATACATAAAATCTAAGACTGAATACCCGTTTAATAGTTGATTTTCTAGTAAGAAACAGGCAGTACTGACTTGGTGCTGCCCTCTAGTGTTAATAAAGACACACACATAGTCTTCTTCCACCCCACCCTCTGCTGCTGCTGCTGCTGCTTCTAAGTCGCTTCAGTCGTGTCCGACTCTGTGCAACCCCAGAGACGGCAGCCCACCAGGCTTCCCCATCCCTGGGATTCTCCAGGCAAGAACACTGGAGTGGGTTGCCATTTCCTAGCCCCCGTTTAAGGGAAACAGGTTTGCTCCAGATTTTCCTTTTCACCTGGATGGGGCTGGGCGGCACTGTGCTCTAGTTTGGGAGGTCAGGGGCAGCTTGGTCTACCTTGGCCACAGACTGTTTGGTCTTGTCTGGTGTGGCTGTGACTCATAGCCGTCCCTCCCAGGGCTGAGCTGTGGAGTAGTCACAATGGTGGGGGCAGAGGCTGCAGGGCTGGTTCAGGACCAGCCTCCCTTGGGTCATACCCAGGAGCTGGTGCCATAGTCCCAAGAGTCACCATGACAACAGAGAGAAGGTTGGCATGGCTTTCCACCCCTGGGTTGGGGCAGGGGGTAGAGGCTCCCTCTGTAGACAGGGCAGGATGGCTTCCTGGAGGGAGAGCTTGGTAAAGGTACCCACCCACTCCACACCCCCATGCAGATGGCCAAACCAGAGTGTTCAAGAAACAGACCCAAGGATTCTATTTTAAATAAGCATTATCCATGGGTCTGCTGCTGCTGCTGCTAAGTCGCTTCAATAGTGTCCAACTCTGTGTGACCCCATAGATGGCAGCCCACGAGGCTCCCCCGTCCCTGGGATTCTCCAGGCAAGAGTAATGGAGTGGGTTGCCATTGCCTTCTCCCTCCATGGGTCTAAAATCAAGCAAATCTGGCAAACATTGTTCTAGAATAATAATCTGTTAGAAGTAATTTCTGTAGGTACAATGTGGACAATTTGGGGTCTGGCTGTCCACCTTCCCAGGGAAGAGGTGCCTTGGGGGCACCTTCCCAGGCCTGGCTATATCTCCCAGCCCCCACCCTAGCGTTAGGAAAGAACACAGGCTTGCTTGCATCTGTGGGGCGTGAGCAGAAGCACTGTGTGAAGCCCTGGGCAGTGTGATGAGGGGTGGGCGGGCCTTCTCCCAACACCCTTCCCACCTTCTAGCCTTCTGATGATGGAGGCCCTGCATCAGGAGTGGGTTCCTGATTCCCCACTTGGAGGGGACCTGCCTGCTCATCAGGAACATCTGTTTTAGGCTTTATTTGCAGGAGAAGCAAACTTGTCACTTGAAACCACTATGACTTTGGCTTATTTGTCAGATAAACCAACTAAAGTAGTATAGCTCTGCAGCCTCCTCAGCTTCCCTACCAAAGGGCCCCTGGGAATTCCTCTACTCAGTAGCTGGGCTGGGATGGACGTCCTGGGCTCCCCACCCTGACCATCCGCCTCCCCCCAAACACAAAAAGCAGAAGGTTGGAATCACCTGTAGGTGCTAGAGCCTGACCACCCAACAGGCTCCTAGCAGCTTCTCAGCCTGGACGTCAGAAGGCATCTTCTGTGCAGAGAGCATAGCTGTGGCCCTCGGGTCAGGGTGGCAGGGCTTAGGAGCCCTACCTGTACAGCCTAGAGGGAGGCCTTGAAAACAGGCCCTCTGTGAGACTCAGGTACTTAAGATGCCTCTGCTTCTCACTTTACACACCTAACTTTTCCCTGTTGGAAGCCTGGGAAGCCTGACCTCACCCAGTGAGAAGGAGACTGATGTGGTGACTTGCCCTCTGGTGGCAAATGTCAGGAACAGCAAATACTTTTCAAAATAAGCCTGTGAATTCCCACCCTCCCCAAGGCCCTTTGAAAAGGCATGCTCCTATCTTTTAACCCCTGCAGAAGGGAATGGCTACCTATTCCAGTATTCTTGCCTGGAGAATTCCATGGACAGAGGAACCAGGTGAACTACAGTTCACAGGGTCACAAAGAGTCAAACACGATTGAGTAACTAATACTTTGGGGGCTTGCCTGGTGGCTCAGAGGGTAAAGAATCTGCCTGCAATGCAGGAGACCTGGGTTGGGTCCCTGGGTCAGGAAGACCTCCTGGAGAAAGGAACAGCTACATACTCCAGTGTTCTTACATGGAGAATTCCCTGGTAACCTGGAAACATATAGGCATCATCTCAAAATAGCCTGGACAAAGTTGGTAACCAAAGCAGCAACCAATTTTCAGTACTTATTTTCGCAAAAAAGAATGGAGACTTCTGGTTTCTTTGAGGGATATAAGAAGGGATATACCACTCGTATAACAACGACAAGCTAGACAAAGTGCAGATTCACAACTTTCCTTTAACCTGTCCAAGAGCTGAAGTCACAGACAACTGGCTAGCCCCAGATAGAAGGAAAGACAGGTGTCTCTGAGGAGGTATGGACATGAGCTTAATTGGGGCAGACTAAGCTAGACCCCAGCTTCCCTGGTGGCTCAGACAGTAAAGCGTCTGCCTGCAATGTGGGAGAGCCAGGTTCGATCCCTGTGTTTGGTAGATCCCCTGGAGAAGGAAGTGGCAACCTACTCTAGTACTGTTGCCTGGAAAATGCCATGGACAGAGCAGCCTGATAGGCTACAGTCCATGGGGTGGGAAAGAGTTGGACACGACTGAGCGACCTCACTTTCACTTTTTTTTCTTTCAGCTGGACCCCACTAAGATTTCAGCTAAAATTGTTAACAAGTTGGTAAAGGAAGGATGTAGACTGGTGGAAAGAATACAGGACCCTAGGGGCCACAGACATAAGGGAAATCCTCAAGCACACACAGCCCTCTCTCTGTGGGACCTGAGCTGGTACTCAGAAAAAGACTGGCCAGTATTCTCACAAAGTGTCCTTCAAAGAGTTCTATACTAAGGAAGAAACTGCAGAGAGTAGGGCAGCACACACCACTGATCTTAGGGCCTTTCTCCAGTAAAGCATGGGGAGGGAGCAGAAAATAGGGAATAAGTCTCTTTTTCTCTGGGGGAGGGGCAGGAATATGTGTTGAGCCCAGAACTACAGCTGGGGGAGGTCACTCCCTCCCCCCAGATCCAGGGACACAGTGCCTGCCTGAGATAGAGGCTTACTCAGAACAAAGAAACAGTACCCTCTCGGCTCTCCCTCCCATACCCAGGCTAAGAAGCTGTGAGGAGTAGCGATCTACTGCTAGAAAAGGGGCCAGGATATGGAGAGAGACCCATGCCAAAGTGAGGCTCAGCATAAAGCATGCAGCAGACAGTGAGAAATACCAGACCCACTACAGACACAAGATCTTACTAGAAGAATCTGAAGCTGGGTAACCAGGGTTTGGATCTAGTCTGATCCAAATTCCATGCAGCAAAACAAAAGGAATCAAAGTGATGTACCTTAGTCTTTATTGCTCTATTCAAGATGGCTGGTTTTCAACAAAATATTTTTGGCAAGAGGAAAGATGAGCGAAAACCAGTCCATTGACAGGTGAAGCCAGGTGAAGGGCAAGATAGACAGGACACAGATGTTTAAACTATAAGACAACGATTTAAAATAACTGATTAATAAGTTGAAGACTCTAAATAGAAAAAGGAGATATCTTGCAGAATTTGATGGTTAATTTCATCAGAGAGAAAAAATCTGTAAGAGTCAAATTGAAATGCTAGAAATAAAAAAAAAAAACACAATTATAAAGAATGACTTTGAGAGGCTGATTAGTAGACTTTGCACACCTGAGGAAAGAGTCTGTGAACAATAAGACAGGTCAACAGATGTTAACTAGATGGCAACAGAAAAAACAAGTTGGGGGTTTGCAGACCAGCACATCCAAGATTGGTGGGGCAATATCAGATACCCCCAAATCTGTGCAAGTGTAATCCCAGAAGGAAAGGAGAGACAGAACAAAACAGAGGAGATATTTAAATAAATAATGGCTGACATTACTTATCTAAATATTTCCCAAACAAATGACAAACCCTACCAGATCCAAGAGGCTAAGAAAAAAGCAAGCAGGCAAACAACAGCAACAAATCTGGATATACATAATACATCCAAACTGCTAAAAACGGAAGACAAAGAGAAAATATTGAAGGCAGCCAAAGGAAAAAGACACATTACATATACAGAAATAATCTAAGGATCACAGCAGACTTCTCATGATTAAACAAGTAAGAAGATAGTGGAGTGACATCTTTTTTTTTTTTACGCTATGGAGTGACATCTTTAATGGGCTGGATGAAAACACCTTGCTAATCCAGAATAGCAAAAGATCCTTAAAACGAAAAACAGAACTGCCATATGATCCAGCAATCCCACTCCTAGGCATATATCCGGAGAAAACCATAACCTGAAAAGATACATGCATCTCAATGCTCATAGCATCATTATTTAGAACAGCTAAGACATAGAAGCAATCTAAATGTCCCCTGACAGATGAATGGATAAAGATATGGTACATATATATAATGGAATATCACTCAGCCATAAAAAGAATATATATATAGCATATGGATGGACCCAGAGATTGTCATACTGAGTGAAGTCAGAGAAAGACAAATATCATATGATATCAATTACATATGGAATATTAAAAAGGGTACAAATGAACTTATCTACAGAACAGAGTTACAGTTGTAGAAAACAAATTTATGGTTACCAGTGGACTGGGGGCGATAAATTGGGAGATTGCGATTGACATAAACATTACTATATACAGAACAGATAACTAATTAGGACCTACTGTATAGCACAGGGAACTCTACTCAATAATCTGGAATGGCCTATATGGAAAAAATGTCTAAAAAAGAGTATATATATATTTTTTTTTTCTCATTCACTTCGCTGTAAACCTGAAACTAACACAAGATTGTAAATTGATTATACTCCAATAAAATTAAATAAAAAATAAAGAAGACAGTAAAAGACAAAAAGGAATAAAGATAGATGGAACAAACAGAAGAGAGCTGGCATTAAATGTGAGTGGTCTAAGGTCAAAACATACTGATTAATAGATGACACTGTCAGGTCGATAAAAAGCAAAACTCATGTATATATTGACTGCAAGAAATCCATTTGAAATATAAAGACATACATAGGTTAAAAGATACTAAGAAGAAAACTGGAGTGACTCCAGTGCAAGTCCTGTTATATACAGAGGAACATTACATAGTGATTCAGTGGTCAATTCTCCATGAAGCTATCACAATCCTACCTGTGTGCACAGGCTTCAGAGGACATGAAGCAAATACTAACAAAACTGAAAGGAGAAAGACACACTAATTATGGTTGGAGACTGCCACTTTTAGGAACCAACAGAACAAGCAGACAAAATCAGCGAAGATATAGAAGACTGAATTACGTCACCAGAGCCCTTGAATTAATGGACATTTATGGAACTCAGCAACAGCAGAACACGCATTCTTTTCAAGATCCCATGGAATATTCACCAAAACAGAACATATTCTTAGCCAACCTTCACAGGTTTAAAAGAAGAGAAATCATAAAAAGTTTGTTCTCAGACCAAAACTAAATAAAAACCCATAACCAAGAAAGACGTTTGGAGAATCTTGAACATACATCTTTTGGAATTTAAACAACATGCTTCTAAATAACCCTGTTGGTCCTTAATCCCTGTCTACCACCATGATGGTTAATTTTATGTATCAACTTGCCTGGACCAAGGGATGGCCAGAGAGCTGGTAAACATAACACCTGGGTGTGTCTGGGGGTCAGTCCTGGAAAAGATTAGCATTTAAATTGGTAGACTGGATACAGAAAACTGCCCTCACCTACATGGGCTGGCATCATACATTCCACGGAGGGCTCAAATAGCACAGAATAGCCAAGGAAAGAGGAACTGGCTCTCTTTGTTTGAGCAGGACATTGATATTCTCCTGCCCTCAGACATCAGTGCTCCTGGTTCTTGGGTGTTCGGACCCAGACTGAATTACACCACAGGCTTTCCTGGTTCTACAGCTCGCAGTTGGCAGACAGCAGAACTTCTTGGGCACCATAATTATGTGAACCAATTCCTATAATAAATCTCCTCTTATATATGTATCTATATGTATCCCATAGGTTCTGTTTCTCTGGAAATCCCTGACTAACAGAACCACTAATATGTTTTCCATCTCTATAATTTTGTCATTTCAAGACTGCTATAGAACTAGAATCATACAGAATGCAGTCTTCGGGGATTGGTTTTTTTTTTTTTCCTTCAGCATAATTCCCTTGAGGTCCACTCAAGTAATTGTATGAATCACAGGCATTCATTTTTATTGTTGAGTATGATTCTGTGAGACAGTATGCACCCAGGAATCATGTACCCAGGAAAGACATTTGGGTTGTTTCCAGTTTTTGGCTATGACAAATAAAGCAGTTTTGTGTACAGGCTTTTGGGTGAACATAACTTCATTTTTCTAGGATAAATGCCCAGGACTGCAAATCTGGGTCATATGGTAAGTGAGGGCTTCCCTGATGGCTCAGTGGTAAAGAAGGGGCCTGCAGTGCAGGAGACCCGGGTTCCACCCCTGGGTCAGGAAGATCCCCTGGAGGAGGGCATGGCAACCCATTCTAGTACTGTTGCCTGGAGAAACCCATGGACAGAGGAGCCTGGTGGGCTGCCGTCCATAGAGTCACACAGTCAGACACAGCTTAAGGTGACTCAGCAGCAGCAGCAGCATGAGAAGTGATGTTTAGTTTTACAAGAAGCCACCAAACTGTTTTCCAGAGTGACTGAACCACTTTAACCTTCCCACCAGCAGTGTAGGAGCAGTCCAATTATTCCACATCCTTCCCAGTACTTGGTGGTGTCAGTTTTTAAGATTTTAGTCATTCTGATAGGTGTTCAGTGATATCTTGTGGTTCTAACGTTGACCAACTTTTCATGGGCTTATTTGTCTTCTCTATCTCCTCTTTGGTAAAATGTCTGTCTGTATCTTTTCCCAGTTTTTGTTTGGATGGTTTGGAGGGTTTTCTTTTTGCTATTGAGTTTTGAGAGTTCTTTGTATATTTTAGATACAAATCCTTTGTTGATATGTGGTTTTCAAATATTTTCTCTCAGTCTGTAACTTGTTTTTCCTTCTTTCCTCCTTCCCTGCCTTCCTCTTTTCCTCCTTCCTTCCTGTCCCCCCGCACCTCTCCCCACCATCTTTGCACAGTAGAGATCCAACCTATTTTTTTCTTTTTTGGATTATGCCAATCCCAAATGACTGCATGCTGTGTGATTCCCATTTTGCAGCATGCTTGAAATGACAAAGTTCTAGAGACACAGAACAGATTAGTGGTTCTATTAGTCACGGATCTCCAGAGACACAGAACAAATAGGACAATATGTAAGAACTCTTTACCTACCTCTAGGTCCACAGTTGGACATTTTACTTTTATTATATGGTCAACTTTAATTTTTGTATAAATGAGGTTTGAGTTTACACTCCTTTTCTTTCTTATGGATTTCCAATTGCTTCCTCATCATTTGTCTGAAAAGACTATCCATCCTCCATTGAATTCATTTGCTTCTCTGTCAAAAATCCTCTCAGTGTATTTGTGTGGGGTTATTTCTGAGTTTCCTATTCTGTTCTACGGATCTCTGTGTCTAACTCTCCGACAATACAGGCACTGTGTCAGGAGCTCCGCGTTTGTTACTTACAGGTCTTGCATCAGCTCCAGGGTTCTTGCTGCGATTCTGTAGAGGAGGACGTGAACCCCGGCGCTGCGTGACTTGCCCCGGCCACAGGCCGGCCTTACTCCACAGTGTGTACTTTTCCTTTCACTGCTGTTGGCACCTTGCCTCCCCCTCCTTTTAAAAAATTATCTGACATCAGTAGACTGTGAGCATCTAATCTTGTTTATTCACTCATTCAACATTTATTAACTGCTCCCCCAGTGTCTTGGTGCTGGAGACGCAAAGATGAGAAAGACAGGACATGTGGCTTTAAGACATCTAGAAATCTGGTCGATGAAGAACCGAACCTGCGTCTCGAGTCCCTTGCATTGCCAAGTGGATTCTTTACCACCGTGCCCCCTGGGAAGCCTGGCAATGAAGAACAGGAGCCTTTGAAAGGTGGTCCTTGTCATCCTCCTCCTCTCCCTGCACCTGATCCCACCGTGGCCTTGGCTCTGGCCCATCAGTGCCCAAGAACAACCTCTGGTGGGCCTGACGCAGAGTTCCCTGGCTGGGTAAGAACCTTGCATCCTTGTGCCTCTGGGAAAAATCAGACTTGCTTTATGAGGATTTGCTTCATGACTCCTCAAGGTGCACAGCAATGGCAGCTCTTTCCCCTCCCTGAATGCCAGGGATGTGGCGAGTTCCTGCCTGATGAGCTGCCTGTGGCCTCACGCTCCAGGCGGCCCACTGGGCTTTGGTCAGGATGCGTTCTTCCCCATAGACCCTTTCCCCAGAAAAACGTCCCCAGAGACAATTCTCTAAGTGGACTTGGGTTGTCAGGAAGCTGTCCATTTTTTTTTCTGGACACAGGTTCTCTCATGCATTAGATGCAACCCTGGGGAACAGTGATGGGGGCTTCTTGGAGAGCAGAAACAGGCTGTCACGCTGCTTGACTACGAGGTTCCTTCCCCATGTCCAGGGGGCAGGACAGGCACCTGGGGCTTTGTCTCCCTCCTCTTCTGCAGGAGGACTGATGAAGGCCATGTCCTGCTCCAACACCACCCATCAGAAGCCTGCAGGTCCACAGGTAGCCTGGGGCAGCCTGAGGGGAGAGACAGCACTTCATATGGAGATGCGGGCTGGGCTGACTCAGTAGTCAGGGAGATGGTGGCTGGGGGACCAGACACCTTGGGGAGGCCTGAAGGAGCCTGTGTCCATGTCTCCTGCCCCCTCAGCTCTCCAGGCCCCAGTTTCCTAGTGAAAGACCCGTGGCCAGTTCTTGCCGTGTAGTTGAGCACAGCTGGCATCCCTTTGGAACTAAGCCCCGGCCTTCAGAGCTGATGTTCCTTGAGGTGGCGCAGGTGTCGGTGGACAACCGGACTCTTGGGCGTTTGATCAGCAAAACTCAGCTCTCTGAACTCATGTCCCCCTGTAAGCCTAGAACAGAACTCACAGCCTTGAAGTTCCACCCACTGCTCCTGGCCACGCGGGGGCTGTTTGAGATGTTTGTGGGTCAAAACCCAGTAATGTTAAAGATGACACCCTCGTCTGGTCCCCAGGCCTTGCGGTGGCCCACACCTCTGGGAGCCACACTCGAGGCTATGGCAGGAGCAGCAGCGGTATGTGGCCAGTGGCCCAGCGAGGCTGCCTGCAGACCACATGGAGAGGCAGCTGGCCTTCCACACCCTTCCTGAGTGTGTCTTTCAGTGGCAAACCACAAACCTAGAAAGTGGCTGAACAGGAAGAAGCCTGACTGCAAAGGGAATGCTAGGAATTTCTAAAGACTTCTTGCTACTGTGAACTTATCTGATTCTTATAATGTCCAGTAACAGGTGGGGTGGTATGTGGTTCCTCTATTATTGTATTTAAACAGGTTCACAGATGGGCCAGTTTGATTAGAAAAAGGTTAATTTATCATTTTAGGTTGCTATATTAACAAAATTATATTATAAAATCCATTTAAATGGAACATTTAATAATATTTATAGCCCTGTTAAGACCAATTTCTACTTAATAGGAAATGAATGCTGTTTATTATAAATCAATCCTATAAGAAAAAGCAGAGTTCGTTGTCAAATAGATTGGAAACGAAATGTCGCATTATATCTGGTTTGGGAAATCATAAAACATAGACTGGCATTTAACTGTGAGCTGTGCATAAAATACAGATTGAAAACAGAGTTCATGACCGCTGTTTTGTCATGAAGGGAGAGGCAGTCTCGGTAAGGTCTGCATTCATGTGTTGAAGTCCTATCCCCCAGGCCTCAGATTGTGACTGTATTTGGAGATGGGGTCTTCAGAGGGGTAATTAAAGAAAAATGAGGTGATTAACGCAGACCCTCATCCACTGTGACTGTTGGTCTTATAAGAAGAGTGGATTAGGACAGAGACACAGCAGAGGAAATCGCGAGAGGACACAGAGATTTGGGGTTACTCTGTCTCTGGAGCCCAGGTCACCTGGAGAGGCTCTGCCTTGCTCGGACCCATGCCTGCAGCCTTGCTGACCCCTGAAGGAAGGAGCCGAACCCCAGGCTCTCACCGTGTGAGGTGTGGGCCATCCAGTACTGTCACCGCCACGAGTGTGCTGTCACAGTGAACACTTGCTGAATGAACCTCCCCGTGGCTCAAGCTGTGCAGCGATACGCAAGAGAGCTGGGGCTCGCCTTCAGCCTGTCCCCCTGACCTAGGGCCAGCTGTCTGTCCCCAGTTCCAGCCCCAGCTCTCGGAGCACCTTGTACCCACGGCAGGCTCTCCAGGCCCTCGACCATACATCCAATGGTCCTGCTCTTTGTTCTGCTGAACCTCCCCAGTGGGATCACCCCTTCCCCTGGAGCAGAGTTATAAGATTAGCCATGTTCCAAACGTCTGCTGGGGTGTGGATTTACAGAGCTTGCAGAATATTACTTTGTAAAAAAAAAATTCACCACCAGCTACAGTGGGTCCCAGGATCCCCACACACGAGCTGCTGAGGGCAGAGAGCTCACAGATACTGATCAGGCCACTGATGGATCTGAACGCAGCATCCGCTGGTCAAGAAGGTGATGATGATGAGCTGAGCCAGACGTAACGAGAAACGTGGCAGGTTCTCATTCATTCCCAAGGGCTTGAGTAACCAGGTATTCTCATTCTGTCTGTATTGGTTTGCTTGGGTGGCCATGATGACGAAAGACGGAGGGGCTTAAACAGCAGCCATTTATTAATAACAGTCTGGAGCCCGGAAGTCTAAGCACAAGGTGTCAGCAGAGTCATTTCTTTCTGAGGCCTCTGTCCTTGGCTTGCAGGTGACTCTCTTCTCTGTGTCCTCTTGCGATTTCCTCTGCTGTGTCTCTGTCCTAATCTACTCTTCTTATAAAACCAACAGTCACAGTGGATGAGGGTCTACGTTAATCACCTCATTTTTCTTTAATGACCCCTCTGAAGACCCCATCTCCAAATACAGTCACAATCTGAGGCCTGGGGGATAGGACTTCAACACATGAATGCAGACCTTACCGAGACTGCCTCTCCCTTCATGACAAGCCAGGGTACCTTAACTCAGACAAAGGACCTGTCATCAGTTCACCGAGGGAATGCAGGATCTGGTCTGATGCTTTCCTGCTATTTACCAGTCTCCAAGGTCACGCGTGGCTCCGAGCTTCCTGCAGAACTGATGAGGAAAACTTTCCGCGAGCGTCATTAAGAGGCCATGGACTGAAGCAACTTCAGTGTGGTACCACTCCTCCCAATGATGGTCCTCACTGTCCACCTCGCCTGTGGGAGCCTCATCCATCGGCCCAGGAGCCCTCCCGACACCACCCCTTGTTTCTTCCAGGACAAGATGCACTAGGATCTTTGTGTGTACTTTCTGTCCCAGATCTGGTCATCCTTTTAGACATGGGAGTTTGGGGTCAAACAGGACCCGCTTGCTGCTGGGGGCTGGGGGCAGGTGCTTGTCTGGAACAAAAGGTGAGGAGGCTGCAGGTGAGGCGGAGTCACCTGGTCATCTCCGACATTCCTGAATGTCCCACCTGCCCCAGGGTGCCTGCCTGTCCCGCACTGCTGAGTGTGTGTGAGAACCAGCCCCCTAACTGCCTGAGCCACCTCGAGCTGGGTTTTGATGACCTGCAGCCAAAGCCGAAGCAGTTCTAACCATCACCAGGGAGTGAATGGAGGGAGGCGTAGCAGGGAAGGGCAGGGAGGAGGAGGATGGTTTCCTCACGACCTTTCCTCTCACTGAGCATCCTTGGTCCTCGTAGGCAAGGTTGCTACATGAGTGGTGACGTCAGAGTCTGTAAAGAGCTTCCTGGGCAGCTCCTGGGGGGCAGAGTGCAACCCAGCCTGAAGGTACAGAGCTGGAGACCTTCTGGAAGGAGGGAGTGAGACGCCCCTCTCCAGGCCGAGGTCTCACTTCAGCAGGATCTGAAGGCTCCTGACTGCTTTGGGGAGGTTGTCCTGGCATAAGCCCAGGGCTCTAGGAGAGAAAAGCTCTGAGCATAAACTCCCTGGTGGCATTTAGATGTCAGAGGCATAGGAATGTGCCATCAAGTCAGTCGCCAGGAGCCAAGCCTGGCTCTGGCTCTCAGCAGGACCACCTACCCAGTCCCTGCCCCCCCTCCTACGGGGGCACAGCCATGGGTGGGATGCATGGCGCTTGTGCCACCCTCACCTGGTCAGCCCCAAACCTGACACCCACGGGCAGTGCATGGCCTGGGAGGAGGGCTGCTCTTCTTTCTGCGCTTAAATAAACTGGATTTTCTCCTAAGGAGCACACCATTGACAGCCTCACGCACCCCTGCTTTTTAGGGGATTGAGAGCCTAACAGCATATGTGGTTTATTTCCAGATGAGGACCCGAGTTGGTGAAGAACCCATTTTTTTTTTTTTTTTTTTTTGCACCTTTGCCCTTCCCTAGATAGGTGGTCATTGCTGGTGAAATAAAGAGGAGAGTCCAGATGCAACTGCCTGGAAACATCACATTCTCTCCCTAATTCATAGCTGGCTCAGTGAATCCCCACCTACCACCTCACCCCCTCCTTCCTCTGATGCACTCATTTCTGAGGTTGCTCCACAGCTGGACAAATGCAAGTGTGGAGCTCAGCCTTTGTTAGTAAGATGCCAACACAGGTACTGGAGGAAGGTGTTTTTCCCAAATAAAATGACTAAGTTTCAAGAAAAGAGCCATTTGGCCCAGCCTGGAATGTGGATGTGATGCTTGGTGCTACAGCATCTATTCTATAACCATGAGGCTGAAATCACATAAGGATGGTGGAACAGGGAGAGGCTGGAGCCTGAGTCCTTGAGGATGTCTAGGGCTAATGCACCAGCCCTGGACCACCTACCTCAGGACTCCCTGTTACAGAAGCAGAGCAGCAACCACCCTTGCAGCTCAATGCTATTCGGAGTCATCTTTTTTTGGGTGCTAACACATGGCTTTCTGTGGTTGCTTCCACTTTCTTGGCCTCATAAAGGCTGAGAAGAGAAGATAAGCCTGTTCCCCAAGCAGATTCCTAATGTTTTTTCAGTTTCTCACCACCATGCCCAACCACCATTCCATCCTAGTGGAACTGCTAGGATCTGGTATTTGTGGAAAGCCGCCGGCAGTCTCTGATGTCAGGCTAGAGGTAGGACAGTACCCCACAGAACTATGGGGTAGACTTCCTCTGGTGATGGCTTCTCGGACACTGTCTGCTCTGTTGCTCCTGCCCACAGCAGATCCTTTCAGGGAGACACTGGGTGGCCAGGAAGGGGGCCAATTGAGGCCTTTAGGTTTATCTTTGAAGGAACATGTATGGATCAGGGGACAGGCCTGATTCTGGGACAGGTGGTACCATTCCCAGGGGTGACTGAGAACTTCCGTGTGTGGAGGGACTATCTCTTGGTGGTAACTTCACAACTAAATGGTGAGGTCCTTACACATGTCCAGTTAGAAAGAGACCAATGGGAAAATGGGTGGAAGAGAAAGGGCAGAGGATGGGGTGGGGGTGAGGAGGGTGAACAAGGGGAGGCAAAGGCGTTCACTCCCAGGGAGGTGGGTGTTACTGCACAACAGAGAAGGGGACAGGCTGGGAGGCACATGGCGCCCCTCGGGCCACACAGTGAGGGCGTGGCAGCGCCCAGGCCCAGTGCCGTTATGCCTCCATGACAGGTGCCTGCGGGGCTGTACCAGCAGCATGCCAGCCACATCCTGCACTGGCACGGCACCTTTGCTCAGCTCCATCTGTCCATTATTTCTAGTTAGAATAATCACTCTCCTGCTGAATGGAGCTGGTGCCTGTCTGGGGCATATACTGCCTTGGACAGAGTGTGGCTTGGTGGGGTTGCCTGTCTCCCCTACAAGGTGGTGAGGGCCCAAGGCAAGGACACCTCATCTTTGGGTCCTTCAAACCTGCAAGCAACAGGTAGTATCACTGAATGGACCCTCAGCTCCAGGCCTGTAGGACCACTGGACTTCAGGCCAATGGGAGAAGCAGGAAGCACGGTTTCGCCTACCAGCACGCACTAGCGAGGGTGGCACAGGGGACGTGTTGGCAGCAACACTTAAAGCCTCAGAGTCTGTAGAGCATTCGTGTTCTCTCCCAATGTGTGAGGGCCTGGTATGCAGCACTGAGGTTACCCAGCCAGTGGGAGCCACTCACATGTGCTGTGCTTCTGCTTGTGCAGTGGTCGTGAGAACTGAATGGGTCAATGTGCAGCCCTGGTCACATGAAGACCGTGGGGGCAGGGACCGCACTGCTACGAGCAGGGAGCCAGCAGGGGGAGCTGTAGGAGCCCACGGCACAGCCCCAGACACCATGCTGGGACCACAGCCCACTTTATGGCAAAGCAAGTTTTCAGAGGTGAAACCACCCGTACCTCTGTGATGCTGCCTGCTAAGCTGTGGAACTCCCCCACATTTGTCCTTTTGTTGATGAGCACCTTCACACTGGCCTGGAAAGCATCCAAAAGCAGCACTAGAAGGCCTGAGAGAAAGCTCAGTGCCTTCTGTGAGGCGGGGACTCAGCTTGGAAGGCCCTGTGACCACGATCTTCCCTTTACCAGAGAGTCTCTGCGAGACCAGATGAGCGGCCTGGACCCCAGTCCTGAGAAAGGGCCCTCATTTTTAAAATTTTGAAATAAAACACAGCCAATTTTATTAAAATTCTCCAAAATTTATACGCAACATGCCGTTTCTACAATGTTTCACCTTGATGTGATGGTTTTATTATTTCATCTTTCTTTTATAGTTTTTTCATTTTTTTCTGTACAGTTCAATAGAAGACTAGAGTTCAGAGCTGCCAGGTTAGGAGCCGCTGACCTACCACTCATGGCTAACATCTGACTTCTAAGGTCTTTTCAATCACTTGCCGGTAGGGTGAGGCTGGGAAAGGGCCCTCTTGTCTCCCAAGAGCCACAGTGAGCCACAAGAGCCGAAAGCCATGAGGGAGGTGCCAGCTCTCACTGGGCCGAAATGCAGAGAGACAACAGGAAAGGCCTAAATGTGGCTACAGTGAGACGTCTGTAACAGCTCAGCAAAAGGACGTGACATCCCTCAGCTGCCTGAAGCCCTGCTTGCCTTCCTTCTGGACTCACATCACCATGGGATGAGCCAGCAGATTTCCTGGGACCATGTCCGATGGCAGGGACCCTGAAATCACTCAGCCTTCCTTCCCTTGGTCGCCTGAGGCCTCTGTCTAACCAGACACAGAAGTGAAAAAGGAAGAGTTCCCCCTTTGTTGCTCAGTTAATCACACATCCATCAGCAGTTAACATTTCAAACAAAATCCCACCATCTCCACAACAGACACATAATGCGCTGACTAAAGACAGGCCCCACACAAGTCTATGTGACTGCGGCTGGGACTGTGCAGTGCACGGCCTGTGGGCCCAGCTTGGTAAGACTTTCTGCAGCACTGAAATGACAGGAAGCTCCCATGTAATGATTTGAATGGAAATATCCATCTTTTGATTCTAAGCTTCCTGCAGAGCAGAGGCTGGCGAACATTGTTCATAAAGCGCTCATTAGTAAGTGGTTTAGTCCCTGCATGCCACACAGTTTCTGACACTGCTTCTCAACTGCTCTAAGGGTACAAAAGCAGTGAAGTCGCTCAGTCGTGTCCAACTCTTTGCGACCCCATGGACTGTAGCCTACCAGGCTCCTCTGTCCATGGGATTTTCCAGGCAATAGTACTGGAGTGGATTGCCATTTCCTTCTCCAAGGGATCTTCCCAACCCAGGGATCGAAGCTGGGTCTCTCGCATCGTAGACAGATGCTTTACCATCTGAGCCACCAGGGAAGTCCTGGTGGCTACTGCTACAAAAGCAGTAGCCACAGATAATTCGCCTTTGAATGAGTGTGCCTATGTTCCAATAAAACCTAATTTACAAAGAAAGTGAGCTATAGTTAGGTGACTGCACTAGAACAGCTTTTAAAAATTACATCTGAGATTAACTACATCCATATAAAATATGCGTAGAAGTGAAGGGAACCACAGTAAAGGCTAGATAAGGGTGACAGAATTATTAACTTCATCATATTTTAAAGTGATTCAGTTATATATATTCTTTTTCTGATTCTTTGCCCTTAGAGGTTATTAGAAAATATTGAGTACAGTGCTATACAGCAGGTCCTCGTTTATTTTATATATAGTAGTGCGTATTTCCTAATTTATCCTTCCCCACTTCTCCCTTTGGTGACCATAAGTTTGTTTTCTCTGTCTGTAAGCCTGTTTCTCTCTTGTAAATAAGTTCATTTGTGTCTTTCTTTAGATTCCTCGTGTGATATCACATGATATGTCTTTCTCTGACTTACTTCACTTAGTATGATAATCTAAGCTTTTTAGTATGATCATCTATGATAATGATCATCTAAATCCATTCCATCCATGTTGCTGCAAATGGCATTATTTTCAATGATATTTTTTGCATGCATACGGTAGTTTTAGGCAAAACCCATCACTGCTGAGTGCCCTTCTCAAGGGAGGGCTCCACATCCCACCTCCTGCCCTCCTGGCCCCTCTGTCCCCGCCACTGTCAAGTGGCAGCAGGCTTACCTTGTTCTCTCTGCTGGTCTCTCTGCTCCATGGACACAAGGGCAGAGAAATGCGCTTGGTCGTAGGCAAGAACCAGAGGTGAGCAGTGGCATCTGTTGGGAGGTACCTCCAAAGGCAGGTAAATCCCTCCGAAGGGGATTGGAGCGAACGCTGCAGACACAAACAAAGGTGAGGAGGGCACTTGGAGCTGGAGGGGGCACGGACAGCAGCCCTCACCAACCTGGGGGAGGTGACAGGGCAGAGGGAACGGAGGGTGGGCTCAGGCTGCAGCCCTGGGTGCTGGCATCACCCATCATCCACTCGGCAGTAGAGGGGCCTCCTCCCACCCAGCAGGAGCTCCCTGGGAGCCAGGTGTTGCTCAGCCCACAATGGATTAGGAAGCCCAGCTCACAGGGGCCAGGATCATTAGACCCCTAGTCCTGTGCCTGACAGGGCACCCTCCCCAACCTGCCTCCCTGGGCAGCGTCCTCCTGGCTTGTTTGTCCTGGTGCCTTGTCAGGCTGTGCCCTGGGAACAAGAGGACCAGGGCTGAGGGGACTCTGCTGTGACCTGCTGGGCCTGCCTGCAGCCCTGAGGCCTGCTCAGGTGACCAAAACACCTGCCCCAGGTGGTCAGCCAGGACGTGCACTAACGGCTACCTGGAAACCTGTGTTTTCCTGTGTTCACAAAAGCACCTGCACACAGAACAACATCTGTGCTGCGCCAGAGCCTGTCTGTTCTGGGTTTTGAGAAACTCAATGAGAGCAGTCCAGGCCCAAGTCCTAAGTAAGATGGGAAATGAGAGATGGGGATTGGCTCCTTTAGCAACTGGGACGTAATCTTGTTCATTTCCTTACCAAAAGGGGGGAAAGGCCTAAATTCTTACTGAGATACAGTAAATACTAGAAATACATGCCCTGATATGGCCTCTACTTTTTAATCACAAAAGACCTTGTCTCTTGGCCTTGGAGTCAGTGACTCACTGCCCTCCTTTGAGTGAAAGGAAAGGACAGTCGACCTCAGGGATGACTTTGATGAGCTCAGGATTCCTCCCCCACCCTTCCTCTCTCTGTTGAGAGGCAAGGTGGGTCCAACCTTTGAGAGGGCTACAGGACAAGGGAAGGAAGTGTGGACCCAGCCCTTGGGATCTGACGAGTATAGGGACCCTGATGCGAGGCCTGGCTCTGCACCCAAAGGCTGCGGACCTCGGCAGGCCTGTGTCACTGGAAGTGACCAAAGCACCCCAGGCCCCTGCCCTCTGTGGTTATACCAGCCACGAGAGGCAGGGCACTTGCACTGGAATGACCCTTCTGGTCCCTTCTCTTCAGAGAGCCCATAGGTGGTATCCTGTGGGCTCTAGGAGAAAGGCTGGAGGGAGAACATGCCTGGAGCCCTCCCTCCCTGGGTCGATCCTGCTTCCTCCAAGGCTTCAGCCAGGGGTAGGGGCACGTTGTGTGGCCTCTCTGGGCTTCGGGCTTCTTGTCTAAAAAGTGGGAGGCAGTGTCCACCCTGGGAAGTACTGGCCTGGCCAAGGGAGAGGGGGTGTGAAGTAGGTACCAACCCTAGAAAGCCCTCCATCCCTTCCTCCTTCTTCCCAGCTCTGGTCCCATCACAACCTTTTGGGTGACTTTGCACTTTACGCCTTTCTTGTTTCTTCTTTAAAACATGTAATGGGGGCAGGAGGGGACTGGGGTGGCAGAGTGGCCCTGGGACAAGTCTGGCACTACTGGAGGGCATGGGCAACTGGCGGGGCCAGGAGCCCCTTGGGGTTCATCCTGACCCCCTACTCAGCCAGATTTCTCTTGCCATCAAAACACAGGGTGGATGGACAGCCAAGAGTAATCCCTCCTGGGAACTCCCTGAAAGTTCAATGGTTAGGACTCTGGGCTTTTACTGGCAAGGCCCCAGTTTCAATCCCTGGTCAGGGAACTAAGATGCCACAAGTTGAGTGGTGTGGCCAAAAAAAGATAAAAGAAGAGTAAACCCCTCCCCCCTCCCCCCTCCCTGCATGGGGAGGAAAAAGAAACATGGAGTTGAGGAGAAATAATAAAGGCTTTGTTCAGGCAAAGCAAGGTTCTGTGTCTTTCTGGAGGCTCAGCCGTTATGTTCAACGGTCCCTTCCTTATTTGGGATGCTACACTTTCTGGGTGATGAATAAAACACATCCATTTCATTATGGGTAAACTTACCTTCCCCACCTGAGTCCCTCAGCATCGTATCTGCTACGACGACGATGGGCCTCCTTAATATGTGGGCGAGGACGAAACGTGGAACTCCTCCAGACTCTCGTACACAGGGTCTTCGGCGTTGTCCATGCTGGGGACACAGTGAAGCAAGCCTGTCACTGGACCAAGTCAGGAGGGAGAGCAGCGGATGGAACACCCTTCCTTGCACAGACCCTGGCCATCTCGGCCATCTGAAGTCATCTGTGGCCACCTCCCTCCACACCACTTGATGGCAGCAAGCACACTGGACCCAGCCCTCCACCCCTACCCTGGCTGGGTGGTCTCAGGACAGAAGCTGAGGCAGAGAACCTGGCAACGTGGAAGCTGAGCCCCCTTTAAGACACAGTCTCCCTGGTGCAGAGGCGTCCTGCTCAGAGTGGGTGGCCACATGGGGGCTGGTTCTCTGGGGGGTTGAGGAGGAATGGAGGCTCTCCCTTGGGCTCATGCCCACATCCAGCAGCTTAGGCTGAAGCTTTACCCTCAGGACAGCAGGTATGCTTGGGTACATTTGATGGGCTGCTGCGAGCACTGCTACCAAGATCTGTGGGCCTTTCTAGGGAATACCCCGACTGAAGAGGGCGGTGAGAAGTCTTCCTTGAGTGAAGTGGAGGGAGTGACAGATTGCCCAACCAAGCCACTTAGACTTTCCTCAGCCTGTCCCCTGGCTCTTGTCTGAGGCTCAGGGAGAGGGCAGGCTCCAAAATCTGCATCACTTAGGACTCTAGGACATGGGCAGAGGACTGTAGCCTTGATATCCTCAACAACCAGGCTGCCCCAAAGGGAAGAAGCATGGAGAGGGGAGAGCCAGTGCCCCCAGCTTGATGGGGCCTCTGGGGCACTTGAAGGTAGAGGGTGCTCTGAATTAACTGAGGATGATCTCTGATGACTGGAGTAGGTGGGGGTCAGAGTTAGCAAGTGTGACCCACTTGAGGATTCCAGGGTGGGGCTGTCCGGGGTGTGCACAGCCTGTGGTCAACTGCTTGAGTGGCTTCTAGAACAAAGGCTCTGCATCCCCGGAGATGCCTCACAATCACCTTGGAGTTTTGTTGTTATTGCACCTATGGCTTTTTCTGTTCTTTTTTTTTTTTTTTTTTTTTGGTGATTCAATATACTTTAATACTTAAAAAAATGGCAATACCCAAAAGCTCACAAAAAAGTTGTAAAATATAAATAATTTTTTTCCCCTTCTGGACCATTTGAAAGTAAATTATCAGCCTGAAATCCCATCACCCTGGTAGAACTTTGTGTGCATTTCCTGTGAACAAGGTTACGTTTCTATGATACATTCTCCTGTGTCACCACCAGACTCTGGAATTCATCTAATCACTAATGCACTGATGCACGTGGTCACAGTTAAAGACCCTAGTCACCATATGCCAGCTGCCCCAGCAATGCCTTTGAAAGAAAAGTTCCAGCTCTGGACGGTGTGCTGTATTCATCTGTAGTGTCTCTTTAGCTTGCCTCTGAAGCTCTGTCTTCAGTTTGGAACATTCCTCAGGGTACTTGACTTCTAGGACCTGGGCTGTTTTGAAGACCACAGGCCTGGTATTGTGTAGAATGTTCATTTATTGTTGTTTAGTCACTAAGTCATGTCTGACTCTTTGTGACCCCATGGACTGCAGCATGCAAGGCTTCCCTGTCGTTTGCTATCTCCTGGAGTTTGCTCAAACTCATGTCCTTTGAGTCAGTGATGCATTCAACCATCTCATCCTCTGTCACCCACTTCTGCTCCTGCCCTCAATCTTTCCCAGCATCCGAGTCTTTTCCAGTGAGTTGGCTCTTCGCATCAGGTGGCCAATGTATTGGAGCTTCAGCTTCAGCATCAGTCCTTCCAATGAATATTCAGAGTTGATTTCCTTTAGGATTGACTTCTTTGATCTCCCTGCTGTCCAAGGGACTCTCAAGAGTCTTCTCTGGCACCACAGTTCAAAAGCACCAATTCTTTTGTGCTCAGCCTTTTTTATGGTCCAACTCTCATATCCGTATGTGACTACTGGAAAAACCACAGCTTTGACTAGACGGACCTTTGTTGGCAAAGTAATGTCTCTGCTTTTTAATATGCTGTCTAGGTTGGTCATAACTTTTCTTCCAAGGAGCAAGTGTCTTTTATTCATAACTGTAGTCACCATCTGCAGTGATCTTGGAGCCCAAGAAAATAAAATCTGCCTCTGTCTCCACTTTTTTCTCCCTCTATTTGCCATGAAGTGATGGGACCAGATGCCGTGATCTTAGTTTTCTGAATGTTGAGTTTTAAGCCAGTTTTCTCACTCTCCTCTTTCACTTTCATCAAGAGGCTCTTTAATTCTCCTTCACTTTCTGCCATAAGGGTGGTATCATCTGCACATCTGAGGTTGTTGATATTTCTCCCAGCAATCTTGATGTCTGTGGTCTGGTTTTGTATTTTCTCACAATCAGAGCAGACTGGCTTATGACGCACCCTTTTAGTGGTTTTAGAGCTGCTGACTTCCCATCCATAATTAATAAGCATTTTATGGGAAGGAACTTGGAACCTATAGACACATTCCACTCCTCACCAAGTCTTAATACCATTTATTGATATCAGTTTGGATTCTCGGCTTTTATTTGATTCAGTGAGTTATAACCCATCAGTGTGGTTATTCTGATGCTCAGATACCCACCTGGTCATTGGAGCTCTTTCAAGTGGGATCTATGGCTATGTGACAGCCCCGTCACTATTTAGAGCACATCCTTGCTTTTCAGCAGAAGGAGGTAGTCCAGGTTGCAAACTAAAAATGCTGCCTGCCGTATCAGTACACAAAGGGTGTTGCAGCCATCAGTCATTATAGCTGCCCCAACAGTGAGCCCTGAGGAAACTCAGGATGAGAGCAGGATGCCCCCCAACACCATCTAGCAGCCAGCTGCTGCAGCCACCCGCCTCTTCCTGACGGTACACCCCGAGTGGACTCAGGACGAGAAAACACAGGATCCTGGCCCTGGAGAGCTGAGGTGCACATCAGAGCGATCAGTGAGCCCAGACTCTTGCATCTCCCCCCGCTCCCCACACACAAAAGCACTCAATTCCTTAACGTGGAATGTTTGGTAATCTTTTGATGTTCTGACTACTTGGTCTTTGTTACAAAAAATGCCTGTCCTGGTTCACCTATTTCCCTCTTAGAGCAATCTCTTCGAGCTATCTGAGGGGCTGTGTCCCAGGTTTAAGTCCTCAGCTTTGTCCACCGAATAAAAACATCACTCTCAACTTTTAGGTTGTGTATATTTTTCAGGCAAGAAGATTCATCTTATATCTCTTCTGCCTCAGCCCTGTATTTAGCCATTTCTATTTTTTTTTTCCCCAAATGGTGGATAATGGTATTTAGAAGCCAAAATATGATTATTGCTAATGTCACTTCCCCTAGACTTGGTAAATAGAGCTGGGAGACGTGTGTGTGTTTGTACCCTCACAGGAGTACACAAACATTTCCATCTGTCATCTATCTATCCATGTATTATACATCTATCTATCCATTATCTATTTACCTATCTATCATCTACCTATCCATCCATCCATTACCTATCTAGCTGAAACTTTGAGTCCCCTGATACCGCCCATTCCAATCTAACACTCCAGAGTTCATTCTACTTCTAACTCCTTTCTCCAAATCTCCACCAGTGATGTTGCCCTTCCCCTGAGTTGCCCTCTTCACTCCATCTGGCTCTGACACCCTGGCCTTGGTCCTCTGTGTCCTGCCACCCTGCACCCTGCCCACTGCAGATGCCCATCTTGCTTTGATGAACCTTATGGATTTAGGACTGAATTTTTCAGGGAAGGAAGGGACGCAAAAGAGGAGCACGTTAAAACATACACATGCCGAGTCTAACACAATGCCACACGCATATCCATGCATGCATGCATGCTTCCATCCATCCATGAACACATGCATTCATCCTTCTGTTCATTCACCTGTCCATCCACCCACCCACCTGTCTGCCCATCCATCCCAGATCTGTGCTAGGGTTGGGGCATGTGGTTGCTCCACATACATCTGCAAGTCTCATAGCTGGACACAGACAGCAGTGATGGGGGTGCAAGCCCAACTGGAGGAGAGTTATGGAGATGAGACTAGAGCAGAGCAAATCCTGTTTTGGTGTTGAACATGAGAGCCAAAGGTCAACTGTGACTCTGCTCAGTGGCCCAGAGGGCGGAAGAAAGGGTCCCAGCTCCACCCTGGGGGCAGCCGGAGAATCTCTAAGTCCTTCCCTACTTGCTCCGGCTCCTTGCTCCCAGGGCACAGGGAGCAGGTTTGAACTGGGGGTGGGTCCTCATTCTGTGCTCTCCCCTCAACACCCTTGCATGCCCTTGTGCTTCTGGAGCCTCAGCAAATATTCCTGCTCATTGGATGCAGGCTGGGAATTTGGCTTGATGACTCCTCAGGCTCCTCTGAGGTGCAAATGGGCAAACAGGAGAAGACTTTGGAACAGTGACCTGTGCGTGTGAGTTACTGTGACTGAGCCTGCTGGTAGAAATCAGCTCCAGCAAAGCCAGTCCTGAATATTCACGTCCACTTCTCATCCCAAGACTTCACATCAACTTCCTGTGAGTTTACTGAGCTGGGGTTGTAAACAGAATCTTGCCTCTGGGAAAAGACACCTAACATCCCTAAAACACTTAGTTATTGGTTAAGAAGACTAATGTGCAATGTAACTGCTTCATCCTCACACCTGGGTGTGTCTGAGAGCTTCCTCACAGGCCCTAGGCCACAACAAATGTGTTCCCTTTACTTCAGTGTGTACCTGGGGAGGGGGGATCAGGAGCACAGGGACACCCACCCACCAGTGAAAACCCCCTGAGAAAGATGGGTTCCCTCAGCAGAGGCGGTGGGACCAAGACGCAAGGATGGTGGAGTGAGTCCAGATGGCACTGAAGCTGGTGGCAGGAATGAAAAGGTACAGTGCAGATTCGGGGGTGGCCTAAATGGCAGTAACAGCCTTAGAGGACATCCCAGCAAGAGCCCATGTCATGGACAAGGAATCCAGTCTGGGCAGCCAGTGGGGTCTTGCCCAAGGGCAGTCACCCGGCTACACAGAGGGGCAGCTTGGGTGCAGGCCCCCCCAGGACATGTTCCCTATTGCCCTCCCCAAGGTGCGGTGTCCACACCTCCTATCTTGCTCAGGGAAGTCCTGCTTTATGGGTCACCAATGGCCGGTGGCCACTCTCACTCTCCACAATGTACCAATTTAGACAAGTTGTATAGTCACCCCAGCCATGGTGATTCTCCTTGTGACATAGTTATCAGTATCCTGTGTACCCTCTCATCTGAAAATAAAAGCATCCATGGATGGGCCTAGAGATGATAATACTAAGTCAAGTCAAGTCAGACAGAGAAAGACAAATACCATATGATATCACTTATCTGTGGAATCTAAAAAATTGATACAAATGAACTTGTTACAAAACAGAAACAGACCCACAGACATAGGAAACAAACTTATGGTTGCCAAAGGGGAAAGGTATTGGAAGGGATAAATTTGGAGTTTGGGACGAGCAGATACACACTACTATATATAAAAATATAAACAACAAAGTCCTACGATATAGCACAGGAAACTATACTTAGTATCTTATAATCCTGTAATGGAAAAGAATCTGAAAAAGAATATGTATATACGTGCAATCGAATCACTTTGCTGTACACCTGAAATCAATACAATATTGTAAATCAACTATATTTCAATAAAAACTTAAAAAATACAAGCACATATGTGTTTGTGTGTGCATACACACATATACAGGACTATGAATATATGTGCATATTTAGCTTCTACATAAAACCCTCCCCACCACCTCTAGGTGAAAGGCAGGGTACCCCATGGACTTTGCCGACCCTTGCTTTTCCTAAGGGTCATCCAGAGAGGCCTCTGCCGTAGTATGCGGTCTCCTCCCCTCCCATAGCTGCACAGCACTCGTTATGCATGTGTCAGTGAAAACACTGTTGCCTGTCATGTCCGTAAGCAGAGGATGTCGCAGCCACCAAACCATCACCTTACAGCTGCCTGGATGGCGAACTCGGAGGGAACTCAGGATGCCCACCATCAAACCAACAGACGCTGCAGCCACCCACGATGGTGCACCCGGAGGACACGAAGGATGAGAAAGCCCAGGATACTGGCCCCGGGTAGCTGAGGTGCATATCAAAGGAATAATTTTAGGGAGCCCAGACTCTTGCACTTTCCCAATGCACGGAAAAGCACTGTACTTCTTAACTTCAGATGTCTGATTTTCCTTAATTAACTGTAATCTTCTGATGCTCTGACTACTTGGTCTGTGTTGTAAAAACTCCCACATGGCTCTTCCCTTACCTTTTTGGAGCAGTCCTTTGAGCTATCTGAGAGGCTACCTCCTGGGCTTAAGCCCTCAGTTTTGTCTGCCAGATAAAACATAATTCTCAATGTTTGCACTGTGCATTTTCTTCAGTTGACACGTATGTGTCACTGGCAGCATCTCTGCCACTGGTGGGGCTTGACACCTTCTCCTGGGCAGGTTTGGAGCCATGAGGACATTTTTGATGAGCTGACACATAGGTGGAGAGGAAGCTGGATGGGGAGTCAGCCTGAGGGGCTCACAGGGGCTGAGGCCAGCCAGTGCCCTGAGGTGGGCCTCTGTATCTGGTCAGGGACCGTGTCTGCCCAGATGGGCAGCTTTTCAAAAAGATTTCTTAAGGCACAACAGTGCAGGCAGCCAGGACCTTGCTAAGAGTTATGGTCTGGGGATCTAGGACGGAAGGATGGTGGCACTCTGAAGGGACCAAGAGGGTCTCGGGATCTGACAAAGAGCTTCTCAACAGTGGCCAAGGCCTAGGGGTGAGGACTCATCTCACTGCCTAAAATGAAGAAGCTGGGGTCATCTGTGTGACAAATACTTCCTGAGTGCCTGCTATAGGTATAGCACCGTTGCTAGGTGTGTGTATGTGGGTGTTCATGTGTGCACATGTATGCAGGGCTAGGTGGCAGAGACAGACAATTAACAGATGATGAAACAAGAAAAAGTATCAGATGTTAATAAGCATGGTGGTAAATGGGGGCTTCTTTAAATAGGAAGGTCAGAGAAGGCTCCTGACAGATGAAGCGACAGCTTCAATCATATTTTCAATAAGCAATGTCTTTAAAAATTTTGAATGGATTCCACATTTGCAAATGTGAGAACTCATTAGGTGAACAGTCTTCCTGCTTGGTTCACTGACAGAAGTCACAGAATCTTGAGGAATATTTGTAAGAATGCCTCCTTTCCCACAACAGGCCAAGCCCTGACCCCAGAGTGCCAGTCTGAGGGGTGAGTACCTCCCAGCAGCAGCATGCCACTCAGGTTTCCTTAAAAGACTGAATTAAGGGACTTCCCTGGTGGTCCAGTGGCTAGGACTCCGTGCTCGCAATGCAGGAAGCCTGGGTTTGATCCCTGATCAGGGAACTAGATCCCATAAGCCACAACTAAAGATCCTGCGTGCCACATCTAAGACCTGGTGCAGCCAAATAAAAATAAATGTAAAAAAGACTGACAAGTTCATATCTCTGAGACTGTATATTAGGAAACCATTTAAGAGTCTAGCTATTTCTGAAAAAGCCCAATAAAAAATAAAAGTAGCAAACCTACTATGAAATTATGTAGCACAGCAATGAAATTGTGGGAAGTCAGTTGCACAATGAGCAGCACACTGGGGCGATGCAGGCCTGGGACGTCAGTCACTCAGTGGGGGCTGCCCAAGAGTCCTCGAAAAGGTCCCCCTCTCTGTCTCATTTTCTCTTTGTTCTAACAGCCTCTCAGGCTCCATAACCTGTCTCATCCAATGGAGAAAAAGTAAGCTATTGCTTTATAAAAGGTTAAAGAACAAAATTGATTATTTTCATCACAAATTCCAGGATAAGTTGTTGATTCTTGCTCTTCATGCCTGATTAGGATCATTTGCATGATTGTGCATCAGGATGTTCTGATTTGATAAGAGGGTGGGTTTATGTTGGCAATCAGGTTCAAGTTCAAATCCTGGCTCTGTCCCTTCTGGGCTGAGGGATGCTGAGAACTAATTTCCTGAATTTGTTTTCTGCCATTGGAGATGATAATGATAGCTTCACAGCCCTGCTCGATACAGATCATATTGTAACACGTGTGTGCTCAGTAGATGACATGGCTCTAATTCCTGTCAGACGCTGCTGTCCTTCCCCATCTCCAGTGAATCTTGATCCCCTAGGAAAGCCAGCCTTCCCTGCTCCAGATCCCAGTCAAAGGCTGTGTGGGAGAATGGTGTGAGCACTCATCCCAAGAGGGCTGGCCTTTGCTCCCTGGCTCCTAACAGGTCAAGTCTGGGCACTGGTGTCACGGGCCCCAGGCAGGAATGTCTCCCCTGGGGTGTGTGTGGAGGCACAAGCGCTCAGCACCACACCTGCTGGTCCAGGATCTGGTTCTGTTGGTACACGCAGCCCCATTTGGCCAGCACTGAGCTAGGGTTTGGAAGAGAATCAAAAAGAAGGATTGGGTTGGCTGCACCAATAGGATGTTGCACTGGGAAGGAGAGACAATATAAAACATACATGAGCCCTTTGTGAGCAGGGGCGCTGGACAGGGCTAGGTGTACAGCAGCACATTATGGCTGGAGGACAGAAAAGGGAGTCCCAGGGAACAAGAAAGTACCTGGAAGATTATAAAGCAGGAAGGACTTCAGAAAACAATCCCATAAGGTTGTTTATGAACTCCTGGACTCCCCTTTCTTCAACTCTGGGCTGGGTGATTATCGATCTGATCTGCCCTAATCAGTACACCAAAGGCTCTGAGGACTTACTGAATGTCCCCTGCCCAGGTTCAGTTCAGTTGAGTTCAGTTCAGTCCAGTTCAGTCGCTCAGTTGTGTCCGACTCTTTGCAACCCCATGAATCGCAGCACACCAGGCCTCCCTGTCCATCACCAACTCCCGGAGTTCACTCAGACCCACGTCCATTGAGTCAGTGATGCCATCCAGCCATCTCATCCTCTGTTGTCCCCTTCTCCTCCTGCCCCCAATCCCTCCCAGCATCAGAGTCTTTTCCTGAGTCAACTCTTCGCATGAGGTGGCCAAAGTACTGGAGTTTCAGCTTTAGCATCATTCCTTCCAAAGAATACCCAGGGCTGATCTCCTTTAAAATGGACTGGTTGGATCTCCTTGCAGTCCAAGGGACTCTCAGGAGTCTTCTTCAACACCACAGTTCAAAAGCCTGCCCAGGTTACAGACTGTGTAATGTGTGGCTTAGGCAAATAGGACAGCAAAGGCTTTGAAAACCACAGCCCAGAGAAGGCAGGTTGAAATTTACAGCATGAACCTACATGCTTAACATGAAAAGTCAAGATTTTTCATAGATTATTAACAAGACTCAGAGTCTTGTAATATCCAAAATGTCCAGGATGCAATCCAAATGTACTTGACACCTGAAGAACCACAAAAAATCTCAATTTTCCCAAGGAAGAGAATGATCAAAAGACTACCAACGCTGAGTTGGTGGATGTCAGAATTATCTGACAAACATTTTAAAGAAGTTATTGTGAAAATGCTCCAATCAGTGATGGAAATGTTAGAAATTAAATATACAGTAACTGGAAGAAAAAATTCAGAGCGGACTCAATAGCGGATTGGGGATGAGAGAGAATGAGTCAGTAAATTTGAAGACAGATCAACAGATGACCCAATCTGAAGAAGAGGGAGAAGAAAAGATTGACAAAAGGAGAATTTCAGTGACTTCAGACAGTACCAAAAGTGTAATACTCATGTCATCAGAGTTCCAGAAGGAGAAAGAGTACACAGCCCCTAAAAAGGGGAAAAAAAAACTTAAAGAGATAATGACTGCAAGCTTCCTAAACTGGGTAACACTTCAGACCTATCGATTTAAGAAGCTCAGAGAACTAAGGAGGATACACCTAAAGAAAGCCCTGCCAGACACAACAAAATCAAATTGTTGAAACCTAAGGATGGAGGAAAATTGCTGAAAGCATCCAGATGAAAAGTGATACACTGAACAGGGGAACAGTAATTCAGTGACTTGTAGATTTCTCATCAGGAACTACCGGAGAAGAAGGGGAAACGAGATTTTTAAAGTGCTGCAAGAAAAGGATGGTAAACTACTGATAGAATTCTATATCCGTTAAAAATATCCTTTAGGTGTAAAAGGTGAAATAAACATATTCTCAGAAGAATTAGTAATGGAACTCACAACCAGAAAATCTCCCTCAAAATTAAAAGAAAATGTCTGGATTGAAAGAAAATGATACCAGAAAAATGTTGGAACATCAGAAATGAAGGAAGCACAACAGAAATAGTCATGATTTGCATACATATAATAGAGTATCCTTTTCCTCTTGAGTTCTTTAATATATATTTGAAGATCCACATTAAAAATATTATATTGGCTGATGGGGTATTTAAAGTATGTAGATGAAATACATAAGAAAACTATACCATAAAGGAGAGAATAAGGGAGCTATTTGGTAGCAAGGATTTTGAATTGCACTTGAATTCCAAAAGGAATTGCTTAAAATATGTATATTGTAATTACTTGAGCCACCACTTAAAAACTCTATGAAAAGATGTTAAAATCATAAAAATTAAATTAAAATAGAATCTTAAAAATTCAAATAACTGAAACAAGGAAAGGGGAACAGAGGAACAAAAAACACAATGGGAAAAAGCAAACAAATAATAAAACAGGGGACCAAAACTCAAACAGATCAATAATTACATTAAATACAGATTATATAAATGTAGCAGTTAATAGAAATTGTTAGAATCAATAATACCTATTTGCTCTGTTAAAGAAACTCACTGCAAATATAATGATATAGGTAGGTTAAAGATAAAAGGATGGAAAATTACAGATCATAAAAATTTTAATCGAGATCAATTTCAAGAAGCTTTATCAATATCATGCAAAGTAGACTTCAGACCAAAGAAAACTGCCCCAGATAAAAAGAGATATTATACAATGATCAAAGGATAAATTCAGAAAGAAGGTGGAATAGTCCTAAATGAATGTGGATTTAACAAAAAGACTTCAAAATACTTAGAAGAAAAAACTGACAAAACTGAAAAGAGAAATAGAAACAGCCATAAGTATAATTGCAGGGCTCTAAACTTCTCTCTCAGTAGCTGAAAGAACAAGTAGACAGAAAATCAGCAAGGGTATAGAAAATCTGAACAAAACCATCAATCAACTGGATCTAACTGACATCAACAGAGCACTTTACAACAAGTACAGAATACACATCTTTTTAAAATGCACAGGGAATATTCACAAAGACAGACAATACACTCACTCCTTCACAAAACTGAAGGCATTTTAAATGATTTAAATCATACCAATTATGTTCTTAGATCATAAGGCAATTAAACCAGAATTAGTAAAGAAAGACAACAAAACCATCTTACACAATAGACTTTTAAATAATTCAGTAGTCAAAGAGAAAATCTCAAGGGGAGTTAGAAAATATTTTAAACAATGAAAATAAAAATGCAACATATCACAATTTGTTATACGCAGCTAAGCAGCTCTTAAGAGGGAAATTTATAGTCCCCAAATACATATATTACAAAAAATATCTCAGATCAATAATATAAGCTTTCACCTGAATAAAGTAGAAAAATCAGTGCAAAATATACCTAAAGCAAACAGAATGAGCAGAAACTCTAAAGGTAAGAACAGAAATCAATAAACTTTAAATCTAAAAACCAACAGGGACAACCAATTAAGCCAAAATTGGTTCTTTTAAATGATCAATAAAATTGTCAGAACTTTAACAATGTAGATCAAAAAAAAAAAAAAGAGAGAGAGAGAAAGAAGAAAAGACACTAACTGCTGAATCTGAAAAGAAAGGGCATATCACCAAAGTCCCCCTGAGGTATTAAGTTACAAGAGAAAATCATAAACAATACTATGCACATAAATTCAACAACTTTGATGAAATGGAACAATTTCTCAAAACAACAAGCTACCCAAAACTACTTATTTCTATTTTGTATAACTGTTAAAGAAGCTGAATTTATAGTTAATACACTTCTGAAAAGGCGATATCTGATTGCAGATGAATTCACAGATTTTGTGAATCTACCAAACATTTAAAGAAAAAACATCACCAATTATAGACAATTTACTGGAAAAAATAGAGGGGTGTGTGTGTGTGTGTGTGCACACACGCATGCTCAGTCATGTCCGACTCCTTGCAATCCCATGGACTACAGCCCACCAGGCTCCTCTGCCCATAGAACTTTCCCGACAAGAATACTGGAATGGGGTGCCATTCCTTTCTCCTGGGGATCTCTCCAACCCAGGGACTGAACCTGCATCTCTTAGGTCTCCTCCATTGGCAGGTGGATTCCTTTACCACTAGAGCCACTGGGAAGCCCAGAAGGAGAGAGAATTGTCTCCAACTTGTTTATGAGACTAGCATTACACTGGCACCAAAAGTAAACAAAGACAGTAGTGCATAAACAGAAAACTGTGTTCAATAACCTCCATGGCAATAGATACAAAAATTCTCAACATAATATGCCAAATTGAAATAACAAATGAAAAACTTTTAACACACCAAGAGAAAGTGGAATTAAACCCTGGAATGCAATGATTCCCTGCAATGAAATCCCTGGTTCAATATTCAAATATCATCCAACATAACCTACCATATTAATGTCTAAAGAAGAAAAAAATCCACATGATCATATTAACTGATGTAGAAATGTATTTGATAAAATTCAGCATTCATTAATGATAGAAATTCTCAACAAAAAAAATACAAGGAAACTTCCTCAATCTGATAAAAAATACCTACTAAAAATCTATAACAAATATCTTATTGATGAAAGATTTCTGACTAAGAGTGATAATCAGGGAAGAGTTTCCTCTCTCATCATGTCTTCTCAACATCATACTAGAAATTCTAGTTAGTGCAATAAGAAAAAGAAATAAAAGGCATAGAGATTAGAAAGAAAGAAATAAACCTACCCCTACTCACTGATTATATGAATATCTGTGTAGAAAATCCCAAGGAATCTAAACCTCTTAGTACTGATATATGAGTTTAGTAACATCACAGAATACAAAGTCACAAACATCAGTAACTAGCAATAACTAGCAATGAACAATTGCAGATCCAAATGAAAACACATATACATGTGCATGTATGTGAGCACGTGTGCACACACACACACACACACAATCATTTACAATAGCTTCAAATGAAATATTCAGGTATATATCAGATGGTGATTACAGCCATGAAATTAAAAGACGCTTACTCCTTGGAAGGAAAGTTATGACCAACCTAGATAGCATATTCAAAAGCAGAGACATTACTTTGCCAACAAAGGTCCGTCTAGTCAAGGTTATGGTTTTTCCTGTGGTCATGTATGGATGTGAGAGTTGGACTGTGAAGAAGACTGAGCGCCAAAGAATTGATGCTTTTGAACTGTGGTGTTGGAGAAGACTCTTGAGAGTCCCTTGGACTGCAAGGAGATCCAACCAGTCCATTCTAAAGGAGATCAGTCCTGGATGTTCACTGGAAGGACTGATGCTAAAGCTGAAACTCCAATACTTTGGCCACCTGGTGTGAAGAGTTGACTCATTGGAAAAGACCCTGATGCTGGGAGGGACTGGGGGCAGGAAGAGAAGGGGACAACAGAGGATGAGATGGCTGGATGGCATCACCGACTTGATGGACATGAGTTTGAGTGAACTCCGGGAGTTGGTGATGGACAGGGAGGCCTGGCGTGCTGCAATTCATGGGGTCGCAAAGAGTCGGACACGACTGAGCGACTGAACTGAACTGAAACATGTATAGAACTTTTATGCAGAAAATTATAAAATGCTAATAAAACAAATCAAAGAAGATTTAAATATATGAAGAAGCATACTGTGTCTACCTAATACATGGAAAAAGATGTGTAAGTACACTCAACATTTTAAAGACTTCAATCCTCCAATTCATGTATAGACTTCATGTAATCCCAATAAAAATCCTGGCAGAATATTTTTCAGATATAGATAAACTGATTCTATAAATATGTATGGGAAAGCAAAAAAAAAAAAAAAGGACCAGAAATATTGAAAAAGGAGAATAAAGTTAGAGGAGTGATGCTACCTAATTTTAAGACTTATTATAAAATGACACTGTCAAAAGGACAGGTGCATATTTCAATGGAACATAATACGGAATCTCCCACCCAGCGTAAATCTCCCAAACCCACATAAATATTGCCTATAGGTATTGGAAAAACATAAAAGCAATTCAATGATGAAAGAATAGTCTTTTCAAGAAATGATATTGGAAACTCAGACATTCATTCTAAATAAATGAAACCCTGATCTGTTCTCCATCATTATAGTTTTGCCTTTTGGATAATGTCATATAAATGAAACCATACATACAATACATAACTTTTTGAGACCTGATCCTTTCATGCAAGTTGTTGCATATATCAGTAGTTTGTTTTTAATTCCTGAATAGTATTTCATAATATTGATGTACTCCAGTTTTTTTTTATCAAAGGACATTTGAGTTGTTTCCAGTTTTGGGCAATTATGAATGGAACTTCTATAAACATTTTACATAGAACTTTGTGTGAACACACATTTTCATTTCTTTGGGGCAGATTTTCTCAATCTTGACACTACTGAAATTTTGGACTAGCTATTTCTTTGTTTGGGGGGCTGTCCTGTGCACTTTAGAAGGCTTAGCAGCATCCCTGGCTTCTACCCATTAGATTCTAGCAGTATTCAGACAACATTCCAGTTGTGACAATCAAAATATCCCTGCTGCTGCTGCTGCTAAGTCGCTTCAGTCGTGTCCGACTCTGTGCGACTCCATGGACTGCAGCCTACCAGGCTCCTCCGTCCATGGGATTTTCCAGGCAAGAGTACTGGAGTGGGGTGCCATTGCCTTCTTCCTAAATCTAGCCAAATGTCCCCTGGGGGCAAAATCATTTCTGGTTGAGAACCAGTGCTCTAGGGTAAATACTTAGGAGTAGGACTGCTGGGTCATATGGCAAATGTATTTTTAAATTTACAAGAATCTGTCAAACTGTATTCCAGAGTGGTTGTGTCATTTTTATATCACCAACAATGTGATGTAAAATTTGCTTTGCACTCTCACCAGCACCTGGTATTGCCAGTATATTTTTTTTCTGACTTTCTTATAGGTATGTAGTGGTTTTAATTTTCATTTCCCTAATGGGGTTTACATGGTATTCTTCAAACTGAGAGGGTCCTGATTTATTCCCTGCCTCCAAAGAGTATAGTGGTTGTTGAAAATTGCTTGAAATTTTTAAGTAATTCCTCTCATTAATTTATCATAGAACTAATGCTTACAAAGGTTTTCAGTATTTGGTAGAGGAGGAAAAGGGAGACCCAGAGAGACTGAGTTGGAAAATACCTTTCTGTACCTCACACAGAAAGACACCTGATGGCAAAGGTTTATTAGCCTGTTGTTAATAAAGGCTGAGATCTGAAATGATACTCCCTTGAAACACGTCCTGGCATTAGACTACAAAACAAAGAGGCCTCATTCTATCACCCACAGAAAAGAGCAAGAACTCAATTCTCTATAAGAACAGAAAGAGGCTTCTGAGCTAAGGGGTAGGAGGAAAAACAGGGACCAGGAGACCTGGGAGGCATGACACCTGAATTTGAACTACAGCTCTTCCACTCAGCAGACTACCCTAGGCAAATAGTTTTTATCCTGATTCAAATTTCCTCATACTTTAAATAAGAATTATAACCTTTATCTCATAGGGTTACAGTGATGACAGAATGAGATAGTGTGTTTGGAAATGCACAGCATGCCTCAGGCAATTAATACATGTTGAGTTAATGAATAAATCTTTTTCAGAGTCTGTAAAGGTGGAGTAAGAAGTTGGTTGAACATATTTAGTCTTTGGATTTCATATAATTGTTTCACTTCAAATTAGACAACTTTGACTGAGTGCCAGGAAGTTGATAGCTTTCTGTCTGATTTAACATCTTTCATGACATCATTCATATCATGAATTTAAAGAGAATTTATACCCAAACTATCCATCAAGGGTGAGACAGAATAAAGAGAAATTCAGATATGCAAGGACTCAAAAAATTCTATCTTTCTTAAGAAGCTATAAAACTTGTCATAGCGTCTTCCGTGGTAAACTGCAGGGTCCTGGACTCAGACAGGTCTCAGTCTGCATTCTAGCTCCACCAGTTACAAACCAGAGGTAAGTCAACTAATCTCTCAGAACATTAGTTTCCCAACATGTAAAGGGGGGTAATGCCTAATTTATAAAGTGGAGATGAAGTGTGTAAGGCAGTGGCACTTAGGTAGTATGCAAGGCAGATAGGTGCCCAGCAGAGGTTCATGGCTTTCTTTCTTCAATCCTCACTGCCCAGAACAATAAGCTATTTTTATGTTCCATTCCTACAGGTCTAGGGTCTGGAGGTCAAGGTTCAGAGTATATATAAACTCATAGGACATATAAACTCATGGAAGGGATTTGCTCTACAGTCAGAGACTCCGGAAAGCCCCTAAGGCTCCACCGTTTTCAAGACTCACAGGAATGAATTTCTAAAGGTGGAATATCAGACACTCAGATGAGCCAGTGTGAGTGTCATAACCACTACACTATGGACAGGGAGATGAACCATGGAAAGTCAGGGAAACCATACATTTCAGGTATTTGGGATAGGCCTTACAACATACCATATAGGCAGCAGGCATGCCAACTCACAGGCTGAATGTGACAATGTCTTAATAAACATTATGTTTCTAGTCATAAAACCTTCTTTCCACTTTCAAACCCATGATTTCACTGCCCAGTGCCAACAGAATCAGAGAATGTGGCCGACTGCTTTGATGGTCACAGAGCCTTCTTGCTGTGTATTTGTTCCTTTGCAATGTGAGAGTTGGACTATAAAGAAAGCTGAGCACCGAAGAATTGATGCTTTTGAACTGTGGTGTTGGAGAAGACTCTTGAGAATCCCTTGGACTGCAAGGAGATCCAACCAGTCCATCCTAAAGGAGACCAGTCCTGGGTGTTCATTGGAAGGACTGATGCTGAGGCTGAAACTCCAATACTTGGCCACCTCATGCAAAGAGCTGACTCATTGGAAAAGACTCTGATGCTGGGAGGGATTGGGGGCAGGAGGAGAAGGGGACGACAGAGGATGAGATGGCTGGATGGCATCACCGACTCCATGCACATGGGTGTGGGTGGACTCTGGGAGTTGGTGATGGACAGGGAGGCCTGGCGTGCTGCAGTTCATGGGGTCACAAAGAGTTGGACATGACTGAGCGACTGAACTGAATGGGACTTTGCCCCTCCTTTTATTAAGGATGGAGTCTATCTGCCCAGAGGCTGGCTCAGCCATGGGACTTGCTTTGGCCAATGTTTCCACGGGACATTAGTAAACTTGATGCAAGTAGAGGCTTGAGCTGAACCTCTACAGTGTAGGCTGCCCCCTCTTATTGCCCTGATCCATACTGTAAGGGTCCTGAGCCTTCTCAAGGATAAAATCTAGATGGAGGCTCAGCAAGAGCCAGAGTTGTGAATCAGGCCATCTTGGATGGTCCTGCACCACCCAGACTAACTGCCAGATGCTGCAGCCCCAGGAGAGGCTCCAGAAAATTCCAGAGCAGAATGCTGACTCCAGAACAGGAAAAAATCCAGTATCTCTGTGTTAAGCCCCCCAGTTTTGGTGTGGTTTACTCCACCACCATGGAAAACTGATATAGCCCAGCAGGGCCCTTACTACCAAATGCATTTTACATCTGAACAACAAAGATGGTCCAGGAGCTTGGGAGACATGCCCAAGATCATGCACCCAGTCTGGGACTCTTAATCCATGACATCTGAGTCTGGGCGTCTGGTTGGGGTCCACCAGGAAGACCCCTTTCTTAGTTCTCAGTTGCCATTAAACCAGATGAAGCACCCAGAGGTCGTCACTAATTGCTTTCATAGATTTTACCAGTTGTATAACAAGTAATGGATTCCTCCCATTGCACACACACCCTCTTCCCCCAGAGTGTCCATAGTCGGGGTTGGGGCTGCACGTGCCAGGTGGTGATGGGCAACTTCATTCCAACACTGGATTCCATGCAGATCCGCATGACTTGGGGTGGAGTTATTTTCCTCTCTCTCCCATGTCTTCTTTTCCTTCTGGGGACCAGCCCTCTTACCCATGGCCCCACTAGCAGCTCTGGTGATGGGCAAGCTGAGTTCACCTTTGCTGGAGGGGACTACAAACTCCAGCAGCAGCCTTTTGGAGGTAGCACTTCACAAGTCTCTGGAGGTGCAGTTAAGTAGCACAGAATGTCTGATTTCTCTTGCTTTAGCCACAAGAAACAGACATGTTGTGATTTGCGAGTAGGAGCAAGAGAAAGAATGAGTACTGTAGCTCTGAGTGTGCCTGCGCGGAAGCCCCCGGCCTCTGCCTGGCCTCGCTCTCACAGTTCTCACCGCATCTGCATCTACTGATACAGTTGCCATTCAGGCTTTCTCACGCATCTGAACTCGGCAGAGAGCTCATGCTGGTCTTGCCTTCCTGGGGTCTGGGAGAGCGTCCTCCCTGTGGTCACCAGTTCTAAACAGCCTATCCATGATGGCTCTCTGGCTGGTGGTTCGCCCTGCCTGGACCCCAACCTGGTCTCCAGCCTTCTCTCTGAGTGAGTCGTGGATACGCCTCCCTGCCTCCAGGGTCTCCTGCTGGGGCTCCGCCAGTGAGCCTTGGGATTGGCTACTATGAGTCTTGCGGGAAGAAGGCAGGAGGTTGGTCAAGTGCATCCTTGAGTCTGACCCTTGCTCCTTTCCGACCTCTTCAGATGTTTAACCTGGTTCTTTCTGGGAAAAACTGCCGGGCCAGTGTCCATGCTGGGAGCAGCAGTGAGCAGCAGTGCAGGGTCTGTTCCCATCTGTCCTGGGGCCAGAGGGCCAGGGTCTGGGCAGGAGTGGGGCTATACATGTCACTCACCATGGGGCCAGGCTCCAGCATGACGCTTACCTGCTCTGGAACCCTGCTGGCCCAAGTTTCATGGAGGTTATTTTAAAAGACCACCACCGTTGCCTGGTGGCCCAGTGGTTAGGATTCCAGCAGCAGCCTGAAGCTTCAGAGCCTGGTGAGCGCGTGGGCAGCTTAGGCCCTCCCCAGGCTGGCTGGACAGTGAGTCCCCCATGCCTGAGCTCAGGAGATGCACACGGTGACTGTGTATACTTTCTTCCAAACATCCGGCAGGGTCCTGTCATCCCCTACCACCTGCCCTGCGTCCTTTGTAGAACCTAAGATCTGAAGGCAGGAGTCTTCCTTGTGTCGTCCCCAGCTTGGGGGTCCCACATCCCCCCCCATCACCTCCCATGCCGTCATGGGGAGGGCTGGGGCAGCACTTACCCCCCGCCCGAGCCGCCGTTCTTGCTGAAGTGTGTGCGTGGCTCGCTGGAGGCCAGCTTCAGCAGCTCCGTCCATTCCCGCTCCCACTCCTCCTCCGTGTACACCAGCCCTGACTGGCACGAAGGGGGGTGGGGTTAGGAGGTGGCGTCCACCTCTTCAGCCCTGCACCCACATCAGTCTGGCTGAGAGCCCGACTTCCCGGCTTGGTCAGCCTGGGGTGAGCACTGTTAGTGGCCAAGGACCGTCAGCATTTGCTCTGGACAGAATTTGTTCAGAACCCCCAACCTCCAACCTCTATGCTGTCAGAAGTGCATTCAGCAACAGTGGTCATTCTCAGGGGTTAGAGCGACCGAATGGAACCTGCACATGTACTGGGCTGGGTGCTGACCACTGACATGTGTGCAGGGACCTGGGCAGACCCATCTTTAAGGGCTTCCATGCCAGCAAAGGGCCAGTGCTCACTAAGGTTCTGGGATAAACATTCTCTTTGGACTGAGCACACACCCTGGGGCTGGGGCCACGCCAGGGCCAATCAGCGGCTGCACCAGCAGCGACCTCACAGTTGACCATCTAACTCACCATTCAGGTTGGGACAGCCTTGTGAGTGAGGGTAGGTGGTTTTCATAATTATACCAGGACAGGCGAGGGGAGTGGATGTCTGGTCACTGTGGGCAGGGGCTGACTGTTGGAATGGGTTCCTCTTTAGTGGGTTTGAGTAGGGGATGGAGCCATTGCTGCCGCATCTCATAAGACAGACTTGATATTGGGGCCCCAAATAGGACCCCATCTTGGCCTTGGCTGCACCCTGGCACCGTCCTGGCTCTGCCATGCTGACAGGTACCCACCTCCTTGTTCTGCTGTGTCTGCTGCCACCTCCACCTTCGCTTCAGGGCCTCCCTCTCGGCCCCTGTCCTCATCATGGTGTAGAGAGCTTTCCGCAAAACCAGGTCCCGGTCATGAAAGCCCCACATTCCTGCAGCCAGGAGGTCCGTGAGGAGTAGAGGAGAGAGGAAAGATGTGAAAGTAAAGTGAACATGTTAGTCACTCAGTCGTGTCCGACTCTGCGACGCCATGGACTGTAACCCGCCAGGTTCCTCTGTCCATGGAATTCTCCAGGTAAGAAAACTGGAGTGCATAGCCATTCCCTTCTCCAGGGGATCTTCCTGACCCCAGGACCGAACTCAGGTCCCCTGCTCTGCAGGTAGATTCTTTATCTTCTGAGCCACAAGAAAATATGCGAGGAAGGGGCAAAACAGAAGAGTTGAGACCACCACCACCTACCAGTCCTGGCCCCCACAACTTTGTCAACAGTAGTGAGATATTCAGTTCTCTCGATTAGCAAGCAGCTCCCCTCTGCCCTCCCTCCTGATGTTTCCTGCAGATGCAGGCACGGAATGAAGGAGCACAGCCCCTTCTTAAAGCAACAGCCATTTCACTAAGTCTTGGGGGCCCTTCGCAGGCTGCCCTCAACCTCTCAAGGTTTGTTCTGAGGGATGTAATGTTTGTGCTTCTGACCTTGTGTTGGAGTGGGAGAGAGCCTGTGGGGACGGTGGATTATGTGTCCTCATGCAGGGCCCCAAGGCAGGATGGCAGTCAGACCCCAGTTTCATCGAGGGTCTGCTGCATCCAGTATCTGTAGCCCTGAGGCATCTCTGCACACATCTGGGCCCTGGGAGAGCACCTGCTTCTGAGGGAAGTGCCCCACCTGGCCCAGGGGTCATAAGAACAACCCAGCATCTCTGAGTACATCCTTGGGGAAGCTCAGAAGTGGTTAAGAAACCCAATCAATGGAAGAAGCGCCAAGAGAGATGCAGCTCTGGCTACAGGGAGAGACCAGGGAAATTTATTCATTCACTTGTTCATTTGTTTAACTGAATACTACTAATTCCACTTAATTCCATACTTATTTTACAGTAAGGGTGAGGCACCATTCTAAGTGATGGGAATACCCACAGCAGCAACTAGGGCAGACTAAATTCCTAAAATCTCATGGAGTCCACACTGAGGGGAAGGGAGGGGAGGCAGCCATAGAATTAACATGTAACACACTATGTTGCAGGCAGTGGCAATGTAAGCGGAGACAAAGCAGGCTAAGAGGACAGAGTGCTGGGTGGTTTGGTCACAGTGTGAGTGGAGACACTGGGACAAAGACATGAGTAGTTAGGGACAGGGTTGAGTCACCATCCCAGGTGGAGGAAAAGGTCAGGGCCAACCCCAAGGGGCCCCATGTGGTGTACTAGGGAGGGGAAGGTGTCTGCAGTTGGGATGGAAGGGGCGAGGTGGAGAGTGGAAAGGTGGGCTTTGAAGTGAGCTGGGACCCTCTGGAGAGCTTTCGGAGAGCAGTGACCCACACTGACTGATGATCAAAGGCTCAGTCTGGCTGCGCATCCTTTTGTGCAAAGATGTGATAACAGGGGCCTGCCGTGGGCTTTCCGGTCGTCTTTTTCTGCAGTCTTTTTCTACAGACAGAGGAAGATGGCCATCAATGCTCCTTTTATGAACTGGCCGAGCTGAGCTTTCTCATCCCTCCGACCTGCCTGCAGCCTCCTCCCAGGCAGGGCAAGTCCTGGGTCCAGTCTACTAGTCATGGCTCCTTGTCTGGGTCTCTTGTGCAGAGAATCTCCTTGTCCCACACGTTTGCCCACAAGCCTGACCCCAGGATTACTGTCATTTCTATGCGTGCCCCACACCCTAGGTCAATGGCAGGGCTGGTCAGCAGGTCCAGTAAGCACTGCTGGTGAGTGTAGAGTGGCCACTTTGAGCAGACTTGCTTGTACATAGTTTAGCAATTTGAGTACCAAGGGGAAACAAAGTACTGGGAGGAAAGAATCAACCGGCCGTGAGTCCCAGGTTCAGTCTCGGCCCAGCCTCTCACAGCAAGAGCAAGGGCCACCTGCAGGAGGCTTTCTCCTCCCAGGCAGAACTGGGGGGCCTGCTGTGCTACTGTGAGACACCTGCCATCAGTCAGGACCACGGTGGCATGTGACCACCTGGCTTGTGGCCTTGTCCACCTGTGGTCATGACGGGGGCAATGCCTGTGTACACTGAGTGTTAGAAGGGCAAAGGCATTCCTGTGCCTGAGACTTTGCAAAGAGGAGAGATGTCTTCTTTTGTAATTTTTCTCTAGGTTTGATACAGAATAAGGTGAAGTAAGTTCCATAAGAGAGGGATACTGAATATTTTATGATGGAATAAGACACAACTTGCAAAACATGTTTTTGAAGAATCAACTTGCAAAACATGTTTTTGAAGAATAACGTGAAAAATTCAATTTACAATTTTAAGGGGAAAATATTGGATTCCAAACCGTGAACACTGTGAGATCCTAATTTCACTGGAAGTATATACAAACGTGTGGAAGACAATATACCAAAATATTAAAAGCAGACATCGCCGGGCAGTGGAATTGCTGATTGTTATTTCACTACGCTGAACGGGGAGTCGACAGACAGGAATGAGTTAATACTGAGACAGAAGCGGGCAGCGGGTGGGGCCCTTGTTTTCCCTGTCACCCTTGGTCAAGCCTAAGGAGCGTGGAATGTCTCCTTTGCACTTGGGCTCCATCCTCCTCTGGGTATCTCGGGGCCTGTCCCAGACGCCCTGCATTTCCCTCGAACACTTTTCGGGCTCAGCTCAGTCCACCTCTTATAGAACAGACCTCTCACTACAGGTCTGAAGTGAGGTCTGGGGCATCCTTGCTCTGGGTCACAGCACTGAATTCAGGTCGTGTTTACCTGGGGAGGTGAGTTTGACCAACAAGGACCATATTCTTGTTGGAGGGGCCCATCCCTGGAGAGGGTCCTCAGACTGCAAGAGTAATAAGGCACCACCAGCTATGATGCTGGGGTCCTTGGCACAAATCCAGTCCTGCATGTGTATGTAAGCCTGGGTCCAGAGGGGTTACATGATCTTCCAGAAAGTGTACTGTGACCTTCTGCCATCCAAACATTGCCACCCGCACCTGTGCATTTGCTGGTGTCGCTTTTTGCAACCAGGAAGCTCACATCTCTTGGAAGAGTTTGCTGACCTCTCTGCAGCATATTCTGAGTGTGCTGATCTCTGTGTTACTTACCCATGTCTGTCTTTTTCTCAGTCTAAGTGCATCAGCTGCAGTCAGTGTGGTGGCTCCAGATCTACCCAGCCTCACGCACTGCCCCACAGACTTTCTGCTCAAGCTCAACAGGGCTCAGCCCTGATCCCAAACACCCTGTTATTTCCTGACTTTCCACTTTATCCGTGTGCTCTCCCTGCCTGGAGGGTCCTATTTATATTCTTTCAAGTTCTTCAAGCCTCAGGAAAATCTCAGCTCCTCCAGGAAGTCCTCTTTGATTGCTCTAGACCCCGATGTCTACTGCCCATCCCTGCAGGTCTGCTCAGGCCTCCTTCTATCAGGACAGATCTTTTCTCATGCATGCTCTATGCCCCCACCAAGCCTGCCAGCTGCTTGACAAGAAGGCTGGGGGTTGTTGGCTCCATCCCTTGGGGATCTTTTCAGTTGACAGTGATGCACGTCACTCTACTTAGTATAAGACTGTCCTCTAATGATACACAGAGAAGGCCTGGGCACTGCCACCCTCTGTCTACACTGCAGGGCTTACCCAGTGAGGCCGCATGTAAAAGGCAGTTCCCGTCCCCTGTCGTGGCCAAAGGAAGAAGCCGTTTACAGCTCGTGCACACGGTGGACCACCAATTCAGGCGACCTGGAACAGAAGCTCATGTTTAGAATCCCAGGACAAACACGGATGTTTGCTAAGTAAGCTTTAATATCAGTGGGTGATTTTCTAGAGGATTCTAGAGAACTTCAGTGGTAAGGCGGAGGGTTATGGCTGTGTGTGCTCAGCTGGTCAGTCGTGTTCAATTTTGCAACCCCATGAACTGTAGCCTGTTGGCTTCTCTGTCCATGGGATTTTCCAGGGAAGAATACTGGAGTGGGTTTCCATTTCCTCCTTCAGATGATCTTCCTGACCCAGGGACTGAACCCGAGTCTACTGTGGCTCCTGCACTGGCAGGTGGATTCTTCACCACTGAGCCACCAGCGTGATGGCTACTTATGCTCAGACAAAACAGAGATATTTTTTCTTTTAAGATAAAAAATAGCCAAATCCTTCCATCAGTTAACAAGAAACTCAAGATTAAAGCCTTCTCTTCTTGAATCTGGGAACATATTTTACACAAAATTTTTGTGTAATTTCCTTGAACACAATTTCTCTTTCCAAGTTATTTAAAAAATCATTATTTGTTGATGTATACATACCTTTGAGAGTATGGTTAAATTTAATTTTTTTAAATTGATGTATAGTTGATGTACAATGCTCCCAGTATACAGCAAGGTGGTTCAGTTATACATACATACATATACCTATTGTTTTTCAGATTATTTTCCATCATAGGTTATTACCTATTCAAAGATATTGAATGTATTTTCCTGTGTTATACAGTGGGTCTTTATTGTTTATCTATTTTACACATAGTAATGTGTATTTGTTAATCCCAAACTCCTAATTTATCCCCCTCTTTCCCCTTTGATAACTATAAATTTGTCTTTTCTGTGTCTGTAGGCCTATTTCTGTTTTGTAAATAAGTTCTTTGTATCTTTTTTTTTTTTTTTTGAGAAGGAAATGGAAACCCACTCCAGTACTCTTGCCTGGAAAATCTCATGGACAGAGGAGCCTGGTAGGCCACAGTCCATGGGGTCGCAAAGAGTCGGACACGACTGAGCGACTTCACTCACTCACTATCATTTTTTTTAGATTCCACATATTAGTGATATCATGTGATATTTGTCTTTTTCTCTCTGACTACATTTAATTTTATACATCAAACCTCTGTAGGTATTTTGGTAGAGTCATATTAAATTTCATTAACACATCTTGAGACTTTTGCTTCCAGGAAAACAGAGTAGACATCTTCTCCCCCTACTGTTTCTACTAAGTACAAGTAAAACCCTTGGACATTAGGTATAAAATAGCATGGGCAGATTGAAAGGCGGATAGAAGGCAGACTGGCTAAGAAACTCAAGACCTGAGCTCAGCCTGGTGGGAAGTGCCCTGGGTTCCTCTTTGGCTCACAAACCCCAGATTAGATGCTAGAGAAGGTGACAGTCTGGAACTAATGGAAATCATTAAAAAAAAAAAAATGATGCTCTCTCTAGACAGAATACCAGGAGACGGTTAGTTGAGCCTGACAGCCACAGATTAGAAATAGCCACTGTATTCCAGCTATATCTGTAGAACGAACTGTAGCCCTCCTACCAACTAGCAGAGTGGGGAGCAGAGACTTCATCCTTGCCAGGCTGCAATGAGTCACTCTCCACCTCTCCCCCACTGCCAGGTGGTGCAGAGTCAGGACTTCAACCCTGCTGGATGGTAATGAGGAGTCCACCCCCACCCCAATTGAGAACACACAGGGAGCCTGGCCTTTCACCCCCATCAGAGGGTGATGAGGTCCCCCACCACCATCCAGCAGTACCAAGAAGTTCACCCCACATTAGGTGTCAGCAGAGGCAGCTTGGAAAACCTGTACATGCAACACAAATATCGCATATTAATGCATATATATGAACTCTAGAAAAATGGGACTGACGAGCACTACCATGTGTAAAATAGATAGCCAGTGGGAAGCTACTATATAACACAGGGAGCCCAGCCTGATGCTCTGTGACAACATAGAGGCGTAAGATGAGGGTGTGGGTGGTAAGCTTCAGAGGGAAGGGATACATATATATATGGCTGATTTGTATTGCTCTGTAGCAGAAGCCAGCACAAGACTGTAAAGCGATCATATCCAATTAAATAAAAACCTGTATGTCCACTCCTGTCTGGTGATTATCAATCAGTGGTGCACGGTACCTAATGGACAGCTGTCAGAGAAAGTCTGCTAAAACATAAGCTTTAAATAAGATTCAGAGTCTTATAACAATACCCCAAACATAAAATTTTTAATTGAAAGCTATTTGCACCAAGAACCAGGAAGACCTCAAATGGAAAGAGGAAAGACAAGTAACCAACACCAACACACATGATACAGATGTTAGAATTGTCTGAGAGATTTTAAAGCAGGCATCATGAAAATGCTTCAACAATTATAAACAGGCTTGAAACAAATGGAAAAAAATAGAAAAATGTCAGTCAAAAAAAATAAGGCTCAACAACAATAAAAAAGAAGATACAAAGAAAAACCAAATGAGGATTTTTGAACTAAAATAATGCAACAACTGATGAAAAACCTCAGTGGATGTGTTTAACAGCAGAATGAAGAGAATAAAGAATCTGTGAATGACCAGGTATAACATAGAAATAAAGAATCTGAATAATAGACAGAAAATAAACTAAAAAAGATCATGTGATCAGAGTCCCATAGGAGAGAAGAAATAGGGTAAAGCTGAAAAAAGTATCCAAAGAAATAACTACTGAAAACTTCCCAAATTTTGTAAAACAAACAAGCAGAAAACAAACAAACAAAACCTATAAATGTACGAATTCAAGAAGCGAGGAAACATATATCTTCAGTACTTGTATGCTAAAAACTAGAAAATGCTGATAAAAGAAATCAAGGAAGATCTAAGTAATTGGAAAGAAAAGTGAAAATGAAGTCGCTCAGTTGTGTCCGACTCTTTGTGATCCCGTGGACTGTAGCCTACCAGGCTCCTCCGTCCATGGGATTCTCCAGGCAAGAATACTGATGTGGGTTGCCATTTCCTTCTCCAAGGAATCTTCCCCATCCAGGGATCAAACCCAGGTCTCCCCGCATTGCAGGCAGACACTTTAACCTCTGAGCCACCAGGGAAGCCCAAACAATGGGAGATACATACTATATTCACAATTGGAAACCTCTCAACACAGTAAAGATGTGAATTCTCTCTAAATTGATGCATAGATTAAATGAAATTTCATAATCTATGCAAGGTGTTTTGAAGAAAGGCAATTATTACCAACTTAGAATTCTATACCTCAGATAAATAGAAATAAACAATTTATCACCATCCGATCTACAGTAAGGAATACTAAAGACAGATCTCCAGAGAGAAGGAAAATGATTTGATGGAAGGAGGGTATACAAAAAAAAAAAAAAAAGGGTATTGCATATATTGGTAAATATTGGCTGTTCAAAGCAATACTAGTAATGGCTTTTTTGGGTTAAATTATATGTAGAACTAAAAACACACGACAGCAGAAAGAGGTAAAAGTGCTAACTTAAGATAAATTCTAATAGCTCAAAAATGCATGTTGTAAACTATAGGGTAACCACACAAAGACTGATAAGAAATGTATAACTAACAAGATATTAGAGGGGAAAACAAAATGATAAATATCTTTAAATAATTCAAAATAGTACGAGAGAAAAAAAGAAATATGACAATAAAAAACAAACACCATGATAACAGATTTAAACCAAAAGAGCATTTATATTAAAAGTGATTGGACTAAATATTCCAATTAAATTTGCTGTTGTTGCTGCTGTTTAGTCCCTAAGTTATATCTGACTTTTTGAGACTCTATGGACTATAGCTCCTCCCTCCATGGGATTTCCCAGGCAAGAATACGGGACTGGCTTGCCATTTCCTTCTCCAGGGGACCTTCCCGACCCAGGGATCGAACCTGTGTCTCCTGCATTGGCAGATGGATTCTTTATCACTGAGCCACCAGGGAAGCCCAATTTCAATTAAAAGACACCATAAAAAAATACATTATCAGCCTGCTTTCAAAACCAACTAAAGGATGTTTATAAAAGAAACTATAAATATGATGATATAGAAATTTGACAGTAAGTAGGCTGAAAAAGATACATCATTCAAAAACAAGCAAAAGTAAAGCTGGCAAACTTTGATACTGGATGAAATAAACATTATTAAGGCATAAGATAAAGAGGGATATTTCATTGTATAGTAAGGTCAGATATTTATTATGCCTGAATGATTTCAAATTCTTTGAAATTTATTGATACAATCCTTATGGCCCACCATGTGGTCAATTTGGAAAATTTCTTACTTGAAAATAATATATATTTATTCTGCAATTGGTAGGTGCCATGTGGTATGTATGTAAATTGGGTTAACTTCTTTATTTATCTTCATCTAATCCCTACTGATTTTTTTTGAATATTTATTGTATAATTTATCAAGAGAATTCTAGTAAAATTTCCAATTTTGATTTTAGATGTGTCTGTTTCTCTTTTGAGTCTGTCAAGTTTTGCTTTACATGTATTTTAGGATAAATCTCAGGTGTATACCACATTTTTGTGTGTGTTAGTTTATCAACTGTGTCTGACTCTTTGCAACTACATGGACTGTAGCCCACTAGGCTCCTCTGTTCATGCAGTTCTCCAGGCAAGAATACTAGAGTGGTTAGCTATTCCCTTTTGCAGGGGATCTTCCTGATCCAGGGATCAAACCCTGGCCTCCTACATTGCAGGCAGATTCTTTACCATCCGAGCTACCAGGGAAGCCCATAACATATTTAGTAGTCATATTTTCAATTGACTTGTGTGTTGGGGGTTAGGGTTCTGAACAGTGAAACAAATCCACTATGTGCACAGTATCTCCCATCCCTGCTTCTGCATCACCTACGGGGGTTGGAGGGCAAGGGAAATTCACATAAACATGGAGTTCATGCTGCCTGATGACAGAATGATAAAGTCTTCTGCCTCTGACCCAGAAATCTAATATCTTCTTCCAGCATTCATGAACCTATGTTGGGCTGACTAACCAGCTTGCAGAATAGGATCTTCACAGTTCTGAACAGTTTTTAAAGATGGAGACAGGATTCCAACAGAGACTGGGCTTTCTCAAAGAGATAGGACACGGGGTCAGGAAGCTAGGTTAGGAGGTAGAAAAAGATAGTCCCAGGATTCTGTGGGGAACTCTCTTACCAGGTGATGGGCAAAGGGCCAGTGAGTAAGGGCCCAACTCTCTTATCTATTAACAGTTGTTTGGAATTGAAGCAGTAAGAGTAGGGCTGAATGGGGCTGATGCTCACTCCCCTCCTGTCTGATTCCAAGGAGCCCCCAAATTGATATAAGGTTTCTGATGGACCAGATCATGGGAAATTCATTTGACTTAATTGTAAAAGAACTCAGAAATGAAAGTAACCGCACCTGGCTCTCTCCCTCTGCACCTGCTGGCCCCTCCCTACCTCTCTTCCCCAACATCAGCTGCTTTCATGAAAGGGTGGGCGGCTGTGACCGGCGCACTAAAGCGCGGCCGGGAGGACCTATCCCACACCCGAGGCCAGGGGCGCCGGCCGGGAGGAGCAACCCCACATCCAAGGAGCGGTGGCTGCGTGGGCGCAGGAGGGCCTAAAGGAGCTATCCCACGTTGAAGGTCAGGAAGGGCGGCAGTGAGGAGATACCCCTCCTCCAAGGTAAGGAGCAACGGCTGCGCTTTGCTGGAGCAGCCGTGAAGAGATACACCACGCCCAAGGTAAGAGAAACCCAAGTAAGACGGTAGGTGTTGCAAGAGGGCATCAGAGGGCAGACACACTGAAACCATATGCACAGCAAACTAGTCAATCTAATCACACTAGGACCACAGCCTTGTCTAACTCAATGAAACTAAGCCATGCCTGTGGGGCAACCCAAGACGGGCGGGTCATGGTGGAGAGATCTGACAGAATGTGGTCCACTGGAGAAGGGAATGGCAAACCACTTCAGTATTCTGGCTTTGAGATCCCCATGAACAGTATGAAAAGGCAAAATGATAGGATACTGAAAGAGGAACTCCCCAGGTCAGTAGGTGCCCAGTATGCTACTAGAGATCAGTGGAGAAATAACTCCAGAAAGAATGAAGGGATGGAGCCAAAGCAAAAACAATACCCAGCTGTGGATGTGACTGGTGATAGAAGCAAGGTCCGATGCTGTAAAGAGCAATATTGCATAGGAACCTGGAATGTCAGGTCCATGAATCAAGGCAAATTGGAAGTGGTCAAGCAAGAGATGGCAAGAGTGAATGGCGACATTCTAGGAATCAGCGAACTGAAATGGACTGGAATGGGTGAATTTAACTCAGATGACCATTATATCTACTACTACAGGCAGGAATCCCTCAGAAGAAATGGAGTAGCCATCATGGTCAACAAAAGAGTCTGAAATGCAGTACTTGGATGCAATCTCAAAAAACGACAGAATGATCTCTGTTCGTTTCCAAGGCAAACCATTCAATATCACAGTAATCCAAGTCTATGCCCCAACCAGTAATGCTGAAGAAGCTGAAGTTGAACGGTTCTATGAAGACCTATAAGACCTTTTAGAACTAACACCCAAAAAAGATGTCCTTTTCATTATAGGGGACTGGAATGCAAAAGTAGGAAGTCAAGAAATACCTGGAGTACCAGGCAAATTTGGTCTTGGAGTATGGAATGAAGCAGGGCAAAGGCTAATAGAGTTTTGCCAAGAAAATGCACTGGTCATAGCAAACACCCTCTTCCAACAACACAAGAGAAGACTCTACACATGGACATTACCAGATGGTCAACACCGAAATCAGGTTGATTATATTCTTTGCAGCCAAAGATGGAGAAGCTCTATACAGTCAGCAAAAACAAGACCAGGAGCTGACTGTGGCTCAGATCATGAACTCATTATTACCAAATTCAGACTTAAATTGAAGAAAGTAGGGAAAACCACTAGACCATTCAGGTATGACCTAAATCAAATCCCTTATGATTATACAGTGGAAGTGAGAAATAGATTTAAGGACCTAGATCTGATAGATAGAGTGCCTGATGAACTATGGAATGAGGTTCGTGACACTGTACAGGAGACAGGGATCAAGACCATCCCCATGGAAAAGAAATGCAAAAAAGCAAAATGGCTGTCTGGGAAGGCCTTACAAATAGCTGTGAAAAGAAGAGAAGCGAAAAGCAAAGCAGAAAAGGAAAGATATAAGCATCTGAATGCAGAGTTCCAAAGAATAGCAAGAAGATATAAGAAAGCCTTCCTCAGCAATCAATGCAAAGAAATAGAGGAAAACAACAGAATGGGAAAGACTAGAGATCACTTCAAGAAAACTAGAGATACCAAGGGAACATTTTATGCAAAGATGGGCTCGATAAAGGACAGGAATTATACGGACCTAACAGAAGCAGAATATATCAAGAAGAGGTGGCAAGAATACACAGAAAAACTGTACAAAAAAGATCTTCACAACCCAGATAATCACGATGGTGTGATCACTGACCTAGAGCCAGACATCCTGGAATGTGAAGTCAAGTGGGCCTTAGAAAGCATCACTACAAACTAAGCTAGTGGAGGTGATGGAATTCCAGTTGAACTATTTCAAATCCTGAAAGATGATGCTGTGAAAGTGCTACACTCAATATGCCAGCAAATTTGGAAAACTCAGCAGTGGCCACAGGACTGGAAAAGGTCAGTTTTCATTCTAATCCCAAAGAAAGGCAACACCAAAGAATGCTCACACTACCGAACAATTGCACTCATCTCACATGCTAGTAAAGTAATGCTCAAAATTCTCCAAGCCAGGCTTCAGCAATATGTGAACTGTGAAATTTCTGATGTTTTCAAGCTGGTTTTAGAAAAGGCAGAGGAACCAGAGATCAAATTGCCAACATCTGCTGGATCATGGAAAAAGCAAGAGAGTTCCAGAAAAACATCTATTTCTGCTTTGTTGACTGTGCCAAAGCCTTTGACTGTGTGGATCACAATAAACTGTGGGAAATTCTGAAAGAGATGGGCATACCAGACCACCTGACCTGCCTCTTGAGAAATCTGTATGCAGGTCAGGAAGCAACAGTTAGAACTGGACATGGAACAGACTGGTTCCAAATAGGAAAAGGAGTACGTCAAGGCTGTATATTGTCGCCCTGCTTATTTAACTTATATGCAGAGTACATCATGAGAAATGCTGGACTGGAAGAAACACAGGCTGGAATCAAGATTGCCAGGGAGAACTATCAATAACCTCAGATACGCAGATGACACCACCCTAATGGCAGAAAGTGAAGAGGAACTAAAAAGCCTCTTGATGAAAGTGAAAGAGGAGAGTGAAAAAGTTGGCTTAAAGCTCAACGTTCAGAAAACAAAGATCATGGTATCTGGTCCCATCACTTCATGGGAAATAGATGGGGAAACAGTGAAAACAGTGTCAGACTTTATTTTTTTGGGCTCCAAAATCACTGCAGATGGTGACTGCAGCCATGAAATTAAAAGATGCTTACTCCTTGGAAGGAAAGTTATGACCAACCTAGATAGCATATTGAAAAGCAGAGACACTATTTTGCCAACAAAGGTCCTCTAGTCAAGGCTATGGTTTTTCCTGTGGTCATGTATGGATGTGAGAGTTGGACTGTGAAGAAGGCTGAGTGCCGAAGAATTGATGCTTTTGAACTGTGGTGTTGGAGAAGACTCTTGAGAGTCCCTTGGACTGCAAGGAGATGCAACCAGTCCATTCTGAAGGAGATCAGCCCTGGGATTTCTTTGGAAGGAATGATGCAAAAGCTGAAGCTCCAGTACTTTGGCCACCTCATGTGAAGAGCTGACTCACTGGAAAAGACTCTGATGCTGGGAGGGATTGGGGGCAGGAGGAGAAGGGGACGACAGAGGATAAGATGGCTGGATGGCATCACTGACTCGATGGACGTGAGTCTGAGTGAACTCCGGGAGTTGGTGATGGACAGGGAGGCCTGGCGTGGTGCGATTCATGGGGTCGCAAAGAGTCGGACACGACTGAGCGACTGAACTGAACTGAATAGGGATGAGGCCCAGGTCTCTCTGCCCCAGAGCGGGGACCACAGGTCACATGCACTTGTCCAAGTGAGCTGGGGCACCTTATGGAGAGGCACTCACACTTTTATGGTTCTGTTGGAGAAAGGTCCAAAGTTACCATCCTACCCAGACACAAGGGGAAGTGGCCTCTGAGCTCAACTGACAGGAGTTGGGTATGTTCACAGTGGGGAATGGAAGCTCGTGGAATTCTGTGTGCAGTGCCCCTGGGTCCAATCCAGTGCAGACTTGTTGCTGCTTCTGAACTTGAACGTACAATAGGAATTAAGTTCACATGCATGGATGTCCCATCCCATAAATGCCAAAGGGGATTATTTTGATCAGAAGAGCCGCAAGTCGAGAAGGGTGAATGGGGAAAATGCTCCTGCCATTTACTCCTGGTGAGTAAGTCAGGGTTGCACAGGAGGCCTACTACTCATGGGGTCCGAGCTTTCACCTTGTAGACGACAACTGCTGACTTGCACATCAGAAGTCAGCCTTGGGGCCTGGACTCTGTCATATCATACCTCAGCCAGCTGGGTGGCTGAAAAGTCCCAACAAAATTTAAGAGCCTCCTTGTGAAGTCAAGTTTCTTGGGATGCTGTTGGGGATTTGCAATTATCAATCTCTCTGGTGGTCAAGGAAAACTGCAGTCTCTTAGCCATCACAATCCACTGCAAAAGAGGGCTCCTATTTAGGTTCTGAGTTGGAGATGCATATATGCCTCACCTGGGCATTCTAATTGGTCCTTTATGACCTCCAACTTGCACACCAGCTTCCCATTCATGGAGCCAGCCCATCAGGCTAAGTTGGAAGTGGCCTAGCAAACTCTAGTACGTTTGCTACTTTGGGGCCCTACAGTCCCAGTGTCCCTTTGAGTTCCAAGAGTCTGTGATCAGTGCTTTTGCTGACTGGAACCTCTGGCAGGGGGAGGTGGCATCCAGGCAACAGGTATCCCTTTCGGACTTGTCACCCCCATGACATGACTGCCATGTTCACCCCATTGGCAAAGTCAAAACTGGATACCTCCCCCATGGAAGCCTGGTGATCCTGGCCTGATATTCCTTTTCTGGGGTGGTCACCTCAGCCTCAGCACAAAACAAGGTAGAATGGCCCCATGAGGATCACTCATCAGTGAAAGGGGAAGTCGCTCAGTCGTGTCCAACTCTTTGCAACCCCATGGACTACACAGTCCATGGAATTCTCCAGGCCAGAATACTGCCTTTCCTTTCTCCAGGGAATCTTCCCAACCCAGGGATTGAACCCAGGTCTCCCACATTGCAGGCAGATACTTTATCAGCTGAGCCAAAAGGGAAGCCCAAGAATACTGGAGTGGGTAGCCTATCCCTTCTCCAGTGGATCTTTCCAACCCAGGAATTGAACCAGGGTCTCCTGCAGGTGGATTTTTTTTACCAATGGAGATATCAGGGAAGCCCAAAACACTGCACAGAAAGACATTTATGGCTTTAGAGCATTTACAACATTATAGCATACTGCCAAAGAAGATATAGTGATATAAACTTCCATTTCATGAAGCCAGAAGAAAGAACAGCACATCTAACCCAAATGAAAAGGACAGAAGGAATAAAAATTAAGAGTAGAGGTTAATGAAACAGGAAATAAATGTACCAAGGAAAAGCCAATGGAGACCAAGAAAGGTTCCTTGAATAGGTTAATAAGATTCACATGTCCCTAGCAACATTATTAATGAAAACCAAAGGAAATTTCAAAGTATCAACACTGGAAATGAAAAAGGGACCATTAGGACTTCCCTGGTGGCCCAGTGGCTAAGACTTGTGCTCCCAGTGTAGGGGGGGTGGGTTCAACCCTGGTCCAGGAAGTAGATACCACGAGCCATGGCTAAGGGTTCATACGCCACAACTAAAAGATCTCGCATGTGGCAGTGAAGACTGAAGGTGCTGGGTGCCACAGCTGAGAAACGGTGCAGTCAAATAAATAAATACATGTTTTTTAAAAAAGAAAAAAACGGCCATCATCACAGATCCTATTGACATTAAAAAAAAATTATGAGCTAACATAAACATCTGAGAATTTAGATAAAACAGCAAATTCTTCAAAGCCATTTCAAAATGACATAAGAAGAAAAAGAGATTCTGAATAGTTCAAAATGTCTTAAAAGAAATCAAGTCTGTAATTTTAAAACACACACAAAACACAGCCACATGATCATGTGGTTTCAGAGTGAATTTTTCCAATCATTTAAAAAAGTTATAACATCAATCTTATAGAAACTCCTCCACAGAATAGAAACAGAGGATAGACTTTACAACTCTTTTTATGAGGCTAAACTAATCTTCATATTAAAAGCTAATGTGAACATTACAGGAAACAAAAGATTAATATTTCTCATGAACATAGATGTCAAAATTCTAATCAAAACACTAGCAAATCAAATTCAGTGATACACAGAAGCAATGATACCATAACTAAATGAGGTTTGAGGTTTACTCCAGGAATGTACGAGTGGGTAACCATTTGAAAATCAATCAATATAACCCACCAATGTACAGAAAAAAAGAGGAAAATCACATGATCACTTTAAAGGATAAAGAAAAAGCATTCGATAACTTTCAACATCATTTATGAAAGATGAAAAGTTAGCAAACTGGGAATGGAAGGTAACTACCTTAATCTCATATGTATTGTAGTATCTACAAAAATGCTACAGCTAATATCATATTTACTGGTGAAATAGTACATTTCCCTCTGAGATTGGAAATTAGTCGAGGATATCTGCTATTAACTCTCCAATTCAAAAATCTCCTGGAAGACCTATACAATGTAGTAAGACAAAAAGAACCTACCCCCACTCCAATTGGAAAGGAAAAAATAAAACTATCATTCTTTGTTTTTTATAGATCATGGACCTACAAAGTCCAAAAAATTCTATAAGCTACTAGAGTTTATAAATAAATTTAGAAAGGTTCTAGAATACAAGATTAATAAATAACAATAAAGTGTATTTCTATATCTCAGCTGTTGCTGGCACTTTAAGAGCATTTCTTTACAATGTAACAAAATACATAAAATGCATAGAGATAATCTAATGAATAATGTTCAAGACCCTTACTTTGAAAATTAAAAAATATTTGTGAAAGAGTTAAGGAACATGTCATGTTCACTGATTAGGAAATTTAATATTGCGAATATATAAATTTCTCTCACTTGATCTATAGATTTATATGGAATTAACATAGATTCCATATTAAATATATAATTATTCTATATATCATATATACACATTAATTTATGTAGAAATGTAAAGGCTGAGAATAGCAAAGACAAATCATAAGAAGAAAAATGAAGCTGGAGGACTTATACCCCATGATATGACTTATAAAACGATGGTCATCTTGTATTAAGGACAGACGCACTAAAGGAACAAAACAGAGTCCAAATCAGACCCTCACATATACAATCACCTGCTTTATCTCAAATGTTACCTTGCAGTACAGCAGATAAAAATGGTTTCAATAACGGTACCAGGGTAGGTATGTAAACATATGGGAAAATGGACTTTCACCACGTGTAAAAGTCATTTTTCAGGTGGGTTGTAGATTTGTGAAAGAAAGAGTTTTTATCTTCAGAAACCTGGGGTAGGCAATGATTTCTTAAACCAAAATAGAAGTTCTGAAAAAAGAGGAAAAAAAGGTAAATTGAACTACTTTAGCATTGGATCATCTGTTCATTAAAGTGTATCAGTCAGTAAAAGGACAGCCCATAGAGTGGGTGAGGGTATTTGTAATACACATCTGATAAAGGACTTATATTCATAATATATAAGGAATTCCCACAAATCAAACAAGAAGATTAAGGTTAAAAACGGGCAAAAAACCTGAAAAGGCATCCAGTGAAAGAGGATAACCAATGGACAGTAACATGAAAAGATATTCAACTTCATTAGCCATCAGAAAATAAAAATTAAAGCCACCATGGGACATACATCCAACACAGTGAGTAAAACGGGAGGACAAAAAATACAGAACATCCAGGACTCTCAACAGTGCAAGAGTCAGTCGGTACATCCATTTCAGAAAAGTATTTGGAAAACTATTATCAAGCTGAACATATGTAAATCCTATAACCCAGCAATACTGTAGTAGGGAAGAGGCTCTGTATTTTAAGTTAATCACTAAAGGGATGTTACCTATAAACTTAAATTACACATAATGGCCCATCTCCAGAAACCCTGCCTCCCAGGTAATGAGCATTAAGCTAAAACACCTTTATTTAGCTAACAGGAAATACTTTGACCTGGCCCGCCTATGAATGACTGCAGAGAGGAAGAAATTAACATATCTCCTCTGGAAGCTGATGGGAACCAGGAAGTGTTTGACTTTACTCCCTCCCCTTTTTCGTGTAAAAGGAACTTGAATTCTAACTCAGGCAAGATGGTTCTTCGGGACACAAGTTCACCACCTTCTCAGTTTGCTGGCTTTCCAAATAAAGTCCTTATTCCTGGTAAAACAACTCAACTCTCAGTTTATTAGTCTGTTGTGCTGTGAGCAGAACAAGCTTGGATTCCATAACAATACCACTCCTAGGTATGCATCTTCAAAAACATATTCCTGTGTTTATTGAAAACACGTACAAGAATGTTCATAGTGCATCAGCTCAGTTCAGTTGCTCAGTCGTGTCTGACTCTTTGTGACCCCATGGACTGCATCACACCAGACTTCCCTGTCCATCACCAGCTCCTGGAGTTTACGCAAACTCATGTCCACTGAGTTGGTGATGACATCCAGCCATCTCATCCTCTGTTGTCCCCTTCTTCTTCCGCCTTCAATCTTTCCCAGCATCAGGGTCTTTTCAAATGAATCAGTTCTTTGCATCAGGTGGCCAAAGTATTGGAGTTTCAGCTTCAGCACCAGTCCTTCCAATGAATATTCAGGACTGATTTCCTTTAGGATGGACTGGTTGGATCTCCTTGCTGTCCAAGGGACTCTCAGGAGTTTTCTCCAACACCACAGTTCAAAAGCATCAATTCTTCAGCATTCAGCTTTCTTTATAGTCTAACTCTCACATCCATACATGACTATTGGAAAAACCATAGCTTTGACTAGGCGAGGCTTTGTGGGCTAAGTAATGTCTCTGCTTTTTAATATGCTGTCTACGTTGGTCATAACTTTTCTTCCAAGGAGCAAGAATCTTAAAATTTCACGGCCACAGTCACCATCTACAGTGATTTTGGGGCCCCCCAAAATAAAGTCTGTCACTGTTTCCATTGTTTCCCCATCTATTTGCTATGAAGTGATGGGACTAGATGCCATGATCTTAGTTTTCTGAATGTTGAGCTTTAAGCCAACTTTTTCACTCTCCTCTTTCACTTTCATCAAGAGGCTGTTTAGTTCTTCCTTGCTTTCTGCCATAAGGGTGGTGTCATCTGCATATCTGAGGTTATCGATATTTCTCCCAGAAATCTTGATTCCAGTTTGTGCTTTATCCAGTCCAGCATTTCTCATGATATACTCTGCATATAAGTTAAATAAGCAGGGTGATAATATATATAGCCTTGACATACTCCTTTCCCAATGTGGGACCAGTCTATAGTTCCATGTCCAGTTCTAACTGTTGCTTCTTGACCTGCATACAGATTTCTCAGGAGACAGGTCAGGTGGTTTGGTATTCCCATCTCTTAAAGAATTTTCCACAGTTTGTTGTGATCCACATAGTCAAAGGCTTTGGCATGGTCAATAAAGCAGAAGTAGATGTTTTTCTGGAACTCTCTTGCTTTTTCAATGATCCAGCAGATGTTGGCAATTTGATCTTTGGTTCCTCAGACTTTTCTAAATCCAGCTTCAATGTCTGGAAGTTCATGGTTCATGTACTGTTGAACCCTGGCTTGGAGAATTTTGAGCATTACTTTGCTAGCATGTGAGATGAGTGCAATTGTGCAGTAGCTTAAACATTCTTTGGCATTGCCTTTCTTTGGGATTGGAATGAAAACTGACCTTTTCCAGTCCTGTGGCCACTGCTGAGTTTTCCAAATGTGCTGGCATATTGAGTGCAGCACTTTCACAGCATCATCTTTCAGGATTTGGAATAGCTCAACTGGAATTCCATCACTTCTGCTAGCTTTGTTCGTAATGATGCTTTCTAAGGCCCACTTGACTTCGTACTCCAGGATGTCTGGCTCTAGGTGAGTGATCACACATCGTGATTATCTGGGTCGAGAAGATCTTTCTATATATATAGTTTTTCTGTGTATTCTTGCCACCTCTTCTTATTGTCTTCTGCTTCTGTTAGGTCTGTACCATTTCTGTCCTTTATTGTGCCCATCTTTGCATGAAAAGTCCCTTGGTATCTCTAATTTTCTTGAAGAGATCTCTAGTCTTTCTTATTTTATTGTTTTCCTCTATTTCTTTGCATTGATCACTGAGGAAGGCTTTCTTATCTCTCCTTGCTATTCTTTGGAACTCTGCATTCAAATGGGTATATCTTTCCTTTTCTCCTTTGCCTTTTGCTTCTCTTCTCATAGCTATTTGTAAGGCCTCCTCAGACAACCATTTTGCCTCTTTGCATTTGTTTTTCTTGGGGATTGTCTTGATCACTGCCTCCTGTACAATGTCATGAATTTCTGTCCATAGTTCTTCAGTCACTCTATCAGATCTATTCCTTGAATCTATTTGTCACTTCCACTGTATAAACATAAGGGATTTGATTTAGGTTATACCTGAATGGTCTAGTGGTTTTCCCAGTTTCTTCAATTTCAGTCTGAATTTAGCAATAAGGAGTTCATGATCTGAGCCACAGTCAGCTCCTGGTCTTGGTTTTGCTGACTGTATAGAGCTTCTCCATCTTTGGCTGCAAAGAACATAATCAACCTGATTTCGGTATTGACCATCTGGTGATGTCCATGTGTAGAGTCTTCTCTTGTGTTGTTGGAAGAGGGTGTTTGCTATGACCAGTGCATTTTCTTGGCAAAACTCTATTAGCCTTTGCCCTGCTTCATTCTGTACTCCAAGGCCAAATTTGCCTGGTACTCCAGGTATTTCTTGACTTCCTACTTTTGCATTCCAGGCCCTATAATGAAAAGGACATCTTTTTTGGGTGTTAGTTCTAGAAGGTCTTTTAGGTCTTCATAGAACTGTTCAACTTCAGCTTCTTCAGCATTACTAGTCAGGGCATAGCCTTGGATTACTGTGATATTGAATGGTTTGCCTTGGAAACGAACAGAGATCATTCTGTCGTTTTTGAGAATGCATCCAAGTACTGCATTTTGGACTCTTTTGTTGACTATGATGGCTACTACATTTTTTTCTAAGGGATTCTTGCCCACAGTAGTAGATATAATGGTCATCTGAGTTAAATTCATCCATTCCAGTCCATTTTAGTTCACTGATTCCTAAAATGTGGATGTTCACTCTTGCCATTTCCTGTTTGACCACTTCCAATTTGCCTTGATTCATGGACCTAACACTCCAGGTTCCTATGCAATATTGCTCTTTATAGCATCAGACCTTGCTTCCATCACCAGTCGCATCCACAACTGGGGGTTGTTTTTGCCTTGGCTCCATCTCTTCATTCTTTCTGGAGTTATTTCTCCACTGATCTCTAGTAGCATACTGGGCACCTACTGACCTGCGGAGTTCATCTTTCAGTGTCCTATCTTTTTGACTTTTTATATTGTTCATAGGGTTCTCAAGGCAAGAATACTGAAGTAGTTTGCCATTCCCTTCTCCAGTGGACCATGTTTTGTCAGAACTCTCCACCACAACCTGTCTGTCTTGGGTGGCCCTATATGGCATGGCTGATAGTTTCACTGAGTTAAACAAGGCTATGGTCCATTTGAACAGATTGGTTAGTTGTCTGTGATTGTGGTTTTCAGTCTCTCTGCAAGGCGATGGCACCCCACTCCAGTACTCTTGCCTGGAAAATCCCATGGATGGAGGAGCCCAGTAGGCTACAGTCCATGGGGCCGCTAAGAGTCGGACACGACTGAGAGACTTCACTTCCACTTTTCACTTTCATGCATTGGAGAAGGAAATGGCAACCCACTCCAGTGTCCTTGCCTGGAGAATCCCAGGGACAGAGGAGCCTGGTGGGCTTCCGTCTATGGGGTTGCACAGAGTCGGACACGACTGGCGCGACTTAGCAGTAGCAGCAGCAGCCCTCTGATGGAGAAGGATAAGAAGGATAAGGAAGCTTCCTGATGGGAGAGACTGACTGAGGAGGAAACTGGGTCTTTTTTTGATGGGTGGGGCCATGCTCAGTAAATCTTTAATCCAATTTTTTGTTGAAGGGTGGGGCTGTGTTCCCTCCTCTTATTTGACCTGAGGCCAAACTATGGTGGATGTAATGAAGATAATGATAAAGATAATGGGGACCTCCTCCAAAAGGTCCCATGCACACACTGCTACACTCAGTACCCCCAACCCTGCAGCAGGCCACCACTGACCCACACCTCCACCGAGACTCCAGGACACTCATGAGCAAGTCTGGGTCAGTCTCTTGTGGGGTCATTGTTCCTTTCTCCTGGGTCCTGGTGCAGACAAGGTTCTGTTTGTGCCCTCCAAGAGTCTGTCCCCAGTCCTATGTAAGTTCTGGCAGCTCTATGGTGGGGTTAATGGTGACCTCCTCCAGGAGGGTTTATGCCATACCCAGGTCTCCTGCACCCAGAGCCCCTGCCCCTGTGGCAGGCCCCTGCTGACCCATACCTCCACAGGAGACACTCAAACACAGAACTGTCTCAGTCTCTGTGGGGTCTTTGGGTCCTGGTGCACACAAGGTTTGTTTGAGCCCTCTGAGCGTCTCTGGCGGATATGGGATTTGATTCTAAACTCGATTTCGCCACTCCTACCATCTTGCTGGGGTTTATCTTTTGCCCTTGGACATGGGGTATCTCCTCAAAGTTGCTCCAGGGCTGCAAAGTCACCGCTCCAGTGCCAAGCAGCTGCAGCTCATACTGCATACTTTACATACCCAAAAGTCTGAAATAACCCAACTGTTATGGATTGCATGTTTGTGTTCCCCCTTCATATGCTGAAGCTCTAACCCTGGCATGGCTATGTTTGGAGATGGGACTTCTAAGGAAGTAATTAAGGTTAAATGAGATCAGTAGAAAGTGAAGTCGTGTCCACCTCCTCCGTCCATGGGATTCTACAGGCAAGAATACTGGAGTGGGTTACCATTTCCTTCTCCAGGGGATCTTCCCAATCTAGGGATTGAACCCAGGTCTCCCGCATTGCAGGCAGACGCTTTAACCTCTGAGCCACCAGGGAAGCCAGTAGGGTGGGGCCCTAATCTGACAGGAACAATGTCCTTGCAAGAGACACCACAGAGCTCATTCTGCCTCCTTCTCTCCCCTGAAGGTCTTTTACAGGAAAGACCACATGAAGACAACACAAAGATTTAAATCAATTTAAGTTCAACTTAACTTCTGATTTAAGTTGGGTCCCAGAGGTAAAGACTCTTAATCAGTTGAAAGCATTCCTGAGGCTGTGAGCCAGCTGTGACCATCCTGGAAGATTACCCAGCTACGGTAAATGCCAGTATCTTACAGCCTCTGGAGAACCAAAAATGGCCCAGTGCTATTCTGATGTCTCCAGCTGTATCCAGAACGGGATGCCCAAGATTAAGGGTTCTTCGCAGGAGCAATAGGATTGAGAATATGGCTCACAGTTTCTACTCCAAGCTCTGACAGCGTGATCATTCACGTCTCCCCACACAATGACTTCATTTAAGAACAGGCCAAAAAACCACGGGAACTAGTACTGTGAATGTTAAGAAACAAAAATGAAATCTTGAGCTCCTACAAAGAAGAAAATCAGATGAACATCACCAATATAAGGCTGTGGTGTTACATATGGGTGAGGGGCTATTAGTCACTTATTCTGCCTTTTCTAAGTAACTTTTTTGGGCTTTGTAACAGATGGTTGTTGTCGTTTAGTCTTGAAGCTGTGTTTGATGCTTTTGCTACCCCATGGATTATAGGCCACCAGGCTTCTCTGTCCATGGGATTTCCCAGGCAAGAACACTGGAGTGGGTTGCTATTTCTTTCTCCAGGGGATCTTCCTGACCCAGGGATCAAACCTGAGTCTCCTGCATTGCAGGTAGATTCTTTACCACTGAGCCACTGGGGAAGCCCACAACAGATGGTTCAGTTCAGTTCAGTTCAGTCGCTTAGTCGCGTTCAACTCTTCACAACCCCATGGACCACAGCACGCCAGGCCTCCTTGTCCATCACCAACTCCCGGAGTTCACTCAAACTCATGTCCCTTGAGTCAGTGATGCCATCCAACCATCTCATCCTGTTATCCCCTTCTCCTCCTGCCTTCAATCTTTCCCAGCATCAGGGTCTTTTCAGATGAGTCAGCTCTTTGCATCAGGTGGCCAAAGTATTGGAGTTTCAGCTTCAAGATCAGTCCTTCCAATGAACACCCATGACTGATCTTTAGAATGGACTGGTTGGATCTCCTTGCAGTCCAAGGGACTCTCAAGAGTCTTCTCCAACACCACAGTTCAAAAGCATCAAGTCTTCGGTGCTCAGCCTTCTTTATAGTTCAACTCTCACATCCATACATGACTACTGGAAAAACCATAGCCTTGACGAGACAGACTTTTGTTGGCAAAGTAATGTCTCTGCTTTTTAACATGCACTCTAGGTTGGTCATAACTTTCCTTCTAAGGAGTAAGTGTCTTTTAATTTTATGGTCACAGTCACCATCTGCGGTGATTTTGGAACCCCCAAAAAAAGTCAGCCACTGTTTCCACTGTTTCCCCATCTATTTGCCATGAAGTGATGGGACCGGATGTCATGGTCTTAGTTTTTTGACTGTTGAGCTTTAAGCCAACTTTTTCACTCTCCTCTTTCACTTTCATCAAGAGGCTCTTTAGTTCATCTTCACTTTGTGCCAGAAGGGTGGTGTCATCTGCATATCTGAGGTTATTGATATTTCTCCCAGCAATCTTGATTCCAGCTTGTGCTTCCTCCAGCCCAGTGTTTCTCATGATGTACTCTGCATATAAGTTACAGTGGAAGTGAGAAATAGATTTAAGGGACTAGATCTGATAGACAGAGTGCCTGATGAACAGATGGTTACCAGAGCTGAAAATAAGATGTCATTTTGCTTGTCACTCACGAAAACACTTGGATGAAAAAAAGCATAACGAGACAATTTCTATGAGAAAGGCGAGTTCATTCTTGCCCTGTGATCCTCTTTAATATCGCGGCCCTTCTGCAGCCACCACATACCCCTAGGGCCATTGAATCACTTTCTCAGGGCATCATTGTGCTCTGCAAATGCTTCTGAGATTTCCTCCAAGGGGACTGTGAGGATTCATTCCTGTTCTGTCTCCGTTATGTTTCACCCATGCTCCAGACATCCTCATCCAGCTGGTACCCAACAGTGCACAGGGCTGTTAGGGGCGCGGTGGGAGGTCCCTACGATGAGTGAATCCCCTCCCTTGGATTTCATCCCACACTAACTCCCACATCTGCTTCTTTAGCTCAGACTGCTCCTGAACTCCAGGCTCACATGTTCAACCAGATGCCAACTTTCCAAGTCTCAATAGGATTTGAGACTTTGCTTCTACGTCACCGCCAACCCCCTTCCAGGGGTCTGTGTCTCCACGTGGCACCACCATCTACCCACCATCAAGCAGGCTCATGCTTGATTCTTTTTCTGCTATTGCCCCATCCAATCCATCAGTAAGACCTGTAGGACCTTCCTCAAAACAGATCCTGGTTCACATCTAGCTATTTCCTACCACCTCCACTGCTACCCCCAAGGCTCTGGGCTATCTGCTGCTCTTCCTGCTCCACTTTCCTCTGCAGAGTCCACTCTCAAAAGAACAGCCAGGACATGTCAGTGTGAATACAAACATGTCATCACCCCTCTTAAAGCCCTCCTGGGGCTGCACAACCTCCCTACAGTTAACCCTGAGGCTCAGGACTGCTTCCTGGCCCCTGCCTGCCATTTTATCACCTTCCTTTCCAACCCCTCTAGCCTTCATTCCATCTGCTCCCATATTCCACCTTCCTTAATGAGCCAAGGCTTTGAGTGTGTCCCATGGCTCATTCCTCCTTGCCCTCAAGAACCCTGCCGTGGGCACCCTCCCTTCATCTCGGAGCACCTACGGCATGGTCTTGTGCCATACTGATGGTCTGCCTTATCATCTTTCTTCCCCACTAGAACCTCATCTCCATGAGGGCAACAACTTCACCTGCGTGGTTCATAATGATGGGATTTCCAGCACCTGGACGGGGTGTCTGTGGGACTGCAATTCAGGCTTGCTGTGGGTGCAGTTTTGGCAGCTGTCTTATCTCCTACATTAAGATGGAAGGAAGTGAGGCTCCAGCTGACCTGGCAGGGCTGGGCTGAGTCACGAGGCCTTCAAAAACCTGCACATGTTAGAACTTCTCCGTCAGATTCACTCCAATCCCACCCTCCTCCTGTGGAGACAGACTCAACACCACAGCTCAGAGACGTCCCCACTTTTCCTGACGTCTAGACCTCAGCGTCCTGTGTGTGCAGTCACTGTGTGCAGTGATGCAGACATGTCTCTGCCTTCGGACTCACATACTCACTGAAGCATCATGCCATCTCATCCCATTCAGGGGCGTCCAAAAGGGGCAGGGGCGCCAGACGTTACTTTCCAAACCGAGAGACTCATGATCTCTGAGTCTTCTTAAGGGTGAACTCAGTAGGATAACCGGGTTGAGAGACGAATACTTTATTGAATTCTCAGGCTAAATGAAGAACGTGAGGTATCTCCTTTCCTCTCTCAGGGGGTCAGTGGCTTTATGTCCTGAAGACCTGGCCCTCCTGTCGTCCCCTCCTGTCATGGGGCTGGAGTGGGTCATGTCTTCCGGGATTTTAAGGCCTGCAGAGAATGGCACTCCCTCTCCTGTGGGTTCTGCGGGAGGTGAAGCTTCGCCACTCGAAACAGAGGCTCCTCAAACAGGTGGGGCTGCCTGCGTGCCATGCGGAGCTGGGAGGCCACTCTGGATGCCTGCTCTGTGCTGGGCTTGGAGGGAATGGAGCTGGAGTATGGGTCTGGATCACATGAGCCCCCAGGGAGGGAGAAAAGTCCCCCACCCTGAGGCCCTGAGACAGAGTTTATATTTCCTTCCAAACATGACTTGTATTAAGTCTTGAAGAAGCAGATTTTTTTCACTAAAATTTTTTTGAGATCCGTATTTCCACCTCCCATAAACCCAGTAAATTATACTGCTTATCAATGGTTGGTTCACAGTGATCTGAACACTAAATTATTGGACAAGGGAACTGACGCGCTACATGTGGCCATGTCAAGCAGCTTTCTCCCCACTGTTCCTCAGCGGAGCTCTGTCTGCCCTATGGAGAGTGACAGCAGGGCCCGAGGGACGAAGCCGAGGCTGTCTCCCAGCTCCCCGGCTCCTCACCCAGCTGAGGTGGGGGGCTGGGCGGGACTCCTGGGCCTCAGCCAGATTCCCACCAGGATCCAGGCACAGAAAAGGCCTGAAGGATGATCAGTCTACGGCTTAAAGAGAAGTACAGAGAAGCCGATGGATGGTAGGCAGGGGGGCAGAGAGGAATGCACATTTGTTCTACCCTCCACTATTTTCCAGTCCTCATCTCCCTGTTCTCGGCAGAACCCTGATGTTCAGACTCTCCCTGCCTGGGATCGTGGTCCTGAAGGCTGGGGCACTGGCCAGCCTCCAAAGGCCTCCTTCAGCACTGATGGGGTGCTGTCTGCAGCCCCTGAAAATCAAGAGTGAGTCACAGAACACACACGCCATATGCTTTGCTGGCTGCTTCCATGACACCAACAAGGGTGTTGGTAGGTTGACACCGACAGATTAATGGGAGAACAAACAACTCCCCAAGAGCCATTTGAAGGAGCAGAGGCTCAAGGTTTTTACAGGCAGGAGAGGCTGAAGAGAAAGGTGAAAGGAGGCATCCAAGTGCACCCAGGTCAGAGGAAAACCCAAAATGCAAAACAAGCCAGCTGACTCGTCATCAGAGAGTGAACATTTGCAAAGAGTCAAGCAGTGCCCCTTTAAAAATGCTGGGTTGGAAGGTAAAATGTAAGTAAAAATTAATATGTGATCCATGGCAAAAAAATAACAGAAAAGACCTTCCAAAAGAGCAAAAGCTCTTGCTGAGCATGATAAGGCTGGAGGAGAAGGCTGGTATGGTAGACTCCATGCCCTTTACCGGGACTGGGGCTTTAAATGAGGCAGCAATTATCAGTGCTACTGACCATGCTCGAGGCTGAACTTTGTCAAGCACTTGGCTACCATAGCCTTCAAGAGAAATTAGTTCATGAATTTTTTTCCTTTGTAACTTATATCAATTTTCCCTTCCCTGTGACTAGTGAATATTAGGTTTAAACTACCACATAGAGGCATCGTTGAAATAGCCAGCCTCTAGAGAGAGGGCTTTAGTGTTAGTTGTTCAGTCGTGTCCGACTCTTTGCGACCCCATGGACTAGCCTTATGTAGATTGTCGCCTTCTAGGCTCCTCTGTCCATGGAATTCTCCAGGCAAGAATACTGGAGAGGGTTGCCATTTCCTCTTCCAGAGGACCTTCCCCACTCAGGGATTGAACTCAGGTCTCTGGCACTGTGGGCATATTCTTTACCATCTGAGCTACTGTGGCTAATCCAGAGAGAAGACCTGGAGGTAAGACAGAACCAGGAGTGGCGGTTGGTCTCTGAGCTGCCTTTGGCAGCTGTGCAGCAATGGAGAAAACAGTCACAACATCAGATCCAACACAGTTATCGGGAATGTGGATCCTGTTATTAAGCCAAATACCCCGAGGGTGAGGCTTCCAAGTCCTGGGCTGGGACCTGGCTGCCAGCCTGCCCAGCACAAGTAAGGCCCCACTCACCACCAGCCCCTCTTCATCTTTGGGGATTTAGTGGCCCTATGGAGGATGCACAGGGGCCTGAGAAGGGCACAGGATCCTCTACATGCATGTCTGAGAAGCCCCAAACATGTGACTACGCAAAGATTTATAGTGCAAATGATCATGAGTGAGACAGAGGCTGCCTGTCTCAGAAAGAACCAAGGTCTGTTTCAGAATTTGTTTGGAACTAGTTAGTTTATTCTTAGAAACTCCAAAGAAGACAAGTTTGGTTTACTCCCTGAATCTTGTCCTCATCGGGATGTCAGAGAAACAGTAAGGAGAGCAGGAAACCAAAGTCAGGCTGTGTGTTTCCTTAACCTGGAGCTGGGGGTGCAGGTGTGGGTGGGGGAGGGCAGGAACAGTTCCACAGGGCACCGTGCTGTCTAATGCTCAACCTCACCAGGCCGGCATCCATCCTTTTCAGGTCTTTGCAGAGGGGAAAACTGAGGCTGAGAGAGGCCATGAACTTGTCTGTGTCCACAGGAAGTGCCAGGGTCTCCTATTTCTCTCCAAGCATAGGGTCTTTCGTTCAGGACCCAATTGGGCCATCACAGTTGGATGGGAAAGGAGAGAAGTTAGGGCAAAACAGCTTGGGGTTCTTTTTGGGGGGACCTGACCTGGCCAGGCTGGATTAGGAACAAAGAGAACTCTCAGGAGATCTGAGCACCACGTGCTCCTCACCCCACACCACTGGCGCCAGGCAGAGCTGGGCAGGGCCTGCAGGCACCCAAGTCGACAGAGGGTGGAGCTGGACCGCACATGCCTCTTGCCCCGGCCCCTCCTCCCGACCAGGGGGGCCTGAATGGGGGGGAACTCACCTGCCTGCTCCAGGGCCACCATGGTCGCCTGTTCGATCAAGTCTCGTTCCACGAAGCTCCGGAAGTCCTCGCTGTACACACTCAGGTCCGGAAGCTGGAACGTGTAGATGGGCATCTCCAGTGGGAACTGCTCGCTGCTGCACTCGCTCGCCACGTGGGACCGCGCCAAGGACACGATGGCTGAGCTGGCGTGGGAGATCCCCTTGAGAGCCGCTTCTCTGCGTGGGGGAAAGTGAGGGGGGTTGAGTGAGGGGGGCTCTATGGGCGTGCACACTAGCCCACATGACACATCCCACATGTGTGCACAGGAGCACACAGGATGCATATGCACATGTAAACACACATGGCACACTCATGCAGCACACATGGACACACACACATGGACACACTTGTCACACACGCAGAGGCACACCCATGGACACCTGCACACCCATTACCTCTCCCTCCCCAGCCTTGCTGGCCTCCTTCATGCTGGGTTAACATCACCACCACCTGGCACATGGCCCTTAGTCAGGAAACCACTTAGAAGGAGACAAAGGGCAAGTCCACCACACAAATGTTCCTCAGCGTCCGTAAAGATCAGCAGCCTCGCTTCCTGGGTCTGAAGTTACATGGAACTCAGTTCAGCAGAGCTCTCGAGGCATGACATTCTACACAGGGGGCTTCCTTTGCTTTTATGCTTTTGCATTTTTAAAGTGAGAAGCAATCCATTGGGCTTCCTCCACAGTGGCTTGGATTTTAAGATAGGTCACCTCTATTACAGTTACTCTTATAAACACACCCTGCAGGAAGATTCCCAGGACACAAATATTAAGCCATTGCCTGCCTCTATTCTGTCTGGATTTTCTGTTGTCATGGCAATCTTAAAAATTTTTATTTTGCCTAAGCTTTCCAGCAAGGGATGAGAAATGCACTGTAGAATTTCTCTAAAATACAACCGTTACTTTATTAGGAAGTCAATCATCTGACTTAAATGCCACCATCAAGAAGTAATATTTTAAAAAACATACTTATTTTTTAAAGCTCTGTGCTTAATAGCTAAAGAATTCTTAAATGTGTGATATTACGAATAAGTTTTCAGTTTTACAATCAATATTTGTAACGATGAAGAATTCTTTTAATAAGGGACTGCTGCTGCTGCTGCTAAGTCGCTTCAGTCGTGTGCGACTCTGTGCGACCCCATAGACGGCAGCCCACCAGGCTCCCCCGTCCCTGGGATTCTCCAGGCAAGAACACTGGAGTGGGTTGCCATTTCCTTCTCCAATGCATGAAAGTGAAAAGTGAATGTGAAGTCTCTGAGTCGTGTCCGACTCTTCGTGAGCCCATGGACTGCAGCCTACCAGGGTCCTCCGCCCATGGGATTTTCCAGGCAAGAGTACTGGAGTGGGGTGCCATTGCCTTCTCTGTTAACAAGGGACTAGTCCTCTTTTAATTTTACCCAGAAAACAAAATTCAGACCGGCATTTCAATGAATATTTTCTAATCTTTTCTACCTGTGGTAGACTCATTAGTTTCTGTGGCCACTTAAGTTGAATGGATTCCCACTCACATTAGCCTACTCATCAGTCAGCTTCTGTGCTCTGCTGATGTCTCTCTGAGCCGCGCTTCTGCCCCTGCTGTGCTGGCAGGAAGCCCATGCCCATGCCTTCATCAAGAAGGGAAGCTCTGTTCCCCCACAAGCAAGAGTAGTTGACAGCACTGCCATTGAAGTAATTTTGCTAAAGCAGATGAAAAACAAGAGGGCTTTGACCTGGTATAAGTTAATTTTAAGCTCAAATTTAATTCTCAGAGGCCTCATATATTTCCATGATAAGTCTCAGAGACAGAGTATTTCAAAACAGATAGTTCTGATTCACCTTCAATTTCATTCTGAGATGAATTCAAGACGATTAAAGTATGTTGTATTTTGAAGAAGGACAAGAAGAGAGATCAGACCACACAGGCCATGAGGAAGAGGAGCCAGGGAGCACACGGGCCAGTTGGTTGTCCTGTCCCCATGGCAGGGGCAGAGGAGACCCCATGCCTCTCTGCCCCTCACAGACCTTGCTGAGGTCACATTTCTTGCCACGAGCTACCTTTCTGGAATCTGGGAAAAGAGGAACTGCCCCATCCTTCAGGACCCAACAGTTTGCTTGAACACCCAAGGTAACATGAACCCACATTGCTCTCAGCAGAGGCAAGGTGCTGGGCAAGGTCATCCACACGTCTTCATGGCTTATCAATCAGCATCTATTGCCAACTGACGAGGACCTTGGAAACGCTGTGATTCATAGTATAAATTGATGCTATTAAGCCACTCCAAATATTAATATTTGGAATCTGAGGGGAAAGAAAAGTCCTTTTGAACTAAAAGTGAATTATGTTAAAGATCACATAACAAGAAACAGATGCTCTGAATTCTAACTCCTTCCAACCACCACCTCCATGAATGCACATACATAATCACAGAGACACACACACACACTCACACGCACATACACTCACAAACGGATTCTTTAAACGTGAATTCAGCAATTCTTCTTTTGGAAGTATAAATAAAATAAAACAGGAATTACCATGTTCAAAGTTATGCCCCAGAGAAATACAGAGAGATTAAAAAAAATATGGAGGGAATATACAGAATTTTCTGACCCTTGACAAAGCCAGCCCAAGCACTTATGATTTAGTATAGTATAAGGGACTATCTTCAATATCCTGTGATGAACCACAGAGGAAAAGAATGTAAAAAGAATGTATACAAATGTATAACTGAATTACTTTGCTGTATAGCAGAAATTAACATATTATGAATCAGCTGTATTTCAATAAAAGTAAATTAAATAATGAAATTTAAAAACCCACACTAACAAAAAGCTATCTATGATTTAGGTCAGGGGATGTGTATTAAGTCTGTTTTCTTATTTTCTGTATTCTGGAGGCTCTGGCATCTGGGGCCCCTCTGAATGGGGAGAGAATTTCCCTACGGAATTATCCAATTCTTAGATACTTAGATTCTTAGGACTCACCCAGGACAAACCAACTCAGAGCCCATACTGTGGATCACCTCCTCCATCTGGCTCACACCTGCAGGCCATGCCACTGCCCTAGTTACCCCTGGGCCAGGTGCCAGACAACAAGAGATGGCCCCTATGCCCGCCAAGAGCTGCTGAAGTTACTCACGCCAGCCAATCCTAAGTCTGTTTACCCTGCCTTGTCTTTCCCACTGAAACACAATGCAGGCTGCTGCCCTTGTTCTCCTCCGTCCCTTCTGCCTTCTGACCAACCCTGGTGCTTCACCGTGTGACCCCACAGGGTGTGCCATGCCTCCTGTGTCCAGGGAACCGTGAGTATAAGAACCTCTTCTTCTAGGACAGTCGTGTCCCTGTCTGTGTGTCTCATCATATCTGATTAAAACAAGTCCTGGGTACATTTTAAAGCAGGTAGACAAAAATCTTCCCGACCCAGGGATCGAACTCGGGTCTCCTGCACTGCAGGCGGACTCTACCGTCTGCGCCACCAGGGAAGCCAACTTTTCTAAATCTGGAATCTGGGAAAAGAGGAACTGCCCCATCCTTCAAGACCCAACAGTTTGCTTGAACACCCAAGGTAACATGAACCCACATTGTGGTGATGATATTTTAGGCTTTGTGGGCCATACAATTCGCAGTCACAACTACTCAATTCCGTCTTTGCAGCATGAAAGCAGCCATAGACAGTGAATAAACAATGGGTTCCAATAAAACTTTACTGAAAAAACAGGCAGTGGCCAGATGTGGTTCATGAGTTACTGCTGTTGATTTAGAATGTGGAGGGCTTGGTCTTCCATTTTAGGGGACTGTGATTTCAGGGAGAATTCAATTAAAGGATATATATAGATCTAATTCAGAAACTACAATTTACACTTGTTAAAAATATAGGGCATCCTTGGTGGTCCAGTGGTTAAGAAGCCACCTTGCAATGCAGGAGATGCTGGTTTGATCCCTGGTTTGGGAGGATTCCACACGCTTCAGGCCAGCTAAGCTTGTGTGCCATGACTAGTGAGCCCACAACTACTGAAGCCCACATGCCCTGGAGCCTGTGCTCTGCAACAAGAGAAGCTACCACAGTGAGAAGCCTGCTCGCCACAGCCAGAGAAAGCCCACTCAGCAATGAAGACCCAGCACATCCAAAATTAAATAAATAAATAAAAATACATATGTTTGTTCACAAGGCTCAGTTAATGAAATTATGTTATGATAGACTTCTGTTTTTGGTTTTTTTTTTGTTTTTTTACTGATAACAGTAAGATCGTGGTAAGTATCCGTATAAGGCCCTGATTCTGCTAATCTGTCTGAAAACAGAGAGAAGGATCCTTCTAGCCCCTTCCTTGGAAGGATAAGATAATGGGTTAGATTGTTTGCTGCTCAGAAAGAGCAGGAACTGCCAAGTTGTCAGCTCTCTGGATTTCCATTGCAGGAGAGATGCTGGGAGGCTGTCTGGTAAGGTGCTGAAGGAGCACACAGTCACAGAAAGGCCAAGCTAAATGATTAGAAGAGGTCAGATCTAAGGGCAGGATGAAGGAGAATTTAAGAACGGGATAACAAGACGGCCAAGTCAGTGACCACACCTCAATACCCTCTTCCTAACCCACCCAGGGGGCCCACAGGAGTAGATGCGTGGGAATGGGCTGGGTTCCATGGGTGAGGGCTGAGGGCGGGTGTTCTGGCTGTGCTTTTCCTCCCCCCAGCTAGCCCTGTGGGGGTAACTGCCTGAACCATCATCACCACAATGCAGGCCAGCCACTGCCATGGCCAAAGCCACTGGAGGAGCATCAGGGCAAATCTCGTGGAACTGGGCACCAAGCACAACACGAACAGGTGGGCTGGCCCCAGGCCTTCTTTCTTTTCTCCTATACTCCCTGTGAGCTGACAGTTACAACAGAAAGTAGAAGCTCCTGCAAATGAGTAATTTCTAGAACAGAGGAGCTGAGAGGTTCCCTAAGCAGGAAAGCCAACTGTGGCAAAGAGAGCCAATGGACAACATTTTGAGCCCATATTAAAGCATTCAGAGCTAGCCACTTTGAGTGCACTTCCCTCCATGCTCTCATTCAGAGGAACACAAAACAGAGCCCACGCCTTTGTCCTCTTCCCCCGATACCACGAGCTAAGATGGCTGGTAACTGCAAGGTACTGTGTGCTCACAGGCAAAACTTAGGAAACAGCTCAGCAGTGAGAACATGGTTATAGGAAGTTCACAAAGTACTTGGGCTGGAACGCGTCAGGAGAACAAGGTTTTAAAATACACTTAGTAGATATGTTCAAAGAGATGGAATATTACGATGTGAAATAATAAAAATAATGAGAAAGCGCAAATTTGGAATGAGAAATGCTGATCAACAGAATGGTTCACGTGAAGATGTTAAATTAGGATGTTAGAAGAGCATCTAACATCTAAATTAGGATGTTAGAAGAGCAAGTCAAGGGAATCTCTTAGAAGACATGAAAATGAGATGCAAGAGGACAATGGAGGAGGGGAATGGTTTTAAAGGAAAATAATTTGGACCCAGAGTGTTATTCCACCAAACGAAAATTTAAGTACATCATGTAAACATCTTTAGGTTCTGATGGCCTTAGGAGACTGATCAGGCAAAGTTTTTTTTAGAAAAGTCTTTGGAAAAGTATTCTTTTAGCAAAAGATAAATGTAAGTAAATAAAGAAGTTGACTGTTGTCTAAACAAGCAATAAAAAGAACCTAAATATAATTGAGGGTACATGGAGGTAGGAAGGGAAAAGATAAAAACAGGGTGAAATATGGCTGCTGATAAGTTCTAACAATTAATAGAGATAAAACCTAAATATAGGTTTTAATAGGACAGAGGTAACTTTAACATGAAGGAGAATATATAACTTTCAAACTAGTTGAAAAATTTACTTAGCCAGAAAAGACAGAAAAGGAGAAAAACACATACAAAGAAAGCATGGCAAATAAAACATGCAACATAAAGAAGCACAGATAGGACAATAATAAAAATAAGTAGATTAAATTCACTGCTTAAAAGACAGACACTTGGATTGAATAATAGAGTGATACTTGATGATAAATTACTTGTAAGAATTATATTTGATATACAAGGATAAAGAAAGGTCGAAAAAATGTTATTCCAGGCAAATATGAACCAAGAGAAAGGCAGGGAAGAGGGCTTAATGTCAACTAAAACAGATTTAAAGATAAAAATTATATGGGACATAGAGATACTCTATATATTGTTAAAAAGCACATTAGAGCCAGATGATCTCACAATTATGAATGCATACGCACCCACAAATACAGCTCAGTAGTGGAAAGAGAAGAAAAGCTAAGAGAAGAAACAGATAATGAGCATTAAACTTTCTAACTCAAACTTGGCTTTTCTGGACAACAGAGTAAGTAAGCACAGGACAATAATCCAAGATAGAGTTTCCAATATAGCCTGAATAATCAAGTTGAGCTAACAGAAACAGACAGCAATGACTCAACAGCATGGGAAGGCTGACCTAAGGCCATAGGAGAATTAGAATCCATTGTGTAAATATTAAGAGGAGTATTAAATCATTTCAGATCTTATGACTGTATATGTAGAAAATCCAAGACACTCTCTGAGAACTACTATATTAATAGGAGAATTTATGATATGACTGGATAAAAAATAAATTGCTTTTCTCTGTGCCTAAACTCTTAACAGAATGTGAATAAATGGAGTGGTATATGCAATATTCTTGAGTGGAAAAACAGTATTACCATATACTAATTATCCCTGAAATAAAATAAAAACCCAAGCTACTTCCAATCGGTATTCCAATTTTAAGATTAATATGGTAGAATAAATATCCAAAAATAGTGAAAAGGTTTTGAAAAAGAACGGCAATAAAGGAACTAGCTTTTGCAGAGTGATACTATACGAACCTGTAAGAGTCAAGTATAGCAGGCTGGGTGGTCACAGAGTCCAGAAACAGAGCCAAATACATTTTTTGCTACGTTAATGTACAGCCAAGTTGGCGTGTTAGTTCAGTGGGAAAGGGATGCTTTACTGAATAGATATGCTAGACTAGCTCATTCTCAATCCAGAGAAGCAAAACTAGATTCTTAGCTATTATTTATAAAAATTTCAAATTGCTTATAAGACCTAAGAACAACATTTAAAAAACAAATACAATAAAACATGACAGTAACTTTGAATTTCAGGAGAATTTCTAAAGAAAGGGAGAGGTTACCCATTAGTCATGAATGTATAGTAATATAAACATTTTGTAAGGCAGAATTTTCTGTGAATAGTGATAAAGCAAATAATACTGTGGGATGTATATATATGTGTATATACACATATACGCAAAATATATTTGTAGTTTAGTCTTCGTTATAAAGAATGCTACAAATTGATAAGAAGAACGCAAACAAAATAATATAAAAACGGGCAAAGTACGTGAATAAGTATATCACAGAGGAGGAAATCCAACTGGCTAACAAGCAAATGACAAGATGAAACTATTTTTTACCCTGCCAAGTAGAAAAACAAAGTAGTAAAACCATCATGAGAACGCCCAGTCCTGGCAAAATGAAGGGGAACACCCAGTTTTCATACATGGTGAACAGAAATGTGTTTGGGAACCAAGTCCTGAAGTTATTAAACAAAAAAACATATGTGTTGGTACAGCAAATCCACCTTGGAAATACCCACCGATAGAAATAAAAGCACCAGGACGTACAAGTTATGGTATAAAGTTTATTATAGCAGTGCCTGTAGTGTCAAAAAACCAGCACTAACAACAAAATCTAAGAAAAGACAGAATCACCATGAAGAGACATGGTTTAGAAAAATCGTATACTATGGTGTAAACTATGAAGAGAGTACGATCGTGACTTACTGCTCAAGGAAACGAGCACTCTGCCAAGAGCAGTACGTGCATCCGACTCGGGTGTGTTTGCATTCCCAACAAGCAAAGTAAGAAGGAGCAGAAGGAGCAGAATAGGATGGGGCCACTGGTTCATCTCCGGGAGGTTTGGAAGATGTGGAGAAGAAAACTCTCACGTTTCCTTTATATATCTTTGTCACAATGAAATTTTCCCACTTTCGTAATTAAGACATGGAAAATGAAACGCACGGGAGAATGAACATCAGTGTTGAACAGGTTTGGAGGCTACGCCGCTTAGGAAATAGTTTTGCAAGGGTGAGAGACGTCCGGTTTGGGAAAACCAGAACTCCAGGAAGAATGGGGGATCCCAGAGAAGTGGACTCACTCGCCTCGTCCCTGAGGCAGGAGTGGAAGCTGTAAGCGACAGGGTGAGGCGTGGTGCCTGAAGAGCCCCATGTGCCTGCAGCTGGGAAAGGCGATGACCTCACCCTTCTGTGCACCCCTGCCCCAGCCCCCTTGTAAACCACGCTGGACCAGGAAGCTGGCGCCTGGCGGGCCCCGCAGCAGGTACCTTGGGCGATGTCGTCCTGCCTGGGCAGGCAGGGCCGCTCGGCCGTGTGCCCGGGAGGGGGTGGCTCTCGCTCGGGCTGTTTGGGGCACCTGCCCTCGTTGAACACAGGTGGCAGGTTGGCTGTGTGCACCTGTCGGAGCTGCTCATAGTCACTGAGAGCGGCCGTGAGGTCCCAGTTTTTGCCTGGAGATGAGAAATGACAAGAGATTACAACACGGATGCATGAATAATGGTCGCATGTTAGCAAAGAACCTTGCAAAGAAGGGTCTCTGTTAGCACCTGTTCACTCCAACTCCCCACCAGGAGTTCTTGTTTTTTTAAAAATGCTTTTCCTTTTTTGGTTTTTCACTCAATGGTTTTTAGTATAGTCACAGAGTTGTGCGACTATCCACACGACACAATCCCAGAACATTTTCATTACCCTTTTCAAAAAAAAAAAACAAACCTGAAGCATAGTTGATTTACAGTGTTTCAGGTATAGAGCAAAGAGGCTGTTATACCTGCACAGATATAGGCCTATTCTTTTTCAGACTCCTTTCCATTATAGGTTATTACCAGATATTGAATATAGTTGCCTGTGCTATACAGTAGGCCCTTGTAGTTTTAGTTCTCATTTTTCGAAGGAGTAAAATGGTCGGATGTGTACTCTAAAAGCAGAATTTCTCACCCATGCCCGAGGTCCCTCTGAGGCACATGACGTACCTACTATCCTGGCCTTAGATTCATAGACCCTGCAGAACCTTCCATGCCTCTGAAAACCTAGTTGCAGAGCTTATTTTCCGAGGGAAGCAAAGCACAGAGGAAGAAAAAGTAAACAAAAAGAATTTCCACGTTTTCTTTGGGCTCTCGCTCAGTATTTTAGTGCTGCCTTGAAGCTTAGTTTGGAGAGGGCAGAGGCTCGGGGTGGGGGGTGCTCGCTGAGTGGGAGCTTTGGTGGGAGGCCACCTCAGAGCTCAGGTGATGAACTGGGTGGGGCACCAGGCAAGACAGCTCTGCCCGCCTTGGGCACACTTGGCGGGGATGGGTGCTGGGGGTTCACAGCACGAGGGGAAGCTGATGGGGTCTGGACTCAGCGTGGGAGCTCTGATCCCTGACTCTGAGATTTGGTGGACTTGCAATGGAAGGAAGGAGGTAGCGCACATTGCATCCGACTCCATTAGGCAACCACGTACTTTTTAAAGGCAAAGAATTAAAAGCTTAGCTCTAGTTTTAAAAAGCAAATAAAATCTTATCTTCTCCCAACTAACTTCAAAATGCAGGTATTTACTATATTGACTAATTAAGTGGTACAGACAACAGAACGAGGCTTTGAATGTCTAAAATAATATCTGAACATCTTCCTCTGGTCTTTCTAATTTATTTTTCCTGCCACAGACTTGATACTATCAATCAGAAAATGTTTAAATTCTATCATACAATCATTTACAATTTAATCCAATTTTTTTCTTTCACAGTCAGGTAACAAAGACACAACAGAAGCATCTTTGCATATCTCAGTGGGGAAGAAAAGCAAACGAAATCATTCAGGTTATTCAGCTGAATCTCAGCAAGGTCTGGGGGTGTTTTTGTAAGTGGTGACAGGTAGGGGTCCTTTGCAGAAGGCAGCCCCATTACCATTTGGTAGTTGTGTCACAGAAACCAGCTGAAGCAGAAATAAAAGCACTCTCTTTCACTCTTACATACAACTACCAATCACAGTGTACACATATTGCCTGCGTGGTCGCAAATGCAGTTTCTAGTCTAAGTGCTTGTGTCTATCAAATGGGCATCTGTGCTCCAGCGTGTGGTCTACCGAGGGCAGGACAGGCTCTGCCTTTAGGGACATTATTCCTTAGCAGGGGTGATGACCTGGGTGGGCACCTCGCTCTAAAGCAGGGCCAAGGGTAGCAAATGTCCCAGGAGGGCTGAAACTGTCGGGGAGAAAGGGCAGGGAGAGGGGAGGTGGAGGAGAGACACTGAGAACGCAACCTTATCATGGAATGCAGACACGTTAATATGGGGGCATGTATTAGCAATGGCACCAGCCCCACAAATACTGGCTGTGAGGCAAACAGCCCGCGTGGAGCACTGAGTGAGCCAGGAATTTCATCATCCCACAGCGCCACGGGGAGCAGGAATTGTTCTGGCTCCTCACAAACAGGAAGTGAGGCTTAGAAGGTTGCTGCACCACAGTGCATGCGAACCCTCCAATCTCATCTTCCCACCGACTGCATCTTCCTGCAGGGCTGTCCTGTACACAAGACCCGGTCCTAGCAGAGCTGTGCCCCACCCCAGCTCCTGCTCCCAGGAGCCAGCCAACTGTGCTTCTCCACCCTTGGGAAAGAGTGTGTCCTGCTGTTACTACCCATGCCTGACAGGAGATCCTTCCAGAGCTCCTGATCTACGTTCCCATCACAGGTGATCAGGCTGGAGCATGAAGGCAGCATCCCAGAGATCATGCATAGCCTCTGTGGACCAGCGCTCCAGGGTGAGGGTATGTTCCTCCTGCATGCCTAGAGGATCAGCTGGGGTCATGCTGGGAAGCACGTGTCCAGCCATCAGCAAAGGCCAGTCCGCTCTGATCTCCTGCCCAGAGACCTCTCACTCGCTGAGTTTTCCCACTTGCTCTTGACTCCATTGTATTCTCCCATCACTGCCCTGGACTCCTGCCCAGTTTGCTAAACACCTGTCATATCCTTAACCGGCAAGCATCCTGGTTCTAACCTGGGCCACACCTCTTAGCAAATGGAGATCCAGTAAGTATGAGGTGAGAGCGAAGACGGAGGGAGCAGCACTGTCCACAAATTACAGCTCCCAAATGAGCCCCAAGTGCATGACTTTAAGATTTTAAAGAATTCAGAATTCCTCAGGGATCCAGGACCCCAGTGTCTATGCGTGTGGAAAGGGTCCATGAGGCCACTGAAGGGGAAGCAAGCACGATGGACAGCAGATGGAGTCCTCAGAAGTTAAGGGGGTCTGAGATCTGCTTCCAGCTCTGCACAGTTCCAAAGACAGCTGCTCAGGACAACCAGAACGCAAGTGGTAACTTACAGACACGTGGACAGGGATGGATGCCCCAGGGATGGGCTTGACACTGGCGGGTCATACAGACTGTATCTACTAAAGACAGAAAATATAGTGGAGAGGGACAGGCTCCTGATGGCCTAGGAGTAGGGTTTGGTGCTCAGAGAGCACACCTTTCAAGATCCCCTTTCATCTTGTCTGCTCTTCAGTCTGGGAGAGTCCCAACAGATGTCACACGGAGGGAAGATGAGGTGAAAGGGCACAGAGGCCCACCATGGTGGCACCACCACAGTGATGGAGTGGGCTGAGGCTGGGCGGAAACGCACAGCTGGGTGACTGGGGCAGCCACAGGCTACGAGCCCTGAAGCCAGCTCACTTGTTAGAGGAGGGTTCAGCAGAGCAGTAAAGAGCCCGGGCTTTGGGTCTGGCCCCACTCCCTGGCTACTTCCGTGACACAGGAAACCTCAGGTTACATTTCTGTGCAATTGGGATAATAAAATGCACCAAATGGAAGTGCCAAGGAGGGGTGAGTGCGGCGAGGAGACTGCATTTGTACAGTTCTGAGCACACGGACAGCTCTTGGTGTTAAGACTATTCATAACAAGCTTTCATTTATTATGAATAGTCTAACCTCTGTCACTTACGGTTGAAATCCAGCTTGCAAGTGACAGAACTGAGATTCAAATCCAGGTCTGTCCTGATCAAAGCCTAAGCTTCTGGGGGCTACAGTTCCCTTGAACCCGACCTTGTTGTGGGTGTCAGGGCTCCTGGCCGCTGACCACCCTTGAAATCTCCCTCTCCTGTGCCCTCTCCTGTGCCATCATGACTCAGTAACAGGACTTTCCCTCCTTCCGGATCCCTCCATCCCCACCTTGCCAGTGTTCTCACCTGCTGGGTCTTTTCTCTGCTCCCCACAGACTCCCCTGTACTACATGGAATTCTCATTCATGTGTCACTCAGGCCATCCCCTGAACACTAGCAGGCCACCAGGCCACTAGGCAGACACCAGAAGGCCTCTGTCCAACATGACATCCTAACAGCCCCTGCGTCCTATGACTGAACACTCTGTCCCCATTGCTGGCTCCTCACCTTTCCCTGCCCTTAAAGCACACTGATTCCCCCTACCCCCACCATTTTTCTTCTTGTTCTTTTTTTCCTATTAATTTATATCCCATTTTGAAGATTAAGTCCACCTCTATGGGAATAACTATAGGTCCAGTTACAGTCTGTATCCTAAGTTTCCAGGCCAAATGTTCAACAACGGCAGATGCTAGTCAATTATCCAATCAATATTCCCCTCCGATTCTTTATGTGCAGAATCCTGATTTGATTTGCAAGAGCAATTTGCACAGCTAGAAATAGTCATTTTTCTCCTGTAGCCGACCTGAGTTTCCAAAGATGTTCCAGCAGTATTGCTCCAAGGTCAGTATTTCTGGTAGGACAGTATCACTGTCTGCAGTTTCTCAACTTGAAGCCTCGAGAGGTGGAGGCAGCTGCCTGACAAATGTTTCCTCCTGGGCGCTGCCTCGGTTTGTGTTTGTCACCTGCAGGTGACTGGGTACCAGCAGGTACAGGTTTCACCTTCCAGCATAGTCTACTGGTGAGGTGCTTGTGTTTTACACTTCTAATTCATTTTGATTTTTGTCTCAACAGGAACATCAAGTGGGGTCTGATCTCAAGTTAAACACCGTATTTCATTTTGTCTCCTGAAGGGGTATGTATGCTTTAATTTAGCACTAAAGCATCACATCCATTAAGGAAAACAATGAAGCAGAAATGTATGAGCCCATGGGAAGCTGTGAAACAGGAACTGACTAAACCCAGGGGAGAAAAGAGGAAAAAAAAGAGTTAAAATAATTTCAGAGATGAAGTTCCACGATAAGGAAGCAGAGAGAAAACAGGTACAGCTACCACAGTAAAAAACAGAAAAATGAAAATTAGTAGTAAAGTGAACGAAATGAGACAGAAATAAAGAAACAAAAGGTTATGGAGGATATGATAGACAGAGACTACAGGTGAAAGGAATGCCACACATACATCATTGGAGCTCAAAACAAGAAAGCTATGATTAAAAGGGAAAGCATTTTTCTTATCATATGGAAGTAATTTATTATTCCCTTATCATCAGGCAAACTCAACAAAATGGTATGCTAAAATGCAATGGTAATAAAATTTCATGAAACTTCAAGATAAGGAAAGCATTTGTCATGTGAAATCACATTGCCATGAACAGACACTGTGGTCCACATCTGGGTGCTTGTGATTCCCTTTTTGGCTGATTCTCAAAAAAAGAAATTTAAAACAATACATACTACCATGCCCGTATATTATGCTTTATCTCATCATTTCAGAAAAATTGTGTGTGTGTGTGCGTGCTCAGCCATGTCCAACTCTTTGTGACCCCATGGAGTGTAGCCCACCAGGCCCCTCTGTCCATGGGATTCTCCAGGCAAGAACACTGGAGTGGGTTGCCATTTCTTCCTCCAGGGGAATCTTCCTGACCCAGAGATCAAACCCGTGTCTCCTGTGTCTCCTGCCTTGGCAGGCATATTCTTAACCACTGTGGAAACTTAATTCACACAAATGTACATATTAAACAATTTAAAATATACAAGCTCCACAGTATCCTTTGATTAATTAAGAAGAAACAAAAACGGGATAGCCATCATCTAGTGATCCTGGGTACCCAATCAGGGAAAAGGGGAGGAAAATAAGGAGCAGAGGAGATGTCAGTTTCAGGAGAGAAATCTAAGCAATCACAGACTTAGCCTTTCAAAACAGAGAATTTCTAACATAAATACTTGATCTTACAGATTGAAAGGCCACAAGAAGATTTCCCTAGTATAATAAAGAAATATAAGGACAGTGTTCATGATATAGCCTTATAATATTATTATGTTTTAAAGATAAAGAGAATTATTTGAATATTTCAGCAAAAAGGAAAAACAATCAGGCTGATAACATAGTTCTTGGCAGCCAAATTCAATGCCTGAAGATACTGAAAGAAATAAAGAAGTGTGAGCTAAGAAATGTTTATACCCATCTAGGCTATTCTTTCATGGATAAAGGCTACAGACAACCCATTTAAAACAGGTATGAGTTCAGGAAATAATAGTCTCATGGATTGTTCTTGAGAAAATTAGGAGAAGATGAGTACCAGCCAGTCAAGAATGAATGGAGGTTTACCAAAGGGAAATTTGAGGGAGCAGTAAACGTATTTAAATGTGCAGCCAAGTAAAAGCAAAGGTACAGATACAAATGACAGGAGAATATTCTGCCAAAATGAAAATGGTAGAAAGCAGAGGCCACCACAGTTGCCTCAGCTGTACTACATGGGAGTACAAGACAGTATTCAAAGTCGGCAGATCAAATATACACATCTGAACATATATAATTTGTTGTTCAGTTGCTAAGTTGTGGTCAACTCTTTGGGACCCCATGAACTGCAGCACGCCAGGTTTCTCTGTCCTTCACTATCTTCTGAAGTTTGCTCAAATTCATGTCTATTGAGTCAGTGATGCCATCCAACTGTCTCATCCTCTGTTGCCCCCCTTCTCCTCTTGCCCTCAATCTTTCCCAACATCAGGGACTTTTCCAATGAGTCCACTCTTAGCATCAGGTGGCCAAAGTACTGGAGCTTCAGCTTCAGCATCAGTCCCTCCAATGAATATTCAGAGTTGATTTCCTTTAGGATTCATTGGTTTGATCTCCTTGCTGTCTGTCCATGGGACTCTCAACACCACAGTTCAAAAGCACCAATTCTTCAGTGCTCAGCTTTCTTTATGGTCCAACTCTGGCATCTATACGTGACTACTGGAAAAACCATAGCTTTCACTAAACAGTCCTATGTCAGCAAAGAGATGTCTCTGCTTTTAAATATGCTGTCTAGGTTTGTTATAGCTTTTCTTCCAAGAGGCAAACACCTTTTAATTTTCTGGCTGGAGTCACTGTCCGCAGTGATTTTGGAGCCCAAGAAAATAAAGTCTGTCACTGTTTCTATTGTTTCCCCATCTATTTGCCATGTCATGATGGGACTAGATGCCATGATCTTCGTTTTTTGAATGCTGAATTGTAAGCCAGCTTTACACTCTCCTCTTTCACCTTCATCAAGAGGCTATTTAGTTTTTCTTCACTTTCTGCTATTAATGTGGTATCATCTGCATTTCTGAGGTAACTGATAATTCTCCTGGCAGTCTTGATTCTAGCCTGTGCCTCATTCAGCCGTGCATTTTACATGATGTACTCTGCATATATGTTAAATAAGCAGGGTGACAATGTACAACCTTGATATAGTTTCTCAATTTTGAACCAGTCTACTGGGTATATGTCCAGTTCTAACTATTGCTTCTTGACCTGAAAACAGGTTTCTTGGGAGTCAGGTAAGGTGGTCTGGTATTCCCATTTCTTTCAGAATTTTCCAGTTTGTTGTGATCCACATAGTCAGAGGCTTTAGTGCAGTCAAACAGCAGAAGTAATTTTTTTTTTTAATTCCCTTGCTTTTTCTTTGATCCAGCAGATGTTGGCAATTTGATCTCTGATTCCTCTGCCTTTTCTAAATCCAGCTTGTACATCTGGAAGTTCTCAGTTAATGTATTGCTGAAGCCTAGCTTGAGGGATTTTGAGCAATACCTTGCTAGTATGTGAAATGAGTGCAATTGTGTGGCAGCTTTAACATTCTCTGGCATTACCCTTCTTTGGTATTGGAATGAAAACTGACCTTGTCTAGTGCTGTGGCCACTGCTGAGTTTTCCAAATTTATGACATACTGAGTGCAGCACTTTAACTGCATCATCTTTTAGTATTTTAAATAAGTCAGCTAGAATTCCACTACCTCCACTAGCTTTGTTTGTAGTGATGCTTCCTAAGGCCCACGTGACTTCACATTCTAGGATGTCTGGCTCTAGGTGAGTAACCAACCATACCATCGTGGTTATCCAGTTTATTAAGACCTTTTCTGTACAGTTCTTCTGTGTATTCTTGCCACTTCTTCTTAATCGCCTCTGCTCATGTTAGGTCCTTTATTGTACCCGTCTTTGCATGAAATGTTACCTTGGTATCTCTAATTTTCTTGAAGAGATCTCTAGTGTTTCCTATTCTATTGTTTTTCTCTATTTCTTTGCAATGTTCACCTAAGAAGATGTTCTTATCTCTCCTTGCGGTTTCTGGAACTCTGCATTCAGTTGGGTATATCTTTCCTTTTCTCCTTTGCCTTTCACTTCTCTTCTTTTCTCAGCTATTTGTAAGGCCTCCTCAGATAACCACTTAGTCTTCTTGCATTTCTTTTTCTTGGGGATGGTTCTAGTCACCACCTCCTGTATAACAGTATGAACCACCATCCATAGTTCTTCAGGCACTCTGCCTACCAGATCTAGTCCTTTAAATCTATTTATCACCTCCACTGTATAATCATAGGGATTTAATTTAGGTCATACCTGAATGGACTAGTGTCCATTGTCTTCAGTTTGAACCTGAATTTTGCAATAAGGAGTTTATGATCTGAACCACAGTCAGCTCCAGGTCTTGTTTTTTTGCTGATGGTATAGAGCTTCTCCATCTTCAGATGCCAAGAATATAATCAATCTGATATCAGTATTGACCATATGGTGATGTCCATGTGTAGAGTCGTCTCTTGTGTTGTTGGAGGAGGGTGTTTGCTATGACCAGTGTGTTCTCTTGGCAAAACTCTGTTAGGCTTTGCCTTGCTTCATTTTGTACTCCAAGGCCAAACTTGCCTATTACTCCAGGTATATCTTGACTTCTTAGTTTTGCATTCCAGTCTGCTAAAACGAAAAGGACATCTTTTTTTTTGGTGTTAGTTCTAGGAGGTCTCAAAGGTCTACAGAGAATCGTTCAACTTCAGCTTCTTCGGCATTAGTGGTTGGGGCATGACTTGGAATACTGTGATGTTGAATGGTTTGCCTTGGAAGCGAATGGAGATCATTCTGTCGTTTTAGAGATTGTAGCCAAGCACTGCACTTCAGACTCTTTTGTTGACCTTGAGAGCTACTCTGTTTCTTCTAAGGGATTCTTGCCCACAGTAGTAGACACAATGGTCATCTGAATTAAATTTACCCATTTCCATCCATTTTAGTTCACTATATCCTAGAATGTCAGTGTTCATTCTTGCCATCTCCTGTTTGACCACATCCAATTTACCTTGATTCATGGACTTAACCTAACATTTCAGGTTCCTAGGCAACACTGTTCCTTACAGCATTGGACTTTACTTTCACCACCAGACACATCCACAGCTGGGTGTTGCTTCCACTTTGGCTCAGCCTCTTCATTCTTTCTGGAGCGATTTCCCTGCTTTTCCACAGTAGTATATTGGACACCTACCACACTGGGGAGTTCCTCTTTCAGTGTCACATATTTTTCCTTTCATGCTGTTCGTGGGGTTCTCAAGGCAGGAATCCTGAAGTAGTTTGCATTCTTCTCCAGTGGACCAAGTTTTTCAGGCTCTGACTAGCAGAGACATGCCCTTCAGCTGCTCCACGGAGCTGGGTGACACTCGGTGCCCTGGTTGTCCCACTGCTGGTCCTCGTTTAGTGTGTAAACCTTCACTGGCTGTTGGATGTTGGTCAAAGTGCTGCCGGGGGTTGAGGCAGAGGTCCCACTGGAGTGGCTGGGAAGGGGGTCTGGGGAAGACTGGAACCGATGTTGGAGGACACTGGCAGCAGAGGGCTCCCTAGCCTGACTGCTGCTACTGGCTGCCCTGGGGCTGATCCATCGCCTAAGAGTTGAGGGTGAACATATGTAACAGGACTAAGGAAAACACTAGAAACATGTGAATGATATAATACTAACTAAATTGGATGGTAGAAGAGAGTGGGAAGAGGAAGAAGATAAAATTAGTTTTATTGAGGCAGATCACTGACACCAACTATAAGAAAAAGGGAAAGAATAATACATCAAGGTAGAAATTTTTAAATAATCACCAGATAAAAACATAACTTCTAAATATCAGAAAGATATTTTAAATCACAAAACTAACCAGTTCCATTGATCTATATGTCTTCTTGTGCCAGTACCATGCTATTTTGATGACTGCAGCTTTGTAATATGGTCTGAAGTCAGGGAGCATGATATCTCCAATTATGTTCTTTTTTCTTAAGACTGTTTGGATATTTGGGGTCTTCTGTGTTTCCATACAAATTAAATTTTTTTTGTTGTTTTAGTTCTGCCAAAAATGCCATTTTAATTTGACAGGAATTGCACTGCATCTGTAGGCTGCCTTGGGTTATATGGTCATTTTAACAATATTGATTCTTCTTCTCCAAGAACAAGGTATGTATTTCAATCTGTTTGTGTCAGCTTTTATTTTTTTCATCAGGGACTTATATTTTTCATAGTACAGGTCTTATGTCTCCTTCAGTTCAGTTGAGTCGCTCAGTCATGTCTGACTCTTTTCGACCCCATGAATCACAGCATGCCAGGCCTCCCTGTCCATCAACAACTCCTGGAGTTCACTCAAACTCATGTCCATTGAGTCAGTGATGCCATCTAGCCATCTCATCCTCTGTCGTCCCCTTCTCCTCCTGCCCCCAATCCCTCCCAGCACCAGAGTCTCTTCCAATGTCACCTTCACATGAGGTGGCCAAAGTATTGGAGTTTCAGCTTTAGCACCATTCCTATGTCTCCTTAGGTAGGTTCATTCCTAGGCATTCTATTCTTTTTGATGCGATGGTAATTTCTTAAATTCTCTTTTTTTTTTTTTGTTTCTCTTCCAGTTTTGTTGAGATATAAATGACATATAGTACTACATACTTGCCTGGAAAATCCCATGGACTGAGGAGCTGCTGCAGTCCATGGGGTCGCTAAGAGTCAGATACGACTGAGCAACTTCACTTTCACTTTTCACTTTCATGCATTGGAGAAGGAGATGGCAACCCACTCCAGTGTTCTTGCCTGGAGAATCTCAGGGACGGGGGAGCCTGGTAGGCTGCCATCTATGGGGTTGCACAGAGTCGGACACGACTGAAGTGACTTAGCAGCAGCATCAGGATTTATTCTCTTAACAACTTTCATATATAACATATAGCAGTATTAATTATATTTATCATGTGGTATTAATTTCCCTTTTTGATCTTTTGTTATTAGTGTATAGAAATGCAAAATTTCTGTGTATTAATTTTGTACCCAGCAACTTTACTGAATTCATTGATGAGCTCTAGTAGCTTTCTGGTAGCATCTTTTTCTATGTACAGCATCATCATCTGCAAACAGTTTAACAGTTTTACTTCTTTTCCAATTTGGATTCCTTTTATTTCTTTTCCTTTTCTGATTGCTGTGGCTAGGAATTCCAAAGCCCAGAAATACACCCACGCTCATATGGTCAATTTATCCACAACAAAGGAGGCAAGAATATACAAGGAAGAAAAGACAGTTTCTTCAATAAGCAATGCTCAAAAAACTGGACAGCTACATGTAAAATAATGAAATTAGAACATTCTCTAACAGCATCAACAAAGTAAACTCAAAATAGATTAAAGATCTAAATGTAAGACCAGATTCTATAAAACTCCTAGAGGTAAATATAGGCAGAACACTCTTCGACATAAATCACAGTAATATTTTCTTTGATCCACCCCCTAGAGTAATGGAAATAAAAACAAAAATCAACAAGGGGGGCCTAATTAAACTTAAAAGCCTTTGCACAGCAAAGGAAACCATAAACAAGACAGAATGGGAGAAAATATTTACAAATTAAACAACTGACAAAGGATTAATATCCAAAATATACAAGTAGGTTATGCAGCTCAATATCAAAAAAACAAACAATCCAATCAAAAAATGGATGGAAGATCTACATAGATATTTCTCCAAAGAAGATATATAGATGGCCAACCAACACATGGAAAAATACTCAACATCACTAATTATTAGAGAAATGCAAATCAAATCAAAACTACAATGAGGTATCAATTTATACTGATCAGAATGGCCATCATCAAAAAATCTACAAACAATAAATGATGGAGAGGGTGTGGAGAAAAGAGAACCCTCCTACACTGTTGGTGGGAATATAAATTGGTACAGCCACTGTGGATAACAGTATGGAGGTTCCTTAAAAAAACTAAAAATAGACTTACCATATGATCCTGCAATCCCATTCTGGGCATATCTGAAGAAAACTCTAATTTGAAAAGATACATGCACCCCAATGTTTATAGCCCCACTCTTTTCAATAACCAAGACAGAGCAGCAACCTAAATGTCCACTGACATGGGTAGAGAAGATGTGGTATGTGTGTGTGTGTATATATACATTTATGAATATTTTGTTGTTTAGTTGCTCAGTCATATCTGACTCTTGGCAACTTCACTGACTGTAGACTGCCAGGCTCCTCTGTCTGTGAGATTTCCCAGGCAAGAATACTGGAGTGGGGTGCCATTTCCTTCTCCAGAGGATCGTCTCCACCCAGGGATTGAACCTGTGTCTCCTGCAGTGGCAGGCAATTCTTTACCACTGAGCCACCGGGGAAGCCCCACAATGGAATATTACTTAGCCACAAAAAGAATGAAATAATGCTGTCTGCAGCAACATGGATGGACCTAGAGATCCTCAGACTAAGTCAGTCAGAGAAAGACAAATACCACATTACACCACTTGTATGCGGACTGTAAAAAAGAAGATACAGCTGAACTTATTTACAAAACAGAAACAGATTCACAGACAAAGAAAACAAACTTACGGTTACCAAAGGAGACAATGGGATGGGGGGGAAGATAAACTGCAAGTCTGGAATTAATATATACACACTACTATATATAAAATAGGTATGTATATGTATATATATATAAAATGTGTATAGCACAGGGAATTATACTTAATATCTGCTAATAACATATGATGGAAAGAATCTCAAAAAATAATACATATATATGTATAACTGAATCACTTTGCTGTACACTTGAAACTAACATAATATTGTAAATTAATTATACTTCAATAAAAAATAATTACATTAAACAAAGGAAAAAGGGAAAGAGGATAGCAGTACATAAAAGTAGAATTCTAAAAAGTAAACACTAGATAAAAAATGTAAGTGGTCTAAACAGCAGAAAAAACATTTTAAAATAAAAAGCTAATAAAATATAGTGAAAATCATTTAAATATTTATATATAAATAGAAAATATAATATGACAGAATTAAGACCAACCATATCTGTCATAGCAATAAATTTAAATAGGTTTAATGCAGCTAGTTAAAGAAAAGGATTTTTCATATTACTTTAAAAAGCAAGGACCAACTTGTGCTGTATATGGGAGCTATATTCAGAGTGAAGTGATTCAGAAAGGTTATAACTAAAGGGGAGGAACCATGGTTTATCAGGTTTACCAGGCAGAGATAAAACAACAATAATAATCATAACAACAACAAAAGGCAATATAGGTGGTCATAATCTTACATCAAATAAAGCTGAATTTAGGCCAAAAGGCATTACGGAAGATGAAGAAGGCCACTTTATAATGCTAAGGAGTTCTGTTCATAGTGGAGATGGATTAATCATACAGTTTAATTTCTGTATTTTTGAGGTCTTGTTGACCTGTGAGAGCTCACTCTTCCCAGAACTCTCAGTTTTTAGTAACGACAAGTGACTCCCCAGCAAGTGTGCCTTTCAGTAAGGAAAGCAAGCCAATCCAGAGCCCACAGCCCCAAGCATCTCCTCTGTCAGGCCCTCCTGCTCTGGGCAATCATGCAGGGCCAGAGATGGCTCAGGGGCCGCCTCTGCACGCTGCAGCCTGCTGAAGTGACTCAATCAGTCACTCCTAAACCAGCTACCCTGCCTTGCCCACTCCTTCTTGCAGTAACAAGAGCATACCTTGTGTCCACGTGCTCCCCTCTCTCCCTCTGCTTTCTGACCCTGATGCTTCCCCGGGTGGCCCTGTGTGCTAGGACTCCCGCCTCTACAGAACTGTGAGGGAAACTTTCTTGCTTCATGACAGTCATTTCTGTGTGTGTGTGTCTCTTACTAGACCCGGTTAAAACAAATCCCAGGCACATATTACAACAAGACATAAGAAAGATGAATATATGCATATTAGATAAAAAGTAAAAACTCTACACCAGAAATTACTCTGAGACACTAAGATAAGCACACTGACATGGGCTATTCACAGAATGCCTGCTATTTTATGGCAACAGCCTCCAAACCTGGGAGACCACCACAACAAAGGTTTGTTTTTCTGCTCAGCCCAAAAATCTGCTGTGGGTCAGCTCCAGCTCTGCAGCTACTCTTAAAAACTGCCCTTCAATGTGTCAGAGGGACAGAAAGTCCTGGAGCATCTCCAACTAAGGATTAAACACTCTGACTCAGAAGTGTCACCTCATTTGGGTTCACAGTTCAGTTCAGTTGCTCAGTCGTGTCTGACTCTTTGCGATCCCATGAATAGCAGCACGCCAGGCCTCCCTGTCCATCACCAACTCCCGGAGTTCACTCAAACTCATGTCCATAGAGTCGGTGATGCCATCCAGCCATCTCATCTTCTGTTATCCCCTTCTCCTCCTGCCCCCAATCCCTCTGAGCACCACAGTCTTTTCACAACCCCATGGCAAAAACTAGTCAAAGGGCCCATCCAGCCACAGGGGCCAGGAGGAGTAATGCATCCATGTTCCCACTAGAGGGAGGCAGAGAGCCGGACATAGTCTGTGAATAGCACCAATACAAAGGATACAGAATTGACATACATGAAAAATAGCCTTCAAATATAAACAAAAATAAGTTAGAAGACATAATGGAAGATAATGTTCCATTCATAGTGAAAACTAAAAGAAAAATACTGAGAAATGAACTTAAAAGAGATATGTAAAACACATATGTGGAATAATTATGATATCCTCAAAAGGCACAAGAGTAGAACTGCATACACTATGTTCTTAGCTTGGAAGACTCAATATCACCATTTCTTCATAGCTAATTTGTAAATTTAATCTGACCTCATAAATATATGCATTTTTTTTTTCCTTCTTGGAGTCAGACATGTAGAGTTTAACGTTCATTTGGTAAACTAAGAATAACCAGGGGGCTCTGAAACATAACAGCAGCTAGTGGGGAGGGGCACTTCCAGGCCTCCAACCCACCCCACCACCTCAATAACTGATACATGAACAATCAGACAAAACCATGCAATGTAAGGGGAAATCCCAGGGAGACTTCTATTTATACAAAATATCAAAAGGCAAATGTCACTGGGAAAATGTTTGCAACTTCTGTCACATAAGAGGCATCATCTTTGAGGTAGGTCTGTTCATGAGAAAATATGAGGGGAGGCACGCTGTGGGGGGTGAAGGTGCAAGAGAGCCTCGGCTGAACTGGCAAGTGGCATGGGAGTGAGGGTGGCCCTTCAGAGATGTCCACTCTGTGGTAATGGGATAGGCGGGGATCTGGGACCCTTAGCTTCAGTGCTGCAATACTTGTACCTGGACCTCTCTCCTCAAGCAAGAATATACAAAGAAACTGTATGGGACTAAAAACAACCCCATGCAGGTGTAGTCAGGGCAAATTCTGGACAAAAAGATACAAAAGACAGAAAACCAAACTGCTACTTCCTGCAGTTAGGGCAAATTCTGGACAAAAAGATACAAAAGACAGAAAAACCAAACTGCCACTTCTTAAGAGAGCCAAAGCAGGGTACTGCACATGCCCCCTGCACACACATATACCCCTACCCTCACCTCATATAAGGAACATGCTTACCCCTCACTTAGCAAGCCAGTGAGCACGGGAACCCGTTGCTTATTCTTGCTCCCACCTGCAGCAGCAGGGATTCCAATAAAACCTTGCCTGCATTTCTTGTCTGGTCTCTAGTCAACTTTTTTTGATTGGGGAAGGCTAAGAACCCTGGTGGGTATCAGGAAGGGGTTGAGCTGTTACACTTGGCCATAAAGAAGGCACTGGATGGGAGTCCCCCCCCAGGAGGGTAGAGTCTTGGGTGAGGTGACATCCTCTGGTTGGGATGACACCTGTGGAGGCCTTAGCTGTGAGCCACAAGCAGCCATGGCCCCCCAACTGGGCACACAGAGCAGATACGAGAGGTGCATGTCTCTGTGTTCTCCTGCGTGGTGCATGTGTGGTGCATGTGTGTGAGTGTGCAGTGTGTGTGTTTTTTGCCCGGAACCAATAAGGAAAAAAAGACTAACTATTCAAAAGACACATAGGCAAAGGACACAAACAGAGAGCTCACAAAAAAAGAATTATAAACGTCCATGAAACATAAGAAACGTATGAAAAGATGCTTGATTTTATTCACAAAAGAAATGCAATTTACAAATATATTAGAAAAAAAAATCTGCGAAACCATTTTACACATATCAGAGGGTCAAAATACAAAAGTTGGCAACCACCTGGTTACCAAGTTAGGGGGTGAATAGTCTTGCTTAGCTGCTGGCTGGAGAAAGTATGGAATGATATATTCCCCAAGCAAGCAAGCAAAGCAATTTTCCAGGATTCACCAAAATTATAACACCCTCATCCTGTGACTCAGCCACCCCACTTCTGGGAATTTACCTTACAGAAATACCTATAAACATGACAAACCCAGACAGTATATTAAAAAGCAGAGACATTACTTTGCCAACAAAGGTCTTTATAGTCAAAGCTATGGTTTTTCCAGTAGTCATGTATGGATGTGAGAGCTGGACCATAAAGAAAGCTGAGCACCAAGGAATTGATGCTTTTGAACTGTGGTTCTGGAGAAGAATTGATGCTTTTGAACTGTGGTTCTGGAGAAGACTTTTGAGAGTCCCTTGGACTGCAAGGAGATCCAACCAGTCCATCCAAAGGAGATGAGTCCTGGGTGTTTATTGGAAGGACTGATGCTGAAGCTTCAATACTTTGGCCACCTGATGTGAAGAGCTGATTCACTGGAAAAGACCCTGATGCTAGGAAAGACTAGAGGCAGGAGGAGAAGGGGGCGACAGAGGATGAGATGGTTGGATGGCATCACCAACTCAATGGACATGAGTTTGAGCAAGCTTCAGGAGATGGTGAAAGACAGGGAAGCCTGACGTGCTGCAGTCCATGGGGTCACAAAAGACTTGGACACAACTTAGCGATTAAAGAATAATAAATACGCAGTAGGTACAAGATGGTCATTGTAGCACTGTTTATAACAGTAAAATAATGAAATGAGCTAAATGCCCACCTATAAGAGAATATTTAAATAAACTACAGTCCACTCCCCCCGACATAATGTTCTGATGTGCATGAAGGAATAATGAAGGGGCCACAGGAAGGTCTCCAGCATACCCTAGGAGTGAAATAAGCCAGGTGGGAAATATTCATAATGCCACATTTTCAGTAAGGACAGAAAAAAATATATATATAAATGTTTACTTTCATCTGTTTACACAAAGGTTGGAAGGGTAAATAAGAAACTAACAGGTCAGGGAGGACTTGGGTAGACAGCCCAGAAGGGGGTTCAATGCTTTAAGTTCTGTTAAGTTTTGAACTGTTCGAATACATTAGTTATCTAAAACAAACAGTAAATAAAATTTCAAAAGGATTTAAGGTAAATTACCCATATTTTAAGTGTTTTAGAGTGAAAACTTTCCTATAATGTTTTGTCTGCCATATTGCCATAAGCTGAAGATCTCATTTACGTTTTGCAGGCAACAATATTGAATTTCCTGGCTATTAAATGCAGACAGAAACCGAAAGAACCAATGGAAATACCCAGTCCTTTAAGTGAACTGGTAATTATACAGTTAGTTTTAGTTAGTTTATTTTTACAGAAATATGTAGAAGGAAATCAGTCCAAAGGCTGCCTCAACTAATCTTCCAAGAGGTTATAGCTCACCAGAAGTTTGTCCAAATATAACAACTCATAATATAAAAATTTCGTAATATAAAAATTTTATATGACTGATATTTTGGATATATTAATAAAAAACTTACGAGCACTATTTTGTATTCTGTTACCAACTATAGTACGTGCAGACAATTTAAACAGAGGTTGGAGAACAAGAGATGTTACGTTTGTGAACTTTCACTCTCTGACTTGCCGCAAGATGGCTTTTGTGAGCACTGCTCTACAAAGCCGCTGTTTTCAAGATGACCGACAACCCTGATGCAGATAAATCCAAGGTCACTGCTCTGTACCCATTCACAGAGCTGACCTCTCCATCCTTCCTGATTCCCTCTTCTTTTCGGGTGGTGGGAGAAGCAGTAGCTAACGCACAGCATGGTGTCTGCCACTCTCACTTCTTCAAAGGCACTGTATTCTCTTACTCCAATGCTGCTCTCTTCTTTTCCTCTAAATAGCACCTCTTCCTCCTTCACTAAATCTCTAGATGTCATTCCTCAGTGCTCAGATCTGGGCCAAACTCTACTGGGAGGTGTCTGAAAAGAATTTTTATATAGACGTAAGAGGTGAGCCGCCTTGTGCTGTTGTTCCCCACTCTTACTGACGACAATGCAGACGTGATACCTGGGGCTGCAAACATGAGGTAACAAGCATGAACATGGAAAGGCCAAGGGCTAAGAAGGCTGAGTGAGGGGGAAATAAAGAGCCTGAGTAAGTGTTTGGATAGATCACTGCCAGCAACCAGCTAACTAATGCAGAGAAGAGAGACAGGAGGTCAGAGGACAACAATGAGACCTAAGTGTTGTGCATGAATCAGGGTCTGACAAGGGACCTAGGCGAGGCTCTAACTCAGGCTGGAAGGATGACCAAAGGTGCTTTCTGGAGGATGTCTCACTTAGGCTGAGACCTCAGAGCAGAGTAAAGCTATTTTGGCAGAGTCAGGAGGAGGTGAGCAGGGAGAGGACAACACTTGAATAAACCTGGAAGTATCACTATCCGGCACATTTGAGCACTGACGGCAGTTACATGTGAGTCAAGCCCAGAGAGGAGGAGTCAGGAGAGGCCTTGTTAGGGAAGCTGAAGGATTCAGGGAGAGGGAAATGTTGAGAGAGAGCATCCCTTGAAGGGTCTTGTGAAGTGTGCCATGAAGTCTGGACTTTATCCCAGGGGCAAAGACCAGTCACTGAAGCATTTTCAATAGGAGTAGGGCTGGATCAGATTTTTATTGCAGAAAAATATCTATGCCACTATGGAAGATAGCATGGAGATTCCTCAAAAAACTAGGAATAAAATCATCATATGACCCAGCAATCCCACTCCTAGGCATATACCCTGAGGAAACCAAAACTGAAAAAAGACACATGCATCCCATTGTTCATTGCAGCACTATTTACAATAGCTAGAACATAGAAGCAACCTAGATGTCCATCAACAGATGAATGGATAAAGATGTTGTGGTACATATACACAATGGAATATTACTCAGCCATAAAAAGGAATGTGTTTGAGTCAGTTCTAATGAGGTGAATGAATCTAGAGCCTATTATATGGAGTGAAGTAAGTCAGAAAGAGAAAGATAAATAGTGTATCAGTTCAGTTCAGTTCAGTTGCTCAGCTGTGTCCGACTCTTTGCGACCCCATGAATCACAGCACACCAGGCCTCCCTGTCCATCACCAACTCCCGGAGTTCACTCAGACTCACATCCATCGAGTCAGTGATGCCATCCAGCCATCTCATCTTCTGTTGTCCCCTTCTCCTCCTGCCCCCAATCCCTCCCAGCATCAGAGTCTTTTCCAATGAGTCAACTCTTCGCATGAGGTGGCCAAAATACTGGAGTTTCAGCTTTAGCATCATTCTTTCCAAAGAAATCCCAGGGCTGATCTCCTTCAGAATGGACTGGTTGGATCTCCTTGTAGTCCAAGGGACTCTCAAGAGTCTTCTCCAACACCACGGTTCAAAAGCATCAATTCTTCAGCGCTCAGCCTTCTTCACAGTCCAACTCTCACATCCATACATGACCACAGGAAAACACTAATGCGTATATATGGAATCTAGAAAGATGGTACCAAAGAATTTATTTGCAGGGCAGCAATGGAGAAACAGACATAAAGAACATATGGACATAGGGAGAGGGGAGGAGAGGGTGAGATGCATGGAAAGAGTAACATGGAAACTTACATTACCATATGTAAAATAGTCAATGGTTATCTGCTGTATGTCTCAGGAAACTCAAACAGGGGTTCTGTGACAATCTAAAAGGGTGGGATTTCTATTGTAGAAAAATTAAGTGTTTGCATTTAAGAACAATTACTCCGGTGGAATAGTAGAGACCATTGGAACTGGGCCAAGTTGAAGGCAGAAGGAACGTTAGGGGGTGACTGCAGCAATACAGGTGAGAGATGAGATGCCCTCCCCCACGAGTGACAGAGAATGGAGAGCTGGGAGTGCTCCCAGTGTTTGATCTTTAGGGAGGGAAGTGGGAGGGAGGCATTCAGGACCAAGCTGACTCATCAAATGGCTGGCTGAGTTACGGCAATCCATGTCTGGAAATGACTCAGCCACTAAAGAGAATGGATATGCACACAAAACTGATGTGAGGGGGTTTCACCGAAGGACTGTTTACTGAGAAAAACACAGCAATGAAAGGTGTGTTCGGTACAATCACCGCTGGCAACAGAAGGACCAGCCCTGCCTGGTCCACACCCAGCATCCACATGCCTTTTTGCCTGATGCCGTCGCACACCCTGCCTGTAACACAGGAGAGGAACCCACGGAGCTGATCCTGGAAGCCCTGTCCTGGTCACTGATCTGGGATGGTCTCCAGTAAGAGGTGTTCATATAAGATTTGGAGGAGCAGCTCAGGCCAGTTTTCTCTGGAGCACTGTGAGCAGATGTCTGAGCAGCCTGCAGGCGTGAGGCTGGCTGGAGGTTTGGGGCAGCCCCCTGAGACATGCCTGCTGGGGTGATCTGGCCACTGGGTAGTTGGCGGTGGAGGTGATCCTAGACTCCTGAGACTGCAAGGAGGATGCCCAGTGAGTGCTGGTGACTCCTCTCCCCACCGAGCACAGCTCCTGCCAGGGCACCATTTCTGCAACTTCCTAAACCTCTAGCTTCCATCCCTTCTGGGAATGCTGGAGTGACTTCCATCTTCTTCACCCACCTTCTTCACCCATTGCTAATGGGTACAGGTGGTACTGGGCACGGTGCCAGGAATGCAGAAGCACAGAGATGAAACTGGTTCTTGGCTGCTGTGGGAGAACCAACAGGACTGTGAGGGGCTCTCCTTCCTGCTGCACCAGGCAACCACACTGGGTAACAAGGGATGAGGGGCTCAGCTCCAGGTACAGCTGTGGAGTCAGAGCACCCTTTAGGAATCTCTGAGTTCATATAGCTATGCTATATGAATTTGATTCCAAATTCAGACCTTTTTGATGCTGCGAGTGGCTGATTTGTGCAAGTTTAAAGTTTTGCCAGGATTCCCATGAATGGGGTCGGACAGTGAGCAGAAAGAATGAGGGCTTGACAGCTGCATGAGATCCTGAGAACACTGAGATAGGTTCTGATGAATGTGGGGGCCTTGAGTCTCCTGAGCCAGCAGAAGCGGCCCCTCCTCCCTTGACTGAGGCTGCTGCTGCTGCTGCTAAGTCGCTTCAGTTGTGTCCGACTGTGAGACTCCATAGACGGCAGCCCACCAGGCTCCGCTGTCCCTGGGATTCTCCAGGCAAGAACACTGGTGTGGGGGTTGCCATTTCCTTCTCCAATGCATGAAAGTGAAAAGTGAAAGTGAAGTCACTCAGTTGTGTCCGACTCTTTGTGACCCCATGGACTGCAGCCTACCAGGCTCCTCTGTCCATGGGATTTTCCAGGCAAGAGTACTGGAGTGGGGTACCACTGCCTTCTCCATGACTGAGGCTAGTACCCTATTTTCTGAAGACCCAGCAGTGACCTTCTTTTTAGGTGTGCAGGTGTGCCCAGCTCTTTTTAGTTTTCAGATTTGTAACTAGGAAGATGGCCTAGCTTTTTAGGTGTGCAGGTGTGCCCAGCTCTTTTTAGTTTTCAGATTTGTAACTAGGAAGATGGCCTGGGACAAGGTCCCACACACATCAAAAGAACTACAAGATTTTTGCCAGCAGAAATTTGAAGGAAGTGCAGAGTAAATTTCACAACTGTTAAACCAGCAATTGCCCAGCATGTGAATGGCAGAAAACGATACTGAGTTAATGGCACAGACTCTGAATGTGAAGGTCTGGGTGCTGGGTGAGTGGGAAGTGGAGCAGGGCAGGTGTTACAAACACTCAAAACAGAGTGTCTGCCAGGGGCCAGGTTCAAGGCCACGATGATTTGCAGATTTTCTCCTTTGCTTTGTTATTTATCTATGGTAAGATGAACCAAAGAGTACTCTTCTCCTTTCCTTGTCATAGAACGTACAGAAGGCTAAGTGTGAATAAGCTCTTAATTCAGTCCTCAAGTCACAGTTCATCAAAGATGGTCACAAGCCAACCAGGTGAGGGATGAGCGAAGTTCCAGATGGGGCTTGCGCCTCATGGAGTTGGTGTCTCTGCAGTTTGTAAGAAGTGAAGCGTCTTCAGCCACATGCTGGATGGTGTGGAGTTGCCTGCTCATTTCGATGTGCATCAAAGGATGCGTGTGGACGGGGACTGGACAAAGCAGCAGAGATTGCCGGAGAGCAGCGGCTGCCTCCCCTGCGCCCTTCTCTTCCTTCATTCTCCTCCAGAAATGGGGAAGAAGCATGCAACGGCGCTTCGAGACTGCTTTCCTGACAGGCTCCAGGTTCCTAAATGAGAAGCACTCGTACAAGGTTTGCAAGGCTGCAAGAGGAGCAGCCACCATGCTCCATGGCGCTCCCGCCTCTCGCCCACGCTACCCTTGTCATCTGCACCCACGGCTCCCACAGGAACGCAGAGGCAACCACTCTCTCCTTTGACCACATCCTGTGTGGGGCACGGTGACAGGACGTCACGCTCTGGCGCTGGTCGGCTTCCTTGCCACTCATGGCCCTCTTGGGTCTCCCTCTCTGGATCCTTCTAGGCCTCTTGGCCTCTGCTTGCTGACACGCCTCCAGCCCTGGGGCCACTTCTCTTCCGCATCCATGCTGACTCTCTGGGTGTCACATTGGCTCCTCCCAGTAAACACCCTCTGAGAGTACTGACCTCCCCTGGATTTCCGTCCCTGGGTCAGCTCCTACTTCAGCATTTCACCTTGGGGACTGCTGTGCACCAAACTGTGCGCCTTCAAAATTCATACATTGAAGCCCTAATCCCCAAGGTGACTGCATTTGGAGACAGGAAGGAAATGGAAGTTATACTAGATCATAAAGATTGGGACCCTGATCTAACAGGGCTGGTGTCCTTATAAGAAGAGAAAGTAGCCTCAGAGATCTCACCTTCTTCACGCCATGAGAGCACAGAGGAAAGGCCATGTGAGGATGCCAGCTGGGATGAGAGCCTTCACCAGCAGCCACATCAGCCTGTGCCCTGGCCTGGGACCTCCTGGCCTCCAGAACTATGGGAAGAAATGTCTGCTGTTTAAGCCATCCAGTCTCTGGTCCTCAGTGACAGCAGCTGAGGCAAATGAATCCAGGCGTCCGAGGGCATCCCAGGCGTGACGTGGCCCAAGTCCAGGGCTTGAGCTTCCTCTGCTCTCTGGCCTCACAGAGCTCTACTTGGACGTGAAAATCTAGTGTCAGCTTCTAGTCCGTTCTTGCTCTCACATTCCACATCAGCCAATCCTTTAGGCTTTACTTGAAAATATAGTCTCTCCATCTAATCCTCTCTCAAAACCTCCACCCTTCCCACCCTAGGTTGGCCGCACCTCTTGCCTGGATGATTGCAAGAGGGTCCCGGCTCCCGCTGCTCCAGCGTGCCCTGCATCAGAGAGGCTGTTCCCGGTCATTCCGTCTAAAATGCCATGGACCCTCAGTCCCAGCAATCCCGTATCTAGGAATTCCTATATTGAGGAATATACCCTAGAGAGATGCCTCTTCACCCACCACATGCCCAAGGAGCTGGTGAAAAGCACGCATGGCAGCCTGGGTCATAACAGTAGGAACAAGAAACAGCCTAAATGTCTACCGAAAGGAGACTGAACCAACACATTTTTTTTTTTTTTTTGAACCAACACATTTTTATCTCTTCAAACAATGGAGTGCCATGCAGTGATGAAAAAATCATTTACACTTCATACAAGAGCCCACAGGGATCTCAGGGCATACTGTTGCAGGATATAAGCAAGTCCCTAAAGATTCATATCATCTCAGTCTACTTATGTCAAGTTCAAAACATGCAACGTGAAGCAGCATTTGACTGGGGATACAGATGCAGGAGGTACCACCCTGAAGGTGCATAAGGGATGCAAGAGAACCCACAGCCTGGGTGGTGGGGACCCTGGTGGGAGGGACAATGAGACGAGGTCAGGGAGAACCCCAACGGGGGCTTCCAAGTTCACGACAAAGTCCACTCCCCTGTTTGAAAGGTGGGTGCTTCAAAAGTGCATTATTCTTATAATTGACTCTGACAACCGTGATTTTGTACTGTCTCAGTATTTAATAAAAATAATGCAGTAATTAGTGTAGGTTAAGCTATGGTAATTGGCAGGACCCCATCCCTGGCTCCTGCTCAGTTCAGTAGCTCACAGAGAGAGGTGTGTTCCTTTCACACACAGACTCCATATGGTCCCCCAGATACCCAGGGGCCGCCTGTAACACATGTCCCCCAAGGCTACCGTGCGGACCCTGGCCCCTCAGCCAGAGGGGAAGAGCCCAGAAATCCACACATGGATCCCCTGCTCCACCACGGTCACCCTCAGGCCTCATACCCTCAGACGGGCCGTGCTGGCTGTGACTGTCACTCTCATGACCCTTCCGTGGCGGGAGCCAATCACGTGACCCCTCCAAGGGCAGGAGGCCTGGGCGGTGAAGTCCCTCTCAGGGAGAAGAGGGTGGATTTGGTAAACTGCTAGATGTCCCCACTGTCCTACATGGGGAAAAATATATCTATATCTACAAATCCTGGGCATGTGTACGTGTGCATACACACATATACACATATTACATCTGCATATATGTGTATGTGTACATACGTATAAGAAAAACTAAAAGAGGCTATGGCAAAACATTATTGGGATTCTCTCTAAGGCAGGGATCCTTAACACCCCACCCCACCTGCCATGGACAGTTAGGAACTGGGTGGGCCTGACAGTAGGAGGTGAGCAGCAGGCAAGCAAACAAAGCTTCCTCTGTATTTACAGCCATTCCCCATCCGTCGCTCACTTTACCGCCTGAGGTCCGCCTCTGGCCAGATCAGCGGCAACATTAGATTTTCACAGTTCCTACCATGAATTACGCATGCCAGGGATCTAGGCTGTGTGCTCCTTCTGAGAACCTAATGCCTGGTGATCTGAGGTGGAGCTGAGGCAGGGATGCTAGTGCTGGGGAGTGGCTGCAAATACAGATTATCATTAACAGAGAGGTCTGACTGCACAGAGGCCATGATAAATCAAGTACTTGCAGACCCATGTCCAAACTCTATCAGTGAGTGGCAAATGACAATTAAGCTGCTTCTGATGGCAGGTTTAAGTCAGAATCCGACACTTACTTTAGTCTGTAATTGGCCTGCCTATTGTTTTATTTATCACTTTCGTCTGTGCCTCTTATCTGTACTGTGTACTTGTCTCAGTTACATTTTTGGTAAGCCCACAAGCTAACCCCAGCCAAAATGACTAAAAAACAAATATGCTGGAGAGCTTTTATGAAAATGAGGGAAGACCCAGTGATGAGACAATAGGAAACTCTAAGGCTGCCGACAAAAAGAAAGCTGCATTTAAAAGAAAATACAAGAGTCCTGCTTAAACTGGGCTTCCCAGGTGGTGCTAGTGCAAGAACCTAGTGCCAGCGCAGGAGACTTAAGAGCCACAGACTCAATCCCTGAGTCAGGAAGATCCCCTAGAGGAGGCCATGGAAACCATTCCAGTATTCTTGCCTGGACAATCCCATGGACAGAGGAGCCTGGCGGGCTATGGTCTGTAGGGTTGCAAAGAATGGGACACGACTGAAGAGACTTAGCATGTACACATGCCTACTTAAATTATGGGTTTATTGTAACAGCTGATTCACATTCCCAAGCCCACTTTGTGTAATATGTGGCTACCGGCTATCCAATGAAGCCATGAAACCTTCAAAACTGCTTTGCCACATGGCAACCAAGCACCCTGGATTAAAAGACAATCCTTTAGAGTTTTTCAAAAGCAAAACGACAACAACAACAACAACATGAAGAAGAGAAGAAATTACTGAAGGCCACCACTTCATCAAATGTGTTGCACTAAGAATATCATTCTAAGAAGTCCTTCACAATTGGCAAAGAGTTGATCTGCCTACTGCTAAGGACATTTTTTGTGAACTTTTACGAGTGTCTTCAGTTCAAAAAGTGGTATGTGTTCCTCTTTCAGCACCACTGATGAAATAGACAAGTTGAGGAACTAACAAACGATATGAGGCACAGTTGTTAGAGGGGATTAATGAGTCACTGTCGTACACAATCCAGGTTGACGAGTCTACCAGTGTTAACAAGAAGGCAACAATGCTTGTTTTTGTGCTTATATTTTTCTGGGGGATGTGCCTGAGGATATGTTATGTGCACTTTTGTTGCCAACCAATGTCATGGCTGCACAACTATTCAAGTCTTTGAATGATCACATCAGGAAAATGGAATTGATCATTTTGTGCTGGTATATGCACAGATGGAGTGGCTGCCAAGACTTGAAGGCCTTCTGGTTTCACTAATCAGGTCAAAGAGGTTGTTTCTGAATGTGAGTCTATGCACTGTGTCATCCATAGAAAAATGCTGACTACCCGAGAAATGTCACCTGAATTTAACAGCATTTTTCAGGATGTGATTAAAATTATCAACCACATTAAAGTACATGCCCTTAACTCATGTCTGTTCATGCAGCTCTGTGAAGATATGGACACAGAGCACACACATCTTCTCTTATAAACAGAAGTGAGATGGCTTTCTAAAAGTAGATTATTGGCCAGGGCTTTTGAGTTATGAGAGCTGCTCCAGAGATTTCTTTTTGAAAAACAGTCAGCACTGGTAAAACATTTCAGTGACACAGAATTGGTCACAAAACTTGCTTACTTGTGTGACATATTCAGCCTGCTCAACAAACTCAATCTGTCACTGCAGAGAATGACAACTGTGTTCAATTCAGGTCAGCAGATAAAGTGGTTGCATTCAAAGCCAAACCAGAATTATAGGGTCAATGAGTTACCACAGGGATTTTGACATGTTTCAAACCTTAGCAGAGATTTTGAAAGAGACTGAGCCAGGACCTTCCTTCTCCCAGCTGGTGCATGATCACCTATCTCAGCTTTCAAAAGAGTTTGAGCATTACTTCCCAATCACAAAAGAATGGGAAGGAATATATCTAGGACCCATTTGTGAGTAAGTCAGGTGAACTGACTTTGTCCATGCTAGAAGAGGATAAACTGCTTGAGATCGCAAATGACAGCAGCCATAAAAGTGTGTTTGAGACAACTTCAAATCTCCATATGTTCTTCATTAAAGTCAAAGTGAAATATCCTGAGATTGCCACAAAATCACTGAAAAGCCTGCTTCCATTTCCACATCCTACTTTGTGAAGCAGGGTTTCCTGCAATGACAGCCACCAAAACAAGATTACGGAATAGACTGGACATAAGCAACACACTTTGGGTGTCACTGTCTCCCATCACCCCTAGATGGGACCTTCTAGTTGCAGGAAAACAAGCTCTAGGGCTCCCACCGATTCTGCATTATGATGAATTATGTAATGATTTCACTATGTATCACAATGTAATAACAACAGAAGCAAAAATTACACAATAAATGTAATGCACTTGCATCATTCTGAAACCATCCCTCCACACACGTCCCTTCTGTGGAAAAATTGTCTTCCATGAAATTGGTTCCTGGTGCCAAAAAGGTCAAGGAACGGTGATTTAAAGGGTAGGAACATAAGTGGCTTTTATTTCATTATTTTGTTGTAATCTCTTAATTTTCTTTGATGAATTCATACTAACATCTGAATTAATTTAATTAGCATTAAAATGCAGGTCTCGGTTTACCTGAAAGCTGGGTAAACATGATTTGTTTGTCTAGGTAACTAATTAGCTCCCTTTGGTTTTGTTTTGAACAAATATGCACATATTCAGAAACTAAAATGAATTTTGAACTGAACCACTTTGGACAATTGGTTAAATAATATAGAAAAGCAAGTGAAACATTTAATTTTAGCATTGAGTGATAGTATTTTGTGTTAGCCGTGAAGTAAATATTGAAACTCCCAGTGTCGTAATGATGCGAAATATCACCTAGTTAGTAAATTTTTAAATATAATAATAAAATAATGCTGAAAAGACAACTTTCAATTTGGTCATGTATATACAGGGACTGAATGAAAGAAAATTATTTCTATATATAGAGCAGATAATAATTCATTTGTTGAATTCAGTTCAGTTCAGTCACTCAGTCGTATCTGACTCTTTGCGACCCCATGAACCACAGCACGCCAGGCCTCCCTGTCCATCACCAACTCCTGGAGTCTACCCAAACCCATTTCCATTGAATCAATGATGCCATCCAACCATCTCATCCTCTGTTGTCCCCTTCTCCTTCTGCCCCCAATCTTTCCCAGCTTACTCTTTTCAAATGAGTCAGCTCTTCGCATGAGGTGGCCAAAGTATTGGAGTTTCAGCTTCTACATCAGTCCTTCCAATAAACACCCAGGACTGATCTCCTTTAGGATGGACTGGTTGGATCTCCTTGCAAGGGACTCTCAAGAGTCTTCTCCAACACCACAGTTTAAAAGCATCAATTCTTCGGCGCTCAGCTTTCTTTATAGTCCAACTCTCACATCCATACATGACTACTGGAAAAACCATAGCCTTGACTAGATGGACCTTTGTTGGCAAAGTAATGTCTCTGCTTTTTAATATGCTGTCTAGGTTAGTCATAACTTTCCTTCCAAGGAGTTAAGTGTCTTTTAATTTTATTTGTTGAATTACTATTATTAATTATTATAGTGTTGTATGAATATATATAAACGACTAAGAACTTATAGCCTGAGAAGTTCTATTTTGGGGTCTCACACACTCCAGAGCTTATAAACAAAGTGTAACTTTCTAGTATGTCCAGGTGCTTGGGCTCTCTATGCTCAGAACACGACTAATCTAAACAAGGATGCGAGTGCATGATGAAATGCCCTCAGAGCAGCTGAAGCGACCTCTAAAATGAGCAGCCAGAAGTTCAGGACAGGGCCTGCCCTGACACTGCACTACGGGGAGTCTTCAGCAGACCCCCAGTTCCCAACACATCCCAGGTGCTGATGATAGAAATGTAAGGACCTATGTGTGCTTTTAAGAGGCCGACAGTGCAGAGGTAAGACAGCCATGTGAGCTGATGCTGTGGACTGGGATGATTGAGAGGTGTGGACAGAGAGCTGGGGGCGGGGTTCTGCACAGGGGCTGACACCCCCATTAATCAAGAGTAGGGAGTGCAGGCTAGAAGAGGAACAGCATATGTGAAAGCTCAGAGGCTTGTAGAATCACCCACTACCACTGAATCGTGCAGAGGTGTGGGGGCCTCAGAGACGTGAGGCTGATTGAAGGAAAAAGATATAAGCAGGAAGTGCAGGGGCACAGACCAGCTTCACGGGCAATGCATCTCCTGGCAGGAGGCTGTCCAGAGGCTATTGGGTTGTCTCAGCTCAGAAGAGGAGGGGACTACTGGGGAGGGGGAGACGGGGATAGAGTGGAGGCTTCTGTGTTAGGTGACGTTGCTCAGCAGCCTGGGTAGTCTTGGAGTCAGGGAGGTCTGAAGGGCAGCAGCAGCTTGGGGTCTTACAGCCATAGGCTCCATCTTTATCAACGGCCAGCAGATGCTGGGGGATCTTCTGCAAGGAATGCAAAGCAGGCAGGCTCTCAATGGCTAACGGCTTGCTCACTCAGGGTATCTTTAAAACAACTGGATGTGTAAAAATGTGAGTCTTGGTGGGCAGACTTTGAGGCTCCCAGGTCTTTGCCTGCAGTGAAGAACCAACCAACCTCAGAGCCTCTACAGAGGACGTCCTCAGCTCACTAATACAACAGGGGTCGGGGGGCTGGCTGCAGGTTATGACCAGAGAGGACCAAAAACTCGGGTGGGATTGAAAAAAATGCATAATTTGATTTCAGTCTCAGATGGACTTTTTTTTTTTTTTTAAAGATCACTTGATTTGAAAGACAGACAAATTTAGTGGTCGTCTTGTACCCAGTCACACACTCTGCCTGCCACTCTGCCTGGTGTCTAAGCCATACTGTCCCTACTACTGCTTCACCAAAGATGAAGACCTGTCCAGATAAAACTTGACATTGCAGACAGCATCCTTGAGACTCAATCTTCTCATCTTGTCTGCAGTCAGACTCATGCTTCTTACTGAAATCATCATCAGTCGCAGCAGCTTCATCAACTAAAGTAAGATCTCCTGGCCTTTGATCATTTTTAATATAAGTTTATTTTATTAAAGTATACTTGATACACGACGTTGTGTTAATTTCTGCTGTACAGCAAAGTGATTCAGTTATACAAATACATGTATCCTTTTTCAGATTCTTTTCCATTACAGGTTATTACAGGATACTGAATATAGTTTCCTGCACTATACAATAGAATCTTGTTGTTTCTAGCCTTTGAGCTTGAAATCATATTTTAAAAAGAATCTTGATACTGCTTTTCATAAAATCAAAGACAGTCAACTGTCCAAAGGAAAGATTCAGTCTTGAAAATTCAAGTCTGCTTTGCTGACTTTCTAATGTCGGTGACTGTCCACCCTGAGTGGCCCTGGCTCTGTGTTCTTTGCCCTGGAGCTGCATAGTCGTTAAAAAAGAAATTTACTTCTTTCCGTTTAATTGTTTCTGTTAAAATTTCCCAAGGTAGCTTTTAAAAACTAAAATCAAACTGAATCCTGGAGAGCTAAGAAATAAATCACTTTATGCCTCTTGGATGTTTGCCAACCTAGCCTCAGGGAGAAGTCTTAATTTGTGGTTTCTGAGAAAGCCTTCTAGTTCTTTCCATCCAATCCTACCAGGAGGTCTACCAGCTCCCTCCCATAGTGTATGCATAGTCCAAGGCTGGAAATGGGGTCTGTCTCAGTCACCAGGGTCCAGGCATCACACTGCAGCCAGGTTCTTTCCTGGGGAGCAAGGGCCCTGGAGGAGGACTAGCTTCGCAGAGTGAGCCATTGAGCCTAGAACACATTTAAACAGCTGAGAGCAGTTCCTGCACCTTCCCAGGTTCTGCGGTGCAGAAGGCAAGGTGTCCAGGAGAAAGAAGTAGGTGAGGGTGATGGCAGAGTTGGATGTAGGCTGGAGACCCACAGTCTGTGTAAGGTCTGAAGGCTAGGATAGGTTACTGCACCCACCCAGGAGGCCTGTGCATTCACTCCACAGGATTCAAGAGGTGCCTACTCTGTGCTACTTTAGCATTCTGGTACCAAACAGTTCCCTAATAAAGTGAGAGATCCAAAGAAATAAGGAAGGAGTCCTGAGGCCCTTTGGAGGACAGCATTGTTGGGCATTAGAACAGCGAGGTCAGCCCCTGTTGTGGGCCTGTGTGTCCACGTGTCTACTGAGGAGCAAGGCAGCCTGTGCATAGAGTTAGTGCTGCAGAGTCATGGGATTTTGTTTTGGGAGCAACACGACCATCAGCCGATTGGCAGCTGCATAAAAAATGTTCTGACCCTCTTGAGTCTTTAACACTTCCGTGCCATCATGTACACACTGTGGAATGAATGCCCAGATTCATGTTGAGTTCCATCGTTTTGCTAAGTGCCCACATGTGAAACCATGCCACAGTCAGGCCTAGACCATGGTCATCACTCCAGGAAGGAGTCACGTCCTTTCCCAGTCCCTCTATGGTAGCTTCCTATCGCTTTGTAACAAACGATCACACAGCTTGTACATCATCTACTGATGATCTCACAGTCAACGTGTGAGCAGGGCTGTATCTGCTTCCAGACCCCCCTTGGTTGTGGCGGGATTCAGTTCTGCTCGGAAGCTGCATGGAGTCTTGACAGGAGGTCACTGTCAGTTCCCAGAGGCTCCCCTGTTCCCTGGCTCTGGGCTCCTCCTCCTTCAAGTCAGTAATGGTGAGTGGAGTCCTCTTCACAATTCAGATCTCTCTGACCGTTCCTCCCTCATCAAACTCCTCTGCCTCCCAATTCTACTCTCAAGTGGCCTTGAGATAACCCTGTGTCTGCCCAGAAAATCCAGGAAAACCTCCCTATGTGAAAGTCAGCTGATGAGCAGCCTGAGTTTGACTTGTGAAGTCCATTCCCAGTAGCACCTGGATCAGTGTCTGACTGCAGAGCAGGGAAAGGGAATCAAGGGGGCATCTTTAGAACTTTGTCTATCACATAGCTGCTGCTTTGAACTTCATCTAAATGGAATCCTGCAGTCTGTACTCTTAGGCGTCTGGACTCATCGCTCAGATTAAGGTCTCTGGAATTCATTCACCTTGTAGTACCAACAGTTTTCTTTATTAATTTCTGAGCAGTATTTCTTTGTATAGATATACAACACTTGCTCTATCCACTCACTTCTGAAGGAGCATTTAGTGGTTTCTAGATTTAGGTGATTATGAATAAAGCTGCTATGAACATTCAAGTGCAGATTCAAGTGGAATCTATTATTTTTATAATAAAAATAATAATTTTATTATTATTTTTTTCTACAGTAAATACCCAAGAGTAGGACTGCTGGATCAAGAGGAAAGTGTACTCTTAATTTTATAAGAAATCACCAAGCTTGTTTCCCAAAGTGGTTTGTTACTTTGTATTCCCATCAGCAACATAGGACAGTTCTTTGATTCCATATCCTCCTACTACTTGGTATTCTCAGTCTTCTTAATGTTAGCCATTTTGGTGGGTGTGTAGTGACATCTCATTATGGTTTTGATTTCTATTTCCCTGATGACTTATTTGAAAACTGTTGTCATATGTTTACTGCTCATACACGTATCTTCCTTTTTAAGTCTTTTGCTCACTTTTTCTTGGGCTATTTTTATAATTAATCTTCAGTCATTTAAATATTATTTTAAATTACATGTTATTTAATATATTTATACATTATTATTAATTGAAGTCCATATATATACAAGTGCTTTATCAGATAAGTGTTTCATGAATATAATTTCTCACTTTGTGATTTACCCATTTAACAGTGACTTCTGATGAACAGATTTTTATTTTGATGAAATTCAATGTATCATTTGTTTTCTCCTTTACAATTAGTCCCTTTTTTGGCCTCTCTGAAACATGTTTGCTAACTCCAGGGTCAAAAAGATTTCCCCCACGCCTTTGTCTAGAAGCTTCACAGTTTTTGTTGCATGTTTAGTCTACAGCCTACTTTGAAGTAATGTATGTATATGGGATGAGGCTGATGGTAAAGGTTCTTTTTTTTTTTTTTAAACATAGTATTTTACAGGTGTTCCTGCATCATTTATGGTCGAAAAGATTTTCCTTTCCCATTGTGACTTTGCTAAAAATGCATCAGTTGACGTGTCTTGGGTCCATTTCCAGACTCTATCCTGTCCTGTGATACACGCTCGTCTCTCCTCACAGGTCCATCCTTGCAGCCGAAAGGCAGGTACTCAAAGTCCTCCAGCTCTTTTTTCTGCTGCAGGGCTGTCCTACCCCACATCTTCACAGACTCACTGCCATTCCAGCCATTTTTTGAGAACCTGAAAAGCTGAATCTAAAATTTTTATAAAAATGATTCATGTTTTACATTTTACCTTGAAGAGTACAGCAGAGGACATAGAGGCTCACAGGACTTGGACTGTATTCCTAGTAGAAGGGCTAGGGCTTCTTGAAGGAAAGTCAGCAGTATTTCCCAATGGATGGATGGATGGTGGAGGATCAGGAAAAGGCTCCGAGACTTTCAGGAAAGTAGGGCAATTTCCTGCCCAGCCATGGCCTGACATCATATGATCTGGGTGAACCCTGGAGGTTTCCAGGGAGCTGGGCTGGGCTTGTCTGGGATATGGTTGTCAGGGGACCCAGTGAGCCTTGTGGTTCTACAGCAGTGATGCTGTTCCTAAGGGAGGCTCAGGCTCCTGGCCATGGTGGCAGTCAGAACAGCCCCATTCATTTGACCTGTGGGCATTCCCTAAGATTTTTTTTGAAAGCTACATTCAGAAAAAAGCTTGCAATGATGTGACCAACAAGGGCTTAATTTCCAAAATATACAAATAGCTCATACAACTCAATAATAAAAACTCAAACAACTCAATCAAAAAAATGGGCAGAAGACCTAAATAGACATTTCTCCAAAGAAAACATACAGATGGCCAACAGGCAAATGAAAAGATGCTTCACACTGCTAATTATTAGAGAAATGCAAATCAAAACTACAATGAGGTATCACCTTGCACCAGTCAGAATGGCCATTATCAAAAGCTCTACAAATAATAAACACTGGAGAGGGTGTGGAGAAAAGGGAACCTTCTACACAGTTGGTGGGAATGTATATTGGTACAGCATGGAACAGTATGTATGGAGGTTCCTTAAAAAAACTATAAGTAGATTTACCATGTGATTCAGCAATCCTACTCCTGGGCATATATCCAGACAAAACTAATTTGAAAAGATATACACACCCCAGTGTTCACTGCAGTACTATTTACAATAGCCAAGGCATGGAAACAACCTAAATGTCCATCAACAGATGAATAGATACAAAGTATGTGGTGTATATATACAATACTCAGCCATAAAAAGAATGAAATAATGCCATTTGCAGCAACATGGATGGATTTAGAGATTGTCATATGAAGTGAAGTCAGACAAAGACAGATATAATATGATATCGCTTATGTGTGGAATCGAAAATATGATACAAATGAATTTATATCAAAACAAAAATAGATTGACAGACACAACAAACAAACTTATGGTTACCCAAGGGGGAAGGTGGTTAGGGAGGGATAAATTAGGAGTTGGGGATTAGCAGATACAAACTACTATGTACAAAACAGAGAAACAACAGTGTCCCACAAGTCACCAGATAGTGGAACAGAAGGACATGCACTCGTCTTCTCCTTCTAGAACTCCAACATTGCAAAAACTGCTGAACGATCATTGACAGGAGAATGTGGGCTCCCACCAAAAAAAGATACTCCACGTCCAAGGGCAAAGGAGAAGCCCCAACCAGATGGTAGGAAGAGCAAAATCATGTTTAGACTCAAACCCCATATCCACCAGAGATGCTTGCAGGGCTCAAACAAAACCTTGTGTGCACCAGGACCCAGAGGCCCTACAAGAGACTGAGCCAGACCTGCCTTTGAGTGTGTGAGTGTCTCCTGCAGAGCCATGGGTCAGCAGTGGCCTGCCGTGGGGACAGGTGCTCTGGCTGCAGCAGACCTGGGAGGCACAGCACGTGGCCTAGGTCCTCTTGGAGGAGTCGCCATCAGCCCCACCACAAAGCCGCCAAGTAGTAGATCCACAAACTGGAGGGCAATTATACCAAAGATGTTCTCACACTGTTGCAAAAGCTCTAGGGCCCACCACAGATTTCCCAACTGGGAGATATGGCAAAGGGACTGAGAACCCCCAGGGCATTTGACTTTGAAGGCCAGTGGGATTTCATTATAGAACTTCCACAGAACTGGGGAAACAGACTCCTGGAGCACACAAACAAAACCTTGTGTGCACCAGGACCCAGGAGAAAGGCAGAGTGATCCCACAAGAGACTAACTCAGATTTGCCGGTGAGTGTCCAGGAGTCTCTGGCAAAGGTGTGGGTCGATAGTGGCCTTCCGTGAGGCTGGGGCACTGAATTCAACAGTCCTGGGAGCTGCAGTGTGCTGGCATAAGTCCTTTTGAAGGAGGCTGCCATTAATGCCATTACCCCTACCATAGTACCCCTACCTGAGGCCAAACTACAGGGAGGGACACAGCCCCACTCATCTACAGAAAATTGGATTAAAGATTTACTGAACATGGCTCCACCCATCAGAGCAAGACCCAGATTCCCCCATAGCCAGTCCCTCCCATCAGGAAGCCTATTATCCTTATCCATCAGAGGGAAGACAGAATGGAAACCACAATTACATAAAACTAACCAAACTGATCACATGGATTACAGCCTTGTCTAACTCAATAAAACGATGAGCCATGCCATGTAGGGCCACACAAGAAGGACGGGTCATGGTGGAGAGTTCTGACAAAACATGGTCCACTGGAGAAGAGAATAGCAAACCACTTCAGTATTCTTGCTTTGAGAACCCCAGGAACAGTATTAAAAGGCAAAAAGATATGACACTGGAAGATGAACTCCCCAGGTCAGCAGGTGCCCAATATGCTACAGAGAAGAGCAAAGAAATAGCTTCAGAAGGAATGAAGAAGCTGAGTCAAAGCAAAAACAATGATCAGATGTGGATGTGACTGGTGATGAAATTATAGTCTGATGATGTAAAGAACAAAATTGCACAGGAACCTGGAATGTTAGGTCCATGAATCAAGCTAAATTGGAAGTAATCAAACAGGAGATGGCAAGAGTGAACATCAACATTTTAGGAGTCAGTGAACTAAAATGGATCAGAACGGGCAAATTTAATTCAGATGACCATTATATTTACTACTCTGGGCAAGAATGCCTTTAGAAGAAATAGAGCAGCCTTCATAGTCAACAGAAGAGTCTGAAATGCAGTGCTTGGGTGCAGTCTCAAAAATGACAGCATGATCTGTTTGTTTCCAAGGCAAACATTTAACACCACAGTAATCCAAGTGTATGCCCCAACCACTAATGCCAAAGAAGCTGAAGTTGAATGATTCTATGAAGACCTACAAGATTTCCTAGAACTAACACCAAAAAAGATGACATTTTCATCAAAGGGGACTGGAAAGCAAAGGTAGGAAGTCAAGAGATACCTGGAGTAACAGGCAAGCTTGGCCTTGGAGTACAAAATAAAGTAGGGCAGAGCCTAACAGAGTTTTTCCAAGAGTCATAGCAAACACTTTCTTCCAACAATACAAGAGATGGCTCTACACATGGACAACACAAGATGATCAATACTGAAATCAGATTGATTATTTTCTTTGCAGCTGAAGATGAAGAAGCCCTATACCATCAGGAAAACAAGACCAGGAGCTGACCATGGCTCAGATCATGAACTCCTTATTGCAAAATTCAGACTTAAATTGAATAAAGTAGGAAAACCACTAGACCACTCAGGTATACAGTAGAAGTGACAAAAAGATTCAAGGGATTAGATCTGATAGAGTGCCTGAAGAACTATGGATGGAGATTTGTAACACTGTACAGAAGGCAGTGATCAAAACCATCCCCAAGAGAAAGAACTGCAAAAAGGCAAAATGGTTGTCTGAGGAGGCCTTACAAATAGCTGAGAAAAGAAGAAAAGTTAAAGGCAAAGGAGAAAAGGAAAGATATATCCATCTGAATGCAGAGTTCCAAAGAACAGCAAGGAGAGATAAGAAGGCCTTCCTAAGTGATCAATGCAAAAAAATAGAGAAAAACAATAGAATGGGAAAGACTAGAGATCTCGTCAAGAAAATTAGAGATACTGAGGGAACATTTCATGGGCACAATAAAGGACAGAAACGTTATGGATCCAACAGAAGCAGAAGACAATAAGAAGAGATGGCAAGAATATACAAAAGAAATACACAAAAAGATCTTAATGACCCACATAATTACGATGGTGTGATCACTCACCTAGAGCCAGACATCCTGGAGTGCAAAGTCAAGTGGGCCTTAGGAAACATCAATATGAACAAAGCTAGTGGAGGTGATGGAATTTCAGTTGAGCTATTTCAAATCCTAAAAGATGATGCTGTGAAAGTGCTGCACTCAATATGCCAGCAAAGTTGGAAAACTCAGCAGTGGCCACAGGACTGGAAAATGTCAGTTTTTATTCCAATCCCAAAGAAAGGCAATGCCAAAGAATGTTCAAATTATCACACAACTGCACTCATCTCACAACACTAGCAAAGGAATACTCAAAATTCTCCAAGCTAGGCTTCAACAGTACATGAACTGTGAACTTCCAGATGTTCAAGTTGGGATTTAGAAAAGGTAGATGAACCAGAGATCAAATTGCCAACATCTGTTAGATCATAGAAAAAGCAAGAGAGTCCAGAAAAATATCTGCTTCATTGACTAGGCTAAATCCTTTGACTGTGTGGATGACAACAAACTGGAAAATTCTTAAAGAAATGGGAATACCACACCATTTTACCTGCCTTCTGAGAAATCTGTATACAGGTCGAGAAGCAACAGTTAGAACCGGACATGGAACAACACACTGGTTCCAAATAGGACAAGGAATATGTTAAGGCTGTATATTGTCACCCTACTTATTTAACTTACATGCAGAGTACATCATGTGAAATGCTGGACTGGTTGAAGCACAAGTTGTAATCAAGATTGCCGGGAGAAATATGAATAACCTCAGATATTCAGATGATACCACCCTTATGACAGAAAGCAAAGAGGAACTAAAGAGATTCTTGATGAAAGTGAAAGAGGAGAGTGAAAAAGCTGACTTAAAACTCAACATTCATAAAACTAAGATCATGGCATCTGGTCCCATCACGTCATGGCAAACAGATGGGGAAACAGTGGAAACAGTGACAGACTTCACTTTCTTGGGCTCCAGAATCACTGTGGACTGTGACTACAGCCATGAAATTAAAAGACACTTGCTCCTTGGAAGAAAAGCTATGACAAACCTAGACAGCATAGTAAAAAGCAGAGACATTATTGACAAAGGTGTGTATAGTCAAAGGTATGATTTTTCCAGTAGTCATGTATGGATGTGAGAGTTGGACTATAAAGAAAGCCGAGAACCAAAGAATTGATGCTTTTGAATTGTGGTGTTGGAGAAGACTCTTGGGAGTCCCTTGGACAGCAAGGAGATCCAACCGGTCTATCCTAAAATAAATCAGTCCTGAATATTCATTGGAAGGACTGATGCTGACACTGAAACTCCAATATTTTGGCCACCTGATGCGAAGAACTGAATTATTGGAAAAGACCCTAATGCTGGGAAAGATTGAAGGCAGGAGAAGGGGAGGAAAGAGGATGAGATGGTTGGATGGCATCACCTACTCAATGGTCATGAGTTTGAGCAAGCTCTGGGAATTGGTGATGGACAGGGAAGCCTGGCGTGCTGCAATCCATGGGGTCGCAGAGTCAGACACAACTGAGAGACTGAACTGAACTGATGCTGGAGACACAAATTGAATTTTTGTTTCAGAAATAGCAAATTATACCTAAACATAAAAGTTATGTGTGTGTATCATTTTAAAATATTTGTATGTATATGCTGCTACTGCTAAGTCGCGTCAGTTGTGTCCGACTCTGTGCGACCCCACAGACAGAAGCCCACCAGGCTCCCCTGTCCCTGGGATTCTCCAGGCAAGAACACTGGAGTGGGTTGCCATTTCCTTCTCCAATGCATGAAAGTGAAAAGTGAAAGTGAAGTCGCTCAGTCGTGTCCAACTCTTCATGGCCCCATGGACTGTAGCCTAGCAGGCTCCTCCATCCATGGGATTTTCCAGGCAAGAGTACTGGAGGGGGGTGCCATCGCCTTATATAAGATACATACATATTTTCAATCCTAACTGAAACATTTGCATTCCTTTCCTCATTCCTATTCCTTTCCTCTTTCTGTCCAGATGAGGCCCTTACCCTGCCCTCATTCACAAGGGTGACCGGGAAGTGGCCAGAAGGGACAGGGAAGAGCCGGGATACAGCATCAAAGGCAGAGGCAGGGGCAGGTGCTGACAGACCTGTGGTGTGGAGTGAGCTCGTGTGTTGTGTGTGTGCTACGTGCATGGGCTATAATGTGCGTGTGTGCCTTATATACAGGAAGGGGGTGGAGTGGGTATAGGGTTCTGTCTATGGTATGTGTATGTGTAATGAGCATTTCTGGTGCCTTGTGTGGCATATGTCAGACAAGGTCTGACATGGTCTGCAGACTTTCCATGCATTTGTGGTGGGGTGAGGGGTCTTTTGCATGTGTAGTATATGTGCCTTGTATGGTGTGTGGGGTGTATTACGTGCTAGGTTGCATGGCACGTGTGGTGTATGTGATTGGTGTGTGACGTGTATGTTGTATGTCCTATGTGCACATTATATGTGGTGAGATATGAGGTGTGTGCACAAGAGGGCACGTGAATGCATGTAAAGTGGGTGTGCATGTGAGATGTGTGCACATGTGTGTGTGTGTGATGTATATGAAGTGATGAGCGTGTGTGCTGTCTGGCAGGGGTTGAATGGTGGGTGTGCAGGGTGAATATGCTATGTGGTGTGTGTGGTGGGTATGGATGGCGAATGTGCAGTGTGTGAGTGTGTGTGTGCACTGTTGTATGTGCACACTTAGGCTCCGGAGGGCAGCTATTACTCTGTCTCCCTCCAGGGCAGGCACGGATGCAGAAGGGTGCCTGCATGGTGAAGGGTGTGGGGGACACACGGACACACAGGGGTGCACTGGGGACCGCGGTCGTGCACGCATTCAGTTTTGCAGGGCTGCTTGCATCTGAAACCCCAGCTGCCCTTTTCTGAGCACCAACCCAGGCTCAGGTGAGCAGACGACAGCTGCCCCTTGGGCCTATATCCTGACAGGGCAGGGCCGTGGGCAGTTCCCAACATGCAGGTGCACGAGCAGTGTAGAATCTGCAAGCATGGCATGGCCAGGAGTTTCCTGGGGAGAAAGCCACCGAGGCACCTTCATGCTCACCGCCCCCACCCCCCACCATCACCCATCCACTGGGAACTGAGGTCTGAAATTATGGAACCAACTGTTGAAAGTGCAGAACAATGAACGAGTTTTTCAGACATTTTCTGAAATGGTTTAATCTATGCCTGAGGCCAAACATCTATTAATTAAATAGGAACTCCGATCTCTACATTCCCAAGTGGCTGCCGCAGCACTGCATGAAGGGTCTAAGGCTGTGGCTCTGGAGCAGGGCCCTCCTCCCATCCCTCTGCCTTTCTCTAGTCACAAGCGAGACTGTGCTGGCTGCACATGGGCAGGAAGTGATGAAGGATGAGGTTCACACCCCAAGCACTGAGCTATCTCTGTGGAGGACGTGGGGAACCACACTGTGGAAGCAGTGCTGGTATTGATATCAATGGGCCTTTCTGGATATTCATGGAGTCAGTCTCCATTACAGGAGGACGTTATTATGAACACAGCTCATTTATCTCAGCCTAAGTTAACCATCTAGATGACCCTCCACCAAAATCACCAGTTTGAATCCAGTGATCTGCATACCTCCTAATATTCCAGTCATCACTGGTTTTGGCTTGCAATGTTTGGCAAGCAAAGACAGAATAACCTAGATTTCATTCCAGCATCTCTGGCTGGATTGACAGGGTTATTCTGAAACTTTGCTCTACTGTTTTCCAATCTTCACTTGCAAAGCCCTGGCAAGTTGATTTTAGCCTCAGGGAGATACAAGGGGCTGCAGACCTGGGGCAGGCTTTTAGAGGCCTCCAGTTATAAACACACACAGAAACACAAGGAGCTGGACCAAGAGAATATAAGGAACAGAAGACAAAGATATCCTGTTACAAGAGACAGCAAAGGAGGATTGTAAGCAGCAAGAGGACAAAAGAGGAAGGTGGGTAATGTTCATTTTGTCATGCCTACTAGACTATAATTCCTCTTAGGGAAGGAGTTGATTTATATTCGTTTTTGAAGGAAATGGCAACCCACTCCAGTACTCTTGCCTGGAAAATGCCATGGACAGAGGAGCCTGATAGGCTACAGTCCGTGGTATTGCAGAGAGTTGGACTTGACTGAGCGACTTCACTTTCATTTTATTTACCATAGCACTTGTTCAATAAATGCTTTTAACATTGCAAAAAAGTAGACCTGGAAACATGTCACATGCCTCTCAACATGGGAAGTCATTCTTAATACTGCTGTCACATGGAGCTGTTTAAAATAAATCGGTCAGGATTTAGATGGTTAACAAAATTAACTGAATTTTCTAACATGACTTGTAAAATGTAAACCATGGCAGACAATCAGTGTTCATAGTTTTGAAAAGTTCCCTTTGCTGCCAAAATGTATGACATCTAATAGCAATGGAACATACATCCTGTACACAATTCATCTGAATAAACAACAACACTGCAAAGCGACATAGCTGATGTTGATATCTGTCACATAACTGTCTAATGTACAACTTCTGTTTTTGAAGGAAGTAATCAACCTGGGAATTAAATAGGCAATATTTACAACCACATTTTTCCCACACGTGAGTTAAGTAATACTATTTTAAGAAAAGCTAAATGCTGACATCAGCCAATTTGGGATTTTTTAATTAAAAATACCATACATAAAACTACTGTATACTTATTTTAATACTGAAGCGTTGATTACTGATATCACAGTAAACAAATTCAAATCATACTTGGGAGATTTGTTTCTGGCAATGGAAGACTAGGTTGTTTCAGACTAACACACATTGGAATAACTAGAAAACATGGCAAGGTATAAGAAACAAGCCTCTTTGATAACATCTGAGAACACAAGGGCAGTGCAGAATTTTAAGGCTAAGATCTGGGAGGAGATCAATGACAGGGGAGGTGAGACTTGCACTGAGAGTCACTTTCCCTACTGGGAGTATCACCAATGATGAGAACAGTGGCTGAGAGGCTGAAAAGTGGGCAGATCTTTCAACAAATCTTGATCTTGGAAGACAAAAACTGAGTTCAAAGTTCATGGAGAAGAACAGACCTTGGTCAACAACCTGAGCTCTTAGTTGGGACCTGAAAGGATGACATCTCAAGAGTCAGAGTGAATTAGAAGTAGAGCAGTCATACTATGGAAATAAGTCCAACTTCAGATCATTTAAATCTCTGATTATTTTATTAAAGTAGTCTTGCATTGTTAGTACCCCAATCCAAACTGCCTGAAATAAGCAAATTGAATCCTCTCTGGAAAATGATAAACTCATCCAGAGCCTAAATTTGTACCTTAAAATTTTAATATATAATCCTATATCCAGCATTTATTAAAATGATCAGGAAGATGAGAAATTAAGACAGACAGAGAAATAACAGAAAACCAAACAGTAGGAACAGAAAAACAGATCTCAACAAACATACACTTTAATTATAACAAATACGTTGAAGTTAAAGAATTTTGGTAGAGAACTGGGAAATGTAAAATAAGCCAACTGGAAACTCTAGAAGTGAAAAACAGAATAACTAAAAACTCAATGGGTAGGTTTGAGAGTTGACTTGGTACTCACATAAAGAAAACTGATAAACTGGAAGACAGGTCAGAAGGAAAACTCCCGTCTGAAGCTCATGTGTGTGCACGCGAACACACACACACACACACACACACACACACACACAAAACAGAGCAGGGGAAGGAGGGTGGTGAATAAGAAAATAAGTGTAAATCTATAAGCATAAGCACAGGCAAGGCACATCGTATCCAAAATACGTATAACTGAGTCCCAGAAAGAAAAAATATTTTAAAAAATATATTGAGAGAATTTTCTAAAATTAATGAAAGAGATCAAGTCACAGATTCAGAAATGACATCTGTCTACAATGTGGGAGACCCAGGTTCAATCCCTGGGTTGGAAAGATCCCCTGGAAAAGGGAATGGTTGCCCACTCCAGTATTCTTGCCTGGCAAATTCCATGGACAGAGGAGCCTGGTGGGCTACAGTCCATAAGGTCACAGAGTCGGACACAAATAAGTGACTAAAACACATGTGAACCCCAAAGAAATGCCGGAAATCTATAAGGAAGAACAGAATTTTAGAGCCAGGAAGAGGAAAAAAAAGACATATTACCTTCAAATGAGCAATAAGGAGATACACAATTGACTACTTAATGGAATAATGAATGCCAAAAGAAGATGGAATGACATATTCAAAGAGCTGAAAGAAATGACAGTCTAGATCCCTGTATCTTGTAAAAATTCTCCTCCAAGGTAAAAGCAAAATTTAAAAAAAATCCAGGTAAAGTCTGACAGCATTTATTGCCAGTGTACCACACTAAGGAAAATACTTAAGGGGGTTCTTTAGACAGAAGGAAATAATCCCAGATTGGAGCCCAGAGGTCCATGAAAGAATCAAAAAGCAGTGGAAAGTTTCTAAAATGTCTAAGTAAGTACTAATTTCATAGAGAATGATGCTCGCTTTATGGGGTTTAAAATGGAATCAAATTATGGGACAGAATTAGCACAAAAGTCAGGAGGGGGTAAATGGAGTTAAATTCTGAGTTCCATGACCTATCTGAAGTGTGGCAGAGGCACTAATTTAAGGGGGAACTCTGTTTTCAAGTGTGCATGTTATAATCTCTATAGTTACTGCTAAAAAATACTAAGGGATTCATGGCTAAGAAATCAGAAAGTGAAAAATAAATAATAAATATCTTGATTTACACAAAATAAGTCAAGAAGGATGAAAAAATGGAACAAAGAGCAGATAGGAAAAACAGTGTGATGGACCAACACAACAGTGTAAAGCAATTATCCTCCAATTAACAATAAAAATTAAAAAAAAACAGTGCGATATTAGGTCTATAACCAAATATATCAGTTATCACATTCAACGTGGGTAAACTAAATACTCCATGTTATAGATAGATTATCAGCCTGAATAAAAAAACCCTAATTATATATTGCTTAGAAGAGCTACATCTTAAATACAAGGTGTCAGGAAGGTTGAAAGTAAAAAGAAAAACACATAGTACAAACACTAACCAAATGAATATAGAAATACTCATTTTGGGAAAGCAGACTTTAAAGAAAATAAAATTTTAATAAAGTTAGAAGAAAAAGTGTTGATTATGGTAATGGAATCACAGTCCAACAGGAAGATGTGACAAGACTAAATGTACTTAACCTCAAAGTATATAAAGCAAAAGCCAAAAGAAAATAAAGGAGAAACATACACATCCATAATCACAGTTGGAGGTTTGAACAGGTGCTTTCAGTAACTGATAGAACCAGCAGATGAAAATAGTATAGATTTAAGTGCACCCTAGAGCTGACTCCTCAGCCATGGGGATTCCATGGCTCACACTGCAGACATGTGGTTCCAGTGTTTCAGTGTCCACCTTTTTGGTGTGAGGGATGAGGACCTAGGGCCTGGCACCTCTGGCTACTCTTCTTTTCACTGTCTATATATACTGAATCCAAAGGTGGTTTGTGTATCTTTACTAGCTGAATTAGTGCTTGCCCTTGCCTTGTTTTGTGTTGTGTGTTAGAAATTAGTGACAAAAAGATAAACAGAAAAATCCTTAAAAGCTTGTCAGTTTAGCAGAAATGTCTAGCCTTCAATATAAATATTTGAAAAGGCTGAACTGAACATCAATAATCTAACTTGGGTGTTGGCAAATTATAGCCTGCAGGCCAATTCCAGCCTGCCCGTTTTTGTGCAGTGCACAGGATAAGAACAGCTTTTACATTTTTAAATAGTTTAAAAAAGAATATGTAACAGAGACTGCATACGGCTTGCAAAGCCTAATGTGTTTACTGCTGCTGCTAAGTCGCTTCAGTCGTGTCCGACTCTGTGCGACCCCACAGACAGCAGACCACTAGGCTCCCCTATCCCTGGGATTCTCCAGGCAAGAACACTGGAGTGGGTTGGCATTTCCTTCTCCAATGCAAGAAAGTGAAAAGTGAAAGTGAAGTCGCTCAGTCGTGTCTGACTCTTCGCGACCCCATGGACTGCAGCCTACCAGGCTCCTCCGTCCATGGGATTTTCCAGGCAAGAGTACTGGAGTGGGGTGCCACTGCCTTCTCCTAGAGTATCTGTCCTTTTGCAGAAAGGTTTGCCCACCCCGATTCAAGTACACATATTAACCGGTTAAAAAGAATAGCAATTTTAACCAAAAGATAAGAAGGGGAAAAAAAAGGACAAAGAACAGTTAAAGAAAAATCAGTGAGATGATAGATCTATAATCAAATATAGTAAGCATTTATAAAGGTAAGATCAGAGCTTCGTGAAATAGACAAATAACAACAGAAAGAATTAATAAAGCCAAAAGGTTGTTCTTTGGAAAGACTTAATAACCTTGGAAAGCTGGATCTATCTCTGTCTCCATATCTATCTCTATATCTGTCTCTGTCTCAGTCTCTATCTCTTTTTCAGTCTTTCTCTCTGTCTCTATCTATATGCAAAAGAAGTCAGACATACAAGAATATATACTATATGATTACATGTATACAAAGTTCAAGAATGGAAAAAAAACAAATCTAAGATGTTAGAAACTACAGTTGTGGTTGCCTTTGGAGAGAAGGAAGGTTAGTAAAAGGAGTGGGGAGGAAAGGGACTTCTGGGCATCTGGTAATGTCATAGTTTTTAATTTCTGTCAATGATGATTATCAGTGATGAATTATGAGAATTCATTAGGCTCTAAACTTATACTTTTTGTAATTTCTACGTGCATACAATACTTCAATAAGAAAATTTAAAACTTTGTGTTTTTTGGTTTTAAATTGTAAATACTTTGCAGTTGACTTTTTACCAGGTTTTGTACAATGTCATATGTTAGGTTGTTACTCAGAATACATCTGGTTTTAAAAGCATCCGGAGATGGAAACTAGATGAAGAGGAGATAGAAAGGCTTTTAACTGAACACTGTTTTGTCCCTACTGGGGTTGTAATGTGTGTATGTTTATTAAAAAGAAATGAACTATTAAAAAGTGGGGAAAAGTTATTAATATATAACAAAATGTAAATAGAATACTTATAAATACAGATATAAAAATATAAATAAGCACATAGTTTTATACACTTGTCCCTTTTAAATTAGTCTATTATGACTCACTGTTAGTCCAAAGTTAATACCAAATTAAAAGCAGTGTTACTTATTCTTATGAGCCTGATTATATCACCAAAATAATTCAGGCAAGAGGGAAGTATGCTAACAGTTCCTAGATCATGGAATAAGCATTAACATTTCACAACAAACCATTAGACGAAGAGCCATGATTAATAGGGCAAATGACACACAGTGATAGAATAAAACTTCCCAAATATCAGGAAACAAACAGAAAATGAATCTGAAGCTGGTCTTTTCCAAGGGTTTATCAGTAGTCCATCAGGATCTTCCCAGATGGGCTTTGGCACATCTAGTCCTTGACACTGAAATGAGATAAAATTACATCGGGTGAAGGGCATAAAACTGCAATTTGTATGAAGCACTGGTAACCACCCTCTACCTGGGCCCTTATGTACTTAGTGCTGTACATGTATGATTTCATTTAATCACACCACCATTCTATATCTGCAGAAACTGAGGCTCAGATTTAAACCCCTTGGTCCGACGATTCCAGCAGGCTAGGAAGCGGTAGACTAGAACTTGGACACAGGATGGCCAGCTTCAGCAAGCTTCACAGAAACACTTCAGCTGATTGATATTCCAATCAGCCCAGACAACAATTTCCCTCCCTTGTCAGTAGCTGCTTCTATCTTCTTCCACATGTGGTAGCCAGACTTCAAAACAGCCCCCAGAGGTCCCACCTACTGTTACTTACACCTTTGTTTCATCTCCTCCACATTCTACCAGAGTTGGTTTGTGTGTGCCCAGATATGGCAGAAGTGATAGGATGTCCCATCCAAGATTACATTGTGAAATACTGCGGGTTCTGTCTCAATTCCCTCTTTCCCTCCATCCCTTTCCCTCTGTCTCTCAATCAACTCATATCTTATGAGGATATCAGGCATGTAGTGAGACACTGAAGTCCCCGGCCAAGCGCCAATGAAGAGTGGAGACCCGCTGGCTACCATGTAAGGATCCCGGAACAGATCCCTCAATCTCAGTCAAGCTTCAGATGATGCAGCTCAAACTTGACTATAATCTCATGAAAGATGGAACCAGAACCACACAGCTAAGTCACTTCTGGGTTCTCAGTCCTCTGAAATGGTATGTGAAGGTATACAAGAGGTGGTTTAAGCTGCTAAATTCTGGGGTGATTCAGTAGCAATACAAAAAAAAAAATTCACCATGACACCAGACTTTGATGACGTAAACATTCCTGATTTTAAGTAATACAAGAAGTGCTGCAAGATATCACTACCTGTGCACCAGAATGGCTGAAGTAAAGAAGATGACAACACCAAAGATTGTTCATTAAGATTATGGAGCAACTGGAACTGTTATACACTGTTATAGTGGAAGTATAAAACAATACAAACACTATATGAAAAGGTCCTGCAGTTTCTCTAAAACTGAACGCATACCACCAATGATCCAGTTATATTTAACTATGATCCTAGATATCTACGCTTATGTATTTATCTAAGAAAAGTGAAACCATATATCCATAAAAAAACGTATAACCTTCCAAAACTGAACCAGGAAGAAATATAAAATCTTAACAGACCCATCACAAGCACAGAAATTGAAACTATAATCAAAAATCTTCCAACAAACAAAAACCCAGGACCAGAGGGCTTCACAGGTGAATTCTACCAAAAATTTAGAGAAGAGCTAACACCTATCCTACTCAAATTCTTCCAGAAAATTTCAGAGGAAGGTAAACTCCCAAACTCATTCTATGAGACTACCATCACCCTAAAACTGAAACCAAAGATGCCACAAAAAAAGAAAACTTCAGGCCAATATCACTGATGAATATAGATGTAAAAATTCTCAAAAAAATTCTAGCAAACAGAATCCAACAACATATTAAAAAGATTATACATCATGACTAAGTGGGCTTTATCCCAGGGATGCAAGGATTCCTCAATATTCATAAGTCAATCAATGTGATAACCACATTAACGAATTGAAAGATAAAAACCATATGATTATCTCAATAGATGCAGAGAAAGCCTTTGACAAAATTCATCACCCACTTATGATAAAAACTCTCCAGAAAGCATGCACAGAAGGGACATACCTCAACATCAGATCAGATCAGATCAGATCAGTCGCTCAGTCGTGTCCAACTCTTTGCGACCCCATGAATCGCAGCACGCCAGGCCTCCCTGTCCATCACCAACTCCCAGAATTCACTCAGACTCACGTCCATCGAGTCAGTGATGCCATCCAGCCATCTCATCCTCTGTCGTTCCCTTCTCCTCCTGCCCCCAATCCCTCCCAGCATCAGAGTCTTTTCCAATGAGTCAACTCTTCGCATGAGGTGGCCAAAGTACTGGAGTTTCAGCTTTAGCATCATTCCTTCCAAAGAAATCCCAGGGCTGATCTCCTTCAGAATGGACTGGTTGCATCTCCTTGCAGTCCAAGGGACTCTCAAGAGTCTTCTCCAACACCACAGTTCAAAACCATCAATTCTTCGGTGCTCAGCCTTCTTCACAGTCCAACTCTCACATCCATACATAACCACAGGAAAAACCATAGCTTTGACTAGATGAACCTTTGTTGGCAAAGTAATATCTCTGCTTTTCAATATGCTATCTAGGTTGGTCATAGCTTTCCTTCCAAGGAGTAAGCGTCTTTTAATTTCATGGCTGCAGTCACCATCTGTAGTGATTTTGGAGCCCAGAAAAATAAAGTCTGACACCATTTCCACTCTTTCCCCATCTATTTCCCATGAAGTGGTGGGACCGGATGCCATGATCTTCGTTTTCTGAATGTTGAGCTTTAAGCCAACTTTTTCACTCTCCACTTTCACTTTCATAATAAAAGCCAAATATAATAAACCCATAGCAAACATTATCCCTAATGGTGAAAATTTGAAAGCATTTCCCCTAAAGTCAGGAACAAGACAAGGGTGCCCACTCTCACTACTATTAGTCAACAGAGTTTTGGAAGCTTTAGCCACAGCAATCAGAAAAGAAAAAGAAATAAAAGGAATTCAGATTGGAAAAGAAGAAGTAAAACTGTTTGCAGATGACATGATCCTCTACACAGAAAACCCTAAAGACACCAACAGAAATCTACTAGAACTAATTAATGAATATAGTAAAGTTGCAGGATATAAAATTATACACATAAATCCCTTGCATTCCTATACACTAACAGTGAGAAAATAGAAAGAGAAATTAAGAAAACAATCCCATTCACTATTGTGATGAAAAGAACAAAATACTAAGGAATCTACCTAAAGAAACAAAAGATCTATATATAGAAAACTATAAAATACTGATGAAAGAAATCAGAGATGACACAAATAGATGGAGAAATATACCATGTTCATGGATCAGAAGAATCAATATAGTAAAAATGAGTATACTACCCAAAGTAATCTATAGATTCAATGCAATCCCTATCAAGCTACCAATGGTATTTTTAAGAGAACTTTAACAAATAATCTCACAATTTGTATGGAAATACAAAAAACCTCAAATAGCCAAAGCAATTTTGAGAAAGAAGAATGGAACTAGAGGAATCAACCTACCTGACTTCAGACTCTACTACAAAACTACAGTCATCAAGACAGTATGATAGTGGCACAAAGACAGAAATATAGACCAATGGAACAAAATAGAAAGCCCAGAGATAAATCCACACACCTATGGACACCTTATCTTTGACAAAGGAAGCAAAAATATACAGTAGAGAAAAGACAATCTCTTTAACAAGTGGTGCTGGGAAAACTGGTCAACCACCTGTAAAAGAATGAAGTTTAAAAATAAAATAAAATTAAAAAAAAAAGAATGAAACTAGAACACTTTCTAACACCATACACAAAAATAAATTCAAAATAGATTAAAGATCTAAATGTAAGACCAGAAACTGTAAAACTCCTAGTGGAAAACATAGGCAAAACACTCTCTGACATACATCACAGCAAGATCCTCTATGACCCACCTCCCAGAGTAATGGAAATTAAAGCAAAAATAAACAAATGGGACTTAAGTAAGCTTAAAAGCCTTTGCACAACTAAGGAAATTATAAGCAAGGTGAAAAGACAGCCTTCATAATGGGAGAAAATTACAGCAAATGAAGCAACTGACAAAGAATTAATCTCAAAAATATATAAGCAGTTCATGCAGCTCAATACCAGAAAAATAAACGACCCAATCAAAAAATGGGCTAAAGAATTAAGCAGACATTTTTCCAAAGAAGACATACAGATGGCTAACAAACACATGAAAAGATGCTCAACATCATTCATTATCAGAGAAATGCACATCAAAACCACATGAGGTACCATCTCACACCAGTCAGAATGGCTGTTATCAAAAAGTCTACAAACAAGTCCTGGAGAGGGTGTGGAGAAAAAGGAACCCTCTTACACTGTTGGTGGGAATGCAAACTAGTACAGCCACTATGGAGAACAGTGTGGAGATTTCTTAAAAAACTGGAAATAGGACTGCCATCAGTTCAGTTCAGTTCAGTTCAGTTGCTCAGTCCTGTCCGACTCTTTGCGACCCCATGAATCGCAGCACACCAGGCCTCCCTGTCCATCACCAACTCCCGGAGTTCACTCAAACTTATATCCATCGAGTCGGTGATGACATCCAGCCTTCTCATCCTCTGTCGTCCCCTTTTCCTCCTGCCCCCAATCCCTCCCAGCATCAGAGTCTTTTTCAATGAGTCAACTTTTCGCATGAGGTGGCCAAAGTACTGGAGTTTCAGCTTCAGCATCATTCCTTCCAAAGAACACCCAGGGCTGATCTCCTTTAGAATGGACTGGTTGGATCTCATTGTAGTCCAAGGGACTCTCAAGAGTCTTCTCCAACACCACAGTTCAAAAGCATCAATTCTTTGGCGCTCAGCTTTCTTCACAGTCCAACTCTCACATCCATACATGACCACTTGGAAAAACCATAGCCTTGACTAGATGGACCTTTGTTAGCAAAGTAATGTCTCTGCTCTTCAATATGCTATCTAGGTTGGTCATAACTTTCCTTCCAAGGAGAAAGCCATACAACCCAGCAATTCCACTGCTGGGCATACACATTGAAGAAACCAGAATTGAAAGACACATGTCCGTGTACCCCAGTGTTTATCGCAGCACTGTTTACAATAGCTAGGACATGGAAACAACCTGGATATCCACTGGCAGATGAATGGATAAGAAAGCTGTGGTACATATACACAATGGAATATTACTCAGTTTTTAATAAGAACACATTTGAATCAGTTCTAATGAGGTGGATGAAACTGGAGCCTATTATACAGAGTGAAGTAAGTCAGAAAGAAAAACACCAATATAGTACATTAAGGCATATATATGGAATTTAGAAAGATTGTAACGATGACCCTATATGCAAGACAGCAAAAGAGACAGATATAAAGAACAGTCTTTTGGCCTCTGTGGGAGAAGGCGAGGGTGGGATGATTTGAGAGAACAGCATTGAAATATGTATAATACCATATGTGAAATAGATGCCCAGTCCAAGTTTGATGCATAAAACAGGGCACTCAAAGCCAGTGCACTGGGAGAATCTAGAGTGATGGGATGGGGAGGGAGGAGGGAGGGGGGTTTGAGATGGGTTTGGGACACATGTACACCCGTGGCTGATTCATGTCAATGTATGGCAAAAACCACCACAGTATTGTAATTTAATTAGCCTCCAATTAAAATAAATATATTTATTTTTTTTTAAAAAGACACATAAGAATGCCTTTAGCAGTCTTATTTGTAACAGCCAGATCTGGAAACCACTCAGATGCCCAATAGTGAACAAATAAATTAACTGAGGTATATACACATAACTGGAATATCACTCAGCAATGAAATAAGCTACTGATACACACACAAATGAATCTCAAAATCATGCTCAGTGAGATTGATATAGTTAACTTCAGGCAGGTTGATAAGCAGTTCAAGGCCCCTTAGGGAGGAGGTACACATTCTATGTCTGAGCAGTCAGGTAGGCACTGTATTAATGATTATATAGCAACAATATATCTTGCTTAAAGGCATGCTTTCCTCCTTAACAGGAACTCATTCTTTCTGGATAATCTTGTACTGAAGTTATCTTAAGCTGTATGCTTTGGGAAAGGGTCTGGTGGAAATTTTACAACATTGAGATATTCTTTTCATCTATTCTTAGCAGCCAGTTGAAAAGTATATAATGTTCTGCTCAAGCTAAAATGTTGCTCTCTCTGTCTTTCCCTGAAAGGGGTTTACCTGCATATTTTAAAACCTGATACCTGAGGGAGAGGCTTTTAATTGAGAAGGCATCTAGGGAATGGAAATAATCTTCCCCAGAGCCTGGTGATACCGATGGACACCTTCTTCATCTTCTTCCTCCAGCCTGATCCAACAACAAGAAATCAGTATCTCCCTGGAAGGAACACATGTCTAGAACCCTATATTTTGAGACTGCTGATTGAGGAATGGAACCTAGGACCTCTTCATTCTGACAGCCAATAGGATTTGCATTCGTAAGTCCCATGGGACTGAAGCAAATGAAGAAGCAGTTCCTATTGGGTATAGGAGAATTCCCTATCCTCTGCCCCAAAATACACACCCCAGAGCTATACACCCAGGCTTGGCACAGAGGGAGCAGGAAAAAAATTGCCCATCTCTAAGTCTGTCCATGGAAGGGCCTTAACTATACTCTTTCCCAGGTGGTGCCTATGGGTTAATCTTCCAACTGGCCTGCATCTAGGTGCTAACTATGATCCTTCCCTTGGAACACTGACAGTCTTGGCACATTCTCAACTACTGGGAGCCACCAAGTGCAAAAAAAGTAGCTTGGAAAACCACAAAGTTTTGAGAGACAATTAAAAGCGAGACATTCTTTTGATTTATTGTTATACCCAATTAAAAAGTATATAGCTCCCTTGCTAAGACTAGCAAGTGGGGTGCTATCCGTTCCCCTTGTGATGTCTATGTTAGAAGATTTCTTTGTCCCCTCTTATACTTTAATAAAACTATGCTACACACACACAAAAAAAAATAAAAGCCTGGGCTGGGCTAAATGATAAGACTCATTTAACTACACAACATCACCCTGTCAAGACTTGGGAGAAGAAGGTGGCTGTTTTATTTAGTACATACAGAGTTGAGGAAGATGAAGAAATAGAAGAATATGTTTCAAACAGAAGAACAAGATAAACCTCTAAAAATAGATCTTAGTGAAATGGATATAAGTGATTTACACGATAGAGAATTCTAAATAATGGCCATAAAGCTGCTCACTGACATCAGGAGAGTAACACCTGAACAAAGTTAGAATTTCAGTAAATAGCAAATATAACAAAGCACTAAGGAGAAATCACAGAGCTAAAGAATACAATAACTGAACTTAAAAATTCAATAGAGAGGTTCAACATTAGATCAGATGAAATAGAAGAAAGGATCAATGAACCAGAAGACAGAGCATGGTATTCATCCAATCAGGGGAGCAAAAAGAAAAAAAGAATGAAAAAGAGTGAAGAGAGCTTTTAAGAGACATAATAAAGATGATCAATTACACATTACAGGGATTTGAAAATAAGAGAGAGAAGGGGGCAGAAAGTCTATTCAAAGATATAATGGCTGAAAACTTCCCTAATGTAGGGAAAGGAACATCCAGATCCAGGAAGCCCAGAAAATTCCAAACAAGCTCAATCCAAATAGACCCACACTGAGACACAATGTAATGAAACTTAAAAGTTAAGCACAAGAAGAGAATCTTTAAAGCAGCAAGATAAAAGTAACATGTTATGTACCAGGGAATTTCCATAAGACTATTAGCAAATTTTTCAGCAAAACTTTGCAGGCTAGAAAATGGTGGGATGGTATTCAAAGTGCTGAGAGGCAAAAACTGCCAACCAAAAATACTCTACCCAGCAAAATTGTCCTTTGGAATTAACAGAGAGATAAAGAGTTTTCCAGACAAAAGCTGAATGCTTTTGTTACCATCAGATCAGCTTTAAAAGGAATGTTAAAAGGAGTTCTTCAAGATGAAACAAAAGAATGCTAATTGGTAACATAAAACATATGAAGCAGTAAACTCACTAATAGAGGTAAATATATAGCTAAAATTTTAAATACTCTAATGTTGTCATGGTGGTAGGTGAATCACATATAATCCTACCATCAAGATTCAGACAAAAGTATTAAAAATAATCACAATAAATTTGTTAACAAATTTAGAATGTACAAAGAAAACCTGACATAAAAATATGACATATCGAGGAGTGTAAAAATGTAGAGCTTTTGCATGTGTTCAAAGTTGAGTTGTATGAGCTTAAAATAGACTATCACAAATATGATGTTTTATGTAAGCCTCATGATAACCACAAAGCAAAAGCCTATATATAGATATGTGAAATATAAAGTAAAAATAAAAGAATACCATTATAGAAAATAATCAAATCACAATGGAAGACAGCAGAAGAGGGAAAAGGAACAAAGGAATTTTTAAAAAAGACATCAGAGAACAACAAACAAAATGGCAATAATAAGTCTGTATCTGTCAATAATTACTTGGAGTGTAAAAGGACTAAATTTTTGAATCCAAAGAGTGGCTGAATGAATGAAAAAATAATACCTAACTATATGTTGCCTATAAGAGATTCACTTTGGCTTTAAGGATACACAGAGACTTTTAATTTCTTGGCTGCAGTCACCATCTGCAGTGATTTTGGAGCCCAAAAAGATAAAGTCTGACACTGTTTCCACTGTTTCCCCATCTATTTCCTATGAAGTGATGGGACTGGATGCCATGATCTTCGTTTTCTGAATGTTGAGCTTTAAGCCAACTTTTTCACTCTCCTCTTTCACTTTCATCAAGAGGCTTTTGAGTTCCTCTTCACTTTCTGCCATAAGGGTGGTGTCATCTGCATATCTGAGGTTATTGATATTTCTCCCGGCAATCTTGATTCCAGCTTGTGTTTCTTCCAGTCCAGCGTTTCTCATGATGTACTCTGCATATAAGTTAAATAAACAGGGTGACAATATACAGCCTTGATGTACTCCTTTTCCTATTTGGAACCAGTCTGTTGTTCCATGTCCAGTTCTAACTGTTGCTTCCTGACCTGCATACAGATTTCTCAAGAGGCAGATAAGGTGGTCAGGTATTCCCATCTCTTGAAGAATTTTCCACAGTTCATTGTGATCTACACAGTCAAAGGTTTTGGCATAGTCAATAAAGCAGAAATATATGCTTTTCTGGAACTCTCTTGCTTTCTCCATGATCCAGTGGATGTTGGCAATTTGATCTCTGGTTCCTCTGCCTTTTCTAAAACCAGCTTGAACATCAGGAAGTTCACGGTTCACGTATTGCTGAAGCCTGGCTTGGAGAATTTTGAGCATTACTTTACTAGCATGTGAGATGAGTGCAATTGTGCGGTAGTTTGAACATTCTTTGGCATTGCCTTTCTTTGGGATTGGAATGAAAACTGACCTTTTCCAGTCCTGTGGCCACTGCTTGAGTTTTCCCAATTTGCTGGCATATTGAGTGCAGCATCACTTTCACAGCATCATCTTTCAGGATTTGGAATAGCTCAACTGGAATTCCATCACCTCCACAAGCTTTGTTCGTAGTGATGCTTTCTAAGGCCCACTTGACTTCATATTCCAGGATGTCTGGCTCTAGGTCAGTGATCACACCATCATGATTATCTGGGTCATCAAGATCTTTTTTGTACAGTTCTTCTGTGTATTCTTGCCATCTCTTCTTAATATCTTCTGCTTCTGTTAGGTCCATACCATTTCTGTCCTTTATCGAGCCCATCTTTGCATGAAATGTTCCTTTGGTATCTCTGATTTTCTTGGAGAGATCCCTAGTCTTTCCCATTCTGTTGTTTTCCTCTATTTCTTTGCATTGATTGCTGAAGAAGGCTTTCTTATCTCTCCTTGCTATTCTTTGGAACTCTGCATTCAGATGTTTATATCTTTCCTTTTCTCCTTTGCTTTTCACTTTTCTTCTTTTCACAGCTATTTGTAAGGCCTGTCCAGACAGCCATTTTGCTTTTTTGCATTTCTTTTCCATGGGGATGGTCTTGATCCCTGTCTCCTGTACAATGTCACGAACCTCATTCTATAGTTCATCAGGCACTCTATCTATCAGACAGAATGTGGTCCACTGGAGAAGGGAATGGCAAACCACTTCAGTATTCTGGCTTTGAGAACCGCCATGAACAGTATGAAAAGGCAAAATGATAGGATACTAAAAGAGAAACTCCCCAGGTCAGTAGGTGCCCAATATGCTACTGGAGATCAGTGGAGAAATAACTCTAGAAAGAATGAAGGGATGGAGCCAAAGCAAAAACAATACCCAGCTGTGGATGTGACTGGTGATAGAAGCAAGGTCCGATGATGTAAAGAGCAATATTGCATAGGAACCTGGAATGTCAGGTCCATGAATCAAGGCAAATTGGAAGTGGTCAAACAAGAGATGGCAAGAGTGAATGTCGACATTCTAGGAATCAGCAAACTGAAAGGGACTGGAATGGGTGAATTTAACTCAGATGACCATTATATCTACTACTGCGGGCAGGAATCCCTTAGAAGAAATGGAGTGGCCATCATGGTCAACAAAAGAGTCCGAAATGCAGTACTTGGATGCAATCTCAAAAAAGACAGAATGATCTCTGTTTGTTTCCAAGGCAAACCATTCAATATCACAGTAATCCAAGTCTATGTCCCAACCAGTAACACTGAAGAAGCTGAAGTTGAATGGTTCTATGAAGACCTACAAGACCTTTTAGAACTAACACCCAGAAAAGATGTCTTTTTCATTATAGGGGACTGGAATGCAAAAGTAGGAAGTCAAGAAACACCTGGAGTAACAGGCAAATTTGGCCTTGGAGTATGGAATGAAGCATGGCAAAGACTAATAGAGTTTTGCCAAGAAAATGCACTGGTCATAACAAACACCCTCTTCCAACAACACAAGAGAAGACTCTACACATGGACATCACCAGATGGTCAACACTGAAATCAGATTGATTATATTCTTTGCAGCCAAAGATGGAGAAGCTCTATACAGTCAGCAAAAACAAGACCAGGAGCTGACTGTGGCTCAGACCATGAACTCCTTATTGCCAAATTCAGACTGAAATTGAAGAAAGTAGGGAAACCACTAGACCATTCAGGTATGACCTAAATCAAATCCCTTATGATTATACAGTGGAAGTGAGGAATAGATTTAAGGGCCTAGATCTGATAGATAGAGTGCCTGATGAACTATGGAATACAACACGACAAATCAACCGTAATTATACATACATCCCCTTCCTCCCTAGCCTCCCTCCCGTCCCCCATCCCATCTCTCCAGGTCATCACAGAGCAGCACACTGGGCTCCCTGTGCTACACAGCAACTTCTCACCAGCCATCCATCTTACCCCTGATACTGTACATATATGCTGATGCTACTTTCCATTTGTCCCACTGTCCTCCTCCCTCCCTGTGTCTACAAGTCCATTCTCTACATTTGCGTCTCCACTCCTTCCCTGCAAATATGTTCATCAATATCATTTTCTTGATTCCATATACATGTGTTAATACACTATATTTGTTTTTCTCTTTCTGACTTACTTCACTCTGTATAACAAGCTCTAGGTTCATGCACCTCACTAGAACTGACTTAAATTCATTCTTTTCTATGGCTGACTAATATTCCCTTGTACATATGTACCACAGCTTCTTTATCCATTCATCTATAGATGGATGTCTAGGTTGCGTCCATGTCCTGGCTATTGTAAACAGTGCTGCTATCAACACTGGGATACAAGTGTCTTTTTCAATTATGGTTTTCTTTAGGTAGTGGGGTTGTTGGGTCACATGATAGATTTATTTCTAGTTTTTAAGGAGTCTCCATACTGTTCTCCGTAATTGCTATATCAGTTTACTTTGAAACCAACAGTGTAGGAGGGTTCCCTTTCCCCACATCTTCTTCAGCACTTATTCTCTGTAGATTTTTTGATGATGGCCATTCTGATTGGTATAAGGTGACACCTCACTGTAGTTTTGATTTGCATTTCTCAAGCTGGAATCAAGATTGCCGGGAGAAATATCAATAACCTCAGATATGCAGATGACACCACTCTTACGGCAGAAAGTGAAGGGGAACTAAAAAGCCTCTTGATGAAAGTGAAAGAGGAGAGTGAAAAAGTTGGCTTAAAGCTCAACATTCAGAAAACGAAGATCATGGCATCTGGTCCCATCACTTCATGGGAAATAGATGGGGAAACAGTGTCAGACTTTATCTTTTTGGGCTCCAAAATCACTGCAGATGGTGACTGCAGCCATGAAATTAAAAGGCGCTTACTCCTTGGAAGGAAAGTTATGACCAACCTAGATAGCATACTCAAAAGCAGAGACATTACTTTGCCAACAAAGGTCCGTCTAGTCAAGGCTATGGTTTTTCCTGTGGTCATGTATGGATGTGAGAGTTGGACTGTGAAGAAAGCTGAGCACCGAAGAATTGATGCTTTTGAACTGTGGTGTTGGAGAAGACTCTTGAGAGTCCCTTGGACTGCAAGGAGATGCAACCAGTCCATTCTGAAGGAGATCAGCCCTGGGTGTTCTTTGGAAGGAATGATGCTAAAGCTGAAACTCCTTTGGCTACCTCATGCGAAGAGTTGACTCATTGGAAAAGACTCTGATGCTGGGAGGGATTGGGGGCAGGAGGAGAAGGGGACGACAGAGGATGAGATGGCTGGATGGCATCACTGACTCGATGGACTGAGTCTGAGTGAACTCCGGGAGTTGGTGATGGACAGGGAGGCCTGGCGTGCTGCGATTCATGGGGTCGCAAAGAGTCGGACATGACTGAGCGACTGAACTGAACTGAACTGAACTGAATAATGTGATGTTGAGAATCTTTTCATGTGTCTATTGGCCATCTATATGTCTTCTTTGGAGAAATGCCCATTTAGGTATTCAATATTTTTTGACTGGGCTGTTTGTTTTCCTAATATTGAGCTGTATAAGCTGCTTATATTTTTCTATATATTAATCTTTTGTCAGTTGTTTCATTCACAACTATTTTCTCCCATTCTGAGGGTTGTCTTTTAATCTGTTTATTGTTTTCTTTTCCATGCAAAAGCTTTTCAGTTTAATTAGGTCCCATTTATTTTTGTTTTTATTTCCATTATTATAGGAGGTAGATCATGGAGGATCTTGCTGTGATTTATGTCAAGGAGTATACTACCCATGTTTTCCTCTAAGAGCTTTGTAGTTTCTGACCTTACACTTAAGTCTTTAATCCATTTTGAGTTTATTTTTGTGTATGGTGTTAGCAAGTATTCTAGTTTCATTCGTTTGCATGTACCTGTCCAGTTTTCCCAGCACCACTTACTGAAGCAGCTGTCTTTTGTCCACTGTAGATTCCTGTCTTTTGTCAAAGATAAAGTGCCCATAGGTGTGTTAAGTTTTCTGCTAAGATTTTGAGTGGGATTGTACTGAGTTTAAGATCAATTAGGGGAGAATGAACAATATTGCGATGCCATGGATGTGCAACATTTCTCCATTTAGGTCTTTAATTTCTCTAAGCAATGTGTTATAGTTTCAGTGTGTAAGTCTTACACATCATTGTCAGGTTTATCCTTAGTATTTTATATCTTTTGACGCTACTGAAAAAGTTATTTTAAAAATTTCAGTTTCCAATTATTCATTGCAAATATATAGAAATGGAATTTATATCTGTATATTAATCTTATATCCTGCAACACTGCTGAACTCACTTAATAGTTGCAATAATTTTTGTAATTCCACTGGATCTTATACATAGGTCTCTATGCCTTCTGTGACTAGAGATAGCTTACTCTTCCTTTCCAATCTGGATGTTTTTTTAAACTATATTTTGCTTGACTACACTGGCTAAAATTTCCAGGGAAATGTTGAATATAGTGGTGAGAGTTGGCGTTCTGGTCTTGTTCCTGGTCTTAGGTGCAAAGCATTCTTTCTTTCACAAATATCTTGGTAGCTGTAGGGCTTTTTGTTTCCTTGTTTGGTTTGTAAATACTCTACATTATATTGAGAAAGTATCCTCTATACCTAGTTTTCTGAGAGTGTTTTGTTTTTTTTTTAAGTCAGGAATGAATGTTGGATTCTGTCAAAGACTCTACATACCTATTGAGATGATCATATAGTTTTCTATGTTTTGGTTTGTCAATATGGTAAATCAAATTTATTTTGAATGTTAAATTAGTTTTGCATTCTTGGAATAAAGTCTACTTGGTCATGATGTATTATACTTTTTATATATTACTGAATTCAATATGCCAAAATTTTGTTTAGAGTTTTCACATTGATCTTCATGAAGACGATCTGCTCTGGGCTGTTTGGTTTTGTATCAGGGTAATGTTGGTCTTGTAGCATGAAATGCTAAGTATAGTTCTTCTTTGATTTTCTGGCAGAGTTTGTATAAAATTGCTATCATTTCTTCTATGTGTGGTAGAATTTATCAGGGAAGTATCTGTGCCTGCTGTTCTCTTCGTGTGAAGGCTTTTAACTCCAACTTAAATCACCTTAAGAGATACAGATACATCCAAATTATTTACTTTTTCTTGCATCAGCTCTGGTTGTTTGTATCTTTTATGGAATTTGTCAATTTCACATAAGTTGTAATTATTGGTTTAAACTTGTCCATAATATTCCCTTATAAAAGTTTTAGTGTCTATACAATCTGTACTGAGGCAATCTCATTCTTTATGTGTGAATTTATCTTCACTTTCCCTGATATCTGGCTGGAGGTTTACCAGTTTTATTGATCTCAATGAATTTACTCTTGAGTTCATTGAGTTCTCTACTGTTTTTATTCATTATTTCTGTTCTGATCTTTATTGTTTCATTGCTTCAGCTTGCTTTGGGTTTAATTTGCTCTTCTTTTGCTAGTTTTTAAGGTGGAAACTGAGGTCACTGATTTGAGACCGTGTTTCTTTTCTAACAAGATTAGTGATGAAGTTTCCCCTAAGTACTGCTAGCTTCTTCACTTATTTTTTCATCCCTCACGCTCCTCTTCCAATTACACATATTTTAGGCTGACAACATTTCTTCCACAGCTCACTGACACATTTTAAATTTTTTTGATTCTACTTTTTCTGCTTCATTTTGTATAGCTTCTATCATGTCTCTATGCTTATTAATCTTTGTTTTCCCATAATATTCAATCTGCTCTTAATCCCATTGAGTTAATTTCTAATCTTATGTAGTTTTCATATTTGAAAGTTTGACTTAGGTCTTTAAAAATATTTCTACACCTTTACTTAAATTTTTGAACATACAGAATACAATTTATCCATCTCTGCTGTTTTTACAACTTTTAATAACTCTTAACGTCCTGTCTGATTATCCTAACTTCTATGTTAGATCTGAGTTGGTTTTGAATGAATAAAATTTCTCATTATGGGTCATGCTTTCCCACATCTTTGCATTTCTGCTCTTTTTTTTTTTTTTTTTGGCTACGCTGGCTCTTCATTGTGGTATGTGGGCTCTCGAGTTGTGGTGCATAAGCTTAGTTGCTCTGTGGCGTGTGGGATCTTAGTTTTCTGAACAGGGATCAAACCCACATCCAATGGCAACCCCTGCGTTGGAAGGCAAATTCTCAGCTGCTGGGACACTAGGGAAGTCCCCTCTGCTAACTTTTGATTGGATGATAGACAATGTGAATTTTAGTTTGGTGCTGAATGCATTTATATTCTAATAACTATAACTCAGCTTTGTTCTGGAATGTAGTTACATTTCTTGGAAATAATTTGATCCTTTTGGGTCTCACTTAACATGGTCTGTTGGAGCTTCCCTGGTGGCTCACATGGTAAAAAAAAAAAAAAAAATGCCTGCAGTGCATGAGAATTCCTGGTTCAGGAAGATCCTCTGGAGAAGAGAATGGCTACCCACTCCAGTATTCTTGCCTGGAGAATTCCACAAACAGCTATAGTCCATGGGGTCACAAAGATTCAGACACGACTGAGTGACTAAAATTTTCACTTTTTTCTCTGGTTTGTTAGGTGTGACCAGGGCAGTTTTTACTCCACAGTTAATTATTTGCCATTACTGAGGCAAGATCCTTCTAGAAATCACATTCAGTACTTTTCCTGTTTGATCTGTTGGTACAGACACTGTTCGTGGCTCTGTGTTGGCGGTGGGCACTCTTCCCTCTAATCTTAGTTGGCTCTTTCCCCAGCTGCATGTAACTTCCTCACACAAATGCTGAGTAGCAGAGGCAAACCCTTGGTTCATTGTTATCTTCTCCCTGTTCATCTCCTCTCTGTATTCCAATCTCCTTCACTTCCCTGACTCCCAGCTCTGACTCCCCATGATGCGGAGTTGGCCGGCCTCCATCTTGGATCCCTCTTCACACCACATCCTGGAAACTCTCAAGGTTGACAGATCAGCTGTCACAGGTAGTAGTACCTTGTACGTTTTCCATCTTTCAGGGATCACTGACCTTCATGACTACAGTTTAGGCCCTTATTTCTTATACACTGCTCTTTCCCTTTTTCTCAAGCATGAGGGTAAACCCATTTCCTAACCCATCTTGGCTGGAAGCAGAAGTTTACCAATGCTGCTTTTAAATTATTGTTATGGAAAGTTGTATAAGCATCTAGGAATACAAAGAAGATTATAATGAATTTATTTGTGTCTATCACCCAGTTAAAAATTTTTTAAATTTTAATTGGAGGATAATTACTTTACAATATTGCAAGGGTTTTAGCCATACATCAACATGAATCAGCCATAGACATACCTGTATCCCCTTTCTCCCAAACTGCCCCCACCTCCCTCCCCAACCTGCTCCTCCAGGTCAGCACAGAGCACTGGCTTTGGGTTCCCTGCATCATACATCAAACTTCCACTGGCTATCTATTTTACATATGGTAACATATGTTTCAGTGCTTTTTTCCTCAAATCATCCTACTCTTTCCTTCTACTGAGTCCAAAAGTCTGTTCTTTATGTCTGTGTCTCCTTTGCCACCCTGCATGTAGGATTGTCAGTACCATCTTTCTAGATTCCATATATATGCACTAATATGCAATATTTGTCTTTCTCTTTCCGACTTACTTCACTCTGTATAATAGGCTCCAGATTCATCCACCTCATTAGAACTGAGTCAAATGTGTTCCTTTTTATAGTGGAGTAATATTCCATTGTGTGTATGTACCACAACTTCTTTATCCATTCATTGGCCAGTGGACATCTAAGTTATTTCCATGTCCAGGCTATTGTAAACAGTGCTGCAATGAACACTGCATCACCCAGTTTTAATAAATAATCAACTGAGCTAATCTTGCTTCATTTCTAATCTCACCATTGCATTATTAACTACATCACATACTCCCTTAAGAAGTCCATCCACAAGCTGTGGGGGATACCTCTTCAAAGCAATTCCATTTAGTCCATGTTAATGAATACATGGGGCTGGGAGCCCTGGAGTAATGTGTCTATCAGGAGAGAAAGGTAGAACACAAAAAGGTTGGGTAGCCCAGGTGGAGATATCCTCCAGAAAGACTGCAATGGATATGGCTGGCTTTCCAGAGAGGAAGCATTTAATTTTAAGCAGCCAGTGATGGTACCTGGGGTTACAATCTTCCTTAAGGGAAAGGAAATGACGAATGTACTTAACTGATTAGCATGCCAAAACAGAACTCACTACAGACGCCCTACTGGCTTGTTTATTTTCACATGTATTTAAATATAATCACCCATCTAAAGAGAAAATGTTTCCTCTCAAATGGGACCAGGCCAGAGGACGTGTCTTGGAAGTTTGATCCTGGACAGGATTTTTTGGTTATTTTATTTCAAATATGTCTAATCTAATGGCAGAGCTGCACCCCTCTGGGGACAGGACAGTAGTCAGAGGAAACTGGTTTCATTTCAGTATTTTTACACTCACAGGTAATCCTGGCTCTGGCCAGAGGCGATCAGGCCTTCTCTTCTAATTCCCTCTCAGATTCACAGTTACCAGGCTGTTTTTTTGCTCCCCCTCAGGGATGTGGGTCTTGCTCACATTAACTCTCTAATCACACAAATTTGAAAAAAACTAGAGCAGTGAATTTTCCTGGTAAATTAGGTGATGTGTGTTTAAGATTGGGCTTCAGATCTAGCTTGATTGAAGAGAAGAGATGTTCTGGTGTGGTGAGTCCAGCCTTTTATTTCTTTTATTTCTCACTATAATTGAAAAGAGTGACCATTCTGGAGCCTACTTCAGTTTCCTGGGTGTTTAGTAAGTTAGGGTGGTTCTTGGAGCCACAGTATCCTGGGCTAGCCACAGCAACTGGTGGGGCTCCAGGCAGAGGGCTTTTGGGCTCCTCCCACTTTGAAATACTCCACCTGCAGTCTTGTGGGTTCCCTGTGGGTAGATCCCATGACCATCTGTTAGGCTAAGGAGAGACTTCTACTAAACACATGCTCCCCTGAGTTGCTTCCATCTCCTCCCCCATTTCTTGGGTGTATATTTTTTGAGCATTACTGTGTTTATCCAAGTAAGCAGCTGCTGTCCCTAAATCGCAGGAATATTTTCAAAGGTCAAATGTACAGGTTAATGAAATTATCTGTCAATATGACTGGCAAGTGATTGGGAGAAGCCTCTCCATAGTAGCTGGACCACCATCTGTGAATTTCCCAACAAAATATACTTTAAACCCAAGGGACTCAGGATTAGAAAAGGGTATATTTTCTCATAAACAACTCCATAAACTTTGCTAATCAAATTACCAAGTCAACTGGTAAACATACATGCATCTTAAAATATGTGCATAGCTTCCCTATGTGTATATGTAATTTTCAGAATACGATTTAAATCACTTGTTACCGTTTTCCTTAATTTTGCAAATTCCAAAAAGATTATGAAAAATTAGACTAGGGACATGTGAAATGTTAATTTCAAGTTAATGTTTGTTCTAAATGTAATCTGGCTTCTTTATTCAAGGATATTTTCCCCATGGATAGCAATGTAAGTGAGGGATGGAAACACTGAATGAACATCTTGGTAAAGCTGCAAGGCCTGAAACTCACAGCTATTGTGAAAGTGTGAGTTGCTTTAAGCAGGGAATTGACACTTTAAAAACAACTCATGTGTTTGGCCTCCGACTTGAAAATTTTTTAAACCAACTTTTAATATATGTCCAGTGACCAGACAGTGTCTGGCACATGAATGTTAGCTATTAGTTCTATTTTTTGAATAGTTTTTGTGGTCTCTTGAAGTGGTATTTTATTTGAAATGCTAATTAGTTACATCATAAAATAGGTTACTCAAACATTCCTCCAGTGACTAGTCTACTGAGTAGACACAGCATACAAAATGCTACTACTCTCTACAAGGACAGAGGAATAAATGGTAGATGATCCAGTTTTGCAGGAAAAAATCTGGTACTTAGTGTCACAGTGGATTCACATGTGGTTCTGCTATGTCCTGACTGTGCAACTTCAAGCACTTTTCCTTACCTCAGTTTTCTTCCATATACAATGGGAAAGCTAAGACTTTGTTAATGTGTTGCACATATTAATGAGACATCACATTTAAAGCACCTAGTGCCTGACATAAAACAACGCACCAAAAAAAGTTAACCATTGCTGTTATGCTACTGCCCCTGTTTTAAGAACTCCTTTTCTTTTAAAATTTATATCTCTGTTTTAATTTAATCAGGAAAACTCCCTTTAGAATGATTCTATTATTACCTTAAAAAAATGAAATGTAACTTACAATGTTGTGTTAATTTCAAGTGTACAGCAAAGTGATTCAGTTATACACACATACACACACATATATGTATTATGTATAATTTTCTTTTTCAGATTCTTTTCCAGAGAACTTCTAATTTAATGAGGAAAAAAAGTATGTAATCAATTGTCAAAGAAGACACAACCAAATATTTGTTATAATAGAAGTCTATAAAGTTCTGAGAAATGGCAAGGAATAGCCAATTCATCCCAACTTCCTAGAAACTTCTTTCCCAGGAATCCACTCTCTCATACCTCAAATCTTTGCTCAAATTTCATTTTTTTAAAAGTTGGGCCTTCTCTGACAACACTAACTTAAAATTGTACCCATACCTGCATCCCCTACTGCTCCCTTTAATACAGGTTTCTCAGTAGCACTAATGACTAAAATGCCATCTAACTCATTTATGCTGTTCATTGTCTGTCTCCATGTGCCTGAGGATTTCTATCTGGTTGTTGGTTCCTGGATCCGCAGAAGCCAGAAAACACTATCAAGGGGCCAGCATGTGCCTGGTGGTGGGGGACACAGTGGGCAAAACCTGGAGTGGTCTCTCCTATCATGCAGCTTGTGGTCTAACTTGGAAGAGAAGTAGAATCAAGAATGAGATGAGTGTGTGGGGAGTAGTGCGCAGCATGAGACATGAGTTTAAACAAAAGCACAGATGTGGATGGTGTCTGGGGAGAAGGATGGTGAAGGGATGCAGTGGGAGATGAGGTAGAAGGGATGGAGCAGGACCAGATGCTGAAGGGACTTCAGTGCCCTGTGGAGAAGTTTATTCTGCAGGCAGAAGGGACATCAGAGGAATCTGGTGAACAAAGTCATACGCCCTGACCTTTGTTTCAGAGGGGATCACTTGACCAACAAGCAAAGGGCAGGCCTGAGGGAAGCTAGCAGCCAGGTAAGGACACACCCTTTGACCTGGAGGTTGATTGGTGTCAACTTCTTCTCCTTGGTCTCTGCCAGATTTCTATCAGCCTCTGCTGCTCTTTCCTTCTGTTGTACTGTGATTCCCATCTGAATGCAGAGTTCCAAGAAGAGCAAGGAGAGGTAAGAAAAGCCTTCCTAAGTGATCAATGCAAAGAAATAGAGGAAAACAATTGAATGGGAAAGACTAGAGAGCTCTCCCAGAAAATTAGAGATACCAAGGGAACATTTCATGCAAAGATGGGCACAAAAAAAGACAGAAACAGTATGGACCTAACAGAAGCAGAAGATATTAAGAAGAGGTGGAGTGGGGTGCCATTGCCTTCTCCAAAGAATACACAGAAGAACTACACAAAAAAGATATTCATGACCCAGATAACCATGATGGTGTGATCACTCACCTAGAGCCAGACATCCTGGAGTGCGAGGTCAAGTGAGCCTTAGAAAGCATCACTATGAACAAAGCTAGTGGAGGTGATAGAAATCCAGCTGAGCTATTTCAAATCTTAAAAGATGATGCTGTGAATGTGCTGTGCTCAATATGCCAGCAAATCTGTAAAACTCAGCAGTGGACACAGGACTGGAAAAGGTCAGTTTTCATTCCAATCTCAAAGAAAGGCAATGCCAAGGAATGTTCAAACTACCGCACAATTGCACTCGTCTCACATGCTAGCAAAGTAATGCTCAAAATTCTCCAAGCCAGGCTTCAACAGTACATGAACCAAGAACTTCCACATGTTCAAGCTGGATTTAGAAAAGGCAGAGGAACAATAGATCAAATTGCCAACATCCTCTGGATCACAGAAAAAGCAAGAGAATTCCAGAAAAATATCTACTTCTGCTTCACTGACTACACTAAAACCTTTGACTATGTGGATCACAACAAACTGGGAAATTCTTAAAGAGATGGGAATACCAGACCATCTTACCTGCTTCCTGTAAAAAATCCAGAGAAATATGTATGCAGGTCAAGAAGCAACAGTTTTAACTGGACATGGAACAACAGACTGGTTCCAAATTGGGAAAGGAGTATATCAAGGCTGTATATTGTCACCCTGCTTATTTAACTTATACACAGAGTACATTATGTGAAATGCTGAGCTGGATCAAGCACAAGCTGAAATCAAGATTGCCATGAGAAATATCAATAATCTCAGATATGCAGATGACACCACCCTTATGGCAGAAAGTGAAGAGGAACTGAAGGGCCTCTTAATAAAAGTGAAAGAGGAGAGTGAAAAAACTGGCTTAAAACTCAACATTCAAAAAAACAAAGATCATGGCATCCGGTTCCATCACTTTATGGCAAATAGATGGGGAAAACATGGAGACAGTGACAGACTTTATATTTTTGGGCTTCAAAATCACTGCAGATGGTGACTGCAGCCATGTAATTAAAAGATGCTTGCTCCTTGGAAGAAAAGCTATGACCAACCCAGACAGCATATTAAAAAGCAGAGACATTACTTTGCTGATGAAGTTCCATATAGTCATAGCTATGGTCTTCCCAGTAGTCATGTATGGATGTGAGAGATGGACCATAAAGAAAGCTGAGCATGGAAGAATTGATGCTTTAGAACTGTGACCTTGGAGACACATTTGAGAGTCCCTTGAACGGCACAGAGATCCAACCAGTCCATCCTAAAGGAAATCAGCCCTGAATATTCATTGGAAGACTGATGCTGAAGCTGAAGCTCCAATACTTTGGCCACCTGATGCGAAGAACTGACTCATTGGAAAAGATCCTGATGCCTAGAAAGATCAAAGGCAGGAGCAGAAGGGAACAACAGAGGATGAGATGGTCGGATGGCATCACTGACTCGATGGACATGAATTTGAGCAAGCCCCGGGAGTTGGTAATGGACCAGGAAGCGTGGCGTGCTACAGTCCGTGGGGGTCTCAAAGAGTCGGACACGACTGAGTGACTGAAGTGAACTGAACTGCTACTGTTTCCCTCTGTCATTCTGTGATTCCCACTCTTGTATGTTTTTAACTTTTCTTAAAAAATTGTATTTTATTTTTAATTGGAGGATAATTACAATATTGTGATGGTTTCTGTTACATCAACATGAATCAGCCACAAACATACACATGTCCCCTCCTCTTAAACCTCCCTCCTACCTCCCTCCCCATCCCACCCCTCTAGATTGTCACAGAACATCAGCTTTGGATTCCTTGCATCATACAGCAAATATCCGTGGCTATCTATTTTATATATGGTAATGTATATGTCTCAATGCTACTCTCTTGAGTCTTCCTACCCTCTCCCTCCCCCGTGGTGACCAAAAGTCTGTTCTTTACGTCTGTGTCTTCTTCGTTGCCCTGCAAATAAGATCATCAGTACCATCTTTCTAGATTCCATATATATGCATTAATATACAATATTTGTCTTTTCTTTCTGACTTAACTTCACTCTGTATAACAGGCTCTTGGTTTACCCATCTCATTAGAACTGTGTTCAAACGTGTTCTTTTTATATCTGAGTAATATTCCATGAACTTTTTATTTTGAAATTAATTAATTAATTAAAAACACACAAATAGTTGGTTTTCTTTCACTTACTCTTTTTTAAAAATTGAAGTATAGTTGATTTACAATGTTGTTTGAGTTTCAGGTGTACAGCAAAGTGATTGAGCTATACATACATACATAATATGTATCTATATATACATTCTTTTTCAAATTCTTTCCCCTTATAGGTTATTATAAAATACTGAGTACAATTCCCTCTGCGATACAGTAGGTCCTTGTTGGTTATCTATTTTATATTAATGCATAGTAGTATGTATCTGTTAATACAAAACTTCTAAATGATCCTTCTCTGACTTTCCCCTTTGGTAATCATAAGTTTGTTTTCTGTCTGTGGGTCTGTTTCTGTTTTCTAAATAAGTTAATTTGTAGCACTTTTTTAAGATTCCACATAAAAGTGGTATCATATGATATTTGTCTTTCTCTGTCTGGCTATTTCACTCAGTATGATAATCTCTAGGTCCATTTATGTTGTTGCAAATGACATTATTTCATTTTTTTTACATGAAAATTTGACTAATATTCTATTGTATATATACACCATGCCTTCTTTATTCATTCATCTGTTGATGGACATTTAAGTCGTTTCCATGTGCTGTGTGTACTTAGTCACTCAGTCTTGTCCAACTCTTTGCAACCCCATGGACTGTAGCCAACCAGGTTCCTCTGCCCATGGGGATTCTCTAAGCAAGAATACTGGAGTGGGTTGCCATGCCCTCCTCTAGGGGATCTTCCAACCCAGGGATTGAACCAGGTCTCTTGCATTGCAGGCAGATTCTTTACCGTCTGAGCCATCAGGGAAGCCCAGGAATACTTGAGTGGGTAGCCTTTTCCCTCTCCAGGGGATCTTCCCAATCCAGGAAATCAAACCAGGGTCTCCTGTATTACAGGCGGATTCTTTACCAGCTGAGCTATCAGGGAAGCCCAAGTTGCTTAAAGTCGTTTCCATAAAAACATACAAATAGTTTAAAAAGTACTACAGAGAAGGCCCATGTACCTTTCACCCAGCTTCTGCCATCACTGAAAATTTTTTACCGTTAGGTCTGAGACCTCACAATGAAAATAGTTTGTCCTTTGAAACACTGACTTTTAGAAAGTAATTGACCCAAATAACTGACAACTTAAAGAACCTGCTATGTACAGGGAACCTTGGGCTTCCCACTTGTAAAAACAGAAGATAGTTTGCAGGGTATATGATGGAAGGATACCACATGTGTCTCTCCTACTGAAATCAGCTATTTGCCTGGACACCATGCCTGGAGCAGCTAGTGAGCATCCAAAGAAGTAAATGTAAGCAGGCAGACTGAGGAAGAAAACCATAGAACATGTGGTAATATCGCTTTTTACTTCTAGTCTCTCTGATGTGAACTCATGTAGCCCGGAACCCAGAAGTGGGCATTAGCTCCAAGGGAAGACCTCTACTCCGACTCAAAAAATAAGAAGGGGTATCCAATGTTTAGAGAGTGTAGAAACCTCTTATTTATCTTTTTTTTAACAATTTTTTTTTCATTTCTCTTGTGCCCTAGACCTCAAGCAATCCTGTGGAGCAATGAGAGGTGGCAAGAAATCAGAATAGGAAGGCAGGGAACCTTCTTCTCCAATCAGAAGAGCTGTGGATTCCAGTGGGTGTGGTGGGCCCCACTGCTATTGCTCTCCCTCTGGCTTCTGCTCAGCTCTGAGTTGGGTACAGCCAAATCAAATGTGGAAGAGTGTGGGGGCAAACAGAGCTTTAGGGTGCTAGCTGTTGGGCCGGAGAGCAGAGTCCCAGGGACCCAGAACTATCAAGGCAATTATGATATGGCAGGGGCTTAGGAAAGCAAACCCTTAAAGTTGTTTATGAATTCTTGAGCTGCATGTATATGGATCTGACCCTAAGTAGATTCCAGGGACCTGGAGCAGTAAAATATGGGGCAAACAATTGCCTAAGTCCTAGATTTGCCACTAGGTGTACACCAGACAGATCCAATAGCACTTCTCAAAGACTCAACATTGAAACCACAATCTACAGAAGTCTCGGGGAACTGAGGACTTGTGATTTGAACCCTACGGGGTTAATTACCTCCTAAAACAAAATCTGCTATAAGATTCAAACAATATCTGTTATAAGGTTAAAAAAACAACCTAAGTCTTAAAACATAATATTCAAAATGTCTAGGATACAATCCAAATTTACTCACCATAACAAAAAACCAAGGAAATATCAACAGCAATGCTGGGATGCCACAGATATTGGAATTATTCCACCAAGACTTTAAAGTAGTTATTATATTTTCCAACAAATAAGACAGAACAAACACTCTTGAAAAATACAGAAAGCCTCAGCAAAGAAACAGAAGGCATAAAGAGGAATCAAGTGGAAATGTTAATGAAAAAATTCAACAACTAAAATAAAAAATCATTGGATGGGCTCAGTAACAGAATGGAGATGGCAGAGGATTCAGTAATTTTATAAGGAGATCAACAGAAGTGAATAATTGACAGAGAAAATATCAGAAAAGAAAATGATTAGAACTGTAGGGATATGTAGGACAGTAACAAAAGGTTTAACCTTTATATCATCGAAGTCCCATTAGGAGATGAGAAAAATGTACAGTAGAAAATCTTTGAAGAAATAATAGCTGAAAGGCTCGCTTACTATTAGAAGGCAATCAATGCAATACATTATATTAGCAGTTTAAAGAAGAGAAAGAACTCAATCATATCAATTGATGTAGAAGAGGCATTTGGAAAAAAACAACTGTTCATTATAAAACTCTCAGCAAACTAGGAACAGAAAGGTATTTTCTTCACCTGACAAAGAACATCAACCAAACCCACTCTGCATAATGGTGAAAGATGGAAAGCTTTCCCCCTAAGATCAAGAACAAGGCAAGGAGGTTCCCTTTCATCACTCTTATTCCACATTTTACTGGAGGTTTTAGCTAGTGCAATAAATAGGAATAAGTGAAGAATAAGTCAAGAAAAATAAATAAAAGGCATACATTGGAAAGGAAACAACATAAGTGCAGAAATAGAAACTTTTAAGGAACAGACATACTCACACACTTGAACAAATAACTGAGTGTAGTATAATTGTAGGATATAAGAACAGCATGCAAAAATCAATTATATTTTTACATACTAGCAATGAACAATTAGAAAATGAACTTAAACCATATATAGAAGTTCAATCCCTCCCCAAAGATGTATCTTACAAAATATGTATAGGATCTAATATGCTAAAAACTATAAACTGTTAATGAAATAACTCAAACAAGCCCTAAATAAATGGAAAATATGGCTACAACGTCTTCATGGATTCAAAGACATAACATAGTTGGCAATGATTTATAGAGTTACCATAATTCCAATAAAAATTTCAGCAGGAAATTTTATAGATAGAGATAACCTAATCCTCAAGTTTATAGGGAAAGGCAAAAATACAGGCTACTTGAAACACTTTTGAAAAAGAACAAAGCTGAAAGAATCGTGCTGATTTTAAGATTTGCCACAAAGCTAATCAAGACAGTATAGCATTGGCAAAAGAATGGACATACTGATCAATAAAACTGAATTGACATCAATAGTTTCCTATAGACACACATAGTTTGTTTGTGACAACTATGTAAATGCAATTCAACAGAGGAAGGATAATCTTCAAAAAATGGTTTGAACTGGTCATCTATATGCATAAAAATGAAGCTTGCTCTAAATCTCACGTGTTACACAAAAATCAGCCCCAAATGAGTCAGACATCACAACTTTTGAGTTCACACAGGAGAAAATCTTCATGACCTGGTTATGCAAAGGTTCTTAGATGTGTCACCCAAAGCATAATCCATAAAAGAAAAAAATGATAAATTGGATTCCAGCAAAATTAAAAACTTCTGCTCTGCCAAGAGCACTGCTAAGAGAGTGAAAAGTCAAGCACAGACTGGGAGAAAATATTTACAAATCACGTATCTGACAAAGGATTTATACTCAGAATATATAATGAACTTTCAAAACTCAAGTGTAAAAAAACAGCAACCTAATTTTTCTGAGAAATTGGAAAAAAGCTTGAACAGACATTTCACCAGGGAGAATACACCAATGGAAAGTAATGAAAACAATTGAGCATCATTAGTCACTGGGGAAATGAAAAATAAAATGATGAGGAAATGACATTCTAAACCTACAATGGCTAAATTTTTTTAAAAAAGCCAATTGTGGTGAGGGTGTGGAGTAGCTAGAACTCCCACATGTTTCTGATAGAAATACTAAATGGTACTGCACTCTGGAAAACAGTTTGGCAATTTCTTTTAGATGTATACTTACCATTTGAAATAGCAATCCCTCTGCTGTGTTTACCCTAGAAAAATTAAAACTGTGTTCACAAAACCCCTGTCCTCAAATGTATCATGCTATGCTATGCTATGCTATGCTATGCTAAGTCACTTCAGTCGTGTCCGACTCTGTGTGACCCCATAGATGGCAGCCCACCAGGCTCCACCGTCCCTGGGATTCTCCAGGTAAGAACACTGGAGTGGGTTGCCATGTCCTTCTCAATGCATGAAAGTGAAAAGTGAAAGTGAAGTCACTCAGTCGTGTCCGACTCTTAGCGACCCCATGGACTGCAGCCTACCAGGCTCCTCTGTCCATGGGATTTTCCAGGCAAGAGTACTGCAGTGGGGTGCCATTGCCTTCTCCGCAAATGTATCATGGTTCTAGTTATAACTGCAAAAAACTGGAGACAACTGAATGCCTCCCACAGTTGAGTGGCTAAACAGTCCATGGTCCACCTCTACAATGGGTGTATCACTCAGCAAAACAAAGGAACAAACTATAGACAAGCACATCAGCTCAGATGAATCTCAAAATAATTATGCTGAGTGAAAATAAGCCCATTTGAAAAGGTTAGGTTCTTTGTGACTCCATGTATATGACGTTCTCGAAAGAGACAATACCAAAGTGATAAAGAAATGGAATGGGCATTGCCAGTGGCCAGGGCTGGGGAAGGCATGGGTGTAAGAGAGCAGGAGGAGTTCTTGGGGCTGATAAGATGGTTCTGTGCTCTGAGAGAGGTAGTAATGACACAAATATACACACGTGTTCAAATTCTTAGAACTCTACACAAAAAGTTATTTTCTTGCATTTTCCCTTAAAAAATAAAATTAAAGAAAAAAAAGCTGAAAGCTCTTGCTTTCAGTTGAAGACTAACCACATATCAATGGCAAAGTCAGTACTACCTGCAAAGAGGGCAGCAGCAGACAAGGCCTTCACCTGCTACTGTTTGAGCATCTCTAAATGCTGGTCATGCCACCCACCAAGCATTTACATCGCAACTTCTAATGTTCACGATCACCCTAGAAGGTGGGTTAGGTTCAATGTATAGACAAAAACTAAGGCTTAAGGGAAATAAAATAATCTTCCCTACATCTTTTAGCCAGTAAATTGTCGAGTCTGGACTTATCCCAGTCCTTGTTGCCAATCTCATTGTAAACCTACTTCCCTACATGACTGCTCACTAAAACTAAGAAAAGCAGTGAAAAGCTATCAGGGAAACATTAGAATAGCACTTTGATTCACATACATCACATATATTCTCTAAGCATATTTCATTCTAAACTCCAAGAATGTTTGAAATTCTGGGAGGTTCAGGGAAATTTACAAATGACTCCCATTTTATCAGAATCCTCCAATAGGGAAGTCTTAATTTTCAATAGGATAGAGTATTACCTCCAACCATGCAAATGTACAGTGAGTCATATTTTTCCTTAAGGGAATGAAGGAATCATTGTGACTTACACTATTTGACCAAGTATTTGCTAATTTTGCAAGGAGGAATTTATATATTTGGAGCAAAGAGTAATTGTTTATAACTCCTCTTTCACACACATGACTCTCCTGAGAAGCTGTAATCAGTTCTTCCCACTTCTTTCTACTCCACCACAAAAAAAAAAAAAAAAAAAAAGAAAAGAAAAGAAACTGTAAAAATATGCAAAATAAGTCAATTTTAGAGACTGAAACTAAATATTACTTTTATTTCATTATAGCTGAATAACTATCTCAAAACATTCTAAATATAGACTAAGCACGTTTTTCATGAAGTGAATGATACCCACTCTAAAAGCCTGAGGATGAATTTGCCTTCTTGCTTGTGAATTATTTTCAACTATTTTGTTGGCTATTAGGTGTTTTTTTCACCAAAAACCTTGGCCTGAAATATTTTTGTCTCAGCTAAGACACAGATAAGCAGCTCAGGTCTTCAATAAAGTGTTTCTTTTTAATGGTTTCTAATTTCTGCTTTACTGAATCTATTTTCTTTAAAAAAACAGCCTGATAGACTGTTATTGATAGACTTTGACTCAATATCTACAAGCTTTAATGCAAAGCAAAACCAAGTGAATGCCTTCTGTTCTTTTCCTATAGAGAGTTGGGTGATCTATTCAATTCCCTAAAGAAAGTCAAGAGTAACAAACCACACCACACCTCATCCACACCCTCTTTGACTTTTTAAGGAGTCCAAGTACCACCCTTGTCAGTAAGAGAAAACTTATCTTTTGTCACTGCGTTGGGGGCAGTTATGGCCAAGAGGGTGGTTTGGGGGACCTGGAGGAGGCCTACCTTCCAGCAGGTCTCTGGCCAGACCAGGTTCTGCCCCCGTGGACCGAACAAAGTCTGACAGGACTGCGTCCATATCAAGAGTCATAGGATCGTGTAGGAGGGCTGCCCAACACTCAGCCGAGGTGGGGTTTGGAAGCAGGCTAGAAACCATCCATCTGCAGGAGAGAACAGAGAGGCAAACGTGATGGAAAGAAGAAACCAGTTCCACTTGGTGTGACACATATCTGAGCCAGTGTGGGACAATGCCTGATTATTTGTGTGCAACAGTAAATAATAAAGGTCAGACTCAAATGTCATTCCCTTTGTAGGTGCCATAGGAGAGAGAGGGCATTCCCAATTCAGTCTTCCTACCCTGAGTGCGTGTTTAGCTGCTCAGTCATGTCCAATTCTTTGACACCCCATGGACTGTGGCCCACCAGGCTCCTCTGTCCATGGGGTTTTCCAGGCAAGAATACTCAATTGGGTTGCCATTTCCTACTCCAGGGGAATCCTCTCAACTCAGGGGTCAAACCCACATCTCCTGCATTGACAGGCAGATTCTTTATCTCTGAGCCATTGGGAAAGCCCACTTCCCATCTTAGATTATGTCAATTCCAGTGACAACCAATTGAAAAGAAGATAGACTTGGTTGTTCTAAAATAATCAAACACTTAATGAATCTTAGAGAGATTCATTTAGAGCTGCTAACATTTCCACGAATGTAATTGTGTTGCTGCTATATCCTACCTACATCTTAAACAGTGACCCATCCCCATGCCTACCTCAGTCCTTACTTGGCTCTTAGGAAATATTCCACACCAATCCAGAGTCAACAGAAATACTATGCTTGCTAAAGAGGATAAATCATTTGCCATTTTCCCAAGAGTTGTCATACTCACAAGAACAATCAATAAAATTCATAAAGCTCTCATATTTCCTAGCAGAATAATCCCAGTTAGAGGAATAAAATGTCACCCTGTAGCTTGATCACAGGCTAACTGCACCAGGCAGTTGCTAGGGAGAAACAAACAGTACCTGGCATGTGAGGGTGACTCCCACCAGTAAACTGGTGACACGGTCATGCCTGATAAAAAAAAAATGCACCTCTGTCTCCAACAAGAAGGGGTTGGCGAATTACAGTCCACTACTTTGTGAATAATGTTTTATTGGAACCAGCCCTGTCCACTCCCTGTTGTACAATCTGTGGTCATTTTTGCATGTGGCTGAGTCAAGCAGTTAAAATAGAACCTGTAAGATCCACGGAACCAAGCATGTTTACTATCTGGACCTTCACAGAAAGTTTGCTAAGTATAAATAATGGAAAATATTATCTTGGTGAGCATCTAATTAATTTTTCAAGTAATGGGGGTGAGTTTAAATCCCATGCCACTGATGAGAATCCCCCATTTCTTTTTCACTTGGATGGGCTCTGCTCGAGCGCTAGGTCTGTGCCGACTGCTGCTGCTTTAGAGCCAGAACTGCAGGCCTAATCCCAACCCCAGCTCAGCCCCTCTGATAAGAGGTGACATGCTGTGTTACCTCTCTGAGTCCACCTGAGCATCTGTAAGACTTGGGGAAGTAAGCTCATAGAAGGTGCCAGGCCCTGAAGATGGAGGATTAAGACAGTGGCGTCTGTGATGTCAGACACTCACTGTCCCTACACCAGCTTGCACATGGCTCTGACTGGGGTGTGATTTTTGGGTTGGTATGGCTTGACAATAAGAAAATGATTTGACCTAATGTATATGGTTCCAATTAGGAGATTGCTGTCTTCCTTCTCTCCATGTACCAGGGCCTCGGCCAGGAGAGCCACTTCTTTGGTCACTTCCACCTGGAGGACAAAGCAGAAGATAAGAGCATGTTACTCTCCTGACAGTCAGACAGAGGCTGAGGCTTTGCTTCGTGTCATAGGAGGTGCACCTGGGGCTCGGCCGACTGTCTGAATCAAGTCTGTTTTCTCCTTGAGCACCTGCCTACCAGGCGGCCATCACCTCCCAAACATGGGGGCTTTTGCAAGGCAGGTAGTATCTCAAATTTCCTCTTTGTAACCAGTACTTATATTTCAGAGAGTATCCTTTTCCCATCACAGACCTGTTTTCAACCTTAATAGTAAGTACCCCATCAATACATTGAATCTTGCATATTTTTAATTATTATAACACATATATAACATGAAATCCCATTTTAACTATTTAAGAGTGCATTTCAGTGACATTAAACATATTCTACATTATTATGCACCCATCATCACCACCATCATCTCCGGAACTTTTTCATGTTCTCCAGTGGAAACTCTGCCCCATTAAACGTGAACTCCCTTTCCGTCCCCCCAGCCCCTGGAACCCATCGCTCTCGTTGTTTCTAAGTTTGACAGTTCCAGGATCCTCTTAACAAGTCACGTAACATTTGTCCCCTGTTGACTGGTTTATTTTGCTCAGCATGGGGTCTTCCAAGGTGCATGTGTGTTGTTGCAAGTGTTGGGATTTCTTTTCATTTTAAGGCTCATCTTAGTTGAGGATGCTGTCACAAAATGCCACAGATTGGATGGCTCAAACAAGGGACATGGATTTCTCATAGTTCTGGAGGCTGGCAAGTCTGAGATCAAGGTGCTGGCAGATCTGGCATCTGGTGAGAGCCCATATTCTGGCTGCAGATGCCACCTTCTCCCTGGGTCCTCCTGTGGCAAGGACACAAATAGCAACATGGGGGCTCCATCCTCACAATCTCATCTAAACCCAGTTACCTCCCGCTGGTTCCACCTCCTAATACCATCACGTTGGGGGGTTAGGGCTTTGGGACATGAATTTTGGGAGGATACACCATGCGGCCACAACAAGGTTGAATAACATTCCACTGTACGGACAGACCACACCTTGTGGAGCCATCATCCGTAGCTGCACACTAGGTTGGTTCCACCTTTGGGCCGCTGTGTATAACTCAGCTTACACCATTTCTACACTTACACCAGGCCCTGTGCTGAGACCGAGACTGGCTCTCACCAGTGCTGTGATGAAGACTCATGCCATACCTCCTCCTCTGTGCCCTGTCCTCTGCACAGACAGAAATTAAAGCGTGGACCTCAAAAGAACTTTTCACCACATCCAAGTATAAACATTGGTGCAGCAAGAGGTTAATGTGCATGTCCCCTTGAAGACTTCCTTCTTTTATTAAAAACTATCATTATTTATCTTTGGCTGTGCTGGGTCTTTGCTATTGGCTGTGGGCTTTCTCTAGTTGCGGCGAGTGGGGGCTACTCTCTAGTCGTGGTGCACAGGTTTCTCCTGGTGGTGTCTTCTTTTGTTGCAGAGCATGGTCTCTAGGGCAAGTAGGCTTTAGTAGTTGCAGCATGGCCTTAGAATCTTCCTGGGCCAAGGACTGAACCCATGTCCCCTGCATTGGCAGGCAGATTCTTAACCACTGGACCACCAGGGAAATCCAAGACTTATTTCTTAAATCTAATGCCCCCATCACACAGAGGCCCCACATTCAAGCACTGTGATGACACAGGAGGAGCCAGGCCAATGGGGACATGGGCTCCCAGCCATCTTGGCCATCCTCACCCCTGCCCCCTCATGCCAGTCCTCCAGAGGGCACTGCTGGGTCCCACAACCCACCCTTCATGGCCAAGGCACCCCTGGCCTGTCCTAACCCTGTGAGGACCAGGGAGGCCATGTCCAGGCTCTGCATCTTGCCCCTGGACAGAACTTCTCTGAGGGTCTTGCCTACTGTCCTGGGGACAGGGGCATGTCAAGCTCTTTCAACTGTGGCTTTGTCTTGGGAGAGGCAGTGCAGTCCAGGGATGGGGCTTGGGCCTGGAATCAGCCTCTCTCAGTGCCAAAATAGCTCCATCACCACTCCTGTGAGGCCTCAGGTATACTGTTTCAGTTTCCTCATTGGTGGATCAGAATCATAACAGTACCTCTTAACTGGTCTAAAGTCTGAAGGAGTTAGTGCATGAAATACACTGGCCCACAGGGCATGCTCAGTAAGTGCGAGCTATTATCCAACCTGTGATGATGAGGACCACCCTCGCCTGCCCAAGTCTCCACTGAGGAGCAGAACTGCTGCCTCTGGAAGTACTGAAGAGCTAGCTTGGATGGCAGAAGGGGTGTGTGCTGCCCTCAGCCAGTCCTGCTGGACATACCAGAAAGCTTGCTAACTGATTACATGTAGGCGTGCACCCAGACAGGTAGGTGCCTGCTCCCGAGAGCAACAGAGGCACCAAGTGCCCCCCCTCCCGCCCCCTATCACTCTCAGACACAGGCAGGGTGACCAACACCCTCTTTCCTGGCTGTACCTTAGTCCCTGAGTCCAGAAAGGCCTGAAAATGCACAGTAGGACCCTGGGGAGAACCCGGGAGGGGATTCAAGGTGACCATCCAAGCCCATCCCTGGGCTCTGTCCTCTCCCTGCAAAATATAGGGCTTTGGCCAGAATATTCTGTTTCTGGCCAATCACTGCCCATGTTCCAAGGACCAGGCCCCTGGCTAGGCATTTTCCTAAACCATGTTGGGGGACATGCTCTTTATCCTTGATAGGTATTTTAAAAAAATAATTGGTACGCTAATTTAAAAAATGTTATACATTTTAACATATGATTTATTTATTTTTAATGAAGTATATATTTGATTTACAATATTGTGTTAGTTTCAGGTATACAGCAAAGTGATTCAGATATATATACATATATTCTTTTTCAGAATTTTTTTCCTTTATAGGTTATTACAAGATATTGAGTACAGTTCCCTGTGCTACACAGTAGGTCCTTGTTATCTATTGAGTAGGTATTTGCATGATTCCTCTCTGTGTGTGAGGTGATGGAGGTTTGAGAAGGGAGAGCTAGGCAGCGCTGTTGAGATGTACCCTGGTCTTTCCCTTGGGATGAGAGCTGTCTCCTGCCCTTGACCTTCTCCTCCATAGGCAGACAGACTGGACCGACAGCTCTCCTGCTGGGAGCCTCTCAAGGGTCACTTGGAAGCCCAGAGCACAGAGGTGCTTCCCCTGCCCTTCTCTCTGGGTCCCTGCAGCCTGGCCTAGCCCCTCACACCCCTGGCTCCCTCCTTCCCTCCCTCCCAGGCCCCTGACTCCGCACAGTCACAGTCCCGAGAGGGTGTTCTGCATGCCCACAGGCGCTCTGGACTGCCTGCCACATATGGGGTGTCTCCTGTGTGGCTCCCCTCAGTGTCCTGCTGACCCCCGATCAACCCTAGCCGTGCTCGGCCCCAGCAGTGCTGCCTGAACCCCTGCAACAGCGTAAACTCTGTCACACTACATACACAGGAACCCCAACCAGAGAAGACAGAAGCAACTGCCACAGAAGAGAGCCTCTTGACACACCGATTTCTCAGGCTCTCCCTTGCACATGCACACACACACAGCACTGTGGGTGTCACATGTGGAGGCTGGGGGCCTGGCTCATTCCATGCTTTGGGAAATATGGCTAAAACTGCACTCTCCTCCCATTTTATTACATATTAGGCTTTCGTTTCTAATTAAATCAGCAAGTTGATGTCAAGTTTAAATGATAAGTTCCTAAGGTTTATACAACCAATTAAAACAAAGGATGGCCCAACTTCCTAGAAAGCACTCCAAGCATTTGTCCCTTTGCTTGGGTAAGTTAGTTTCATTACATACGAGAATGTGGGCCAGTTTTGGATTTCACCCTGAGAACGCCCAAGGTTTCGAACCAACAAATGCACAACACCAAGAGTGAACCTCAATGGACATTATGGACTTTGGGTGATAAGGATGTGCCAGTGTCAGTTCATCGATTGTAACACACGTATTGCCTTGGTGTGGGATGCTGACAGAGGTGAAGGCCATGTGTGTGGGGACAGGAGTTACATGGTAACAGTCCACACCTTCTGCTCAGCTTTGCTGTATACTTAAAACTGCTCTGAAAATTATCTATTAAAGGGTTTTATTTTTCATATTGAAAGCACTGATGCAGTTGGACTTGATCTTGGCGTATCAAGTGAGGAATGGATTCAATTTTAGCATTTTACCTGTCTATCCAACTGTTTCAATACAACTTAAGAGCAAAACCCATCAGTGGGGAAGCCCTTCTAATCTCAGATGCTTTCATTGCTATATGGTATGTTTGCATATGCAATTGGGTCTATTTCTGTATTTTTCTGTTTAAATTATGCCTTGGCTATTGTTTAGTCACTATGTCATGTCCAACTCTTTTGTGATCCCAAGGACTATAGCCCAACAGGCACCTCTGTTCATGGGATTTCCCAGGCAAGTTACTGGAGTGGGTTGCCATTACATTCTCCGGGGATCTTCTCAACTCAGGGATAGAACCCGTATCTCCTGCATAGGTAGGTGGGTTCTTTACCACTGAGCCACCAAGGAACCCCATATTTATGCCTAGATATCCAAAAAAGGTATCTTTTCTCCCAATATGTGTGTTAACTGGTTATCATATTTCTAAACAAAACTATTGACTTCTGGTTGTTAAATTTATATCCTGCTCTTTTACTAAATTCTTACTTAGTGTTTATAGAAATTTATCCGTTGGTTATTTATTCCCCCTTATTTTTCATTTTGCTAGATATACAATCACATCTTATGCAAACAGAGATTATCTTGCTCTGAATTTTCAGGTTTTAACCCTCTTTCTTCTCTTGCTCTCTTTCTCTTGCTCTAACTTCTCTTTCTTCTCTTGTTCAGTCAGTTCTCTGACTGAACTAATTCAATATACTATTAACTATTCATAGAGGATGGGCATTTTTGCTTTTCTCCTAACTTTAGTAGAATTGCCACACTGAGTAAGATGCTGGCTACTGACTTTTGGGCTATACACATATTCGTACATACGTTTAGAAAGTACCCATATACCTTATTGAGTAGCTTTATTATGGATGGATGTTGATTTTCACATAATTTTTTTTCTTAATATCTATTAATATAATGAATTCTATCAATTAACTTCTAATATTAAGCTTTATTCATACTTCTAGAATAAATAAATCTTTAATCATTTGTTGGTATTTCATTTCCTATGTGCGTTTTTCTTCAGTTCACTAGTTTTTATTTAAAACTCCTATTTTCATATTAATGCATTAACTTGATATATGGCTTTTATTTTTATGTGCAATCTTTTGTGTAAATTTGACAGTTTTATGGTTAACATCCTATACACAGAGCAAAACCATAGGCTTATCTTCTTTCTCAATTCTCTTGCAATGGCCTAAGTAGTACTGGACTCACCTGGCATTTAAATGTTAGGTAGATATTCCCTGTGAATATTCCCTGTGAATCAATCTATTCCTGATGCTTCTTCTGAAGGAAACCCTTTACAACTTTCCCTATTTATTTTTTCCTGTGGAAATTACTGTTTAGACTTTCTGTAGGATTCAATTGTGTTAGACTGTATTTTACTACAGATTTAACCATTTCATCTTGGCTTTCCAATTTATTTGAAAGGAGCTGGACAATGAAAAATATTCTTCCCATGGGTGTAAATTCTCTCTATAGCTAAACGAGGAAAATAACTACGATTTGTCAAGGGCCCAGGATGACACGGGGTATACTGAGGACTTTATAGGTGGGTTAACTCTCATTCAAACAACAACTCCACAAGGCAAGTGGTTCTGTTCCATCTTACTGAAGATCAGAGAGCTCAGTAGCAGAGTTATGACTCCCACAAAGACCCACTTAGACCTAAGGTCACTGTTCACCAACCCTTTATAATGGTATGGGGCCTTCAGACATTCCGAGGTCCAAATGTCCAGCACCTTTAAAACACAGCACGTGCATCAGTGTATGATCAGAAGTAAACTATTTCCTTAGTAGACACTCAGTCATACATTTTAATGATTTTTCTCCTAGGATGGAAAGATGGAAAAAAGTCTCTCCTAAAACTTATATTGTTGCTAATAGTACTAAGTGTAGGATCTACTGAGGTTTTCTATTGTGTACATGGAAATGACACATTAATAGGTTAAATCTCTAAAAATCTTCAACAGTTCTTAGTATGGGAACAGATGTATAGGTATCATCACACTAAGGCTCATGAACCCCAAAGAGTTACAGACTGTTCTTTCCATGCTGCTTCCTACCTTGGACTCACATTAAGAGAAGACGATTAGAGAATCCACAAGGAATAATAATCACTCATTTTGAAGATAATACTTAAACATGGAAGTAAAGTTTTAAGGCCACAAGACATGGCATTATTTATTCTCACTTTTAGAGGACAGTAATGTCCGTGGAACTGTGGAGGGTGCCCACATCAGGAATGATCACCTTCTAAGGGCGCTTGGATGTCAGAACATTATTTGCATCCTTGAAAATCTCCAGCAGAGCTTCCCTGCACAATTCAAGCCTTCAGCATTGGAATGCTTGCAAGATTCCCTTGCTTTAAAGGATTTATGCTTTTACTCTCCAGGCTCACAAATCTAGCTGTTACACAGGCATAAAATGTATGTCTGAACCAGACCAATGTGCCATCAACAAGGGTTTAAAAAGATCTAAACAACTCATTAATCAGATTTATACTTCCCCTGTTGATTTTAATCATTTTATCCAGGTCTTCTGGGAAAAGGTATATCTGCTAACAAGTTAAAAGAGTCTTAAAAAAAAAAAAAAAGCCTAAAGGGTCAGGCTCCTTCCATGGTCTCACTGACATGAAAGGAACACTTCAAGTATGTGTGGGTCCTGGGCTGCCACTGCTGACCTACGTGCCTCCTCGTCTCTCTCTGTGAGGGTTGTCCCGAAGGTCAGGGTTCCTATTTTTTTGCACTAACATCACCACAAGTTGGAATATACCAGATGTTAAATAAATCTGCTGAGTGAACAAATAAAATAAAAATACTAAATCCAAGTTCCTACTCCATCTGATGGGTGTGCATGAAAATAACCTTATTATTATTATTCAACTTAGACTGGTATAAATGCTATAATATGATTTATAAAAAAAATTAGGATACTAGAAAGAGTCAGTTCCTTCTGCCTGGCAGAATGAAAAGGCCAAATGTAGGATGAGTTTTTGAGGATTTAGGAAGGCTGAATAGAAGACATTCCAAGCTGGATGGACACTGAGCACAGGCCAAAAGGCAAAAACACATCTGTATGTCTCTGGGTCCAGAGATACCAGAAGCAGGAGAGCTATGGGCATGGTGACTACAGGTGAAGGTCAGGGTCAGACCTGTGGGCTGTCAAGGTGAGAAGCTAGATTCTAACATGAGGCCAGTAGGAAACCACTGGGAGTTTCTGAGTAGAGAATGGACATGTACTGTGCTAGGCAAACAAAGACACAAAGATTTGGTAACAGTGAAAAATAGATCAAGAGTGTAGAAAGAAATAGGAAAGTACTCATTCATTTTCTTAGATGTTGCCTACTCCATACCTACTCACCTACCACTGGTAAAGTCTTGGTTTATCAGGTTGCAGTGGAGAACCTTTGACTTTTAGAGACTGACAATATTCCTAGTACTGGGTAATGAATCCAAATGGTTCAGAGTTGGTCATTGAAATCTCCCCTCCTTGAACTCAGATTCACCAATCCGGATGCAGCTGCACTGAATGATTCAGGTCTATGTGATAGAGACAGGAGTCAACCGTGTTGAGTTTATGGGAAAGCCGTTGCTTCCCTGATAGAAGCGGTCAGGCTTAACTGACATAGTCGTTTCCCACTGGCTTTCTTCCTTCTTTCTGCCTTAGGCAAGGAAATACCATCTCCAAGTATATCTGCCATCTTCGGTCTTTGAGAAAGCCAGAGGATGACCCAACATGCAGGTTGGTGGAGTAACACGTCCAATCCTGATGGTAACACTGAACTTTGCCCAGGCCCTAGACTTCACCCCTCTGGACTTCCCATCATTCTTCTCTAATAAATACCTACCAGTTCTAGCCAAGTAAGTCAAATGCTTTGTGATTTATAGCTGACCTTAGATTCCTAGTTGCTACATAAAGGGAGAATAATTCAGATGTCAAAATTAGAAAAGAAAGAACAGAAAAGAGAAAAAGTCATGGGCTAATGACTGTGTGGATCACAATAAACTGTGGAAAATTCTGAAAGAGATGGGAATACCAGACCACCTGACCTGCCTCTTGAGAAATCTGTATGCAGGTCAGGAAGCAACAGTTAGAACTGGACATGGAACAACAGACTGGTTCCAAATAGGAAAAGGAGTACGTTAAGGCTGTATATTGTCATCCTGCTTATTTAACTTCTATGCAGAGTACATCATGAGAAACGCTGGACTGGAAGAAACACAAGCTGGAATCAAGATTGCCAGGAGAAATATCAGTAACCTCGGATATGCAGATGACACCACCCTTACAGCAGAAAGTGAAGAGGAACTAAAAAGCCTCTTGATGAAAGTGAAAGTGGAAAGTGAAAAAGTTGGCTTAAAGCTCAACATTCAGAAAACGAAGATCATGGCATTCGGTCCCATCACTTCATGGGAAATAGATGGGGAAACAGTGGAAACAGTGTCAGACTTTATTTTTCTGGGCTCCAAAATCACTGCAGATGGTGACTGCAGCCATGAAATTAAAAGACGCTTACTCCTTGGAAGGAAAGTTATGTCCAACCTAGATAGCATATTCAAAAGCAGAGACATTACTTTGCCAAGAAAGGTCCGTCTAGTCAAGGCTATGGTTTTTCCTGTGGTCATGTATGGATGTGAGAGTTGGACTGTGAAGAAGGCTGAGCGCCGAAGAATTGATGGTTTTGAACTGTGGTGTTGGAGAAGACTCTTGAGAGTCCCTTGGACTGCAAGGAGATGCAACCAGTCCATTCTGAAGGAGATCAGCCCTGGGATTTCTTTGGAAGGAATGATGCTAAAGCTGAAACTCCAGTACTTTGGCCACCTCATGCGAAGAGTTGACTCATTGGAAAAGACTCTGATGCTGGGAGGGATTGGGGGCAGGAGGAGAAGGGGACAACAGAGGATGAGATGGCTGGATGGCATCACTGACTCAATGGACGTGAGTTTGAGTGAACTCCGGGAGTTGGTGATGGACAGGGAGGCCTGGGTGCTGCAATTCATGGGGTCGCAAAGAGTTGGACACGACTGAGCGACTGAACTGAACTGAACTGAATGTCATTTATAAACATGGATGAAAACCTTAAAAGATGGGTAAGTGAATCCAACTGTAGAAAAAGACAGAGAAAGACAAAGGACTCTGGAGCCCTAGCCCCAATAGGATAATGGAGATAAGGGTACAGGGAGATTCAGAAGGCAGGAAGGCAGTCCTGGGGATTCGTGGAATTGCCATCCCTGAAATGCTTACCCCAGACTCATGAGAGAGAAGCAAAATTTCCCTCCTACTAAATTCCCTATTATTTCTTCTCTCTGTTACTAACAGCCAAACATGATCCTAATGTGAGTATGCTATATTAACACTTTCCAGAAGAAAAACCATATGATCATCTCAAAAGATGCCAAAAAGCTCACATCATTCATTATACAACTCAAAATAAACCAGGAATAGAAGAAAACTTCCTTTACTTATTAAAGGGTATTCCAAACTTATAACAATTATCCTACCTAATAATACAAACTTTAGAAGCAGTGCCATCCAAATTTAGAACAAGCCCATGACCAAGTCTTAGAACAAAGAAGAACATTTTAAATGGCTGGAACAAGACCAACATAAAAAAATCAATACCTTTTTTACATACCAACATTAGCCAATTAATCATTTTTATAAAAAACAAAAGATCCACTTCATTAAAAGTTTCTATAATTAACTAGGGTTCACACATCAAACATGAAATAAACTCTCTGTTTGGACAGAAAACAATATTTAAGGCGAGAAAGAAAACTAAAAGGATGGGAAGACTATTTTTAAGATTCTAATTCATACCATAACTTCAATACCACCAGAACAGACCTGTTATGGAATATGACAGTTTCTAAAACAAAGAAGAATAAAGAAGCAAGAAATTCCAAAGCACTTTTGATAAAGATCAAAGTGGATTCAGAAGTCTGTTCTACCACACATCAAACATAAAAGTACTGTGATTAAAGTAGTGTGGAAAGGGGCAGACAGAGAGACCAGGGAGAGGATGGAAAATGTGTGTGTTTATGTGTGTATAAAATAGACTGAGAGAGAAAGAGAGAGGAGAATAAGAAGGAGGAAGGGGTGGGGAGGGGGAGGAAGAGAGAAGAAGAACAGGAAGCAGAGGAAGAAGGGAGAGAGAGGGAAAAGGAGGAGGAGAGGGAAGGAGGAGAGGAGAGGTGAGATGGGGGAGGGAGGAAGGGAGAGAGAGCTCTCCATGCTACCCACACTGCGCTGACTGACATATGGCAAAAAGTAAAACTGTACTGTGTTAAAGCACCAGAGTTTGGGGGACGATTGTTGTAGCATTTAGCCTGTCCTGACTCATACAGAAAGCCTTCTTAAAATACAAAAAGCAAAAGCCATCATAGAAAAATTTGATGAAATGAATAACAGCGAAAGTGCCAAATCAATAAATAAACTGAATGACAAAACAAATCCTGTAAAAACTTCAAAGTTAGACAGAACAGGAGAAAATTTTGGAAAATATATAATGAACAAGGAACTGACATTCAGAATAGAAAATGAACATATCCAAATAATTAAAGATTCACAGAACAAGAAAAAATTTGGCAAATCATATGAATGTGAAGTTTATAGGAAGCCCACATGACAAATCAATATATGGAAAGGTAATTAACCTTAGTAACAATGAAGGGAATACAAATTTAACTATAAGATACCCATTAACCATGCCCACCCAAGCCCTACCCCACAGATTGGCTCCTCAAAAACTTAAGTTTGGAGGGTCTTGAAGATGGCATGGGAAGTGGAGTGCATCTCTCTCCACGGATGCATCAGGAATACATCTTCAGATGTAGAAGATCTCACAGAGCACCAGCTAAGAGTTGGCAGGAGTCCCTGACCACTGGAAAGGAATATATAGAGCCATGCAAAACTCAGTAGGATGAAGGAAGGAAGGGAAAAAGAGGAGGAGAGTGAGCGGGGCTGGATCTGTACCTGGGGACTGAGGGAGCTGAAATCTCCATGTCAGGGCAATCAGTTGGGACAGAGGGAAAGCACTTGAAGCTGTCAGAGAGTGAAACAGCTGATCTGTGATACTCTGAATAGAGTGAGAACCACACAGACAATCCATGCCGTGGCCCTACGTACCTTGGACAGTGACACAAGTCACTGCTGGCAGCAGGAGTGTAGGGAATGGAGAGCAATTCCAGGGCGAGGACTGCTGTTGACTATGGGGTGATGGCCTGAGGTGATGGGAGAGAGGAAACTGTGGCGGGGAATGCCTTTGGAGGGAAGCCTGGCAGCTATACAGGCAGGGCATGACTGCTGAGTCACGTGCAGGCTTTCTCTTCCCACTTGTTGGCGCCAACAGCTGACCAACAGAGAAAGACCAACAGAGAAGGTGGCCCTTTGAATGCCAGCTACCAGAGACTAGTTTTCTAAAAGCACCATATCTTCTACACCTGTGGCTGCTGGCTTCATGGTGGACCTGGTGCCTCTGGGGTCTCTGATCAAAGCAGCCATGCCACCTCTATGCTTGGCCCTCACTGGGGCAGAGTTACCAGAGGCTGGGGAAAATCCCTAATGGTGCGATATCTCCCACACCCATGGCTATCAGCTTCCCTGCAAATTTGGCACTAACAGGGGCTCTGTGATTCAAGCAGCCACACCACCTCCATACCCATTGCTCACTGGGGCAGTCCCAAATCCTCCAGGACAGCCTCAAGAGCAGACTCCCATGGATGACCCACATGCAGAGGTGGGGATAAAACCACAACTGAGCCCCAGGGGCGGAGTGGCTAAGGAAGAGGACCAAAAACCTTTCCACCAGCTGTAAACGCTGTAGATTAAATCCACATGATCAATTAGGTAGACTCTGATTCTAAGGAATATATAAAAGGACAATGAGTGTTCCCACAAAAGAAAATGCCCTAGTTCTGGAAGCTGTGAAACTGGAGGCAAGAACACTTAGGAGCAGGGCCAGAATAGGTTCAGCTGTCACCACAGTAGGTCCAGAGAGACCAGCCCCCCACCCCCACCCAGTACTGGAGGGTCTCCTAGGGAAGCAGAGGTGGGCCATGGTTCACAGAGGGGGAAAAGATGCTGACAGCTGAGACTCAAGGAAAACATTTATTACTATTCTTATATTTTGATTTTTCTGTAGTTGGTTTAGGATTTTTTTCTTTTTTTTTTTTTTCTCTGTAGCTGTGGTTTGTTATTTTTATCATTATTATCTCTGTTTAGGCTTTTGAGAACTTTTTAAAAAATCACACTTTTAATTGCCTTTACTTCTACTTTGGCTTTCTGCAGTTCTGTGATTTTGTTTGTTTGTTTTTGTTTTGTTTTGCTCTTTTCTTGTTGTAGTTATCATTTAATATATATTTATATACATTATTTAACTTTACATTTCTATTCTTTCTTTCTTTTTTTCCACTATGTTTGTTAGTTTGATTTGTTTTCTTTGCTTTATTCCTTAGTTGACACTCTGCTTTGGTCTTGGTTTTGGTTTGGTTTTGTTTTTAATTGATTGATAACAATTCTGGTTTCCTTTGCTCACTGGGCCACTCTCTCGGTATGTCATTCACTTCAGACTGTGTTGGTTTTGGTTGTTTGTGTGTATGTGTTTGTGTGTGTATGTTCATGTTTCTATATTCTGTATTTCTGATTTTGCATTCACCATTTATCTGGGGTTCATTTTTTTTTCTATTTTTTCTGTTTTGTTTTGTTTGTTTAAATCCCCTTTATTGCCATAACAATCAGCTTTTTAGGGGTTTCTTGACCAGAGATTGGGCCTGAACCTCTGGGTTGGGAATGCTGAGTCCAGGGCACTAGACTGCCAGAAAACTCCTGACCCTAGGGAGTATTAATTAGTGAGAACTCGCATGAAGGCCTCTGCCTATATTCAAGACTTGGCACCACCTAACTGCTGACAGCACCCAGCACTGGAAGCCTCACCCAAACAACAAGCAAGGTAAGATCACAAACCTAATCATCAGCAGATAGGCATTCCACAGACACCCCAAATCATACCACCTCACACAGCTCTATCAGAGGGAAATACTTACCTTCTCCCACCAGAACACAGGCACAAATCCCTCCTGACACAAAGCCTACACAAGACATTGAAGAAACCTTACCTGACGAGGCCAGAGACCAAAAGCAAAAGGAACTATGATCCTATAGTCCAGGGAAAGGAAACCTCAAACACAGTAAGTTAGATAAAGTGAAAAGACAGAGAACTATTGTACAAATGAAGAAACAAGGTAAAAACCCCTAAGACTAAACAAATGAAGAGGTAATAGGCAAACTACGTGAAAAAAATTCAGAATAATGATAGTAAAGATGATCCAAAATCTCAAAAGTAGAATGGAGAAAATGCAAGAATCATTTAACACATTTAAAAAGATCTAGAAGAAATAAAGAATAAACAAACAGTGACAAAAATACAATTATTGAAATTAAAAATATTCTAGAGGAAATCAATGGCAGTATACCTGAGGCAAAACAGATAAATGAGTTAGAAGATAATATGGTAGAAATTACTGTTGAAGAGCAGAATAAAGAAAAAAAGAATGAAAAGAATTGACAATAGTCTCAGAGACCTCTGGGACAATATTAAATGTACCAACATTCAAATGGTAGGGGTCCCAGAAGAAGAAGAGAAAAAGAAAGGGTCTGAGAAAATTTTTGAAGAAATTATAGTTGACATTTTCCCTAACATGGGAAAGGAAATAGGAGAAACATCCAAGGAGAAACACCCTGAGACACATTAATCAACCAACAAAAATTAAATGCAAAGAAAAAATATTAAAAGAGGCAAGGGAAAAGCAATATGTAACATACAAAGGAAACCCCATACAGTTAACAGCTGATCTTTCAGCAGAAACTCTGCAGGCCAGAAAGGAATGGCAGGATATATTTGAAGTAATGAAAGGGAAAAATCTACAACCAAGATTACCCAGCAAGGAGCTCATTCAAAATTGATAGAGAAATAAAAAGTTTTACAGACAAGCAAAAGTTAAGAGTATTTAGCACCACCAAAGCAACTTTACAACAAATGCTAAACAGATTTCTATAGGCAGGAAACACAAGAGAAGGAAAAGACCTACAAAAGCAAATGCAGAACAATTAAGAAAATGTCAGTAGGAATGTATATATAATAATTACTTTAAATGTAAATGGATTAAACACTTCAACCAAAAGACTCAGAGTTGCTGAATGGATACAAAAACAAGCCTATATATATGCTGTCTACAAGAGCCCCACTTCAGACCTAGAGACACATACAGATTGAAAGTAAGAGGATGGGAAAAGGTTCTCTATGCAAATGGAAATCAAAAGGAAGCCAGAGCAGCAATTCTCATATTAGACAAAATAGACCTTAAAGAATATTACATGAGATAAAGAAGAACGCTACATAATGATCAAGGGATCAATTCAAGAAGACATGAAAATTGTGAATATTTATGCACCCAACATAGAAGCACCTCAATACATAAGGCAAACACTAACAGACATAAAAGGGGAAATAGACAGTAACACAATAATAGTAGGGGACTTTAACACCCTACTTACACCAATGCACAGATCATTAAAACAGAAAATTTATAAGCAAACGTAGCCTCAAATGATACATTAGACCAGATGAACCCAACTGATATCTTCAAGACATCCCATCCAAATACCAAAGAATATACTTCCCAAGCACCCTACTCCAGTACTTTTGCTTGGAAAATCCCATGGACAGAGAAGCCTGGTGGGCTGCAGTCCATGGGGTCGCTAGAGTTGGACACGACTGAGCGACTTCACTTTCACTTTTCACTTTCATGCATTGGAGAAGGAAATGGCAACCCACTCCAGTGTTCTTGCCTGGAGAATCCCAGGGACGGGGAAGCCTGGTGGGCTGCCGTCTATGGGGTCGCACAGAGTTGGACACGACTGAAGCGACTTAGCAGCAGTAGCAGCAGCATACTTCCCAAGTATACACAGAACATTGTCCAGGATAGATCACATCTTGGGTCACAAATCAAACCTTGGTAAATTTAAGAAAGTTGAAATCCTATAAAGCATCTTTTCTGACCACAACACTATCAGACTAAATATAAATTATAAAAAAACTGTAAAAAATACATACACATGGAGATTAAACATTATTTTTTAAATTTTTTTTATTATTTTTTTTTTACTTTACAATATTGTATTGGTTTTGCCATACATCAACATGCATCTGCCACGGGTGTACAGTGTTCCCCATCCTGAACCCCCCTCCCACCTCCCTCCCCATACCATCCCTCTGGGTCATCCTAGTGCACCAGCCCCAAGCTTCCTGTATCCTTCATTGAACCTGGACTGGCGATTCATTTCTTGTATGATATTATACATGTTTTAATGCCATTCTCCCAAATCATCCCCCTGCCCCACACAGTCCAAAAGACTGTTCTTTACATCTGTGTCTCTTTTGCTGTCTCGCATACAGGGTTGTCGTTACCATCTTTCTAAATTCCATATATATGCGTTAGTATACTGTATTGGTATTTTTCTTTCTGGCTTACTTCACTCTGTATAATAGGCTCCAGTTTCATCCACCTCATTAGAACTGATTCAAATGTATTCTTCTTAATGGCTGAGTAATACTCCATTGTGTATATGTACCACAGCTTTCTTATCCATTCATCTGCTGATGGACATCTAGGTTGCTTCCATGTCCTGGCTATTATAAACAGTGCTGTGATGAACATTGGGGTACACGTGTCTCTTTCAATTCTGGTTTCCTCGTTGTGTATGCCCAGCAGTGGGATTGCTGGGTCGTATGGCAGTTCTATTTCCAGTTTTTTAAGAAACCTCCACACTGTTCTCCATAGTGGCTGCACTAGTTTGCATTCCCACCAACAGTGTAAGAGGGTTCCCTTTTCTCCACACCCTCTCCAGCATTTATTATTTGTAGACTTTTGGATCGCAGCCATTCTGACTGGCGTAAAATGGTACCTCATTGTGGTTTTGATTTGCATTTCTCTGATAATGAGTGATGTTGAGCATCTTTTCATGGGTTTGTTAGCCATCTGTATGTCTTCTTTGGAGAAATGTCTATTTAGTTCTTTGGCCCATTTATTGATTGGGTCGTTTATTTTTCTGGAGTTGAGCTGCAGGAGTTGCTTGTATATTTTTGAGATTAGTTGTTTGTCAGTTGCTTCATTTGCCATTATTTTTCTCCCATTCTGAAGGCTGTCTTTTCACCTTGCTTATACATCATGAGAAATGCTGGACTGGAAGAAACACAAACTGGAATCAAGATTGCAGGGAGAAATATCAATAATCTCAGATATGCAGATGACACCACCCTTATGGCAGAAAGTGAAGAGGAACTCAAAAGCCTCTTGATGAAAGTGAAATAAGAGAGTGAAAAAGTTGGCTTAAAGCTCAACGTTCAGAAAACGAAGATCATGGCATCCGGTCCCATCACTTCATGGGAAATAGATGGGGAAACAGTGGAAACAGTGTCAGACTTTATTTTTGGGGGCTCCAAAATCACTGCAGATGGTGACTGCAGCCATGAAATTAAAAGACGCTTACTCCTTGGAAGGAAAGTTATGACCAACCAACTAGATAGCATGTTCAAAAGCAGAGACATTACTTTGCCAACAAAGGTCCATCTAGTCAAGGCTATGGTTTTTCCTGTGGTCATGTATGGATGTGAGAGTTGGACTGTGAAGAAGGCTGAGCACCGAAGAATTGATGCTTTTGACCTGTGGTGTTGGAGAAGACTCTTGAGAGTCCCTTGGACTGCAAGGAGATCCAGCCAGTCCATTCTGAAGGAGATCAACCCTGGGATTTCTTTGGAAGGAATGATGCTAAAAGCTGAAACTCCAGTACTTTGGCCACCTCATGCGAAGAGTTGACTCATTGGCAAAGACTCTGATGCTGGGAGGAATTGGGGGCAGGAGGAGAAGGGGACGACAGAGGATGAGATGGCTGGATGGCATCACTGACTCGATGGATGTGAGTCTCAGTGAACTCCGGGAGTTGGTGATGGACAGGGAGGCCTGGCATGCTGTGATTCATGGGGTAGCGAAAAGTCGAACTCGACTGAGCGGCTGATCTGATCTGATCTGATCTGATAGCTTCTTTTGTTGTGCAGAAGCTTTTAATTTTAATTAGATCCCATCTGTTTATTTTTTCTTTTATTTCCAATATTCTGGGAGGTGGGTCATAGAGGATCCTGCTGTGATGTATGTCGGAGAGTGTTTTGCCTATATTCTCCTTTAGGAGTTTTATAGTTCCTGGTCTTATGTTTAGATCTTTAATCCATTTTGAGTTTATTTTTGTGTATGGTGTTAGAAAGTGTTCTAGTTTCATTCTTTTACAAGTGGTTGACCAGTTTTCCCAGCACCACTTGTTAAAGAGATTGTCTTTTCTCCATTGTATATTCTTGCCTCCTTTGTCAAAGATAAGGTGTTCATAGGTGCACGGGTTTATCTCTGGGCTTTCTATTTTGTTCCATTGATCTATATTTCTGTCTTTGTGCCAGTACCATACTGTCTTGATGACTGTGGCTTTGTAGTAGAGCCTGAAGTCAGGCAGGTTGATTCCTCCAGTTCCATTCTTCTTTCTCAAGATAGCTTTGGCTATTTGAAGTGTTTTGTATTTCCATACAAATTGTGAAATTATTTGTTCTAGCTCTGAAAAATACTGTTGGTAGCTTGATAGGGATTGCACTGAATCTATAGATTGCTTTGGGTACTATACTCATTTTCACCATATTGATTCTTCCAATCCATGAACATGGTATATTTCTCCATCTATTAGTGTCCTCTTTGATTTCTTTCACCAGTGTTTTATAGTTTTCTATATATAGGTCTTTAGTTTCTTTAGGTAGATATATTCCTAAGTATTTTATTCTTTTCATTGCAATGGTGAATGGAATTGTTTCCTTAATTTCTCTATTTTCTCATTATTAGTGTATAGGAATGCAAGGGATTTCTGTGTGTTGATTTTATATCCTGCAACTTTACTATATTCATTGATTAGCTCTAGTAATTTTCTGGTGGAGTCTTTAGGGTTTTCTATGTAGAGGATCATGTCATATGCAAACAGTGAGAGTTTTACTTCTTCTTTTCCAATTTGGATTCCTTTTACTTCCTTTTCTGCTCTGATTGCTGTGGCCAAAACTTCCAAAACTATGTTGAATAGTAGTGGTGAGAGTGGGCACCCTTGTCTTGTTCCTGACTTTAGGGGAAATGCTTTCAATTTTTCACCATTGAGGATAATGTTTGCTGTGGGTTTGTCATACATAGCTTTTATTATGTTGAGGTATGTTCCTTCTATTTCTGCTTTCTGGAGAGTTTTTATCATAAATGGATGTTGAATTTTATCAAAGGCTTTCTCTGCATCTATTAAGATAATCATATGGCTTTTATTTTTCAATTTGTTTATGTGGTGTATTACATTGATTGATTTGTGGATATTGAAGAATCCTTGCATCCCTGGGATAAAGCCCACTTGGTCATGGTGTATGATCTTTTTAATGTGTTGTTGGATTCTGATTGCTAGAATTTTGTTAAGGATTTTTGCATCTATGTTCATCAGTGATATTGGCCTGTAGTTTTCTTTTTTTGTGGCATCTTTGTCAGGTTTTGATATTAGGGTGATGGTGGCCTCATAGAATGAGTTTGAAAGTTTACCTTCCTCTGAAATTTTCTGGAAGAGTTTGAGTAGGATAGGTGTCAGCTCTTCTCTAAATTTTTGGGAGAATTCAGCTGTGAAGCCGTCTGGACCTAGGCTTTTATTTGCTGGAAGATTTCTGATCACAGTTTCAATTTCCATGCTTGTGATGGGTCTGTTAAGATTTTCTATTTCTTCCTGGTTCAGTTTTGGAAAGTTGTACTTTTCTAAGAATTTGTCCATTTCTTCCACATTGTCCATTTTATTGGCATATAATTGCTGATAGTAGTCTCTTATGATCCTTTGTATTTCTGTTGTCTGTTGTGATCTCTCCATTTTCATTTCTAATTTTATTGATTTGATTTTTCTCCCTTTGTTTCTTGATAAGTCTGGCTAATGGTTTGTCAATTTTATTTATCCTTTCAAAGAACCAGCTTTTGGCTTTGCTGATTTTTGCTATGGTCTCTTTTGTTTCTTTTGCATTTATTTCTGGCCTAATTTTTAAGATTTATTTCCTTCTACTAACCCTGGGGTTCTTCATTTCTTCCTTTTCTAGTTGCTTTAGGTGTAGAGTTAGGTTATTTATTTGACTCTCTTCTTATTTCTTGAGGTATGCCTGTATTGCTATAAACTTTCCCCTTAGCACTGCTTTTACAGTGTCCCATAGGTTTGGGGTTGTTGTGTTTTCATTTTCATTTGTTTCTATGCATATTTTGATTTCTTTTTTGATTTCTTCTGTGATTTGTTGGTTATTCAGCAGCATGTTGTTCAGCCTCCATATGTTGGAATTTTTAATATTTTTTTCTCCTGTAATTGAGATCTAATCTTACTGCATTGTGGTCAGAAAAGATGCTTGGAATGATTTCAAATTTTTTTGAATTTACCAAGGCTAGATTTATGGCCCAGGATATGATCTATCCTGGAGAAGGTTCCATGTGTGCTTGAGAAAAAAGTGAAATTCATTGTTTTTGGGTGAAATGTCCTATAGATATCAATTAGGTCTAACTGGTCTATTGTATCATTTAAAGTTTGTGTTTCCTTGTTAATTTTCTGTTTAGTTGATCTATCGATAGGTGTGAGTGGGGTATTAAAGTCTCCCACTATTATTGTGTTATTGTTAATGTCTCCTTTCATACTTGTTAGCATTTGTCTTATATACTGCGGTGCTCCCGTGTTGGGTGCATATATATTTATAATTGTTATATCTTCTTCTTGGATTGACCCTTTGATCATTATGTATTGTCCTTCTTTGTCTCTTTTTACAGCCTTTGTTTTAAAGTCTATTTTATCTGATATGAGTATTGCTACTCCTGCTTTCTTTTGATCTCTATTTGCATGGAATATCTTTTTCCAGCCCTTCACTTTCAGTCTGTATGTGTCCCCTGTTTTGAGGTGGGTCTCTTGTAGACAGCATATGTAGGGGTCTTGTTTTTTTATCCATTCAGCCAGTCTTTGTCTTTTGGTTGGGGCATTCAACCCATTTACGTTTAAGGTAATTATTGATAAGTATGATCTCGTTGCCATTTACTTTATTGTTTTGGGTTCGAATTTATACACCATTTTTGTGTTTCCTGTCTAGAGAATATCCTTTAGCATTTGTTGGAGAGCTGGTTTGGTGGTGCTTAATTCTCTCAGCTTTTGCTTGTCTGTAAAGCTTTTGACTTCTCCTTCATATTTGAATGAGATCCTTGCTGGGTACAGTAATCTGGGCTGTAGGTTATTTTCTTTCATCACTTTAAGTATGTCTTGCCATTCCCTCCGGGCCTGAAGAGTTTCTATTGAAAGACCAGCTGTTATCCTTATGGGAATCAAGATTAAACATTATGATTCTAGATAACCAACAGGTTACTGAAGAAATCAAAGGGGAAATTAAAAAATACCTAGAAACAAATGATAATGAAAACACAACTCAAAACCTATGGGATGCAGCAAAAGCAGTTCTAAGAGGGAAGTTTATAGTAACGCAATTCTACCTCAAGAAATAAGAAAAACATCAAATAGACAACCTAAACTTGGGGCTCCCCTGGTGCCTCAGATGGTAAAAGAATCTGTGTACAAAGGAAAAAGATCAATGAAAAAGAAGTGAAAGAAACAATAGCAGAGATCATAAAACTAAAAGTGGTTCTTTGAGAAGATAAACAAGATTGACAAAACACTCGCCAGACTCATCAAGAAAAAAGGGAAAAGACTCAAATCAACAAAATTAGATTGAAAAAAGGAGGGGGTTACAACAGACAATGCAGAAATACAAAGATCATACGTGACTATTATGAGCAACTATAAGCCAATTAAACAGACAACCTGGAAGAAATGGACAAATTCTTAGAAAAGTTCAACCTTCAAGACTGAAACAAGAAGAAACAGAATTATGAACAAGCCAGTCACAGGCACTGAAATAAAAACTGTGACCAAAAATCTCCCAAGAAACAAAAGCCTAGAGACAGATGGTTTCACAGGTGAATTCTATCAAACATTTAGAGAAGAGCTAATGTCTGTCCTTTTCAAACTCATCCAAACAATTTCAGAGGAAGGAACATTTCCAAACTCATTCTATGAGGCCACCATCACCGTGATACCAAAACCAAAGACATCACAAAAAATAAAATTTTAAGCCAATATCACTTATGAACATAGATACAAAAATCCTCAACAAAATTTTAGCAAACAGAATCCAACAACTTATTGAAAGGATCATATGCCACGATCAAGTCAGGTTTATCCAAGAGATTTAAGGATTCTTCAGTATATGCAAATCAATCAATATGATACATGTGTTAACAAATTAAAAGATAAAAATCATATGATAATCTCAATAGATGTAGAAAAAGCTTTTCATAAAATTCAGTACCCATTTATGATAAAACTCTTCAGAAAACAGGCACAAAAGGAACCTATCTCAACAAAGTGAAGGCCATATATATTAAACATTATTCTCAATGGTGAAAAACTGAAAGCATATCCTGCAAAATCAGGAACGAGACAAGAGTGCCCACTCTCACCACTATTATTCAACAGTTCTGAAAGTCCTAGCCATGGCAATCAGAGGAAATAAAAGGAATCCAGATTGGAAAAAAAAGAAAGGAATCCATATTGGAAAAGAAACTCTTACTGTTTGCTGATAACATGACTATACACAGAAAACCCTAAAGATCCTATCAGAAAATTACTAGAACTAATAAGTGAATTTAGTAAAGTTGTAGGATACAAAATCAAAACACAAAAATCCCTTGCATTCCTATACACTAATGATGAAAAATCAGAAAGAGAAATTAAGCAATCAATCTCATTCACCACTGCAACAAAAAGAATAAAATACCTAGGAATGAACCTACTTAAGGAGACAAAAGAACTGTATACAGAAAATTACAAGATATTGATGAAAGAAATCAAAGACAACATAAAGAGATGAAGAGATAATACCAGGTTCTTGGATTTAAAGAATCAATATTGTGAAAATGACTATACTACTACCCAAAGCAATCTACAGATTCAATGCTGTTGCTGCTGTTAAGTCATGTCAGTTGTGTCCGACTCTGTGCGACCCCATAGACGGCAGCCCACCAGGCTCCCCCATCCCTGGGATTCTCCAGGCAAGAACACTGGAGTGGGTTGCCATTTCCTTCTCCAATGCAAGAAAGTGAAAAGTGAAAGTGAAGTCACTCAGTCATGTCTGACTCTTAGTGACCCCATGGATTGCAGCCTACCAGGCTCCTCCATCCATGGAATTTTCCAGGCAAGAGTACTGGAGTGGGTGGCCAGTGCCTTCTCCAACAGATTCAATGCAATCCCTATCAAATTTCCAGTAGCATTTTTCAGAGAACTATAGCAAAAAATTTAACAATTTGTATGAAAATACAAAAGACCCCAGATAGCCAAAGCAAACTTGAGAAAGAGAAATGGAGAGCCAAAGGAATCAACCTTCTTGACTTCAGACTGTACTACAAAGCTACAGTCATGAAGATAGTATGGCTGGCACAAAAATAGAAATATAGACCAATGGTACAAGATAGCAAGCTCAGAGATAAACCCACGCACCTATGGGTACCTCATCTTTGACAGAAGAGGGAAGAATATACACTGGAGAAAAAACTGTCTCTTTAGTAAGTGGTGCTGGGAAAACTGGACAGCTATGTGTAAAATAATGAATTTGAGCATTTCTTAACACCATACATAAAGATAAACTCAAAATGAATTAAAGACCCAAATGTAAGACCAGAAACTATAAAACACTTAGAGGAAAACACATACAGAACACTCCTTGACATAAATCATAGCAAGATCCTCCATGACCCATCTTCTACAGTAATGGAAATAAAAACAAAAACAAATGTGGAAACTAATTAAACTTAAAAGCTTTTGCACAGCAAAGGAAGCCATAAACAAGATGAAAAGACAATCCTCAGAATGGGAGAGAATAACTTTAAATGAAGCAACTGCCAAAAGATTAATCTTTAAAATATAGTATCTCATTGAAGCTCAATATCAGAAAAACAAAGAACCCAATCAAAAAATGGGCAGAGCATCTTTTCATGTGTTTATTAGCATTCTGTGTGTCTTCTGTGGAGAAATACCATCAAAATCACAATGAGGTATCATCTCACGCAGGTCAGAATGGCCATCATCAAAAAGTCTAGAAACAATAAATTCTGGAAAGGGTATGAAGAAAAAGAATCTCTCTTACACTGTTAGTGGGAATGCAAACTGATACAGCCACTATGGAGAACAGTAAAGAGATTCCTTAAAAAACTAGGAATAAAACTACCACATGGCCCAGCAATTCTACTACTGGGCATATACTCTAATGAAACCAGAATTGAAAAAGACTCATGTACCCCAATGTTCAATGCAGCACTATTTACAATAGCTAGAACATGGAAGCAACCTAGATGTCCATTGACAGATGAATGGATAAAGAATCTGTGGTACATATATACAATGGAATATTACTCAGCCACAAAAAGGAACACATTTGAGTCAGTTCTAATGAGGTGGACAAACCTAGAGCCTATTATATAGAGTGAAGTGAGTCAGAGAAATATAAATATCATATACTGATGCTGGGAGGGATTGGGGGCAGGAGGAGAAGGGGACAACAGAGGATGAGGTGGCTGGATAGAATCATCAACTCGATGTACATGAGTTTGGGTGAGCTCCGGGAGTTGGTCATGGACAGGTGTGCTGCGATTCATGGGGTTGCAAAGAGTTGGACACAACTGAGCGACTGAACTGAACTGATATGAATGCATATATATGGAATCTAGAAAGATGGCACTGATAATTTTCAGGGCAGCAATGGAGAAACAGACATAGAGAACCGACTTATGGACACAGGGGGAGGGGAGGAGGGAGAGAGTGAGACGTATGGAGAGAGTAACATGGAAACTTACAATACCATATGTAAAATAGATAGCCAATGGAAATTTACTGTATGACTCAGGGAACTCAAACAGGGGCTCTGTAACAATCTAGAGGGGTCGGATGGGGAGGGAGATGAGAGGGAGGTTCAGGAAGGAGGGGACATGGGTGCACCTGTGGCTGATTATTGTGGATGTTTGACAGAAAACAACAAAATTCTGTAAAGCAATTATCCTTCAGTTAAAAAATAAATATATTTTTTTTAAAAGTCAGACACAACTTAGCAACTACACCACTACCACCACAGGTGATTCATGTTGATGTATGGCAGAAACTAAAACAATATTGTAAAGCAATTATCCTCCAATTAAAAATAAATAAATTAAATTTAAAAATTATTTGGAAAAATCAGCCCTGATGGATTGAAATGGGTTATTTTTTCCACCACTAGGGGGAGTATATGGGGTTTGTGGTGAGGTGAGTAGAGAGCATTTTGTTCAGTATCTAAGTTTTTTAAATGTAATTCTGCCTCTTGGTATCTTTCATAGAGTCAGGCATGCTCAAGTGCACAAGGATGTTCTTTGCAGCACAGCTGGAAATATCCAAAACAACTGTTTTTCAAAGAGGAATGTCTGCATTACCTATGGCACCAGGACATGACCTGTCCCTGAGGTGTCAATATGAACATTTCTCTAAGGCACATGAGAATATCCATGTAGTACAGAATAATTAAAACTATTGAAAGGGAAAAGAATCTCATTTGTAGGGCAATGTCTAAAAAGCCACAGCCTTCCTTTTAATTTTACTTCTGGCTTTCAGAGCTCTGCTTGTGCTCAAATGATACAATCTACTTGAAGTATTATTTTCTGCAGAAGCTATTCAATTAGATAAGAAATGACAGGTGGGCTCAAGTCTGAAAACTGAAGGGAACAAGACAAAGGAAAGGCTCAGTTGGTAAGGCAGTGACGGAAGTTGGAGAAGCAAAGGAGAAAGGCCAGACTGATGAGACCTGGGTGATGCCATCCTCTGTAAGAATGACCTCTGGATGGTCACTAAAGCCCCTTCAATCTTTTCCTCATCTATATAAGGGGGGACTATACCATATCTTTCTTAGAATTTTGTTAAGATTAATTAAACTTAAGTTAAACTATATCCCTCCCTCCCTTCTCTATTTCTACCTACCTGCCAACCTGACTACTTACCTATCTCTCTACTTTTCAATCTCTTCCCTTTTCTATTTGGCTTTGTGTCTATCTGATTATATGCTTAGCTATCTCACTATCAGTTCAGTTCAGTTCAGTTCAGTTGCTCAGTCGTGTCCGACTCTTTGCGACCCCGTGAATCGCAGCATGCCAGGCCTCCCTGTCCATCACCAACTCCTGGCGTTCACTCAGACTCACGTTCATCGAGTCAGTGATGCCATCCAGCCATCTCATCCTCTGTCATCCCCTTCTCCTCCTGCCCCCAATCATTCCCAGAATCAGAGTCTTTTCCAATGAGTCAACTCTTCGCATGAGGTGGCCAAAGTACTGGAGTTTCAGCTTCAGGATCATTCCTTCCAAAGAAATCCCAGGGCTGATCTCCTTCAGAATGGACTGGCTGCATCTCCTTGCAGTCCAAGGGACTCTCAAGAGTCTTCTCCAACACCACAGTTCAAAAGCATCAATTCTTCGGTGCTCAGCTTTCTTCATAATCCAACTTTCACATTCATACGTGACCACAGGAAAAACCATAGCCTTGACTAGATGGACCTTTGTTGGCAAAGTAATATCTCTGCTTTTCAATATGCTCTCTAGGTTGGTCATAACTTTCCTTCCAAGGAGTAAGCGTCTTTTAATTTCATGGCTGCAGTCACTATCTGCAGTGATTTTGGAGCCCCCCAAAAATAAAGTCTGACATTGTTTCCACTGTTTCCCCATCTATTTCCCACCAAGTGATGGGACCGGATGCCATGATTTTCATTTTCTGAATGTTGAGCTTTAAGCCAACTTTTTCACTCTCCACTTTCACCTTCATCAAGAGGCTTTTGAGTTCCTCTTCACTTTCTGCCATAAGGGTGGTGTCATCTGCATATCTGAGGTTATTGATATTTCTCCCGGCAATCTTGATTCCAGCTTGTGCTTCTTCCAGTCCAGCGTTTCTCATGATGTACTCTGCACAGAAGTTAAATAAGCAGGGTGACAATATACAGCCTTGACGTACTCCTTTTCCTATTTGGAACCAGTCTGTTGTTCCATGTCCAGTTCTAACTGTTGCTTCCTGACCTGCATACAGATTTCTCAAGAGGCAGGTCAGGTGGTCTGGTATTCCCATCTCTTTCAGAATTTTCCACAGTTTATTGTGATCCACACAGTCAAAGGCTTTGGCATAGTCAATAAAGCAGAAATAGATGATTTTCTGGAACTCTCTTGCTTTTTCCATGATCCAGTGGATGTTGGCAATTTTGTCTCTGGTTCCTCTGCCTTTTCTAAAACCAGCTTGAACAACTGGAAGTTCACAGTTCACATATTGCTGAAGCCTGGCTTGGAGAATTTTGAGCATTATTTTACTAGCGTGTGAGATGAGTGCAATTGTGTGGTAGTTTGAGCATTCTTTGGCATTGCCTTTCTTTGGGATTGGAATAAAAACTGACCTTTTCCAGTCCTGTGGCCACTTCTGAGTTTTCCAAATGCTGGCATATTGAGTGTAGCACTTTCACAGCATCATCTTTCAGGATTTGAAATAGCTCAACTGGAATTCCATCACCTCCACTAGCTTTGTTCGTAGTGATGCTTTCTAAGGCCCACTTGATTTCACATTCCAGGATGTCTGGCTCTAGGTCAGTGATCACACCATCGTGATTATCTGGGTCATGAAGATCTTTTTTGTATAGTTCTTCTGTGTATTCTTGCCATCTCTTCTTAATATCTTCTGCTTCTGTTAGGTCCATACCATTTCTGTCCTTTATTGAGCCCAACTTTGCATGAAATGTTCCTTTGGTATCTCTGATTTTCTTGAAGAGATCTCTAGTGTTTCCCATTCTGTTATTTTCCTCTATTTCTTTGCATTGATCACTGAAGAAGGCTTTCTTATCTCTTCTTGCTATTCTTTGGAACTCTGCATTCAGATGTTTATATCTTTCCTTTTCTCCTTTGCTTTTTGCTTTTCTTCTTTTCGCAGCTATTTGTAAGGCCTGTCCAGACAGCCATTTTGCTTTTTTGCATTTCTTTTCCATGGGGATGGTCTTGATCCCTGTCTCCTGTACAATGTCACGAACCTCATTCCATAGTTCATCAGGCACTCTATCTATCAGATCTAGGCTCTTAAATCTATTTCTCACTTCCACTGTATAATCATAAGGGATTTGATTTAGGTCATACCTGAATGGTCTAGTGGTTTTCCTTACTTTCTTCAGTTTAAGTCTGAATTTGGCAATAAGGAGTTCATGGTCTGAGCCACAGTCAGCTCCTGGTCTTGTTTTTGCTGATTGTATAGAGCTTCTCCATCTTTGGCTGCAAAGAATATAATCAGTCTGATTTCGATGTTGATCATAGGCATGGAGGAGAGAATTAACGGGGCTGAGGAAGTGATCTTTCACCTGCAGAAGAACTAAGAATTTTGCAAGTAAAGAGGTAGAGAGCTGATCTCCACGTGAATATGAGGGGTGGGTGGGAAGTACAAACAGAGCCAAACAGGTGGAGCAGGATGTGTATAGACCTGAAGATCAACAAAGCAAGGACATATTCCTGAAACAAAATTGCAGGGAGCTCACAAAAATCAGACAAAAGAGACCAACCATGACCTAAATAAATGAAGAGACGTACCACTAGCATGGATTGCAAGATACAGTGCAGTTAAGCAGTCAATTACCCTCAAATAATCTACAAATTAAATACAATCCCATTCGACATCTAAGCAGGATTCTTTGTAGACATGGACAAGTGGATTCTAAAACTTACACGGAAAGATGAAGGAACCAGATTTTTGAAACAATTTTGAAAAAAGAAAAACAGCTGGAGGATTCATGCTGCTTAAAAATGCATTATAAACCTACTGTGGGCAAGACAGTGTGGTATTTGGGAGAGGATAGATACACAGATCAATGGAACAGAAAACAGCTGAGATTTTGACAAAGGTACCGAGGCAATTGATGGGAAAAGGACAGACTTTTCAAACAGTGAGCCTAGAACGAATTGATAGTCATATGCAAAAGCAAAGAGACAAAAACACCTCAATCTAGACCTCACACCACATAAAGAAATGAACTCTACTTGGATTACAGACCATGTGTGCATGTGTATTGAGGTGTTCACGTGTGACTTTGTGCACGTGTAGGAGTCTATGTGTGTGAGCTTCTGTGTGTCCGTATATGAGTATGTGTACTTGTGTTTATGTTGGATGTGGATGCATATATATGCGTGTGTGCATAAGCATGTATGCATCCTTGCATAACTGTGTGTCTGTGTGTTTGTGTGTGTGTGTGTGCATGTTAAAGAGGTCGGGAAAGCTATCTAGGGGATATTTAGACAGAAGTTCCAGTGAGCTAGATATTTACACTTGGAAGTTTCCAGCATACTTACAAGAAGTGAAACAAAGGGAGTAGATGTGATAGCTCTTTTCCATGAAAAAATAATTAAATTTCACAAGCAAAGGAGAATTTCAGCTTTTATGCTAGAACAGGCTATTATAAAATTCAGTTTTATCTAAGTATCTATCTCTCCAAACAGAAGAAGCCAGTTTACCTAAATGAAGGAACAAACAAATAAAAAAGAAAAAGACATCTACAGACTGCATCATCCTGGATGGCTCTGTGTATTTTATAATAGCTGACAGTGAGAAGGGAGATTTTTAAGAACCCAATCAGTTTCCTATACTTACCTGACAACTTTATGACCTGAATGTGTTAATCTACTAATTGTATTCTTTGGATATCTGAGTTTCAAGCTTTAATCACTAGGAACACTTATACTGAAATACAAATGCACACAGGCCTGCAAATAAACTGGGACAATCAATTTCGTCCCTGGCTCTCACTGCTTCCCTTTGAAATGAGGAGAGTAGCTCCTGTTTTACATGGTTCTGGAGGTGATTACACAACACAGTGCCTCGCCCACAGTGGGTACCAAAAATAGGTTATATACGATTATTACTGTTGTAATTATCTATTCATTTAGTTGCAAATATATTCTTAAACTAATAACTTTAGGCACCTAATAAGACCCTCTGGAGTACCATTCTTTCAGAAGATTTGCTTTTATGTCATATCAAAAGAACTTATCTTATACAGGCCTTCCCTGGTGGCAGTAGAGAATCCGCCTGCCAATGTAGGAGACATGGATTCAAACCCTGGGCTGGGAAGAGCCCATGGAGAATGAAAAATGGCCCACTCTAGTATTCTTCCCTGAGAAATCCCATGGACAGAAGGGGCCTAGCGGGCTACAGTCCACTGGGTCACAAAAGAGTCAGTCAAGACTTATTAACTAAACAACAACAACAATATATATACTTTTTTAGATTCTTCTCCCTTATAGGTTGTGATAAGATACTGAGTATTGCTCCCTCTGCTATATAGCAGTCCTTCTTGTTTATCTATTTTATGTGTGTGTGTGTTAGTCACTCAGTCGTGTCCGACTCTTTGCAACTCCATGGACTGTAGCCCGCCAAGCTCCTCTGTCCATGGAATTCTCCAGGCAAGAATACTGGAGTGGGTTGCTGTTTCCTCTTCCAGGGGATTTTCCCCACCCAGGGATCGAATCCAGGTCTCCTGCATTGCAGGCAGATTCTTTACTGCTGAAACACCTGGGAAGCCCTCTATTTTATATATATGTTGATAACTGTGTGTATATGTTAATTCCAAACTCCTAACTTATCCCCCACCACCTTTCCCCTTTGGTAACTGTACGTTTGTTTCTGTGTCTGTGGTTCTATTTCTGTTTTGTAAATAAAACATATTAATAATTTTTAAAAGGTTGGTTCACAAAAGGTGATGCACACAAAGTTAAAGTTTATGGGATCAGCTGTCTGAGTTAAGAAAGAAATGACACTTTTAAGCAGAATATATAAGTACAACTCCCCTGAGGAAAGAATGGTGAAGCCAATATCACTCAAACACTTAAGTGCTGGCTCAAGATCAAGTAAGAAGCTTTGCAGCTTTGGAGAGCATCAAGTTTGAGGTAGTTGATTTCAACCTTTTTTTTTTTTTTTCAGAGTCCAACCCCCTGGGGAACCACTGACTCCTTGGGCAGCTGGGGAGTCAGGGCCACCCAGCTAGAAAGTGGGAGTGAGCACTTGACCCCGAGACCCCAGAACCTGAGAGCCCAAGAGGTGATGTTTCACATGGATGGAAGCACAGCCTGTCTGCCCAGCATCCCCACCCCACTGCCCCAGAGTTTGGCACCAACGGGCAGAACCAGGTCCCCCAGGGGGAGCTCAGGCCCCTGGCTCTGATACCTTCCTCATGACCTGATGTGTCACCTAGTCTGGGGCAGCATGGGCTCATTCTTCCTGGGGAAGTGTGGGTGTGTGTGACACAGACAAATACAGCGCCCTGATCACACCTGCCCCAGAAAAACGTGAGCTCCTGGGATCCAGGGAAGCAGCTGCAGGAGAAGACTGAGGCCCTTCCTGTCAGGCACAAGGAAGCAGGAAAAGGGAGCAGAAGAGAAAGGACTCAGGGTCCTGGCCCAGGGTTGCCGGGGAGGGCCCCTGCGAGGCCCAGGGCCTGCCAACCTCGGGGACGGGGCTTCTCCAAGAGGGGCTTCTCCGAGCCTTCAAGATGCCTCAAGGCCATCCTTAAGCATGCTGGTTTGGAGCACGCCTCTCAAAACTAGGTAACTCAGGTTTTCAAGGGGGCAGAAATTCCTCATGGTGTATACTAGGAAATGAAAAAAAAAAAAAGGCCGTCCTGATATTTCTACCCACATGTTCAAATGAAACTCTAGTAATCAACAAAGATTTCCAGTATAGCACAGGGAACTATATTCAATATCTTGTAATAACCTATAATGAAAGGGAATGTAAAAAATAAATATGTATATGTATAAATGAATCATTGTTCTGTACACCTGAAACTAACACAGTATTGTAAATAAATCAATATATATCAAAAAACAAACAAACCCAAGTGCTCTCTTCTGTGTCTCTGCAGAAGCAGAGATCCGATTTTCAACTTGGCTCCACCCATCCCATCAAGTTGATGTCAGATCTACAACCTAGTTCTTTCCCCAGGGAACTCATCCCAAAGGCACACAGAGACAGGCAGAGGGTCCCCAGCTCATAAACTGCTAAGAAGGAGGAAACCAGAAGGAGGAGGTGGGAAACTTCAGGGGAGCTTTGGGTTGGGGATGCCAGCTGGGCTGGCTATCGCCCCAGAAAGCAGGAGAACAGGGGACACCACAGAGCCATCCTGCAAGCTCTGTCTGACAAGCAGGAAGCACACTGGCTGCAGCAACAGGCATCCTTTATCACACCAGCCCTCATCTGCTTTTAAGAATCGTAGGGAAGTTTGCCAAGGGGGAGGCTGGAGTTAGCACATGCAAGCTTTTATAAACAACAAGGTCCTACTTTATAGCACAGAAAAATATATTCAATATCTTATGATACACTGTAATGGAACAGAATATAAAAAAGTGCATATACATGTATAACTGAGTCACTTTGCTGTACAGCAGTAATTAACACAACATTGTAAATCAACTACACTTCAATAGAAAAAAAGAAAGCACTGTGGGGAAGAAAATGAGACAAGTAAAACGTACAGAGGAAGCATTTTGAAGATAATCTAGTAGCTACAAGTACTCTCCAGAAGCAATTTAATCCATGTCCACATGTAGCTTGTAAATCACATGTATATTCACAATACTATTCTTTGGTAAAATTTCTAAAACATTCTTAAGGAAGATTCCACGGCCAGAAAATAAAACCATAGGGACTGAATAAAACCACAGTGACTAAATCGAAACAGAAAGAAATCTAATAACCTTCAGACAAGAAGTCCAATTAGTTATCTGTGACTGAAAGGCAGACAGACAGCAGGCCAGGGAGGTCCAGGCCTGCAGCAGGGTGGAAGGGAGTATGACCGTGAGAGTGAGGAGTAACCAGAACAGGGGGTGGAGTCACCTCACGGGGACACTGTTCGCTGGTGGATGCTTCCTGCCATGAGTTTGCTTCTCTACGCAACCTTCTAAGTGTAGGGACTTACAATTATGAGCACTCAGACTAGAGCTCTGCCCTATCATTAACGTTCATCAGCCTTTTGGCCAAAGGTCTGAATCAGCTTTCATGGGTTACAAACGAACTCAGGGTTGGAGCAGCACTCACTGGGCACTCAACCATCCTTCCTGCCTCTGTAATCATACCCAGTGAGTGCCACCCATGGCTCCAGCCCCACTGGACACCTCTTGCAGGACTTACTCCTGTCTCCAGTGTTAAACACTAGGGCACTGAGGGTTGTGAAGTGAAGCATTTACCCAGGTCGTCTGGTCAGCATGTGACAGAGACAAGGGGCACACCTATATAGTTTGATTTCAGAGTCCTTCTCTTGACTAGCCAGATACTCCCTTGTGTGATCTCACAGATGTGGAAAAAGTGAAAAAGGGGGGACTATGTTACAGGGAAGGAAGTCTGATGCACAGATTGAATGATTGGTGAAAAATCATAATACGACCAGCAATGGGTGCTAAATCACTGGTGAAAATTATCTGGGAAAGAGAATATTCCTATGATCTCAAACCTCACCCCACAGATTACTTACTAATTAGAAGAAATAAATAAGGTAACATCATAAAGGAGAGCTCTGGCAGAAATCACCTTGGCCAGCTGAACTTGTCACTACTGAACTTGTCACTGACCTAGTATTCTAGGTCATGATGATGTAAATGCGAGGCAAATACACGAGATGTCTACCTGCAGCTAAGGATGAAGAACAGTCAGACAACTCCTGCGAGATACTCTACAAAACGAAAGACTTAGATTCTTTTTTCTTTTTTTTGCTCCGATTCTTTACAAATATGTGAACATTGCAAAAGACAAAAACAAAAACAGGGCTGTCCCTAGGACAGCAAGATTAAACCAGTCAATCCTAAAGGAAATCAACCATGAATATTCACTTGGGGGGGCTGATGCTGAAGCTAAAGTTCCAATACTTTGGCCACCTGATATGAAGAGCCTACTCAATGGAAAAGACTCAAGATGTTTGGAAAGACTGAAGGCAGGAGAAGGGGGCGACAGAGGATGAGATGGTTGGAAGGCATCACCGACAATAGGTATGAGTTTGAGCAAACTTTGAGAGATGGTGAAGGACAGGGAAGCCTGGTGTGTTGCAGTCCATGGGGTCGCAAAGAGTTGGGCACAACTTAGTGACTAACAACAAAGAGATATAACTAGATTCAGTGAATGACATTTAACTGAATACTAAATAAGGGAAGACAGTTATAAAGGATATTTGGGGGGCAACCAGGGGTATTTGAATTGGAACTATATATCGGAAAACATTGCTTTATCAGTGTTAAATTCCACAGTGATAATGGTATTATAGGACAGTTTTGAAGAAGACAGCCTATGAATTTAAGAGATATATGCAAAGTATGTCATGATGTCTGCAACTTATGTACAAATGATTCAGAGAAAAAACTGAACACGCATCCATAACACACACACATCCATCTGTATAATCTCTCCGTGTGTGTATGTATCTGAGTGTGTACTTGGGTAAACAGCTAGTAAATCTGAGTGAAGAACACGGGTGTTCACTGCCCCCTTTTTCCATTTTCCTAAGAGTTTGGAGTTTATCAAAAGGAAAAGGAGGCAAAAAAGTAAATGAAGAGATTTGTTTGAAGAGTCATAAGGTAAAAGAATTGCTACTCTGATATCAACTAGATAAAAATTCTATTTCTGGACAAGCACTAAGAAAAACATTAAAAATAAAAGCAATTAATATGTTAATATGAGACTTTGGTCTTTTGCTTAAGTTATTCTTCTAATATTTTAAAAATCAATCATGATAACTACAGATGGCAACAGAGTGGCTTAATAAATTCCGCACTAGTATAAATCAAATTACCTCCTGGTTATTCACTACAGCCACGTTCTTTAGAAGGGTGATGTTTACTATTCTAAACACAAATCTTAATGCAACATGAAATGCATTTTATAATTTCCTCTCAATGGACTTCAGCAGATAAATTAATGCACTCTCATTCCCTGGCTTTAAACCTGATTTTCAGGTCATCTGTTCCCAGGACCACAACAAGCTCTCCTGTTGGAAATGTTGATTGCACTTGCCCCACCCCAGCATAGTCATGACAGACCCCATGAACATGGAACTCACTTTTCAGACACTGCAGTTCACTGGAGGTGGGTGGCAGTCAGGCACCCGGGGCAACGCGGCACTGCCTCTGCTGGAAATGGGCCATTGTTGTCCCAGTGGATGGCGTGAGACCACAGCCCCTGAGAACTCTGGAAAAGACAATAATGAAAGAAAACATTTACATCTCATTAGACGTAAGAATTTAAAACTTTTTTATATTTCAAATTTTAAAATGATTTAAAATATTTGGTATGGTATGAACTTGAAATGGTCTTTAAAGATTGTTTAAATAAGCTTTATTGACAAATAGGTTACATATAATAAAATACATGCATTTTAAGTACATGAAAGCATGAAAGTGAAAGTCATTCAGTCGTGTCTGACTCTTTGTGACTGTAAGTCCATGGAGTTCTCCAGGCCAGAATACTGGAGTGAGTAGCCCTTTCCTTCTCCAGGAGACCTTTCCAACCCAGGGATCGAACCTAGGTCTCCTGCATTGCAGGCGGATTCTTTACCAGCTGAGCCACAAGGGGGTCTCCTGCATTATAGGTGGACCAACTGAGCTATCTTTTTCAACTGAGCTATCAGGGAAGCCCTTTAAGGAAATAGATTTCAACAAAATGTATACACCTGTGTAACCACCACTGTAATCAAGATACAGAGTTTGACCTTGAAATGGTCTTGACAGTGAACTCCATGCCCTTGCATCTCCCTGCCTCACACATCATCCCACCTTTTAATTTTTAAATAAATGAAGGCATTGAGAGTTAGGTCAGGATAAAAGGAAAAGTCTTCTAAGTGAGTGTCAACTCAAGGAAGTGACTGTGAGGTCAGAGTCATGAGAAGTTCATGGGCTATGCTGATGCTCCAGGATAGGTGCACAGAGAGGCTCACAGACAGAAGCTGAACTTCTGACATCCCATGAGAACCTCAGGTGGCACAGACCACAGGGAATCACAAAGTTAGAAAGCTGTTCATCATCATCCTTGCCAGGGTATGGGGTGGTCCTCAGGAAATTCAAGAGGTCAGGCTGATGACCACTCCTTGTTCCTGGTGGGGTGTACCAGGCCAGGAGGTCAGACTGTCACCAATAGGATCTTGAGTCAGGAGGGTTCCTGTGGACCAACCTTAGTCCAGGTGAGTGCAGGGTGCACCCCAGCAGCGGGGGGGTGGGGTGGGCAAATATCATGAGTAGCATGTTGACTCCTGAAATCTACTTGCTTATCTGTGATGTGGGCTTTTCTTGCAGGCATCAGACCTCCAGGATGCTCATAAGCTAGGAGGGCCATGACTGCACAGGTGAGGGGAAGGAGCTGGGTCACGCCCTATACATAGTACCAGGACCCCGCTCTCCTCCATGTTAACACACAGGTTCTGGGTGAAGTCTGAGGACCTCTCCTGCATCCAGAGACTGCCTCTCAGGGGGTGCACCCACAGCCTGGGGATGGCCAGTCTGGTCCCTGTAGATCCTGAGCACGCTGGGGCTCCAGAACCCAGGCTGGTTTCCCCTTTGACCTCTTACATCCACATAGGTAAATCACATATCCTCATAAACCTAACTAAATTTTTAAATAGACGTGCAGTTCAGTTCAGTTCAGTCGCTCAGTCATGTCCAACTCCTGGTGACCCCATGAATCGCAGCAGGCCAGGTCTCCCTGTGCATCACCAATTCCCGGAGTTCACTCAGACTCACGTCCATCGAGTCAGTGATGCCATCCAGCCATCTCATCCTCTGTCGTCTCCTTCTCCTCCTGCCCCCAATCATTCCCAGCATCAGAGTCTTAGCCAATGAGTCAACTCTTCGCATGAGGTGGCCAAAGTACTGGAGTTTCAGCTTTAGCATCATTCCTTCCAAAGAAATCCCAGGGCTGATCTTCAGAATGGACTGGTTGGATCTCCTTGCAGTCCGAGGGACTCCCAAGAGTCTTCTCCAACACCACAGTTCAAAAGCATCAATTCTTTGGCGCTCAGCTTTCTTCACAGTCCAACTCTAACATCCATACATGACCACAGGAAAAACCATAGCCTTGACTAGACGGACCTTTGTTGGCAAAGTAACGTCTCCGCTTTTGAATATGCTATCTAGGTTGATCATAACTTTCCTTCCAAGGAATAAGCGTCTTTTAATTTCATGGCTGCAGTCACCATCTGCAGTGATTTTAGAGCCCAGAAAAATAAAGTCTGACACTGTTTCCCCATCTATTTCCCATGAAGTGATGGGACCGGATGCCATGATCTTCATTTTCTGAATGTTGAGCTTTAAGCCAACTTTTTCACTCTCTTATTTCACTTTCATCAAGAGGCTTTTTAGTTCTTCTTCACTTTCCGCCATAAGGGTGGTATCATCTGCATATCTGAGGTTATTGATATTTTTCCTGGCAATCTTGATTCCCGCTTGTGTTTCTTCCAGTCCAGCGTTTCTCATGATGTACTCTGCATATAATTTAAATAAGCAGGGTGACAATATACAGCCTTGACATACTCCTTTTCCTATTTGGAACCAGTCTGTTGTTCCATGTCCAGTTCTAACTCTTGCTTCCTGACCTGCATATACGTTTCTCAAGAGGCAGATCAGGTGGTCTGGTATTCCCATCTCTTGAAGAATTTTCCACGGTTTATTGTGATCCACACAGTCAAAGGCTTTGGCATAGTCAACAAAGCAGAAATAGATGTTTTTCTGGAACTCTCTTGCTTTCTCCATGATCCAGCGGATGTTGGCAATTTGATCTCTGATTCCTCTGCCTTTTCTAAAACCAGCTTGAACATCAGGAAGTTCACGGTTCACGTATTGCTGAAGCCTGGCTTGGAGAATTTTGAGCATTACTTTACTAGCATGTGAGATGAGTGCAATTGTGTGGTAGTTTGAGCATTCTTTGGCATTGCCTTTCTTTGGGATTGGAATGAAAACTGACCTTTTCCAGTCCTGTGGCCACTGCTGAGTTTTCCAAATTTGCTGGCATATTGAGTGTAGCACTTTCACAGCATCATCTTTCAGGATTTGAAATAGCTCAACTGGAATTCCATCACCTCCACTAGCTTTGTTCGTAGTGATGCTTTCTAAGGCCCACTTGACCTCACATTCCAGGATGTCTGGCTCTAGGTCAGTGATCACATCATCGTGATTATCTAGGTCATGAAGATCTTTTTTGTACAGTTCTTCTGTGTATTCTTGCCACCTCTTCTTAATATCTTCTGCTTCTGTTAGATTCATACCATTTCTGTCCTTTATCGAGCCCATCTTTGCATGAAATGTTTCCTTGGTATCTCTAATTTTCTTGAAGAGATTGGAAGACACTAAAACTAAATGCAAAAGAATGAGAATCCATAGCCAAATCAATTTTGGTAAGAACAAAGTTCTCACACTATTGGGAAAACTTGGATATCCACATACAAAAAAACAAAGCCGGACCCTTACCTTACACCATACCTTAAAGCATTAGTCGCTCAGTCATGTCTGACTCTTGGCAACCCCACAGACTGTAGCCCACCAGGCTACTCTGTCCATGGAATTCTCCCGGCAAGAATACTGGAGTGGGTTGCCATGCCCTTCTCCAAATACCTCAAAGTGACTTCAAAATGGATCAAAAACCTGTATTTAAGGGCTAAAAGTATACTTTTAGAGGAAAATCTTCATGATCTTGGATTTGGCAATGATAACTTGGATATGTTACAAATAGCACAAGCAACAAAAAAAATTAAACTTCATTAAAACTTCTGCACATCAAATGACACAGAATGAAAAGGCAACCTATGGGATGGGAGAAAATATCTGCTAACCATATAGCTGATAAGTGATTGATTAATATCCAGAATATATAAAGAACACCTACAACTCAAGAGAAAACCCAAAGAGTTCAGTTTAAAAATAAAGAACTTTAATACCCATTTGTTCAAATAAGATATACAAATGGCCAATAATCACATGAAAAGGTACTTGATATCAGTAATCAGTAGAAAAATGCAAACCAAAACCACAGTGAGATACCATTTCATAGCCATTAGGAGGGGAAAAAAACAGACAAACAAGAAAATTGGAACCCTTTTGCATTGTTGGTGGGAATGTAAAATGGTACAGCTTCTATAGAAAACTTCTATATAAAACTCTGTAATCAAGATGAGGAACCACAAAAAATTAAAAAAGAATTACCATATGATACAGCAATTTTACTTCTGGGTAGAGCTGAGATTTGAACAGACATTTGTACAGTCTTGTTGGTCAGAATTATTCACAATAGCCAAAAGGTGGAAGTAACTCAAGTTCCCATCAATGAATGAACAGATTAAAAAAATAAGGTCTAGCCATATAATGAAGTATGATTCAGTCTTAAAAAAGGAATGAAATTAATTTAAGTGATATCATATGATATTTACCTTTCTCTGTCAGACAATCTCTAGGTCCATTCATGTTGCTGCAAATGGCATTATTTCATTTCTTATTATGGGTGAGTAATCCTCCATTGTATACATGAACCACATTTCCTTTATCCACTCCTCTGTTGACAGACATTAGTTTGCTTCCACGTTCTGGCTACTTTTTGAATTGTGTTTTTCTCTGAATATATGCCCAAGACTGGGATTTGCTGGATCATATGGTAGCTCTATTTTTAGTTTTTTTTTTTAATTGGATGATAATTGCTTATAATATTGTGATGGTTTCTGCCTACGTCACCATGAATCAGCCACAGATATACATATGTCCCCTTCCTCTTGAACCTCCTTCCCCATCCCACCCCTCTAGGTTGTCACAGAGGCTTTGGGTTCCCTGAATCATACAGCAAATTCCCACTGGCCATCTATTTTACATATGGTAATATATATGTTTCAATGCTACTCTGTCAAATCATCCCACTCTCTCCTTCCCACACTGTGTCCAAAAGTCTGTCCTTTATATCTCCATCTCTTTTGCTGCCCTGCAAATAGGATTATCAGTACCATCTTTCTAGATTCCATATATATATATATACATTAATATATTAATACAATATTTGTCTTTCTGACTTACATCACTCTGTATAATAGGTTCTAGGTTCATCCACCTCATTAGAATTGATTCAAATATGTTTCCTTTTTATAGCTGAGTAATGTACCAAAACTTCTTTATCCATTCATCTGTCAATAGACATCTACGTTGCTTTTATGTCCTGGCTTTTGTAAACAGTGCTGCAGTGAACACCGGGGTACATGTGTCTTTTTCAATTATGGTTTCCTCTGGATATATGCCCAGTAGTGGGATTTCTGGGCCATATGGTAGTTTTATGGGGCTTTCCAGGTAGCACTAGTGGTAAACAACCTGCCTGCCAATGCAGGAGACATAAGATATGTGAGTTCGATCTCTGGGTTGGGAAGATGTCCTGGAGGAGGGCATGGCAACCCACTCCAGTATTCTTGCCTGGAGAATCCCATGGACTGAGGAGCCTGGTGGGCTACAGTCCATAGAGTCGCAAGGAGTCAGACATGATTGAAACAACTTAGCATGCACGCATGCATGGTAGTTTTATTCCTAGTTTTTAAAGGAACCTTTATACTATTCTCCATAATGGCTATACCAATTTACATTACCATCAACAGTACAAGAGGGTTCCCTTTCCTCCACACCCTCTCCAGCATTTATACTGTTTGTAGATTTGTTGATGGCCATTCTGATCAGTGTGAGATAATACCTGATTGTAGTTTTAATTTGAATTTCTCTAATAATTAGTGATGTTGAGCGTCTTTTCACATGCTTGTTAGTCATTTGTATGTCTTCTTTGGAGAAATGTCTACATCATCCAAGATGCAGAAAACAAACGAGGGGGGAAGGAAGGAGGGATAAATTGGAAGGTCGGGACTGAATGTATACACATTACTACAAATAAAATAGAAACTAATAAGGACCTACTGTATACCACAGGGAGCTCTACACAGCGCTCTGAAATGGCCTATATGGGAAAAGAACCTAAAAGAGCAGATGTATGTATACGTATCACTGACTCACTTGCTGTGCACCTGAAATTGACACAACATTGTAAATCAACTACACTCCAATTAAAAATTTTTTTGAAAAAGGAAGGAAATTCTTACACTCATTACAACATGTATGAACCTTGAGGACATTATAAGTGAAATAAGCTAGTAATTAAAGGACAGGCACTGTATGATTCCACTTACATGAAGTATCCAGAATAGTTGAATTCTTAGGGGCAGAAAGTAGAATGGAAGTTGTTAGGGGCTGGGAGATGAGGAATTGTGTTAGGATTTAATGAATAAAGAGTTATTACAATGAGGGGAAAAGTCCTAGGAAGGGATGGTGGTGATGGTTGAATAACAATGTAAATGTACCTAATACTACTGAATGGACACTTACGGTACATTTATGTTATGCATGAAAGTGTTAGTCACTCAGTCGTTTCTGACTCTTTGTGACCCCACAGACTGTAACCTCCATTCATGGAATTCTCCGGTTAAGAACACCGGAGTGGGTAACCATTCCCTTCTCCAGAGGACCTTCCCGACTCCGCAATCAAACCCGGGTCTCCCACATGGCAGACAGATTCTTTACCATCTGAGCTACCAGGGAAAACCCCATGTTATGTATATTTTCCCACCATAAAATATTTTCAAAACAAACACACAAAAGAATGAGATCAAATTAAAGACTTTTCCATTGGGCACACAGCATTCAGAGAGAAATATGTTTTAAGACAGGAGGTGAAGGGAGTAGAATTTGGAACCTAGGACTATACGGAAAGACAAATTATCTTTCAAGAAAAAGATGATGTATGTTTACAGACATACAGAGGCTCAGAAGGTTCACTGCCCACAGACTCTTGAAAATATTTAGAGAGAAAATACTCAAATAAAAAGAAAAATAAATCCAATGGGAAAAGGTAAGACACAAGAAATAATTATTAGTTAAAAGAAACGATAATATGGTATTTACTTGGATTATTAATCAACTGATTGCTATTAAAACTAAAGGTTAAAAATAAAAGGGCAAAATGAGTTATCTTAGTCCAAGATTAAAAAAGGAAATCCTAAATTAATATTAATTGTCAACAAAATAAGTTCACTGTGTAAACCTTATAAATTCACCACATGATAAATTAAAGAGGAAAATCATATGACCATTTCAAAAGATATACACTGATATAATTCAACATCCATTCACGATAAAAGAATCTCTGTAGCAAAGTAGAAATAGACGCTCTTTAACCTGATATAGGATATCTTCTAAAAGATGACAGGAAATATTACACTTCGTGGTGAAATGTTGTATAATGTTGAATGCCCTTCCTTTAAGATCATGAATAAGATAAGGTCACACAATCACCACTGGTGCTCTGCTGTGCTTAGTCGCTCAGTCGTGTCCGACTCTTTGCGACCCCGTGGACTGCAGCCCGCCAGGCTCCTCTGGCCATGGGGACTCTCCAGGCAGGGATGCGGAGTGGATTGCCATGCTTTCCTCCAGGGGATCTTCCCAACCCAGGGATTGAGCCCAGGTCTCCCACATTGCAGGCGGATTCTTTACCATCTGAGTCACTAGCAAAGCCCAATACTAGAGTGAGCAGCCTATCCCTTCTCTAGGGGATCTTTCTGACCCAGGAATCCAACTGGCATCTCCTGCATTACAGGTGGATTCTTTGCCACCTGAGCTAACAGGGAAGCACACTGTCACCACTGTAGGTCACCAATCTCCTGGCAGTCTTAGCCAGAGCACTAGGGACGCATAAATAAGTTAATTAAAGTGAAAGGCATGAGAATTTTAAAAGGAGAAACCTGCATTATTCGTGGAAAATATGGCTTAATACATAGAACATAATCTTGCTGATAAATTATTAGAATAAAAGCTTTCAGATATAAAATGAATATACAAAATCAATTCTATGTGTATGAACCAGAAAGATATAGAAAACCAAGTAAAAAATGCGATATACAATAGCATCAATGTGAAATATACAGGAATGAATCTAACAAAAAGTGTACAGAAACCTCATGGAGATAAAATAGGTCTGAATAAGTGGAGATATAGATGTGGAGACATTACACTTCTAAAGGTTCACACACATGGCCTGTAAGATAATTGCATTTAATATCTTAAAGGACATGTGTGTGTTGGGTGGAGGGGTGTGATGTGTACATGTGTACAACTGGCAAATTAATTCCAAAGTGTATTTAGAAGCCTAAAGTTCAATGCACATTGAAGATAAAGGATGAGGTGGAGAAAGGCCCTGCGGGGTAACCAGACTCATCACAAAATGACAGAAATGAAGACACTCTGTCATTACAGTACAGGGATAGACACGTAGGGAAGTGGCCCAGAATAGAAAACCTTACAAAAGGATCACACATATATATATATGGACATTTGATACATGACAGATGATTTTCCAGAGCAGTTGGAAAAGAACAGACTTTGCACTATACAATGCTAACACAAGTGATCATGCAAATTGAAATAATGAAATTGGACCCCATCATGCCAAGAATAAATTTCTAAATTAAGGCTAAACTATACAAATTCTAGAAGAGAATATGGGAAATTTCTTATGACTCTGAAGTAAGGAAGAATTTAAGACAAAACAAGAGCATAAATATGGCTAAAATAAATTATAAACTGCTTTGCATAAAAGTATTAAAACTGTTAAGAAAATGAGTGGACAGACCACATGATGTGAGGAGATACTTACCAGACACATCACTGATTAAGAAATGGTACTCAGACAATTTAAAGTACTCCTAAGATTTACTAAAAAAAAAAAAAGAAAGAAAGAAAATCCAAACAAAAAAATGGGCCATTGAAATAAGCAGAAATTTTGTAGAAATTGTGCAGAAATGCAAGAACAAAAAAGTAATAGACATAGAAAAAATTCATGTCAGAAAGAAATTCTGACCATCTAATTTTTATGAAAATAAATGGAAAATAAGATCACAAAGAGAAAATATTTTATACCAGCCAGAGTGGCAAAACAATTTAAAGGAACAAAGCCATATATGGACAAGGATATAGAGAAAATCCTATAGAATCTTCTTTGGATGCTGGTCAATGGCAAATGCAGTGCAGCTGTTTGGGAACATTGCATGTCCTGACCTAGACGAAAGGCACCAGCGTCCCAGGAACTCTCCCACATCCTTTGGGCCTCACACGCATGCACCTGAGAGCACACTCAAGCTCATCAACTGCAGAATGGAATCCAAATTTCAGGCAAAGTGAGTGCATGATGGCTACAGACATCAACATGGCTGGACAGATAAACTATACTAAGGGAAAGAATCAAGCCACAGGAGAATGCACACAATCCACTTATATAAAGTGCAAATAGCAGGCCGATCCAGGCAGTTTAGCTTGGGAATGAAATGGTCCTGGACTTAGGATGGTTCTACAATACTCACTCAGCTTTAGGGTGGTGTGACATTTATGTCCATTCAGTAGAAACTGTACTTTAAAAACTTAAAAATTTTTATTTTATACTGAAGTACAGTTGATTAACAATGCTATGTTAGTTTTAGGTGTACAGCAGAATGATTCAGTCATGCATATATATGTATTTATTCTTTTCTAAATTGCTTTCCCATTTAGCTTATTATGGAGTGTTGAGCAGAGTTCCCTGTGCTATACAGTAGGTCCTTATTGGTAATCTATTTTAAATATACCAGGGTACACCTATCAATCCCAAACTCCCAATCGGTCTCTCCCCCGCCCCCTCATCATCCCCCCCCCCACCCCCAGCTCCCAGTAATCGTAGATTTAGTAAGCTTGTTCTCTAAGTCTGTGAGTCTGTTTCTGCTTTGTAAATAAATTTTTATCTTTTTTCAAGATTCCTGATATAAGCAATATCATATTTGTATTTCTCTGTCTGACTTACTTCACCTAGCATTATAAATCTGCAGGTCTATCCATGTTGCTGCAAATGGCATTATTTTGTTCTTTTTTATGACTAAGTAATATTTGATTGTATATATGTGTCACATCTTCTTTATCCACTCTTCTGTCCATGGACACTTATGTAGTTTCTATGTTTCAGCTATTGTAAACCACACTGCAATGAACACTGGGGTATATGGATCCTTTCGAACCGTGTTTTTATCCAGAATATGCACAGGAGCAGGACTGAAGGATGATATGGTAGCTCTTGAATCTGGATCTTTTCCTGGGCGAGTGCTAAACCACATAACCTGTTCTGGAGATGCTGGGCAGTGGCAGTGAGCCACCCCACCATGCGGGTAAACCATCAATACACTGACAACCAGCCTGGACCCAGACATCCATTCTGTTTTTTGCTTCAAGTACAGTATTCAACAGATTACATGAGATAGTCAACATTTCATTATAAAACAGTCTTCGTGCTAGATGATTTTGCCCAACTATAGGCTAATATAAGTGTTTTGAGCAGGTTTGAAGGAAGCTGGACTAAACTATGATGTTTGGTAGGTTTTATGTATTAAATGCATTTTGACTTGGGATATTTTCCATTTACAATGGCTTTATCAGGATGCTGAGGGAGACCTGTGTAAACATGGATGATTCAGGACAGTGGTGACCTCTGCGGGTCGGGGAGCGGGCGCATCCATGAATTCTGGGGTACAACCATGTTCCTCCTGTGTGACCGGTGCACAGCTGTGTAGTTTATTCTTTAAACCATTCACACAGTTTTCAAAGCACTTTTTTTTGTCCACATGTTATTGCTTAAAAAAAAAAAAGAAAAAAAAAAGAGAAATATGCAGAGTAAAATATCCTAAAAAGTCCTTATGAAAAAGTCTAATTACAAAGGTATAGAAATCATCCAGGAAACCTATAAAACTCCACTATAAAACAGGAGTTGAACACTGAATAAAGGGAGAATATTTCCTGGACTAGTAGACAATATTGTGATATTAATTCATCTGTAATTAATCTATTAAAACCAGTAAAATCTCAACAAATTTCCAGCAATCTTAAAAAGCCATTTCTAAGATTCCTAGAGAAGGAATGTCAAGGCCAGGTGAAAGAGGGCTAGTTGTACCAAATTTACATTTTACTGACTTGCTTTGGGATGTGAACCTTTTAGTGTATACCACAACTGGTCTGGACAAACAACCAATTTGTTTCTCAATACATTTGGCCCCAAGACTGAAGGGGAAATGACCAGGCACTAAACTGAGTTACAGATGCAGACCCGCTAGTGGACAGTTTTGGGCACAGCTCCAGGAGCCCCAGCACTGGGTCCTGGAGCCCACAGGAGCCGGTGCCAGGCGTGGAGGCGGGAGGGCAGGGACCCACAGAAGCAGGACTACATGGGGCTGATGAATTCTGCTCTCAAGCCAGGGAGACCAGAAAGAGGTGACTTTGCCTGTGGTGTTGGGGGAGGTAAAAAGTCTCCGACAGTAATATTTCAGAATCAGGGATTCAAACTATTATATATGGAATGGATAAACAACAAGGTCCTACTTATAGCACAGGGAACTATATTCAATATCCTGTGATAAACTGTAATGGGAAAGAAATATATATATATATAACTTAATCACTCCGCTATACAGTAGAACATAATGTAATACAACATTGTAAATCAACTATAATACTTCAATAAAAGAAATTAAAAATATTTTCATTATCAGGGGATGTTTCTCTCCCAGATTCATCGCCCACTTCATGTTAGTGGATGCCACAGAAACTCTAGCAAAGGTAATAATGATCATGATTTTTCACTGCAGCTCCTATTTACTGAGCACATACTACACACAATGTAATAGGCTGAATGTGTCACAGGATTTCCTTTAATCCCACAAGAACACTGAAAGGGAGGTCTCTCGTCCCGGCTCAAATGTCTATTCTTCATGAAACTTCTCTGAGCCTCCCAACATCTCCCATGCAGGCTCCCAGCCTGTGCTCCTGGGATGCCTAGCTCACTTGTAAAAATACAGGGTTCTCCTCCACACATAACCTTCACACACTGGCTTTATTTCTTAGTCTTTTAAGAGTTTTAAAAGAAAAGTGAATTTCTATGAAATGGGCTTTAAACCACTCAGAACTTTTGTCACTCAGGAAGGCACAAAGTATGGAGACCTCGGTCCTCCTGGGATGCAGTTTGATTTCCAGTTATCAAAGGGAATCAACACTTGCAGCATGTCCTGGCTGAACTTTCAAGACATTTAAATTCAGAATATGTCTGTAACAACTTCTGGAAATAAAAGGGAGATTCTCTTTTTGTACCGGAAGATACTGCAAGCACAAAATATGTCTGCAATAAATTATGTAAAGTTTTGGGAGGCTGAAGTGCTTTTCAAAATCCAAGTTCCTCTAGAGGGAAATGCAAGAAAATTGCAGTGATTTATAAACATGTTTAGATTGAGAATACAGTGAGGGGAGAGAAAGGTTATCAGCCAAAAGGAAGGATGTTGAAGCTTTGCGTGCACTTTAGTTCTGGAAGACATGTTTCTAAAATCAAATAGCCATTTTAGACCCATACTGCTGTCTTGAAAGGCAGGATGTGGCTGGCTTGGACATGGTGATGGTGACACCTTGGAAAGCCATTTCATCTCCATTTCATCTATTACCATGGGTGGCTGGTCCAAAGGTCCAGGTGGAGACTGATGGGGAGGAGCCTCTGAAAATACTCTGGGGACAGAAGGGAGCTCATGGCTGTAAAGTGACATTATTCTAAAGTAAAATATATACGCATACAGAGGGGCTAAAGATGAAAGAAGGCCAGGCATACTCCCAGGCCTGACTGCTGGCAAAAAGCAGGTAAAAATGAATTGTGGTCACCCAGCAGGGTAGCCAGGCTGGCAGGTGCCCAGAGGCTGCCTGGGAGACTCCGGGCCATCCCAGGCAGGTTACCACTCACAGGGGCTCTCTCTGGCCTCCCCTGGGGTGGTTTCTTCCCTCAGACCACCCAGACCCCGCTGCCTCCCACCCTACTTAAGTTTTGCTGTGTTTTTCCATTGGGTTCCCTTCCGCCTATCCCAACGTGTCTCTGCCCTTCACAAGCCAGGGTTCCTTCAAGTTCCTTATCCTGCAAGGAATCTTCGCAGATCTCTCAACCAGCAAACTTTCACTGAGCACCTACTTTGTCAGGAGTTGCAGGAGGTGGGGTGCAAGTAAAGCACATTTGTGTTTGCCCTGAAGACCCGCAGTCTTGAAACAGGAGAAGGGCTAGGAGCGCAGGGCCAGCAGGGCAGTTTGCTCCCTGCTGAGCCTCAGAGGCCGGAGAAGAGAGAGGAAATGCTGGGCTTGGAAATTCACCCTGAGCAATTCCCAGAAGGCGCAGGGAAGTGGCGTTTGTTGAGTGACTGCTCTGTGTACCTGGACCAGGTGTTTGTGACTTCCTCAGGGAATTCTCGTGACTTCAGCTGAGGAAAGTCCTGGGGTAGTGGGAGGACACAGACCTGTCCTTCCAGTGCCATGGAGAGGAATTCTCAGCAGGGCAAGGAATTCTTTGCAGACTGCAGCTGCAAAGATGATGCCCTGCACGTGGAGACTGCAGAAGGATGCAGTGCATCTTTAGTGTGCAGTGTGTGGGGGGTGGGGAGGTAGGATGGGGGCTTCTCTGTAGCAGGGACAGTGCTGGGTGCTCTGAGACCACACACGGTGTTGAGACTGCAGGCAGCACATGAGTAGTGGCGCAGTCCTGGCAAGTCACATGCAGAGTTTGCCACCAACGTGGCATCACCAGGGAGGGAAGGGAGCCCTGGTCTGCTTCCCAGGGTCTGAAATCTCCATGCCCTTCTCTAAGGCAGAATCCAAACCTCAGTAAGTGGGGCTGTGTACCTGCACTGTGGCTGCTGGCTCACCCACCCACACGTCACATGTCCTTGGTACCATCTGGGTGTGGGAGCCATGTGCCTGCTGGGAGAGCTGGCCAGGCAGCTCCACGAGAGGCAGAGAACTCAAGAAGGGGCTAGCCAAGCGGCTCAGCAGGATGGTTCCAACAGAGCTGCTGGCCCAAGGAGTGTCTACCACCTGGAGGACACAGGATACGAGAGGATGATGGAGAGTCGGGGGCAGCAGCCTCTGTGGCCTGGAGGGCTGGATGTCCTAGTGGCTGGGCCAACTCAGAAAGCCCGGGGCCAGGCTGCAATCCTGAGAGTGAAGGCAGCAGAGAGCAGGAGGGAAATGAGGGGGGAAGAGGCAGTCTGTCTAGACTCTGGTGAGAGGGGCAGGGGAGGGGCTGGGATTCCATCACAGCTCAGGGGGGTCTGGGGGGACTGCTCACTCCTCTTCTGGACAGCTCTGATTTCTAAGATTGTACTGAGGTTTCCAGCCCTCCCTACCCTCTATGCCCTCCAGCCCCTGAACGTTTCCTCTTCCTGGGTCAGGGAGCAGGACCAGACATCTGGGCCAGGAGGAGGGGTCCCTTTCCCATCTCCTCTCCACTCCCAACCTCTGCTCAGATGGAGGTGTATGAGCAGTGTACTAACTAGGCTCTATGCAAATCAAGAGTTGAGGACCTTGGTTGTAGGAGATTCCCAGCATGCAAGCCTCTTCTCTTCAGAGTTCAAAATCACCTCCTGCATCCACAGAGGCCGCTGGGTCTGACACCCCTCATTAGGCTGTGGGTCAGTGATAAATGTACTTGTGAAAACACAAGCAATGTTCATAACACAGCACAACCCCACCGGATGTGCTGAGCTCAGGCTATGGGAGTATCTTCGACCAGGGGTGTGAAGTTGACTGGGGTCCAAGTGGCACTAACTGGGCAGTGGACTAGGTCAGGTCAGGACAGGGTCAGGTGAACCTGGGAGCTGGGGGAGGCAGATGGCCCAGGTCTGAGCGGACAGGGTTGATCCTTGGCCCTGGAAGAGAAGGTCCACTCATGGGCAGGATGCCAACTCAAGGCGGGCAGGGCAACATCAAAGCATTGCCTGCCATCCACGTCAGCCATGGCAAGGGCTCCCAGGCAGCCCTAGGGAGCAGGAACAGGTGACTGAGGGGCCAAGCAGGGATCCCGACTCAGGGACAGAGCCTGGCCGCAGCCTTGACTTCTTGCTGCTCCAACTCAAGGTGGTTCTGGGGCTTGGAGCCTCCCTGGCCAAGCCAGCCCTCTTGGGGAAGAGCCTGCTGGAACAGGCTGTGCTACCAGAGACCATATGCTCCATCCTTAGGTTTCACAATAATCATGTGCTTCTAGAGATAATACGGCCCCCTTAATGACCACTTCTCCTGAACCCAGAAGAGTTAAGTAACCTGCCCAGGGTCACGCAGCAGTAAGTCACTTAGAATAAGAATGCAAGTCAAAGCTTTGACACTGTGCCACTTCTTCAGTTGCTCTGAGATGCTAATGATACTTTATTCTGTTTTTTGAAGGCCACAGCCAGCTCATCCCCCTGTTTTACTGGAGCCCCAGAGGCGTTTTGCCTGCCTGAAAGTCCTTCTGTGATAACCAAGCCCACAGGCCTGTTACTGCTCCTCCAGAGAGGTCTTTGCTTTCTCTCCCAACAACAGCAGCCAAGTCTTCTTCTTTTTTAACCTTTTCATTCTCCACCAGGTATGTTTTTTATTTCAAAATGGTAGAAATTATACCATAACAATTATATCTCTTATTCAAGATGACAAGCCAAGAAATCTTCAGACATGATCTGGCCCACAGGATAGAAAAGCTCACTGCTGTGATTAGTTGGGACCCATTTCTCCCATTCTATTTACTATAGTTTCAGAAATAGGCATAAAGTTATTGTTTAAGAGATGGCTCAGTTTTAACAAATTATTTAAATTTTTTAATTAAAATTTTTAAAACTTATTTTATTTTTATTGAACAGTTGATTTACAATATTATATTAGTTTCAGGGGTACAACATAGTGATTCAATATTTTTATAGATTATACTCCATTTAAAGTTTTATAAGGTAATGGCTGTATTTCCCATTGCAATACAATATATCCTTGTTGCTTATTTATTTTATACATATTAGTTTGTATATTTCAATCCCCTACCCTTATCTTTGCCGTCTATGGGGTCGCACAGAGTCAGACACGACTGAAGCAACTTAGCAGCAGCACAACCCTTATCTTGCCCCCGTCCTTCCCCTCTCCCTACTGCTAAACACTAGTTTGTTCTCTACATTTGTTTCTGTTTTGTTATGTTCACTTTTTGCTTCATTTTTATATTTCGTATTTCAGTGAGAACAAGAATATTTGTCTTTCTCTGTCTGACTCGTTTCACTAAGTATAATATCCTTTAGGTCCACCACATTGTTGCAAATGACAAAATTTCATTCTTTTTTATGGTTGAGTAATATTTCATTGTGTGTGTGTGTGTCCACCCTCCACATCTTTATCCATTCATCTGTTGATGGGCATTTAGGTTGCTTCCATATTTTGGCTATTGTAAATGCTGCTAAGAAAGCTGGGGTGCGCATATGTTTTTTCAAATTACAGCTTTCTTTTTCTTTGGATATATACCCAGGAGCACAATACTGGATCATATGGTAGTTCTATTTTTAGTTTTTTGAGGAACCTCCATACTGTTTTCCATAGTGGCTACACTAATTCATATTCCTACCAACAGTGAAAGGTTCCCCTTTTGCTACTTGGTTAAAAAGCTGTTCTTTGCTTCTTTGATTTTATCTTTCAACCTAAATTTACTATTCCACTGTCATCAGTACTGAATTTCACTGGACTGGATTTAGCACACCACAACTCCTGCCCATCAGAAGTCATCTAGACTACTCTTGGTTTTACTTGCCAGCCTAACTAGCATGTTTGCCCACCTGTCCCACAGCATTTATAAAACTGGACAAGAAGGAAAACACGGCCTCACAGCAAACTACTGAAGGACCATTTCTAGGATTAGATAAATGACTAACAAATAGGTGGCTCAGATGGTAAAGCATCTGCCTGCAATGCGGAAGACCTGGGTTCAGTCCCTGGGTTGGGAAGATCCTCTGGAGAAGGAAATGGCAACCCACTCCAGTATTCTTGCCTGGAAAATTCCATGGACAGAGGAGCCTGGTAGGCCATGGGGCTGCAAAGAATCGGACATGACTCAGCAACTTCCCTTCAACTTCACTTCACTGGTCATGATGACAATGTTGACAATGATGAATCAAGGTTACATTTTTCCATCATTATCATAGGACTGCCATGAAAAATTTACAAAAGCAGAGAATTATAGCTTGAAGTGACTTTAGAAATAACCTAAAACCCCACACCTTCATTTTACAAATGGAAAGCTTGATCCCAGAGGTAAAGTGACTCATCCATGATTAACAACAGGTGGTTGACAGTTTAGGGATTTGAATCCAAATCTCCTGATTCAAATGCAGTTTATTGTTTGTTGTTTTTGTGTGTTTTTATTTAACTGCTATATTACCATTTCCACAAAACTCTATTCTGAGAGAAAATGAAGTAAGAACTTCCACTCGCTTGTAGCAACATCAATTCAAGTTGCCCTCCTTCCTCTGGTCATCTGTTCCAGAACATGACATTACTTGGACATCACTGTCATAATTTTACAGAATCAAATTTTTATTCTTCCTCTTAAAACTCTTAAAAATCCTTTGGGTACTATAAGAGGAAAATCTCCTGGATACATTGCTGATTTCACACATTAATTTCTGCATATCTGTAATCAGAGGTCCTTGTGAGAGTGTACTTCACTTTCTATTTATCCGTAGGTATGGTATAGGAAGAAGGATTACTAATTTTCTTCCTAATTTATACCAAATGATGCTAAAAACTCATTAAGCATTGCTTCCCCACTGGAGTGTGAGAGCACAAGGTTTGGTCTGGCATATGGCACCTAAGTGCCTCACCCTGAGAGCTGGCGCCACCCGCCAGCGTGTGTCTTGTGTGTCAAATTTCTATTCAAGAGATTATGGAATGTGCTTTGTACTCTTGAAACATAACTTCAAGGAATTGTGACTTTTGTTCAAAAACTTAATGTTCTAAATTAAATGAGAGCACATGCATAAAATAGAATATAGAGACACTTAAATTGCACTTTTGAAGTTTTATATGCCATGGGGAAACACCAAAGAAGTAAAAAATAATACGAGAAATTCATATATGGCATCACCTCCCTGATGGCTCAGTGGTAAAGAATCTGCCTGCAATGCAGGAGACACGGGTTCAATAGATACCCTGGAGGAGGAAACGGCAACCCACTCCAGTACTGTTGCCTGAAGAATCCCATGGACAGAGGAGCCTGGCGGCTTACAGTCCATGGGGTCGCAAAGAGTTGGACATGACTGAAGAGACTTAGCAAGACCAAGAATGTAAAAGTGTAGATATAAAAGACCAAAAGAAAATATGCTAAAGTCTTATCATGTAGTCAAATCTTCCAATCCTTTTCTTTATCATTCTGAGATTTCTGTCTGACTTAAGAAGACCTCCCTGGATGGTCTTCTTATACTTGTGTGATTTGACTTTTTATTCAACACTCCAATGTAAAACTCATCATAAAGCATATTGTTGCCATCTAGTTCTATTTTTCTCCAACATCACTGATTAGGGCAAAATATTAATTAAATATGCCATCTTTTCCCATTGAGTGAAAATACATCTATGCTTCAATCTGTTTATAAAATCAACTTTTTCAGTGATTTTTTTCCCACTCTGTGCCAATGCTATACTGTTTACCTAGTATAGTTATATAATACTTTTAGTATATGAAACTAGTCTCCTTATAATATTCTTTTCCAAGCATCTCTTGCCAATATTTATGGGTTTGGGCTCAGCTAAAACAAAAAACTTAAGGTACTGATTAAAACTGTATATTACACTTATATATTAACATCAAAAGGACTGATGTCTTCCAATATAGTTTCCCCATCTACACATGCAGTATATATCTCCATCAGTTAGATTTTAAGTTCTTTATTAAAAATTTATACTTCTCATACTTCTTGCCTTTGGTATGCATCCCTACAGCAAGACACAAACACAATACACACAAAGTAAAAAGAGTGGGAGAGATTATTTCCAACACTCAGTTCAAAAAAAGCTAGACTTTCTAATGCACAAACAGCTTATAAGTTGATAAATAAAAATGATCATGATTGTAAATTGGTGCTCACTATGGCAAGCAATATAGATGTTTCTCAAAAAAAACCCAGAACTATTATATGACCCTGCTAAGCTGCTGCAAAGTCACTTCAGTCGTGTCTGACTCTGTGCGACCCCATAGACGGCAGCCCACCAGGCTCCCCTGTCCCTGGGATTCTCCAGGCAAGAATACTGGAATGGGTTGCCATTTCCTTCTCCAATGCATGAAAGTGAAAAGTGAAAGTGAAGTCGCTCAGTCGTGTCTGACTCTTGGTGACCCCATGGACTGCAGCCTACCAGGCTCCTCCATCCATGGGATTTTCCAGGCAAGAGTACTGGAGTGGGGTGCCATTGCCTTCTCCGATTATATGACCCAGAAAGCCCATTTCTGGGAATATATCCCAAAGAAATGAAAACACTATGCTGAAGAGATAAATGCACCACCATATTCATAGCAACCGGTGTTCAAAGAAAATGTGAGACATGGAAATAACTCAGTGCCCAAAGAAGCTGTGAGTTGTGTATATATGAACGAGTACATGCATACATACATCACCACAATGCATACATGGGATTTTATTAAGCCGTAAAAAATAAGGAAATTCTGCCAATTGGGACAACACAGAAGGACCTTAGGACCTTGAGAGAATCATGCTAAGTGAAGTAACCCAGACCGAAAAAGACAAATACTGTATGATCTCACTTATATGTAGAGTCTAAAAAACAAACAAACAAAAAATGCAACCAAATTCATAGAAAAAGAGATCAGATTTGTGGTTACTAGAGTTGGGGGTGATGGGTGGGGGAACTGGAGAAAGGTAGTTAGAAGGTACAAACTTCTGGTTACAGGATAAATAATTACTAAGGATATAACGTATGATATATTTCAAGATTGTTGAGAGTAGAGCCTAAGAGTTCTCATCATGAAGATGATTTTTTATCTGTATGAGGTGATGAATGTTAACTCAGTTTACTGTGGTAATCATTTCACAATATATGTAACTCAAATCATTACGCTGCACACCTTAAACTTACACAGTGCTGTATGTCAATTATATCTCAGTAAAACTGAAGGGAAAAAAGAACAACAGTCATTGAGGACAATGGGCAAAAGCTATTCTTGTAAAAGAGGGATTGTGGACAGTTAATGAGAGTATGAAAGAATTCACTACCTACCACACCTCATAAGCAATTAAGAAAATACAAAGTAAAACACACAACTTTTTAAATTAATTTGATGAGATTTGCAAAACAACAAAAAACTCTAACATCCAGTGATGGTGAAGATGTGCATCTCACACATTACTGGTAGGAGTGTGAATTCTAAAAAGATGTGCCAGCATAGGTGAAACCTTAAAATGTACACATCCCTTGAATGACAAGTTTAAGATTTTATCTTACAAAAGTAGATTTCTAGTACAGAAAAACCATATACAACAGCCTAACCTCAGCAGTATTTGTGAGAGGAAAAGTATGAATATCAAACCCTAACACCAGCAATATTTGTGATAGCAAAAGTATGAATATCAAAAATGAAGGATATATAGTTATCCCTCTAAAATCCTTTGTTTACTTCTTTGATCTAATTAACATGGGGAAATAGGGCTTATCATGAGAAAGCCTGAAAATGAAACAGGACTTCAGATGAAGACATGTGACCCCCATATTTGTTGCAAGGCATTCGTCAGTGAGTGAGGTTTTCAGTCTCAGAACAACAGGAAGTACAGACTGAAACAATATAACTCCCCTCAAGCACACTCAGCCTGTAAGAATGGAATAAAATAATTTAACAACGTGAATCTCCAGTTCTAGAACTAAATAGAGTGGAACAACAATACAAAAATATATAATCAAAGCTATGGTTTTTCCAGTAGTTATGTACAGACATGAGAGTTGGACCATAAAGAAGGCTGAGCACCAAAGAATTGATGCTTTCAAATTGTGGTAATGGAGAAGATTTTTTTTTAATTTACTTATTTTTAATTGAAGGATAACTGCTTTACAGTATTGCATTGGTTTCTATCAAACATCAACATGAATCAGCCATAGGTTTACCCATGTCTCCTCCCATTTGAACATCCCTCCCACCTCCCTCCCCATCCCACCCGTCTAGGTTGTTATAGAGCCCTGGTTTGAGTTCCCTGGTTCATACAGCAAATTCTCATTGGCTACCTATTTTACAAACGGTAGTGTATGTTTCCATGTTACTCTGGAGAAGACTCTTGAGAGTCCTTTGGACTGCAAGGAGATCAAATGAATCAATCCTAAAGGAAATCAACCCTGAATATTCACTGGAAGGACTGATGCTAAAGCTGAAGCTCCAGTACTTTGGCCATGTGATGCAAAGGCAGAACTCATTGGAAAAGACCCTGATGCTGGGGAAGATTGAAGGCAGAAGGAGAAGAGGGTGGCAGAGGATGGTTAGATAGCATCACTGACTTAAGTGAACATTAATTTGGGCAAACTCCCAAAACAAAATTTGGGAGATAGTGAAAGGGAAGCTTGGTGTGCTGTAGTCCATGGGGATACAAAGAGTAGAACACAACTTAACAACTGAACAATAAAAACAAAAACATTCAGATCTATCTATCTATCTATATTCTTTTTCAGATTCTTTCCCTTATGGGTTATTACAAAATATTGAGTGTGGTTCCCTGTGCTATACTTTGGTATCTATCTACTTTATATATAGCGGAAATGGCAACCCACTCCAGTGTTCTTGCCTGGAGAATCCCAGGGACGGGGGAGCCTGGTGGGCTACTGTCTATGGGATCGCACAGAGTCGGACATGACTGAAGGGACTTAGCAGCAGCAGCAGCAGCAGCAGTGTATATATAGTAATCCAAAACTCTTAATTTATCCCATAAGTCAAATAAAAAATAAAGTAAAATAACTAAAAATTAAATAAATAATAATAATAAAATGATAATCAAATTTGCCATTAACTGTTTTTTAAGTTTACAATTCAGTAACATCAAAAAATAGAAAATGCCTGACAAATTTGTACATCATCTTTACATGAGTTCAGTTCAGTTCAGTCGCTCAGTCGTGTCCGACTCTTTGCGACCCCATGAATCGCAGCACGCCAGGCCTCCCTGTCCATCACCAACTCCTGGAGTTCACTCAGACTCATGTCCATTGAGTCGGTGATGCCATCCAGCCATCTCATCCTCTGTCATCCCCTTCTCCTCCTGCCCCCAAACCCTCCCAGCATCAGGGTCTTTTCCAATGAGTCAACTCTTCGCATGAGGTGGCCAAAGTACTGGAGTTTCAGCTTTAGCATCAGTCCTTCCAATGAACACCCAGGACTGATCTTTGCATAGGGCCCTTGATAATTTTCTCTGAATCACTCTGATTTTAGTAAATGTGCTGCCAAAGTGAGTGCTGGCCAACTGAATTTTCTTTTACATTATTGTTTCTAATATTCTTTTCCATTATGGTTTATCAAAGGATATTGCATATAGTTCCCTTTGCTATACATTAGGATTTTGTTGTTTATCCATTCTAAATGTAATAGCTTGCATCTCCCAATCCTAAACTCTCAGTCCATCCCACCAGTGTTGGTGCTAGTGGTAAAGAATCCATCTGCAAACGCAAGAGATGCAGGTTCGATTTCTGGGTCTGGAAGATGCCCTGGAGAAGGAAATGGCAACCCATTCCAGTATTGACTGGAAAATTTCATGGACAGAGGAGCCTGGTGAGCTACAGTCCATAGAGTTGCAAAGAGTAGGACACAACTAAGCGACTGAGCACACATGCATGCATAATTCAGCAGTATTGAGAAAAACACTCCAATTGTAGCAAAGGCAAAAGACCAGAAGAGGCTATATATAAAGGCTCCAAAGACATACAGATGGTCAAAAAGCACAGGAAAAGATGCTCAATATTGCTCATTATTAGAGAAAAACAAATCAAAACTATTAGGTTAGTGTAACAGTAACTGTGGTTTTGTCTTGTTGAAATTTACTGTTTGATATTTGAGCACATTCTTAAATAAATGTGGTTATGTTATACATCATTTTAATGAGCATTTCTTGCCTTATTTTAATTTTTTTGTTTTTTTGCTAATGACATTACTTGCTGTATATTTTATATTTATTTTGAAGAAGTGAAGTAAAAGTCACTCAGTTGTGTCTGACTCTTTGCGACCCCATGGACTATACAGTCTATGCCATTCTCCAGGCCAGATACTGGAGTGGGTTAGCCATTTCCTTCTCTAGGGTATCTTCCCAACCCAGGGACTTAACCCAGATCTCCTGCACTACAGGCAGATTCTTTACCAGCTGAGCCACCAGGGAAGCTCAAGAATACTCCAGTGGGTAGCCTATCCCTTCTCCAGCGGATCTTCCCGATCCAGGAATCGAACAGGGTCTCCTGCATTGCAGACAGATTCTTTACCAGCTGAGCTATCAGGGAAGCCCATGTATTTATTTTAGACTATGGAAATGATATTAGACAAAAAGCAATTTCCACCAATTTTCTTATTCGAGCTCAAAATGGGTAATAAAGCAGCAGAGACAACCCATAACATCAACAACACATTTGACCCAGGACTACTGATGAACCTACTGTGAAGTGGTGGTTCAAGTTTTTTGCAAAGGAAACGAGAGCCTTGAAGATGAGGAGTGCAGTGGATGGCCACTGGAAGTTGACAAAGACCAACTGAGAGCATCACTGACGCTGATCCTCTTATAACTACATGAGAAGTTTCCAAAGAACTCAATGTTATCCATTCTAAGGTTGTTCAGCATTTGAAGTAAACTGGAAAGATGAAAAACCTCAATAAATGGGTACCTTGTGAGCTGCCCCCAAATAAAAAAAAATTGTTTTGAAGTGCTGTCTTCTTTTATTCTATGCAACAACAGTGAACCACTTCTTGATCAGATTACGACATGCAATGTAAAGTCAAATTTATATGACAACCAGCAATGACCAGCTCAATAGTTGGATCGAGAAGAAGCTCCAGAGCACTTCCCAAAGCCAAAAAAAGTGAAAAAAAAGTGAAGTCATTCAGTCGTGTCCGACTCTTTGTGACCCCATGGACTGTAGCCCACCAGGCTCCTCCATCCATGGAATTTTCCAGGCAAGAGTACTGGAGTAGGTTGCCATTTCTTTCTCCAGGGGATCTTTCTGACCCAGGGATCAAACCCAGGTCTCCCGCATTGCAAGCAGATGCTTTACCAAATGAGCCACCAGGGAAGCCCAACCTGCACTCAAAAAGGTCATGGTCACAGTTAAGTGGTCTGCTGACAGTCTGATCCACTATAGCTTTCTGAATCCCGTGAAACCATTATGTCTGAGAAGTATGCTCAGCAAATCGATGAGATGCACTGGAAACTGCAATGCCTGCAGCCAGCATTGGTCAACACAAACGGCCCAATTGTCCTCCACAACCAGTTAAATGAATTGGGCTATGAAGTTTTGCCTCATTCGCCATATTCACCTGACCTCTCACAAACCAACTACCACTTCTTCAAGCATCTCAACAACTTTTTGCTGCTAAAATGCTCCTACAACCAGTAGGAGGCAGAAAATGCCTTCTAAGAGTTCACTGAATCCTGAGGCATGGATTTTAATGCTACAGGAATAAACAAATTTATTTCTCATTGGCAAAAACGTGTTGATTGTAATGGTTCCTATTTGGATTATTAAGATGTTTTTGAGTCTAGTTACAATGATTAAAAATTCATAGTCTGAAACCACACTTATGTTTATACCAACGTAATACAAGGAAGCATCACCTCACACTGGTCTGAATGGCCAACATCAAAAAGTCTATGAACAATACTGGAGAGGGTGTGGAGAGAAGAGAACCATCCTACATTGTTGGTGGGAATGTAAATTGGTATAGCCACTATGGAGAATAGTACAGAAGTTCTTTAAAACCCTAAAAATTAAGCTACCATATGACCCAGCAATTCTGCTCCTATATATCCAAAGAAAATCGTTAATTTGAAAAGCTATAAGCACCACAAAGTTCAGTGAAACACTATATACAATAGCCAAAATGTGGAAACAACCTATATGTCCACCGACAGATGAATGGATAAAGAAGAGGTGGTAGGTATATACAATGAAATATTAGCCAGACATTAAAAAGAATGAACTAATGCCATCTTCAGCAACATGGGGGGACCTAGAGATGATCATACTAAGGGAAGTAAGTCAGACAAAGACAGATATTATACGATATCACTTATGTGTGGAATCTAAAATATGATACAAATGAACTTATTTACAAAACAGAAATGGACTCACAGAAAACTAACTGTGAAATGGACTCACAGAAAACTAACTCAAAGAAAACATGGTTACCGAAGGGGGAAAGGTGGGGGAGGGATGAATTATGAGTTTGGGATTAACAAACACATACTACTATATAGAAAATAACCAACAAGGACCTATCATATAGCACGAGGAATTTCGACTCTATATTAAGTAATAACTCATATGGGAAAAGCATCTGCAAAAGAATGGACAGATGCATATGTATAACTGAATCACTTTGCTACACACCTGAAACTAACACAACATTGTAAATAAACTATCAGATCAGATCAGTCGCTCAGTCGTGTCCGACTCTTTGTGACACCATGAATCGAGCACGCCAGGCCTCCCTGTCCATCACCATCTCCCGGAGTTCACTGAGACTCACATCCATCAAGTCAGTGATGCCATCCAGCCATCTCATCCTCTGTCATCCCCTTCTCCTCCTGCCCCCAATCCCTCCCAGCATCAGAGTCTTTTCCAATGAGTCAACTCTTCGCATGAGGTGGCCAAAGTACTGGAGTTTCAGCTTTAGCATCATTCCTTCCAAAGAAATCCCAGGGCTGATCTCCTTCAGAATGGACTGGTTGGATCTCCTTGCAGTCCAAGGGACTCTCAAGAGTCTTCTCCAACACCACAGTTCAAAAGCATCAATTCTTCGGTGCTCAGCCTTCTTCACAGTCCAACTCTCACATCCATACATGACCACAGGAAAAACCATAGCCTTGACTAGACAGACCTTTGTTGGCAAAGTAATGTCTCTGCTTTTGAATATGCTATCTAGGTTGGTCATAACTTTCCTTCCAAGGAGTAAGCGTCTTTTAATTTCATGGCTGCAGTCACCATCTGCAGTGATTTTGGAGCCCAGAAAAATAAAGTCTGACACTGTTTCCACTGTTTCCCCATCTATTTCCCATGAAGTGATGGGACCAGATGCCATGATCTTCGTTTTCTGAATGTTGAGCTTTAAGCCAACTTTTTCACTCTCCTCTTTCACTTTCATCAAGAGGCTTTTTAGTTCCTCTTCACTTTCTGCCATAAGGGTGGTATCATCTGCATATCTGAGGTTATTGATATTTCTCCCGGCAATCTTGATTCCAGCTTGTGTTTCTTCCAGTCCAGCGTTTCTCATGATGTACTCTGCATATAAGGTAAATAAGCAGGGTGACAATATACAGCCTTGACGTACTCCTTTTCCTATTTGGAACCAGTCTGTTGGTCCATGTCCAGTTCTAACTGTTGCTTCCTGACTTGCATACAAATCAACTATACTCTAATACAAAATAAAAATTAAATTTAAGAAAGTCAACAATTAAAGCTAATTAACAAAACAAAACAAAAGGCTTTTATGTTTAGAACTATCACTGCTACTGCAACCAGTATGAGACTCAAAATGATTAAACTGTAACAGCCAGGCCCTGTGTCTGGAGAGGTTTGTGGGTATAACCCAGAGAAGTCTGGAACATCTAACATGTGCAGTAGTAAAGGATCCACCTGCCAATGCAGGAGATGCAAGAGACACAGATTTAATCCCTGGGTCAGGAAGAGTCCCCTGGAGCAGGAAATGGCAGCCCATTTCAGTATTCTTGCTTGGAAAATTCATGGTCAGATGTTAGGCAAATGAAATGGAAGTGGTCTTATTCAGGCTTCAGAGACAAAAAGCAGAGCAAGCCTCTGACCTTGCTTCTGACCTGCCTGGACACTGCCCTGACTATGTACCTGCTGTGACTTCAAGCCACTTGACACCATAGATAAGGTAGGGGATGGATCTCGAGATAGTTGAGACCCTAGAGGAGGTCTGGTCAACCATTCCTGGAATTAACAACATTCCAAGATTTATAAGATACAACTAACAGCATTAACATAAAACTGGAGCTGCAATTTGCTTGCAAGCTGATGATGATATCAGTTTGTGGCCTGGGATTATAATTGGGAACCCCCAAACTGCAATTTTGAAGTCTTACCCCTGGAGTGGACATGCTGCCTGGGACCTTTGCACAACTGTAATGCCAGACTGCTTGCTGTAACACAGGACTTCCAGCAATGTTTGAGTCTGGATGTTGCTCAAAACCCAGTTAGGTGATATATCTGCTGTCCTATTTCTTTTTCTTATTAATGACTGTTTATTGAAAGTTAAGTTAGATAATTCTCTATTAAATATTAAATTGTTTATTTGTGTATAAGAGTGGTTTCTTTTGTTAACAAATCCTTTAAACCTGAGACAAAAGTTTTAACTTTTGCCAGAACAACAGAGGAGCCTGGTGGGCTACAATCCATGAGGTTGCAAAGAGCTGGACACAACTGAGCATACACCTAGAGAGAAGACTGCAGGGAACATCCAAAAGGGACCAAGGTCAAAGTGTGCAGACATTGGGCCTTCCCCGTTGCTGAACAGAAAGGGGAAGAGATTAAAACCAATCTTTCAACACTGTCTGCATCATGCCATCACCAACAGGGACAGAAAAAGCTAGCCCTATCCACTTGAAGCACTTAAATTTGAACTTGAGCCAACATGGGCCAAGGTGGAAACATCTTTGCAGTTATGGCACCTGCTCTCGAGGACTGCTAGGTGGAATGGAAGGCTGTCCTTGTTTTGGAGCCAGTGTAAGAAAAGCAAGAGAGACTCCATCTTGAAGCCTGTCATCCCTCTTAAAGACAAGATGTGAACTGGGCATGAACTTTGCCCAAGAGTGAGCAAACTGTTGCTAATGGAAACCAGGTCTCCAGGAGACTTCCCTCCCTACAGATGACAAAGGGAGACTGTAGCTAAGGTCAGACTGCCCCTGTTAGATTAACCACGGAGACATCCCCCCAGGATGTATAATCACTCTTCCCCCTCTTTATCCTTAATTGTTTGTTCTTCTAGCACCTATTTGTGGTAAAACTCAGTCATATACAACAAAGAGGTTGCTAACATGTAACCATTCACAAAGCAGGGGGTATAAAACTGGGCCTCTCAGAAATATCAGGGTCCTTGTTGGGAACTGGTTCCCCTTGGACCCACTGGGCTGCATAATAAACTGTACCCCACTGTCTAGAGTGTCCTCTGAGGTGTGTTTTGCGACTCCAGATTACACAGCACTTGGTGCTCCTCAGTGCCCAAATCATGGGTTACATGATTTAAGTGAACGTCCTGTGGTAGTGCAATGCCAGGTTGAGGATGAGCTGTCAGGAACTCCTCTGGAGATGTGTGAGATACAGGAGAGGGCCCGCGAGTACCAACACCCCAGTACATAAGAGTGTAGCCAGCAGGCCCAGGAAATTTGCACTTCCTCCTGAAACCAAGCAGGATCCTGTAGGGTTCCCCTGCACAGGCACAAGGCCTTTGTGGTTCACTTGATTACAGAAAATGTGCTTCATTAGGCCTCCAAGACCTTCCTTGAGTTTCAAGGGGGCAGGTTCAAACAGTTGTATTAGGGAAGAGAGAGGATACGGAGACAGGGGAGGCGCAATCAAGAAGCAACAGTGCAGCCTCGGGGCAGGTTCCCCCTCAGGGGACGTACTTGACAATATCTTTCAACTGTTCTGCAGTTTTCTGAAAGGGATGGGAATACCAGACCACCTGACCTGCCTCTTGAGAAACCTATATGCAGGTCAGGAAGCAACAGTTAGAACTGGACATGGAACAACAGACTGGTTCCAAATAGGAAAAGGAGTACGTCAAGGCTGTATATTGTCACCCTGCTTCTTTAACTTATATGCAGAGTACATCATGAGAAACGCTGGGCTGGAAGAGGAACAAGCTGGAATCAAGACTGCCGGGAGAAATATCAATAACCTCAGATATGCAGACGACACCACCCTTATGGCAGAAAGTGAAGAAGAGCTTTATGAAAGTGAAAGTGGAGAGTGAAAAAGTTGGCTTAAAGCTCAACATTCAGAAAACGAAGATCATGGCATCTGGTCCCATCACTTCATGACAAATAGATGGGGAAACAGTGGAAACAGTGTCAGATTTTACTTTTGGGGGCTCCAAAATCACTGCAGATGGTGATTGCAGCCATGAAATTAAAAGATGCTTACTCCTTGGAAGGAAAGTTATGACCAACCTAGATAGCATAATCAAAAACAGAGACATTACTTTGCCAACAAAGGTCTGTCTAGTCAAGGCTATGGTTTTTCCAGTGGTCATGTCATGTGTGGATGTGAAAGTTGGACTGTAAAGAAAGCTGAGTGCCAAACAATTGATGCTTTTGAACTGTGGTGTTGGAGAAGACTCTTGAGAGTCCCTTGGACTGCAAGGAGATCCAACCAGTCCATTCTGAAGGAGATCAGCCCTGGGTGTTCATTGGAAGGACTGATGCTAAAGCTGAAACTCCAATACTTTGGCCACCTCATGTGAAGAGTTGACTCATTGGAAAAGACTCTGATGCTGGGAGGGATTGGGGGCAGGAGGAGAAGGGGATGACAGAGGATGAGATGGCTGGATGGCATCACCGACTCTATGGACATGAGTTTGAGTAGACTCCGGGAGTTGGTGATGGACAGGAAGGCCTGGCGTGCTGCGATTCATGGAGTCACAGAGTAGGACACGGCGGAGTGACTGAACTGTACTGAACTGAAAACCCCTATCAGTTGAGAGAAGTTAACTGAATGCTGCCCACAAGAATACAAAACCAATACAAAATTGTAAAGTAATTAGCCTCCAATTAAATAAATTTATATTTAAAAAATAAAATAAATGCAAATAAAATAAAATGTTGAGATTGGTTAAAAAAAAAAAAATAGAATGCAGACTCCAGACTGGTTGGAACTAGAAGACTGATCTTCTCACCAACCAATCAGAAGACTATCCATGAACTGATCACATCCTCTTTGAACCATTCATTGCTCATTACCCTCTCCAGGTTGGGACACTCAGTTTTTAGGGCATTATCCCACCATGGCACCCTTTGCCTGGCAAAACAATAAAGCTATTCTTTATTACTTCACCCAAAACTCTCGTCTCCTAACTCAGTGTTAGGTATAGGGGATGGATTCAGCTTCACATCTCTTAATTTCTACATATGATGCTCTCACAACTTGAGGCCTGCTTACCTTGGAGAAATGACTTGTTCCAAAGCCAATTCCTGGGGCTTCCAAGGTGGCTCATTGGTAAAGAGTCCGCCTGCCAATGTAGGAGATGCAGGTTTGATTCCTGGGTCAGGAAGATCCCCTGGAGAAGGAAATGGCAACCCACTCCAGTATTCTTGCCTAGGAAATCCCATGGACAGAGGAGCCTGGTGGAGCTACACAGTGTATGGGGTTGAAAAAGAGTAGGACATGACTTGGTGACTAAACAACAGAGGCCCAGTTCCTAGAGACAGTAAAGAACCTGTTCTCAAGCGTACAAACATATACAAACCAGTCAATCCAGAGCCCACATGCCCAACCACAGCCTCTGCTGGGGTCTCGACTCCAGGCCACTGTCCCTGCTGCCCTAATCACCCCAAGGCCAGGAACCTAACAACAAGGAAGGGACACCACTTAGGGCCCCAAACCTACTCAAACTATTCAAACTAGCCAGTCCTAAGACCCTACTTGGCCAGGTCCTTCCCATAGAAAGCACAGTAAAGGCTCTTACTTATGTTTTCCCATCACTCCCTCTGCCTTCTGACTGCTTTGGTGCTTCCCCTGGTGGCCCGCTGTGGTGTGGTGTGCCTCTTCCTCCAGGGAGCTCTGAGTCACAAACTATCTTTCCAATGACAGTCATCTCCTGATACGTAGCTATGCCTCAAATTATTTATTTTTATTTTTTTAATTTATTTTTTACTGAAGGATAATTGCTTTACAGAATTTTCCTGTTTTCTGTCAAACCTCAACATGAATCAGCCATAGGTATACATATAATCCCTCCCTTTTGAAACTTCCTCCTATCTCCCCCCACATCCCACCCCTCTAGGTTGATACAGATCACCTGCTTGAGTTTCTTCAGCCATACAGCAAATTCCCCTTGGCTATCTATTTTACATATGGTAATGTAAGTTTCCATGTTACTCTTTCCATGCATCTCACCCTCTCCTCTCCTCTCATGTCCATAAATCTATTCTCTATGTCTGTTTTTCCACTGTTACCCTGTAAATAAATTCTTCAGTACCATTTTTCTAGATTCCGTATATATGTGTTAGAATACGGTATTTATCTTTCTCTTTCTGACTCACTTCGCCCTGTATAATGGGTTCTAGCTTCATCCACCTCATTAGAACTGACTCAAATGTGTTTCTTTTTATGGCTGAGTAATATTCCATTGTGTATATCTACCACAACTTCTTTATCTGTTGATGGACATCTAGGTTGCCTCCATGTTCTAGCTATTGTAAACAGTGCTGCAATGAACAATAAGATACATGTTTTTCTTTCAATTTTGGTTTCTTCAGGGTATATGCCGGAGAAGGCACTGGCGGCCCACTCCAGTACTCTTGCCTGGAAACTCCTATGGATGGAGGAGGCTGGTAGGCTGCAGTCCATGGGGTTGCTAAGAGTCAGACACGACTGAGCGACTTCACTTTCACTTTTCACTTTCATGCATTGGAGAAGGAAATAGCAACCCACTCCAGTGTTCTTGCCTGGAGAATCCCAGGGATGGGGGAGCCTGGTGGGCTGCCCCCTATGGGGTCGCACAGAGTTGTACACGACTGAAGCGACTTAGCAGCAGCAGCATATGCCTAGGAGTGGGATTGCTGGGTCATATGGTGGTTTTATTCCTAGTTTTTTAAGGAATCTCTGTATCATCTTCCATAGTGGCTGTATCAATTTACATTCCACCAACAGTGCAAGAGTGTTCCCTTTTCTCCACATTCTCTCCAACATTTATTGTTTGTAGACTTTTTGATGAGGGCCATTCTGACTAGTGTGAGATGATATCTCATTGTGGTTTTGATTTGCATTTCTCTAATAATGAGCGATGTTGAGCATCTTTTCATGTGTTTGTTAGCATCTGTACGTCTTCTTTGGAGAAATGTCTGTTTAGGTCTTTTCCCCACTTTTTGAATGGGATGTTTGTTTTCCTGGTATTGAGTTGTATGAGCTGCTTGTATATTTTGGAAATTAATCCTTTGTCAGTTTCCTTTGATATTATTTTCTCCCACTCTGAGGGTTGTCTTTTCACCTTGCTTATAGTTTTCTTTGCTGTGCAAAAGCTTTTAAGCTTAATCAGGTCCCACTTATTTACTTTTGTTTTTATTTCTGTTACTCTAGGAGGTGGGTCATAGAAGATCTTGCTTTATGTCATCAAGTGTTCTGTGTTTTCCTCTAAGAGTTTTATAGTTTCTGGTCTTACATTTAGGTCTTTAATCCACTTTGAGTTTATCTTTGTGTATGGTGTTAGTAAGTGTTCTAATTTCATTCTTTTACATGCAGCTGTCCAGTTTTCCCAGCACATTTATTGAAGAGGCTGTCTTTGCCCCATTGTATACTCTCTCCTTTGTCAAAAATAAGGTACCCATAGGTGCATGGGTTTATTTCTGGGCTTTCTATCTTGTTCCATTAGTCTATATTTCTGTTTTTGTGCTAGTACCATACTGTATTGACAACTGTAGCTTTGTAGCATAACCTAAAGTCAGGAAGGTTGATTCTTCCAGCTCCATTCTTCTTTCTCAAGACTACTTTGGCTATTCAGGGTCTTTTATGTTTCCATATGAATTGTGAAATATTTTGTTCTAGTTCTGTGAAAAATGCCACTGGTAATTTTATAGGGATTGCATTAAATCTGTAGATTGCATTTGGTAGTATAGACATTTTCACAATATTGATTCTTCCTACCCAGGAACATGGAATATCTCTCCATCTGTTTATGTCATCTTTGATTTCTTTCATTAGTGTCTTATAATTTTCTGTGTACAGTTCTTTTGTCTCCTGAGGTAAGTTGATTCTGAGATATTTATTTTTGTTGCAATGGTGAATGGGATTGTTTCCTTAATTGCTCTTTCTGGTTTTTCATTGTTAGTATATAGAAATGCAAGTGACTTCTGTGTATTGATTTTGTATCCTGCAACTTTGCTAAATTCACTGATTAGCTCTAGTAATTTTCTGATACCACTTTTAGGGTTTTCTATGTACAGTATCATGTCATCTGCAAACAGTGACAGCTTTACTTCTTCTTTTCTGATCTGGATTCCTTTTATTTCCTTTTCTTCTCTGATTGTTGTAGCTAGGACTTCCAGACCTGTGTTGCATAATAGTGGTGACAATGGACACCCTTGTCTTGTTCCTGATCTTAGGGGGAATGCTTTCAGTTTTTCACCATTGAGAATAATGTTTGCTGTAGGCTTATCATATATGCCTTTACAATGTTTAGGTAGATTCCTTCTATGCCCATTTTTTTGAAGAGTTTTAATCATAAATAGGTGCTGAATTTTATCAAAGGTTTTTTCTGCATCTATTGAGATGATCATATGGTTTCAAATTATTGATTAATTCACTATATTTTAAAGTAATTTGTTCTTGAGATTATAACTGTTAAACCTCACATACTTAACCTCCTTTTCTCTATAATGTGGCTGCATTCTTCACAACAAGACTTTTGAGTTGCTTCGTAAAATTTAGAGTTAAAGGGAACCCTTTAGAATATTGATAAAGAGAGAGAACCAATTTCTTGCTAACTGGCTGGTTTGTGAGCTGATGAAAGCTTGATTTTCTAAACTAGTTTATTATTTATTTATTTATTTATTTATTTTTGGCTGCACTGGGTCTTCATTGCTACACACAGGCTTTTTCTACTTGTAGCAAGCAGGGGCTACTGTCTATCTGCAGTACATGAGCTTCTCATTGTGGTGGTTTCTCTTGCTGTGGAGCGTGGTCTCTAGGTGCATGGGCTCAGTAGTTGTAGTACACATGTAGCTGCTCCATGGCATGTGGGACTCTTCCCAGACCAGGGATCAAACCTGTGTCCTCTGCACTGGCAGGTAGATTCTCAACCACTGGACCACCAGAGAAGTCCCATTCTTTTTTTATGGCTGAGTAATATTCCATTATTCACTATCTATCTATCTATCTATCTATATATACACATACACACATACACACACACACCATGTCTTTTTTATCCATTCATCTGTCAATGGACATTTAGATTGCTTTCATGTCTTGGTTACTGTAAACAATGCTGTAATGAACACTAGGGTGCATGTATTCTTTTTGAATTAGAGTTTTTTTCTGGATACATGCCCAGAATTGGGATTGTGGGGTTATATGGTAGCTTTACTTTTAGTTTTTTAAGGAATTTCCATACTGTGCTTCTCACCTGAATTCTTATCACCATTCTACATAATTCTGCAAACCTTATTTGCTATAAACCACCTTGAAGTCACCTTATTCTCCAGAGAGAATAAATTCTAAGTTGCACAATGATATCTGTAAAACCTACAGTTTTGAAAAATGGGAAAAAATAAACTCAAGAATGAGAAAGGATTTACTCCTTAATGCCTCCTAGAGTAAGATATATTGCTTTCTAGCAACCATGCAGAATGTCCCTAGCTTTAAGTTTAAGAGCCTATCCCATGGTTTGCACTGAGGTTTCAAGAACATAATGCAAAACTGAGGTAAGTATAAATAAAGGATACGTAATGCATTTTGTTCATGCCATCTCCAATTAAGATGCACCACTTGCATTCTTTAACACTTTCCCTATGGTTAAGTTGTGAGTGGCTGCTACTGCTGCTGTCGCTTTAGTCATGTCCAACTCTGTGCGACCCCATAGATGGCAGCCCGCCAGGCTCCTCTGTCCCTGGGATTCTCTGGGCAAGAATACCTGAGTGGGTTGCCATTTCCTTCTCCAATGCATGCATGCAAAGTTGCTTCAGTTGTGTCTGACTCTGTGAGACCCCATGGACAGCAGCCCACCAGAGTCCTCGGAATTCTCTAGGCAAGAATACTGGAGTGAGTTGCCATTTCCTTCTCCTGTGAGTGGCTGGGAAGCTGCATATCAGGACAGTGCCCTGAAAGTAGATTTTTTTCTCTCCCAGCTTGTTACTGTGTTTTTCTCTCCACTTTGGCAAAGATTGCTTGAGCACCTAAAAATGCAAGCAACTGTGCAGCAAAGAGCCAGATATGCTAGAATGAGAAGTCAAGTGGGCCTTAGGAAACACCACCAGAGGTGATGGAATTCCAGTCGAGCTGTTTCAAATCCTAAAGGGTGATGCTGTTAAAGCACTGCACTCAATATGCCAGCAAATTTGGAAAACTCAACAGTGGCCACAGGACTAGAAAAGGTCAGTTTTCATTCCAATCCCAAAGAATGGCAAAGCCAAAGAATGCTCAAACTACTGCACAATTGCATTCATCTCATATGCTAGCAAGGTAATGCTCAAAATTCTCCAAGCCAGGCTTTAACAGTACATGAACCAAGAAATTCCAGATGTTCAAGCTGGTTTTAGAAAAGGCAGAGGAACCAGAGATCAAATTGCCAACATCTGTTGGATCACAGAAAAAGCAAGAAGTTCCAGAAAAAATCTACTGTTTTATTGATTACGCTAAAGCCTTTGACTGTGTGGATCACAACAAATGGCGGAAAATTCTTAAAGAGATGGGAATACCAGACCACCTGACCTGCCTCCTGAGAAATCTGTATGCAGGTAAAGAAGCAACAGTTTTAACCATACATGGAACAACGGACTGGTTCCAAATTGGGAAAGGAGTATGTCAAGGCTATAGTGTCACCCTGCTTATTTAATTTATATGCAGAGTACATCATGCAAATGCTGGGCTGGATGAAGCACAAGCTGGAATCAAGATTGCTGGGAGGATAACCTCAGTACGCTGATGACACCACCCTTATGGCAAAAAGCAAAGAAGAACTAAAGAGTCTCTTGATGAAAGTCAAAGAGGAGAGTGAAAAAGCTGGCTTAAAACTCAACATTCAAAAAAACTAAGATCATGGCATCCAGTTTCATCACTTCATGGTAAATAGATGGAGAAACAATGGAAACAGTGGCAAACTTTATTTTCTTGGGCTCCAAAATCATTGCACATGGTAACTGCAGCCATGAATTTAAAATACGCTTGCTCCTAGGAAGAAAAGCTATAACCAACCTAGACAGCATATTAAAAAGCAGAGACATTTCTTTGCTGACAAAGGTCCATCTAGTCAAAGCTATGGTTTTTCCAGGAGTCATGTATGCATGTGAGAGTTGGACTATGAAGAAAACTGAGCGCCAAAGAATTGATGCTTTTGAACTGTGGTGTTGGAGAAGACTCTTTTTTTTTTTTTAATTTTATTTTTAAACTTTACATAATTGTATTAGTTTTGCCAAATATCAAAATGAATCCGCCACAGGTATACATGCATTCCCCATCCTGAAACCTCCTCCCTCCTCCCTCCCCATACCATCCTTCTGGGTCATCCCAGTGCACTAGCCCCAAGCATCCAGTATCGTGCAGTGAACCTGGACTGGCATCTCGTTTCATACATGATATTTTACATGTTTCAATGCCATTCTCCCAAATCTTCCCACCCTCTCCCTCTCCCATAGAGTCCATAAGACTGTTCTATACATCAGTGTCACTTTTGCTGTCTCGTATACAGGGTTATTGTTACCATCTTTCTAAATTCCATATATGTGCGTTATTATACTGTATTGGTGTTTGTCCTTCTGGCTTACTTCACTCTGTATAATAGGCTCCAGTTTCATCCACCTCATTAGAACTGATTCAAATGTATTCTTCTTAATGGCTGAGTAATACTCCATTGTGTATATGTACCACAGCTTTCTTATGCATTCATCTGCTGATGGACATCTAGGTTGCTTCCATGTCCTGGCTATTATAAACAGTGCTGCGATGAACATTGGGGTACACGTGTCTCTTTCCCTTCTGGTTTCCTCAGTGTGTATGCCCAGCAGTGGGATTGCTGGATCATAAGGCAGTTCTATTTCCAGTTTTTTAAGGAATCTCCACACTGTTCTCCATAGTGGCTGTACTAGTTTGCATTCCCACCAACAGTGTAAGAGGGTTCCCTTTCCTCCACATCCTCTCCAGCGTTTATTATTTGTAGACTTTTGGATGGCAGCCATTCTGACTGGTGTGAAAGGGTACCTCATAGTGGTTTTGATTTGCATTTCTCTGATAATGAGTGATGCTGAGCATCTTTTCATGTGTGTGTTAGCCCTCTGTATGTCTTCTTTGGAGAAATGTCTATTTAGTTCTTTGGCCCATTTTTTGATTGGGTCATTTATTTTTCTGGAGGTGAGCTGTAGGAGTTGCTTGTATATTTTTGAGATTAGTTGTTTGTCAGTTGCTTCATTTGCTATTATTTTTTCCCATTCTGAAGGCTGTCTTTTCACCTTGCTAATAGTTTCCTTTGATGTGCAGAAGCTTTTAAGTTTAATTAGGTCCCATTTGTTTATTTTTGCTTTTATTTCCAATATTCTGGGAGGTGGGTCATAGAGGATCCTGCTGTGATGTATGTCAGAGAGTGTTTTGCCTATGTTCTCCTCTAGGAGTTTTATAGTTTCTGGTCTTACGTTTAGATCTTTAATCCATTTTGAGTTTATTTTTGTGTATGGTGTTAGAAAGTGTTCTAGTTTCATTCTTTTACAAGTGGTTGACCAGATTTCCCAGCACCACTTGTTAAAGAGATTAGGGTTAAGACTCTTGAGAGTCTCTTGGACTGCAAGGAGACCAAACCAATCAATGCTAAAGAAAGTCAGTCCTGAATATTAACTGGAAGGACTGATGCTGAAGCTGAAACTCCAATTCTTTGGCCACCTGATGTGAAGAATTGACTCACTGGAAAAGGTCCTGATGCTGGGAAAGATTGAACACAGGAGGAGAAGGGGATGACAGAAGAGGAGATGGTTGGATGGCATTACTGACTTGATGGACATGAGTTTGAGCAAGCTCTGAGAATTGGTGATGGACAGGGAATCCTTGCATCCTGCAGTCCGTGGGGTTGCAAAGGGTTGGACACGATTTAGCAACTGAACTGAACAGAACTGTGCAGCAAAGAAACACACCTCTACCCCAGGGCACAAGATAGGTTCCTGCACTGAAGGCCCCTGTGGGTTTGCAGGTGACTCGCCCCACAGAGCTGTGACAGTCCCTGTAGTCAGGCACCTCAGCCTCAGGCAGTCCTGAGCTGTGAGATAGTTACCTGCCCAGGTAAACGCTCTAGGAAACTGAACGAACATGACTTGGGGGATATAATAAAAATACAACTTCAAACTTGCCTCCATGTGACCTCTTTAAATGTATATATTTTGGGGAACTCAGAAGGGGTGTTTCTTCCACTGGGTGAGAATCTGGCCTGCCCCCTGATTTACAAACATAACCTGCATCACAAATAAACGGTCCTCTGTCCTCCTGGTATGGTGGTGGCTCCTGCCTGCTATGAGGGGACCAGGTCTGGCATCTTTTGCTGATTGGAAACAGGAGAAGGATACTCCACATATTATCCTACACTCTAGACCCAGCAGATGTTGAAGGCTCCCTTGCCCTTCAGGCATTTTTATTGGTTCCTTGTTCATGTGCTTCTCACAGTCATTTCTGACTCTGCAACCCATGGACTACAACCCACCAGGGTCCTCTGTTCATGGAATTTTCCAAGCAATAATACTGGAGTGGACTGCCATTTCCTACTCCAAGGGATCTTCCCAACCTGAGATCAAACCTGTGTCTCTTGCATCTCTAACACTGGCAGGCAGATGGGGTCACTTACTTATAGGTTCCTTGACCTAAGTGGCCACATGCCTGCTCTTAATAATGGTGGCCTGTGGCAACTTCAGCATTCTTAGGAACTGATGCACATCTCTGGCTTCTTGTTGTTGGTGTCCTTCTGCTCCCCCAAGTGACCCCAATGTAAGGGCCCAACAGGACTAACACAGCCTCTAGGAAGGTGGGCTGAACTCTTTTATCACCCCACAGATGCCCAGGTGAGGCCTAGACCCTGGTTCACTCTGCTCCAAACCAAAAGATGGCACCTTGTTTTCCAATGTTCCCACCGATCCTCAGCCTAATGGCCCCAGGTAAGCAGGAGGGAACCACCCCTCTCCTTTATTCATCAGAGGAGCTGACCTCTAACGGCCTTTGCAAACATTTCTCATCATAGAATCCCTTCTTCCATATCTGATTTGTTCCTTTAGATCCCTGATCAGCCTGAGAAGTCCAAAAACCAGAGGAGTGATTCTAGCTCATTTCCTTCCTGACTTGTGGACTTTGGCCCACCACCTCACTTTGGGATGCAATATCAGCTACATTTCCACACTTGTGTCTAAATTTAAATACTGACATCCTGTTATAGGCAGCTTTACAAAGGAGATCATCCTTGACTGAAATTATATAATATAGTATTTGAGAAGTCTATTTCTACAGGAAAAGTGCTAAGTCAATGGGATGGCCATATGAGCACATGTATCTTGATCCCTACCTCATAGCATACACAGTTCATGTTGATGGTATTTCTGTATGTGAAGGGTAAAACAATAAATCTTCCAGAAAATGATACAATGGAACACCTTCTTAAACTTGGGATAGGCAAAGGTTTCTGAAACAGGATGCCAAACTACCAACTATTTTAAGCAAATACATTAAGAATTTCTTTTCACTAGAAAATACTATTTAGAGGGTAAAACAGCAAGCTACACAGAGAGAAAAGATCATTGAAATTCATAAAATAAAAAAGGTTGATATTCAGAAAGTGTACAGAAAAAGAAATAGTTAAATGCAATAGAAAAAATAGAAAGATATCTGAACAAATGCTTTACAATAGGACACACAAATGGCCAAGAATCAATAAAAAGTTGCTCAACCTCATTAGTTATCAGATAAATTAAAATCACAATTAGAGGGCTTCCCTGGTGGTCTAGTGGTAAAGAATCCACCTGCCAGTGCAGGAGACACAGGTTTGATCCCTGGTCTGGGAAGATCTCACATGCCACAGAGCAACTAAGCCCATATGCCACAACTGTTAATCCTGTGCTTAGAGCCTGGGAACTGCAGCTACTGAGCCTGTGTACCACAGTTATTAAGTCCACACGCCCTAGAGCCCGTGTTCCACAACAAAGAAGCCACCAGAAGGAGAAGCTCACACACTGCAACTAGAGAGTATCCACTGCTCACTGCAACTAGAGAAAAGCCTGTTTAGCAATGAAGACCCAGAACAGCCAAAAATAAATAAATAAAATTAAATAAAAAAAAATACAAATCTCTAAAAAATCACAATTAGCTATCCAGTGGATGGATAAAATTAATAAAACAGAAAATACCAAGTGTTGATGAAGACATGAAGCAACTGGTCTCCTATGGGGCTGATGAGAGTATAATTGGTTCAACAACTTTGGAAAATTACTTGGCAGTGAGATAGGAAGAAAAGAGGCAGGATACAAACGCTAAATAATTAAGACAGGCATAGCTGTTGGGATGTGATAAAGACTGGCTGGAACCAGCTGAAACCAAGGTGGCTTTGAAAAGAGTCCAGACATTGATCTTTAGCTTATTATACCCTCATTGTAATACTAAAAATCACTCCCCCTTACTCCATAATAGCTCTGAGGAGGACTATGAAAGGCCAGAAAGTGGGCAATGGCTCATTTTCTGGAAAATCCCCACTCTACTCCAAAATAGCAAGAATATTCCTCCCACTTGTTAGCTTGTGAAACTACTTAACCAATAAAAACCTACAGCCCCCATGCCTTGGGGCTGCTCTCACCTTCTGAGACAGCCTACATTCTGCCTATGGAGAGGGTATCTCTCTAAATAAACTTGCTTTCCCCTTAAATTGTTTCATGCAAGAAGCCAAGAACACTCTCTTGGTGGGCTGTTATAAGGACTCCTGCTGGCCCCAGGACATGCCAATGACATCTCCCTTTCTTGCAACATTGCTATGCTAAGTTGCTTCAGTCGTGTCCGACTCTGTGCGACCCCATAGACGGCAGCCCACCACGCTCCGCCGTCTCTGGGATCCTCCAGGCAAGAATACTTGAGTGGGTTGCCATTTCCTTCTCCAATGCATGAAAGTGAAAAGTGAAAGTGAAGTCGCTCAGTCATGTCCGACTCTTCGCGACCCCATGGACTGCAGCCTACCAGCCTCCTCTGTCCATGGGATTTGCCAGGCAAGAGAACTGGAGTGGATTGCCATTAGGATCTACCAAAGCTGATCATACATATACAATATGATCTGCAATTTCAGAACTTGGCATATATCCAACTAAAATGCATACATGAATACCAAAATATAGGGTAAGTATTTCCACAGCAGCACTGCTCACAGAGCTCAGAACAAGAAGGCACTCCAATGATAACCAAAGATAGAATGTCTATATTGGTGTATATTCACACATGGACAAACAGCATATTAATAGCATAGTATGAACCAATGACCCAGTGGTACATACAACAGATGTACTATTTGCCTCATCACATGAAATTTAAAAATAAGCAAAAATAATCTACAAGATAGAGGTCATGAAAACCGAGAGAGCAAGTAGAGGGAAAAGGAAGCAGGGTGAGCAGAAAACACAAGGGGGCAGAATGGCTGCAGATAATGCCCTATTTTTTGGTCTGAGAGGTGATTACAAAGGGATGTTTGCATTTTTATAATTCATTTTGATGTGTATTTTTCTGGAGGTGTATTATACTTCAATAAAAGGATAAGCAATAAGGATCTATGGACCATAAAAAAAACCCTACATAAAGTTAATAAATAGGCTCATGAAGGACTTCTCCAATCCAACTTCTGCCTGCACATATTTTGAAAAACAGCTTTACCGGCATGTAGCTAGACATTTGCTAGTAGGCTATTGATTGTTTCGCTCAGTCTGAATGCTTTACTCACATCAGCAAATCAATTGGCCCCTTCCTCCAATCCTTTCTCCACACAGCCAAAAAGAATTTGAAAAGATGTAAATTATATCATGGCTTTTTCTGCTTGAAACCCATCAATAGCTTCCCACTGCATTGAAATAGAACCCGAACTTCTAAGCCTTCATTGTGTCTTTTGGTCCTGCAACTCGATGCCACACCCACCTCTCTAGGTGCCTCTGGCAGCAGACTGTCAGCATTTCAGGCTGAACCTTCCATCCATCCCCACACAAGCAAGTTGATTTCTTCACTCCTTTTTGCACTTGTGATTTTGTCAGAAGAGCTTTCACAGTGTTTCCTCTCCTCCTCCTTTTATTGCAAGTCTCTGCTTCAATTTCACCCCTGCTAAGAAGCCCACTATGGCTCACTTGTCTAAACTACCCTGCCTCTCATTTTATTGCTGAACCAATTACTTCTTCTGCAGCACTATCAGAATCTGTAATAACGCTACACATCCATCCATCCATCCACCTGTCCATCCATCCTGTGCATGCTCTCTCTGCAGAGTTTAAATCCTGGGAACTTGCTTGATTTGAATATCCAGGACCTAGGAAAGTTTAGGGTATGTAATAGTTACTCAGTAAAAGCATGCTGAAGAAATAAATGGAAACTAAAAAGGAAACTAACCAGTCAACACATTGCTCTGCTTTATATCTGAGCATTTCCCCCTTTTGCTAAAATCCAAACTGACTTTTTTGTGAAGAATACGTAACTATTTTCACTGAATAAAATTGTATTTATTCCCTCCTAACTTAGCAGCACACTGTACACAGAGGGTAGATTAAGACACAGACACTGCCCATGTTTAAGTGGTGGAGTGACACTCAGACACATTGTGGTTCATGCTGGCTTATAAGGAAGTTATACAATTATTAAAAAAAATATGAAAATGAAATCAATCATTTTTTCCCCAGAAACTCAAAGAAACAACCAGAGAGAAAGGCTTAGAAAGGTTTACTGATAACTACTCTGACTTACCAATTTTTAAAAAAATTAATTATTTCAATAATGCAGTCTGTATTAACACCTTTATTCTGTGATCTACAAAGGGATCACGCTGTTGAGATACATTAGCAATGAGACAGGATGTAAGAGTAGGCAGGACTTCCACAGAAATGAACATGTATGGAAGGAGCAAGGGTCAATAAACTTGCAATATACCAGCATTAGAACCAAGAGAAAGTCCTGCAGAGAAGGAACACATGTTCTGATGGGACTCAAATACCTTCCCAATCTCCATGCCCCAAACACACATATGTAGTTTCAACACAGAAGCCACGGGGATCCTGTTAAACCTAAGTTGGATCATGTCCCCCTGATCAGGACCTTCCAACTACGCCCCATCTTATTCAAAGGGAAAGCCAAAGTCCTACCATACCTCACAATGTTTTGAATGGCATGGCACTCTCCTCTGATCCCCTCTACTTCTCCCCGTCTCTCATCCCCACCCCATTCCTTTTGGCCTGAAAATGCCAGCACTCACCAGCTACAAGCCTTGTCCATCACCTCTCTTCCTGGACATCCTGAGCTCAGGCCTCCCAGCTCTTCCTTCTTCTCCTCCAGATCTCCACGATCAGCTCTTGGTGAAGCCTTCCGAGACCCACTTGCCTAGATGTTCAACTCCCTCTGTGGGGTCGTAACTACTTCAAATTCTCTTTCTCTGCTTTGTTTGTTCTCTGTAGCCTTGACTGCACACATATATATTATATTGATTGTCTACTGGTCTCACTGAAATGTAATTTCCATGGGGACATGAAGTTTGTTTGCCTATTCATTAAAACACAGTGACTGAATAGTTTAAAAATCAAATTGAAATGAAATGAGTTCTGTATTTCAAAGGCGGTTTCCTACATCTAATTCAGCTTTTCAATCTAGAAGAACAGTTTTCAGGAGGTCTAGTTTACCCTATCATGGAAAATCTATGGCATATTTTCTATATAGAAAGAAAAACTGGTGGCCTTGGGCTGTTATTTATTCTTAAATCAGTTTGAAAAACTGTCAATGGATTGTTCATCTCTAAGCAAAGGAAATCCAAGTGTCAGATGAAAAATAATCATACTCATTTGTTCTTTTTGCTTTTAAGCTTAAAAGCCAAAACATTTTGTACCCAGAGACTAAGAAATGTATCTCCTCCTTGTAAAGGCTTAATGAAAATATAAATGATAATAATATTAATGGTAAATTAATTAAACATTCTAAAACAGACAAGGAATTTTGGAAGTGTTTAAAGTTATGGACAAGGCACTTACAGATAGGAAGATCAGGCTGTGTAAGTTAGTTCCATCAACATTGTATCCAATAAAGTTGCTATTTGTTTTTCTATAACCAGTATGTGTGCTTTATGTGTATGTTTACACGTATGTATGTGTGCCTGTGTATTCTCTTGAGATAATCAGGGAAGAATATGACAGTACAAAATGACACGGCTCTACAACAGGGGGACAAAGTGCTAGAAGAATGTCATTAAGTTCTGGCAAAGCCAAAAGCGATACTGCTTCACATGCATGTTTTGTAAGAACCTGGAGGCTTTGGGCTTTGACTCTGTCCTGTGTAAAGTAAGCGGGCTCAGGCTCCTCCTTCCACTCTGGGGTTCCGGGCTCCATCAGCATTCCTTTCATACTCTCCGCCCTCATAATCTTCTGCCACCATTAATTAGCTTTTCACAGTTTTTTTTCAAGAACAAAAGTTGAAAATCGATTAAAAGAAACTTACTCATTTTCTCCAGCATCATTTGTGAAAGACATTAATTACTCCGTCCAACACAAAACAATCTAATGCTTTTTCTATCCATGTGATCATTACTTGGTTTCCGTTTTCTGCCCATATAATTAAAATTCTCTCTTAAATTAGTGGAGGCCATTGAGAAATCATGAGGGAGCCACCCACAAAGCCCAGTGACAGCTGCTGTACACAGCTCGCCCATGTTGTGGTGTGCGGAGTTGAAGGCAAATATTCTGGCCATCAGCCTCCGTGTTGACCCTGAGCTTCCCTGAGGTCAGGACCTGCATCTTTGTCATCTGATTCCTCACTTCTAGTCTGCTTAGAAAAATATCTGTTGACCAGCTGACTGAGTGAATATAGATAACTAAGAAGAGTGGGATCTGGTGTGTAAATGGAAGAGGAAAGCAAGTTCCACTAACACAGAGGCTGGTCTTGGCCTGTTGCAAAACCTCCTGGTCCCTTGCATGGATTCTGGGCATTAAGCCCAGACATGACATGAGCTGCAAAAGGGCCTGCAGTACCTCTGAGATCAACAGTGAGGGGAGAAAGTGGTTCACCCAGAACCCCCAAAAGGAACTGGAGTAGGGTGTGGAGGTACAGTCTGATGGGCAGGGACAGGGTGGCACCAAAAACAGCCTGAGTCCCTTCTATTTCAGTGATCCTGAAACAGCTTTGACGTTTCTGAGACCAACATAACCCCCACTGTAAGAAAACTGGGCAGTCTTGGACCCCATAAAAGTATATACTCTGTGGCTGTTACCCCAGGGGTTCTTGGAAGATTTTCTTGGAAAGTGGGTAGCTCCTCCTAGAGGTCCACAAGCTGTCCCCCAAAGCGCTCCCTGCCTGGACACTACAGATGTGCACACCTGCTTCTGTACGCACTTTCAACTTAGAAAACGCTAGCCACATGGCATGGGGTGACAGTCTGCATAGAGTGGAGGCCCCGAAGGCAACGAAAAGACAAGGTGAGGCTTGAAGGCGGCCTGCAAGGAGGAAGCTGTGGCCCAGGAAGAATGATCAGAGCTGGTCCAGCTGCCACCAGCCAGGGAGCACAAGGACACCAGAGCTAAACTTTGTTACAGAGAATTACAGTCTTCTCAGAACTTCTCATTCCTTGTGGTTATTATCTTTTAATAAGTTAAATTTCACGTGATTGTATAAAAATAAAATCAACAATTATGTGGGGCAAAAAGCAAAACTCCTCCTGTGCTGAGGTCCAGTCCTGACTGCAGAGGAAATCAGTTAAGAGGGTGTCAGGAGCTGACAGCACTGCTGATGCTGGGCTGCTGGGGGCCATGCTGCCGCTGCAGGATGCTTGGGTAAAAGGACCCCAGCACAACCCTGTCCACCCCTTATCTTACAGAACCCGGGGCTCTCAACTGCTTGTCAAAAAGGAAAGTTCTGGATACCTCGTCTGACTGTCCTGGCAACTGTGACTCCAATCCCAGGGCCCCTTGACAGTGGCACAGTTGGGAAGAGGGCAGGGAAGATGTTGCTGGTCAGTGGTCCCCCTAGAAGTACCTCGGCATTTACCAGGACAGTGAAGCCCACAAGGGAGGCAGGTCTGTGGGGAGAGGCTGGGAGGATGATGGGGAAATGGAAGACAAAGGATGCAGGAGAGCAAGAATGGGTGGGAAAAGAGGCAAGATGAGGGGCCCAGACAGGCAGGAGGGAGACGCTGCCAAGGAGCCTGACACAGCAGCTGGGTGAGGCCACGCAGCAGAGCCAGAAATGAAGGGGCTACCTCGGGAGGGCCAGGAGGCCAGGCCGGCTGTCTCCCCGCTCAGCCTGGCCCACACAGCACAGCCTATCTATGATGGTGGCACTGGTGTAAGTCAGGACACACTGACCACCACCTGATCCACACTCCACCCCTCACTGGTATGACATCGTGGGGTAGGGACTGGCTAAGTGCTCAGCTTTGCACAAAGAAATGCCAGTCTTATATCCTTCTAGACCTTTCCTTTGCATACATATACTCCCTCAGTCTTTTCAGTGGTACAATTAATATCCTATTACCTGTTCTTGGGTGACTTGTTTCTCATATGCCATGGCATATTCCATGTCCCATGCCCCAACATAATTCATCCCCCACTGTCTGAGCAGATTTCTATTGTGAGAATGTACTGGGATTCACTGAACCTGTCACAGGCTCTGTCATGAAATGTGGGTCTTCCTCTGGCTATATTTGCCTGCAAAGGCAGAAACGGCTGATGGAAATGTTTTTGGAAGTGGGAATGCCAGGTCAAAATGCAACTAGATGTCACATTTAGACAGACAGATATTTAGATAGATAAAGCACCCATCACAAATCACAACTCAGTTATGTATCATCACTCACTAACCACGTGAGGGTCTGGCCCCTCACCCATGCCAAGACTGAGTGTCTTTATATATGTATAGTCTTTTAAATATTTGCCAACCTGGTGAACAAAATGTGGTACCTCAGACTTTGTTTTTGCTTTTTACTCCCTTAATTTGCATTTCTCTGATTACTCACGGGATTGATGAACTTTTCATTTGTATATGGACTATTTGGATTTCTTCTGCAAATCTCTTCTATATATTCTCTGATTAACTCGTTTATTTTTCATACTGAATTGAGGCACTCTGTGTATTAAGGATATTCAATTTTTAATAAATTTCCCAAGATTGGTTGCTTGTCTTTTTATTTTTAATGATGACTTTCATCCAAAGAAGTTGAAAATTTAATAAAATAAAGTCTTCTATTTCTCTTATATGGCTTGTGAGCTTTGTGACGTACTCAGATTATGCTTCTGTCAATATCACACACTAGAGATGCCTTTAATGCAGCCCTAAGGACACAAGGAGTGGGTGGTGGGAGCCGTGGGAGGCAGGAGAGGGCTTCAAAGAACTGAGAGTAAGCTGAATGTGTGTGTTCTGTGTGCAACTGTGTGGTTATGTATGTGTGTCTGTATATGTGGTTGTGTTTGTGGTTCTATGTGTGTACATGTTTGTGTGTATGGGGGTTGTGAATGTGTGGGACTGTCAGGGGCTGTGTGTGGAGTGCATGGTTGTGTGACTGTGTGTGGGCATATGGTTTAGTGTGTATGTGTGGTTGTGTGTGCAGCTGTGTGGTTGCACATGTGGATATGCTGTGTGCATGAGATATATCACTGTGTTAATAGTTGTGTGTGTGCGATTTTGTTTGTGAGTATGTGGTTGTGTGTGTGGTTCCATACATGTGCATGTTTGTGTGTGGGGTTATGTATGTGTGGGACAGTGGGGGGCTGTGTATGTGCTGTGTGTGATGTGTGTCACTGCGTGATTGTGTGTGGTTGAGTATGTGTGGGTATGTTGTGTGTATATAAGACAAGTGTATGCTTGTGTTAGTAGTCGTGTATGTCTGGTTCCACGTGTGTGCATGCCTGTGTGTGGGGGCTGTGTGTATGATTTTGTATATATGTTATGTGGTTGAGTGTATGCACAGTTGTGGGTGTAGTTGTATGGTTGTATGTGTGGATATGTTGTGTGTGAGGGGTGTTTGACTGTGTTAGTAGTTGTGTGTGTAGTTTCTTATGTTTTCTGTGGTCAAGTGTATGTGGATATGTTGTGTGTGTGTGAGAGAGGGTGTATGATTGTGTTAGTAGTTACAAGTGTGTGTGGTTCTATGAGTGTAGGCAGTGTGTTGTGTGTGTGGTCACGTGACTATGTGTGTGTCTGTGTGGTTGAGCGTGTGTGTATGTGTGTGTAGTGCATATGTAGCTGTATGGTGTCAGCTAACTTGTCTCTTTAGTTCACGGGTCTGCAGACTCAGAGAAGCTGCCTCTGGTTCTTACAAAGCAATGAATCCTTGACCTTTAGGCTTAGGTGACTTTGTTTCTCATGGGAAGCATTTCACTGGGTATTTGCATTGGAAGAAAACTGAGCCAGATCATTGGTGAGCTGAACTGCCCTGCAGCGGGCAGTGACCCTCTCACTAATCTCGGCACTTCCCCTGCTCCCAGACCCTGAGCAGAATCACATCCCTGGTCCCTGGAAGCAATGTGTGAACTTATAAGCTGCTTTGGTCAGTGACATGTGAGAAGTGATGTGTGTCATTCTCGGTGGATGCATCTCATTGTCGGTCCTTCTTGTCCTCCCACCATCAACCCTGGTGACCTTCCAGATAGCTGTAGCTCTACTAGCCTCAGTGAGGATAACATGGAGCAGGCTCCAGGCAGACCCAGGAAACAAACCTTGCAGATGACTCCTGCGACCTGGGGGCTATTAGTCACTGTCTAACTAATTGTTGTGCTAAGTCCTTCCATTCACCCCATGGCTTCAAACATCCTCTCTCTACTGATGACTCTATGCTTTGTAATTCTGCTGCTGCTAAGTCACTTCAGTCGTGTCCGACTCTTTGCGACCCCACAGACGGCAGCCCACCAGGCTCCCCCATCCCTGGGATTCTCCAGGCAAGAACACTGGAGTGGGTTGCCATTTCCTTCTCCAATGCATGAAAGTGAAAAGTGAAAGTGAAGTCGCTCAGTCATGTCCGACTCTTAGTGACCCTATGGACTGCAGCCTAGCAGGCTCCTCCGCCCATGGGATTCTCCAGGCAAGAGTACTGGAGTGGGGTGCCATTGCCATTCTAGCACACACCTAACCCCTGAGCTAGGAACCGGGTTGTTTTGGGGGTTTTTTTTGGCTCTACCTCTCTCAACTTACAAACTCTTCAGTGCCCAGGGCTCTGTCATGGGCTCCTTTCTCTTCTCTGTCTACACCCTCCCCCTCAGTAATCGATTCTGCATCAGGCTTGGGAAATACTGTTTCTGCAATGGTGTTTTCTAAAGCCTGGCTAACACCTGTCCACTTTATTCCTGGATGATGCCTGCATTATTCTGGACTCTCAGAACTCAATAGAAATATTGTCCCTGCCTCCTGAATTACACTCTTGAATTGAACAATAGTGCCTAATATAAAAGAGGTCCTTGAAAAAGTCAACACACAATTTGATAAAGAGGTAGGAAAAAATGTAATAATAAAAAAAAAAATCTTTAACAGTTTAACTCAGGAAAAAAGGAAGGAAAAAAGAAGGGAAAGGTAGATGCAGCTTTGTTACATCAAACGGAAAACGCAAAAACTGAAAACAGAATGTTGCCCCATGTCAGCAGGAACCTTCATCAACAATCATATTTGAGAAGCACAAGAAAAAAACCAAAACATGGGACAAAGAACTATAATCAGTATTTTGTAATAACCTATAAGGGACAATAATATGTATTATTGTATTATATAATATGTATATATAATATGATATATGTATTATTATATATTATATATTTATGAATTACTGTGCTATGCACCCGAAACTTACACAACACTGTAAATCAACTATACTCTAACAAAAATTTAAAGATAAAACATTAAAAAATAAAAGCACTGAAAGGCTTTAGAAATCTAAAGCAAATAAATACAGATTTTCGTTAGCTGATAGCAGCTCTTCTATGTGCAGACTTGAAACTTTTTCATTTGGATATGAATTTTTTTATTGCATAGATTTATAATCATGAAAACTTGGTTTAAAATTGTAGTGGTTTTGAGACTCCCTTTCTACTACAAACTGTTACATGTAATTCCCTTACTTACATGTTCTTAAACTCTTAAACCATGATTTTGCTTCCAAAAAAAAGAGGCAAGAACTGAACCCAGCTCTCTTTCTAAAACACACATTCCCCATGAATGTACCCTCAAGGACACAGCTCACGCAGGACCACAGTCAGCGGGACACTGCAATGGCGGTCCCAATCACTGCATTAAGTCACTGTCCCCACCAGCCATGAGCACATTGTGGAGTCAGTTTGAACGCTGGAGGTGGGGCAGCACTGGAAGGACTCCCTGGGTCAACAGTTTGCAACAGGAGAATGATTCTCATTGCATGAAGGGACCCAGGTTCTGGGAAGAGCTACCTGAAACTAAGGTGGAAAATGGCAACAATAATAGAAAAATACATTCAGCCTACCTCACTGTGTTGTATCAAGAAACAAAAGTCTTCACTTTACAATCACGCATCAAGCCTATGATCAGAATGGCGAGGCCAGTGGAGGTGGAGACAGGAGCGTGTGGGACAGGCCACCCAGAGCAGCCTGCAGGGGTACTGGGTGGGTCCCAGGGCTCACTCACCTGGAAGAGATTCTCTTCCCCATCAGGTCCCAAATCCATCACCCTCTCATCACCAGAACAATACCCTGGCCCTCCTAGACTTCCCACCTGGAAGCCCATACTCTGTGGTTCATCCCTCTGCCTCACCCCCATGTCCCAGTGTCTGGCACAGAGCAGCTGAGATGATCCCCACTTCTCCTTTCTATTCCCAGCCCCATTCTATTCCCCACAGAGGAACTTTACTGATGTTTGAAACCAGAACATGTTTTGCCCTGACCTCAAATTCTAAGGTGGCCTTTTCCTACATATGGAATCAAAATAGAAGCTCCTTTCCATGTCCCAGGAGCAGAAGACTTCTGGCCCCCACCTTACCCCTCCAAGTTTTCCCTTACACTTTTTCCTTCCATCATTTCACTCCTGTCCCTCTTAGTGTCTCCCCTCAGATCCTCTACACATTCTTCCTCCTTTGTCTGCAACTTTTCCTGCATTGATTCACACACATTCTCACATCCTATGTCACTTGCTAAGAGGCTTCCACTGGTTAATGTACCTATTAAGTCCCATCTGTATTTTCCCATAGAACTCACTTTTTTCCTTAACTGTGCTTCACATTAATTGCAGTAGATACATGTGCATGTGTTAGTATCTTTATCCTTCATTGTACTGGAAGCTCCAGGGAGGGGTGGGCCACGTCTGTTAACCTTCACTGGAAACCAGCGTCTGGCACACAGATACCTAGAGAGTGTCAAATAAGGACACCTATATAGTTTATTGGGTAAATAGGTAATTGAAATTCATAACTGTGACGCCCATAGGTTAGCAAAACAGCATGGACTCTTGGGCCTGGCTTGTGTCCTAACACAAACACTGAGTGTCATGAGAAGGAAGAGGTAACAGCAAGGAAGTTCAATGCCCAGGACATGCCGGCAACTGGCTACAGTCACCATTGTTCTCGTTACTGTAGAAGCTTGAATTTAGACTAGCCGGGAAGGTGTCAAGTGCTCAGAGCAAAGAGCTGAAGACAAGGCTTGCTGAATGTGGCCTTTCCATGTTTTTTCTTTTAAAGTTAAAATGACATAGCAGATCTGACACCTGGTATACCTTCAAGGGCATTCCATACAGTGCCTGGAGAAAAAAATAATATAACTAAAATGGGGTCTTATTTTCATTCTCTACTTTCAGACTTTAATCCCCTGCCTCCTGGACCTTAATCCCATCTCACTCGCATTCCTGTCAGGAACCAGCTCCCATGCCTCGCCCAGGATCACAGCACCCTGCTGTCAGCACAGCTCACTGCCTCCCTGGACCGCAAGGCCTCCTCCAAAGCTCTGTCCCAGTTCCAGCCTTCCTCCATCATCTGATCTCTCGACCTTGTCGCCTACACCTGCCCCACCACTTTCCTCTTCGTGTGCACGAGGCCCTCCGCCCTTTGCTTTCTACCCTCATTTCTCCCATTGAGTCTCATATTTTCCCTTCTCTCTCCCATGATACTGATGATCCCTATCATGGAGTGAATGTTTGTATCTCCCTAAATTCATATGTTGATGTCCTAATGTGCATCGTGATGACATTAGGAGGTGGGGCCTTTAGAAGGCAATTATGACCTTCATGACCTATGAGTGTCCTTATAAGGAGAGGCATGCGGGAGATGATCTCTTTCTGCCTCATGAGGACACAGCAAGAAGGTGACCGTCAGCAAATCAGGAAGAGAGCCCTCACTGGAACCCAACCATGCTGGTCCCTAATCTCGGACTTTCAGTCTCCAGACTGTATGAAATACATTTCTACTGGTTAAGTCCCCCTGTTTGTCGTAGTTTGTTATAGCAGCCTAACTGACAGAGATTATTTCTTGTACTTCAAATTCTTGTCTCTGTCATGGTATTTTACTCTTCTTTTCTCCTCCAGGTCCCCATCTTCCACTTTTAGTGCTGGTTCTCTGTCTTCTCTCATTATCCTGCTGTGGACTTCTGTCAATGCTTTGCTTGTGAGAGTCCATCTGTCCATTTCCTACGCTCCAAATAGCCTCTATGTATCTGACTATGAAATGTCTACATTCCAGCAAGCCTACCAAGGCTAACTCAGTCCGTTCTTCAGTTGTGTGCTGGGGGATTTTATTTCCTGAAGATCACAATGCAGTAATCACATGGGATGACATGGGGTCAAGTGTGTTTCCTGCAAAGGGGCAGCACAGTGGGCTCGGAGGAGGTGACCTGAGTTAAATCCCAACACTGTCATTTCTGATCTACATGACTCTGGGCAGGACACGTAGGCTTTCTACACCTTGGTATCCTCATCTCCCACATGGGATTGCACTCAAGGGGTTGCTGTCATCACACAGAGTGAGATTCAAAGGGTCTGTGGGGAGGATAATGATGAAAGAAAGTGCAGAAAGGTCCATGGACAGTTCAAGCTCAGTGCAAGTTGATGCCTTCTGCACTGGAGCAGAATATAGCAGTTTCTTGGTCAAGTCACGGTGATGTCAAAGGTAAAAATTTTTAAATATATAAATATAAAACATAATGAGGACTGGCTCCAAGATCCGCTTTTCTTCCTAACTGGTGAGGTTATCTCTTTAAGGGTTTCAGTAACTGGGTGGCACAGGACTACTGGGATCAAATGTCTGTGGCATAGTTTGACTGAGCTGTGGTATTCAAGCTCCAGAAATTGATTTATCAATTTAAATACTGTTACTATTTGATGTGGTAGCCAAATGCAGTTGGATCGTGTCCATTTTTATTCTTCTCTAAGCAAGATTCCCCCCTTTACATCCTATAGAGGCGTTCCATAATCAGAAGTTGGGAGATGTATTTTGATTTTGCATTTTAAAGAAGTAAGATAAGCACACAGATATTTATAGCAGCTTATTCATAACTGCCAAAACTTAGAAGCAACCAAGATGTCTATGTTCTACAGAGGTGATTGGCTAAATAAATAATGGTGCATCCAGACAAGGGAAAATTATTAAGTGCAAAAAAGAAATGAGGTAAAAAGGTACAAAAACACAGGGATGAACCTTAAATGTATCTTACTGTGTGAAGGAGGCCAATCTGAAAAGTCTACATCTTGTATAATTTCAACTGTGTGAATTTCTAGAAGAGACAAACTACCCAGACAATGAAAAGATCCATGGTTTCCAGGGGTTAGGAGGCAAGAAGGGACAAAGAGGTGGAGCACAGAGGATTTTAGGGCAATGAAACTATTCTGTATGACACTCTATACATGTACATGTATAGGTCAGGGGCTCTACATGTCATCTTACATTTCCCCAAAACCACCGGATAGACACCACCAACAATGAACCCTCATGCGAACTATGTATGTACTGGGGGTGACTAGGTGTCAGTGTAGGTTCATTAATTGTAACAAATACACTGCTCTAGTGGGGGATGTTGATAATGGGGTCCCTATGCATGTGTGGGGCATGCGGGTATATAGAAAATGTCTTAAATTTGCTGTGACTGCCCTAAAAATAAAGTCTATTTAAAAAGATTAAGATAGGAAATTATTCCCAATAAAAAAGTACATTTCAATACATCATCACATAGAGTAACCCTTCTCAAACATGCTCTATTCCTTCTGGGAGCAGAAGGAGGAGAGCCCAGGGCAGGCCAAATTCTCTTCTCCTAACTTTCTGGAATTTCTTCTTCGACATTAAAATTATATATATAAAAAAAAACCAACAAAAAAACAGACTCAGAATCGCCTCAGCCCCTCCTTCACTCCACGGTCCTGTGTTTTTACATTCATTTGCTTTCCATGTAGCTCAGTTGGTAAAGAATCTGCCTGCAATGTGGGAGACCTGGATTCAATTCCTGGGTCGGGAAGTTCCCCTGGAGAAGGAAATGGCAACCCACTCCAGTATCCTTGGCTGGAGAATCCTATGGACAGAGGAGCCTGGCAGGCTACAGTTCATGGGATCCAAGAGTCGGACATGACTTAGAGCTATCTTTCTTTTTCTTCTTTCTTTTCTCAACCACTCAGACACACTGAACACCTGGATTCAATGGAATTTTTTAAACAGCAGAAATGCCACAAGAAGCTCCCGATGGCTCTGACCTGTGGGCTTGATATTTACTCTGGGCTAGAGGTAATTGTGATGAAATGAGACTCAGAGAGAGAGGTCCAGTCCTGCCCAAGGGGTGGCAAGATAGCTTATCCTGTGTCCGAGTTCAACTTGCTTTGCCTTATGCTGGTTTCACCCTTAGATCAAAGGGAGGATAAATTCAGTGGTGAAACTTCAGCTTAGTAAACTAACCAAAACACACAGTTCACGGTAGAAAGCTGTTCGTGACATATGGCTAAAAGAGCCAAAAAGTGAATCTTGCAGTGTGCGCCCATTACCTGGAAAATCACTCTAGGAAGTTCTGTGGCACATCCAACAGGCATGCCGTTGACATGCTGACTTTATAAAGATGACCTCATGTAACTTTATATATATATATACATATACATATATATATACATATATATATATATATATACTGCCTCATGTAACTACATAACATATTATGGGGAAATGCTGTACTAATAAAGCTAGATGTGGTCCAATGGTTGTATTCTGCCTTCCCTTCCACCACTTCTAAGCATTTCTTCCAGTGCCTTTTCCCATAGAATACTTGTTTCTGGGGTTACATCCCATTTTCTTGGCTATATTTTCCTTTGGGTATCAGTCTGTGTGTTCTGCTGCGGTTGTAAAAATCTCACCCAAATGGCAGCCCAGAATCCTCCCCTTGACCATGAGCAGGATCACTAACTCCTCTGCATTCAGCAGCCAAAACCAAGAAGTGTCACTTGCTTGGTGTCTCAGCACGCCATGGTGGGCTCTGGCATCCGAGTTTCAATCCTGACTCAGGATCCTGATGGCTGAGTAAATGTGGCCAAGTGGGTGATTTATTGGAGCCCTGCCTTCTTCTTGAGGGTTCAGTCCCTGGGTTGGGAAGATCCTCTGGAGGAGGACATGGCAACCCACTCCAATATACTTGCCTGGAGAATCCCATGGACTGAGAAGCCTAGCAAGCCACAGTCCATAGGGTAGCAAACAGTCGGATATGACTGAAGTGACAGAGCATTTGTCATGCTTTCTTTATATCTCATCTCGTTTCACTGCTGAGGGTGAAATATTGTGATACTGTGGTACATCCCAAGGGTTCAGCACAGAGTCCAGGGCAGAGTGGATAGATCTTGATGATGGTGATGACAATATCTGCTGGTATTCCCTCCCCTGAGCCCAGCACATTCCAGCTCTTTGTGACCCCCACCCACATCCCCAGACTCAGTCAACATGGGCTACTCATCCTCTGAGTCCCAAAAAACAGGATCTTGCTTTTTCTCGAAGTTCCTCCCACCTTCTGCCTCCTTTTGCACAGCTTTCATGTTCTGCTCCACTGCATGGCTCATTCCTATTGGCCCTTCAGAATTCATCTTAAATACTGTTTCCTCCAGGAAGCCTTCCTGGGCTGCACTGACCAGATCAGGGCAGCTCCTTGCTCACTGTTCTGAGTGTGACCTTGACTAACAGGGAGCAGAGGTCACATCTGTTTGATTCACTGCTGTCTGTCCAGGGCATGCTGAATGGTCAACTACTGTCTGTTGAATGATTTAAGAGTCATAGCTGGAACTGTCACCTTGGGAATCAACTGTAGATGGATGCTGTCTGGGTCCTCTCAGAAAAAGAACTCAGAACTCAAAGCTCAGCATCTGAAAGACAAGGAGGACTCAGGAAGAGACACGCACAGGCCCTCCAGACCCAGCCATCCAGAGGAGGATAGAAAGCCAGGGATATGGAGACAGGACAGCACGGAAACACTGATCATGCCTCCCAGGGGACGATGACATCATAAAAACGCTGCTTCAAAACAAATGCAAAACTGGAATACAATGTCAACCAGAATTCCAATGTTGTATTTTGGGGGAACTGAACGCAATTATTTTGAAGTATAAAGTATGAACTGATAGGAATAGTAGTAACATGAATAAACACAGCGAACATTTTTTATATTTATGGCTGAAGTGGCAGTGGGTGAGGGTATAGAAAAATATCAAGAACTGGACACAACTTGATAATCATAGACATCAGGTGCTGAATCTATGGGGATTCAGTATACTACTGTTCTGTATACACTTATAGAGGTTTAGTATTTTCCACAAAAAAATGAGGCACTCTCCTAAGCACTTTACATCTATTTTTAAAAGCAGACAAGAAAACCAAAGAACAGAATAATAGGGAGGGTTTGCTTTACCATAAAGGTGTGCTAGTCAATACATTATGATACCAATGTACACCCAACTGGCCTGTAGCTCTCAGGGAAAAGAATAGTTTACTTAGTAAATGAATCTGACAGAAAACAAACTTATACCCTACCCCACCTATACACAGAAGTAAATTCCTGGTAAATTAAAGACATAAATGTAAGACATGTAACTGTAAACATACCACAAGAAAATGTATTCAAATATTAAATAGCTGTATGACTCTGACATAAGCAAGACCTTTTTAAACAATGCAAGATACTCAGTAATTACAAAGAAAATAATAAAAAATACTTAACAGGATAATATTTCAAAATATGACAAACAACACAAAAATAGTTGCAACACATATTTCAGTAAAGTGCTAACCTCCCTTTAAATAAAGTCTTAAGATAAAGGCAAATGACTCAACAGAAACTCAGGCAAAAGACATGAAGAGGCAATTTATAGGAAAAAAATCCAGAAAGCCAAGAATGCATAAAAAAGATGCTCACTCTGAGCAGTAATCGTGAACAAACAATGCAAATTTCCAAAACCATATCATTATCAGACAGACTGGCGAAGAAGCTGGTGATGACACCCAGACACAAAGGGATTGAGGGAACTCTTTATGCTTTTGCATTTTTCGTACGAATGTAAATTTCTAAGCCCTTTTGGGAAAGTCATTTGAAAATAGCAATTCAAGTTCAAAATAAAGAGCTTGTTGACTCAGTGATCCCATTTTGGGAAATATATCTTATAGAAATAAAAACTAGTAGTATATTAGAAACTGTTCAATGACACTTAATAAAGACTTCTGAAGTGGCAGAAAATGAGAAAATCAGAATGCTTCTCAACAGAGAATAGCTGGATAAGCTGGATGGATTCATATGTTTAGAAAAGATAAACCAGACTTGATTTGTTGATCTGGAAGGACACCCATGACACACAGTTTGCTGAGGAAAGGAAGTATCACAGTAATATGGATGGCACGGAACCATTGACATCTGGTTGTATAAACAAGTGCAAAAGGCTCTTCTATATTTATAAATAGGTGCACAGGTGTAGCTAGTAATTTATACACAATATTTATTAGCGAAGGGAAGTATAAATTGGGGGGCATCAATAACATTTTAAAAATTCTTTTCATTGCTTCACTGGCTGGAGAAGTGAGGAATGTGGTTGAATACAGACCTAATCAGAGAGGAGGGGAAGGTTTACCAGGGTTGCTCTACGTCCCTGGATGACCACCCCAACAGCCGATCACAACTTCAGAGGGTCCTATGGGGTTGCACAGAGTTGGACACGACTGAAGCTACTTAGCAGCAGCAGAGGCATCTTGATAGAGCAACACAGGGAGCCCTATTTCCTGGGCAACTCAGGCGGATTATCTGCTCACCAGGAGGACAGCAACTGCTTTCCTGGGAGGAAAGGGCCAGAGCCAGGCCACTGTTGAGGGCCTTGATGGTGGTGTGCACGAGCACTGTCAGTGACATATCTTTGCAGTGTGCTGCTCATTGTGAGTTTTGAAATCCAGCCCAACAGAAAGCATAACCCCAGTAAGATGGTGCTTCCTGAGACAGGACGCAGAGGCTGAGTGCTGCCTGCCTATGGCATGTGATCCCCACAGCTGGACCGTGGTCCAGAGAGGCACAGACGTGATGCGTGGGTGTCAGGGCAGGCCTGACACCTGCATCCTTTAGCCTTTGTGCTCGGACAGGCTGGGGGCGGAAAAGCCAAGAAGCCATCCTGGCTTTAACACTATTCGAATTGTTCCTCCAATGAGGATTTTAAACTTCCATTTACACCTCCCAGGCTCACTGAAATCACTCCCACACTCATGCCAGGCTTCTACAAATGCCACATTGTGATCAGATGCTAAATGCAGTGGTCCTCAGAGAGGCTGAGGACCGCTTGGGAGGGGTGCTCACCCCTGGGTGGGGGCTTCAGAAAGACCAGGGACTGGTACAACATTCATTCCTGAGGAACAGCCCAGCTTCTCAAAGCGAAACTTGTGTGTGCGGGATCTACAAATATCAGAGGTATTTTTATGCCACTCACCTGGAACCAGTTGTCTTTGGAAGCCACTGAAGGCCCTCATCATGCTCATGAATGTGTGAAGCCAATGAACTGACAAACACTTGGTTTCTATCAAAAGGCAAATTCGAGGCCCATGTCTCAGTCACACACTTCAAATACTGGATCCAGTTTCCCACAAAACAACTGCATTTTCATACTTTCATCCTGCCTCTTCCTCAAAAAGTAAACACCCCCTACCCCTCAAACAAAAAACACACAAAAAATAAAACTTAAAGTAAATGGAGTATCTTAAAAGTGTTCACAGGTCATTGTAAAGCCCAGAAGGAAGGTAACAGCGTTGGCTAACTTGAGACTTTGAGTAGTTAAGTATGCACACTGTCGTTTCCATGGTAACATTAAAATAAGAGACATAAGTGCATGTAACTTTCAAATAATTACAAGAGAAAAAGTGAAATTCTCACATTTCTTCACCAGTAGCTTCTGAGTGTCTACCCTGGGTCAGGCTCTGTTTCAGGGCCTTGATATGTTCCTAAACAAAAGGGCAGAGACGCCCCAGGGGCTTCTTTTCTAACAGAGGCAGAGACACAACACAGGGCACCATAACTGGTGCACTGTACAGGGTGACAGAGGGAGCTGACTCCTACGAGAACAGGACAGGGTCAAGAGCAGGTGGAGGGCGAGGGGTGGCCAGGGCAGACCTCACAGAAAAAACGTTTGGAACAAGGGCGTGGAAGAGGTATGCCATGTGCATGGCAGGGTGAGAATGTCCAGCCCTGGGGGAGGAGGGTGGGGCTCTGTACTGTCAGAGGACCGGCAGGTGGTCACATGTCTCAAGTACACGGAGCAAGGGCAGTTGGGCAGCACCGAGGCCCGCAGGCACAAGGCCATGATGTTCCCCTAAGCACCATGGACAGCGCTCACTCTACACAGGCACCAAGCAGGCTTTGTAGGGAGGGGAAACTAGCTGACATGCTAAGAGGCTCACTCTGGCTGCTGCTTAGTGAGCAGATGGCCGGGGGAGGGCGGGGAGTGGGAGGAAGGACAGAAGCAGGGAGATGAGTCAGGAGGCCACCGCCTCACCCAGAGGAAGAAGGAGATGGTCTGGGCGGGACAGCAGCAGTGGGGGTGGTGAGAAGGGGTTGAATTCTTGATATATTTTGAAAAATCGATTTGAAAAAGAATCCAAAAGAAGGCAATAAACAAGGCAGGGGGCGAGAGGAGCAGATGTAAAACAAGTAAAGAAGCACAAGATGAGATGAGTAGATTTAAACCTAAATGTGTCACTAATTAAATTAAATGTAAAGACACCAGATGCTTCAGTTAAAAGCAATAAATTGGCAGACTGAATACAAAATTCAACAATATACTATTTATAAAAGCTTTCCTACGTGTAAAGATACAGAAAAGATGAAATTTTAAAGGTAATGTAAGAAATACACTATGCAAATTATAATCACCAGAAAACTGGTGTAGCTCTGTTAATATGAGAGGTAGAAGCATTTACTAGTGATAAAGACAATTACTTCCTAGTGATCAGATCAAATATCAGTGGAGACATTAAAAATTTGAATGTATTTTTGACAAACTTCACCTATTTGACATATAGAATTACACTTTAAAGAGCTGCAGAATACAAATGTTTTTAGTATGCATGGGACATTAACAAAATATTTCTTATATTTTGGGACGTAAAGAGTATCACAAGAAATTTCAAATGATGAACTTAAAATGTTCTCTAAAGAAACAAGTCAGACAGATAACTAGCAAATCCCCATATAGTTAAAAAATTTAACCCATACAAATAACCATAGGATTTGCTCCAAAATAATATAGGAGGCTGAAGTAGCAGTAGGCAAGAAAAAACAAGTTTGGACATGACTGGATAGTCATTAAAGATGGGTACATGGGGATTCATTATATTATTCTGTGTACATTTATATATATTTTATATTTTCATAGTTAAATGTTCAAAAATGTAAATAAAGTCAATAGGAAAAATCACCTGAGCTATCAGGTTTCCCCTATGAAAAATAAGATGAAATAAATAACTCAAGAGTGAAAGAAAAATCAAAACAGAAATAATAAAAGATTCTGAACTAAATTAATTGAAATATTTCCTATCAAAACTTGTGGGATGTAATAAAAGCAATAGTTAGAGGGAGTTTTATTGTTTTCAGTGCATAATGAGAAAATAAAAAGGACCAAAAATTTATGAGCCAAGCAGCCATTTCAAAGGGGAGAAAAAATTAGCAAAATAAACACAAAGGAATTAGAAGGAAGATCATAATAAAACACATAGATGGTAGATAGGATCAACAAAATCAACAATTAGTTTCATGAAAAGAATATTATTGATTAACTTATACTATGCAAAAACATCTATTTCTGCTTTATTGACTATGCCAAAGCCTTTGTGTGGATCACAATCAACTGTGGAGAATTCTGAAAGAGATGGGAATACCAGACCACCTGACCTGCCTCTTGAGAAATCTGTATGCAGGTCAGGAAGCAACAGTTAGAACTGGACATGGAACAACAGACTGGTTCCAAATAGGAAAAGGAGTTCGTCAAGGCTGTATATTGTCACCCTGTTTATTTAACTTCTGTGCAGAGTACATCATGAGAAATGCTGGACTGGAAGAAGCACAAGCTGGAATCAAGATTGCTGGGAGAAATATCAATAACCTCAGATACGCAGATGACACCACTCTTATGGCAGAAAGTGAAGAGAAACTCAAAAGCCTCTTCATGAAATTGAAAGTGGAGAGTGAAAAAGTTGGCTTAAAGCTCAACATTCAGAAAACAAAGATCATGGCATCCAGTCCCATCACTTCATGGGAAATAAATGGGGAAACAGTAGAAAGTGTCAGACTTTATTTTTTGGGGCTTCAAAATCACTGCAGATTGTGACTGCAGCCATGAAATTAAAAGATGCTTACTCCTTGGAAGGAAAGTTATGACCAACCTAGATAGCATATTCAAAAGCAGAGACATTACTTTGCCAACAAAAGTCCGTCTAGTCAAGGCTATGGTTTTTCCTGTGGTCATGTATGGATGTGAGAGTTGGACTGTGAAGAAGGCTGAGTGCCGAAGAACTGATGCTTTTGAACTGTGGTGCTGGAGAAGACTCTTGAGAGTCCCTTGGAGATCCAACCAGTACATCCTGAAGGAGATCAGCTCTGGGATTTCTTTGGAGGGAATGATGCTGAAGCTGAAACTCCAGTACTTTGGCCACCTCATGCGAAGAGTTGACTCATTGGAAAAGACTCTGATGCTGGGAGGGATTGGGGGCAGGAGGAGAAGGGGACAACAGAGGATGAGACGGCTGGATGGCATCACTGACTCGATGGACGTGAGTCTGAATGAACTCCGGGAGTTGGTGATGGACAGGGAGGCCTGGCATGCTGCGATTCACGGGGTCGCAAAGCGTCGGACACGACTGAGCGACTGAACTGAACTGATAGACAAATTGGACAAATTCAAAAAAACAAAAATAAAATTACAAAAATTGACTTATTTTTAAAAATATTTATTTTTACTTATTTGGCTGCACAGGGTCTTGGTTGTGGCATGCAAACTCTTAGTTGCAGCATGTGGTATCTAGTTCCCTGACCAGGGATGGAACCCGGGCCCCCTGTATTGGGAACGTGGAGTCTTAGCCATTGAGCCACCAGGGAAGTCCTCAAAGTTGATGTTAAATAACAGAAAATTTGAGTAGTGCTATAACTGTTAAAAAATTAAATTGACAATATTATTATTACTTTTTTACTTAATTCTATTTATAGACCTCTAAATATAATAAAAGTAAGAACTTCGCACAAATATTTTAAGAGGACTTCAACCTTGTTCCCACTGCTATGTTCACTGAAGTCAATTCTCTTGTTTCTGTAGCTTCTGTATCTGTTTTCTGAGCAGCTAAGAGCACTTATCATGCCTGTTTCTGTCACAACCTCTCAGCATTTGCGACCACCGTTAGATGCTGAGGGAAATAGCCAGAAAGACCCACAAACTTTTCCACAGGCTTAGAGAGGTGGGCTCCATAAGCAATACAATGCCACATCTGGTCCAGGTTGAGAGCAATGAGTTTCTTTCCATAATTATTGGACATTGGATCATAGGAGCCCAGCTGCTCCATGAAATGGCCATCCTTGGGACACTTGTTGGGGGAAACCACAATGTGGTAAAAAGGCCATTTGGTACAGCCACCCAGGGCAAGGCGGATGGTTAAGTGGCCTCCATGGCAGGCCTTGTAGAGGACAGTAGTGAGCTGGACCACGGCACAGCCAGAGGGCGCTGGGGCTGTGGACCAGCTGAGACGCCTTAGAGCCTTCCAGTGCCTGCATGGTAGGTAATTGGCTCTAGTGCCTCAGGCAGCATAGAGAACCAACTGTAAAAGTCAACACTGAAACAGCCTCACCCCTCCATGACCCCAACCCAGGCACCTCAGTGCCAGTAAACTTACATTAAAAAATCCTATACCTATCATCAGACTTTATGGTATAATATTAAACTTTTTCCCCTAATATTAGGACCAAGGTAAGCATATTCAGTCTGAACACTTGGATAGATCCCAGCCAGTGAAATAAGTGAAAAGGGTTGAAAAGGAAAAGCTTCTCTTTTTGCAGATGACATGAATGTCAGAACAGAAAATTCTAAGAACTCTATAACAAATAAATGCATTTAGCAAGACTGCAAGTTACAAGGCTAATATACAAAGAATCATTTGTATCTATACATATTAGCAGTAAACAGTCAGAAAGTGCAATTAAACTAAATCAATTTACAATGACTTTGGAAAAAATACTTACGAATAAATTTAGTAAGAAATACCAAGACTTTCTACACTGACACATAAAACTTTGTTGAGAGAAATTAGAGAAGACCTACCTAAACAAATGGAGCAATATACCATGTTTAAGGATTCAGAGAGTCACTATCATGGTCAATTCTCCCGAAATTGATCTGTAGATTCAATGAAATTCTATTTACAAATACCAGCAGCATTTTTATAGGAAACTGATAAAAAAAAAAGTCTAAAAATTAAATGAAAATTCAACTGCCCAAGATAGATAAAATTATCTTGATAAAGACTAAAGATGGAAGTCTTATAAAATTTTAAGAATTACCACAATGCTATAGTAATAAAAATGATATATATGTGAAGACAGTCTGATATATATGTGAAGACAGACATGCAGATCAGTGGGACCAAACAGAGGGTCTGGAAACAGACCCACAAATGTGCCAAAGCAACTCAATGATGAAAAGAAATATTTCAACAGATGGTATGGGGAAGAGCTACATTTTCATATGGAAAAATAATGTACCTCAACCCTACCTAATACCACACATAAAAATTAATTCAAGATGGATCACAAAACTAAACATTAAAGCTAAAGCTATAAAATTTTTAGAATAAAATTTAGGATTATATCTCTGCAACCTAGGGGAAGGTAAGGATTTCTTAGGATACAAAGACTAACAATCACAAAAGAGAGAAAAAAAATCAATATATTAGGCTTTATCAAAATTCAACATATCAACTCATCAAAAACACTATTTAGAAAAAAAGACAAATCATAAACTAGGAAAAATATCCATAAGACATATACCTGACAAATGACTTATTTGCAGAATCATTAAAAAACTATGACAACATTGAAAAGACAACCCACTTAAAAAAAAAAGACAAAAGGTTGGTAAAGGAACTTTAAAGGAATATACAGAACTGACAATAAGTACATGAAAATCTGCTCAATATCACTAGCTATCAGGAGTTAAAACCACAGAGAGATACCCTATCTGATACAAAGTAGAATGGCTCAAATTTAAAACTCTGACATCAAATGTTGGCGTGGATGTGGAGCACCTAGAATTCTCTCATAATCCTGGAGGGATTATAAAGATAATGAAACTAATTTGGTAAATATTTGGTACTTTTCTACAAAACTAAGCACACACCAACCTTATGATCTAGCAGCTCCACTTTTAGGTATTCATATAAGAGGATGAAAACACGTGTCCACACAAAGTTGTGTAAAGGAATGGTCAAAGCCACAATATTCACAATATCACAATCTGATGTCAATCAAGAATAGAATGGATAACTAATTTTGGTATTTTTTATGAAGTAATACTTATTGCGCTAAGTTGCTTCAGTCGTGTCTGAATCTTTGGGACTCTATGGACTGTAGCCCACCAGGCTCCTCTGTCCATGGGATTCTTCTACAGGCAAGAATACTGGAGTGGGTTGCTGTGCCCTCCTCCATGGGTAATACTTAATAGTCAATAATAAAAAGGGACAAACCTTGGCTACATGAAGCCATGTGGGTGAATCTCAAAAAAGCTGCAAATAAGAGAAATCAAACAGTATAGTTCCTTTTACATGAAGTTTTAGACTTGGCAAAACAAATCTACACTAAAAAAGTTTAGAAAAAGGGTTGCCTCTAGAGGAGAAATACCAACAACCTTAGATACACAGATGATACCATTCTAATGGTAGAAAGTGAAGAGGAGCTAAGATCATCTCAATGAAGATGAAAAAGGAGAGCAAAAAAGCTAGCTTGAAACTCAATATTAAAAAAAAACTAAGATCATGGCTTCCCTTGTGGCTCAGCTGATAAAGAATCTTCCTGCAATGTGGGAGACCTAGGTTTGATCCCTGGGTTGGGAAGATCCCCTGGAGAAGGGAAAGGCTACCTACTCCAGTATTTTGGCCTGGAGAATTCCATGGACTGTATAGTCCATGGAGTCCTAAAGAATAGGACACAACTGAGTGACTTTCACTTTCACTTTCAAGATCATGCCATCCAGCCTGATCACTTCATGGCAAATAGAAGGGTAAAAAGTGGAAACAGTGACAGATTTTATTTTATTGGGTCCAAAATCACTATGGACAGTAACTGCAGCCATGAAATTAAAAGACATTTGCTCCTTGGAAGAAAAGCTATGACAAACCAGGACAGCATATTAAAAAGCAGAGACATTGCTTTGCTGAAGAAGGTCCATATAGTCAGAGTTATGGTTTTTCCAGTAGTCATGTATGGATGTGAAAGTTGTACCATAAAGAAGGCTGAGCACCAAAGAATTGATGCTTTCAAAATGTGGTACTGGAGAAGACTCCCTTAGACTGAAAGGAAACCAAAGCAGTCAATCCTAAAGGAAATCAGTCCTGAATATTCATTGGAAGGACTGATGCTGAAGCTGAAGCTCCAATACTCTGGCCACCTGATGTGAAGAGCCAACTCACTGAAAAAGACCCTGATGCTGGGAAAGACAGGGTAGGCAAAAGGAGAAGAAAGTGACAGAGATGGTTAGATAACATCACCAACTCAACTGGCATGAATTTGAGCAAACTCAGGAAGATAGTGGAGGACAGAGGAGCCTGGCATGCTGCAGTCCATGGGGTTGCCAAGAGTTGGAAACAACTTAGTGACTGAACAACAATAAGAGGGTACTGACTGGGGAAAGTCACAGTGATGAGAAACTTCAATATCTTGATAGAGGTTTAATTTACATGAGTACATGCATTTGTCAGAATTTACTGAACCGTGGAATTAAAATGTGAATTTCACTTATTTTACCTAAAAATACTCCCACACAAATACCAAACTACAGTTAGTTGGTTTATTTTTTTCCTTTGTATTTAATGGTAATTCTGATACCACTTCCCATATATTCTAGATTTGAGCAAATAAGTAAATGTATTAAGGGAACTGAAAGGAAGGTATCCCACTACTGGTTAAAGGAGTTACAAATATGGAAAGGGTAGTGCTGATTGGTTGAAAGTATTAATATAAACTCTTGTTTTTCTGATAGATGGATAAGTGAAGTGAAGTAAAAGTCGCTTAGTCGTGTTTGACTCTTTGCAACCCCATGGGCTGTATAGTTCATGGAATTCTCCAGGCCAGAATACTGGAGCGGGTAGCCTTTCCCTTCTCCAGAAGATCTTGCCAACCCAGGGATTTAACCCAGGTCTCCTGCATTGCAGGCAAATTCTTTACCACCTGAGCCACAAGAGAAGCCCATGATGGATAAGTAGTTCTACATATATATACACGTTTCTTAATTCTGCAAAGGCTTAGAAGCAATGAGTACATCCAGCACCTATGTCTTCATTTAGGAATGCTGCTGCTGCTAAGTTGCTTCAGTCGTGTCCGACTCTTCGCGACCCCATGGCAGCCCACCAGGTTCCCCCGTCCATGGGATTTTCTAGGCAAGAGTACTGGAGTGGGGTGCCATCGCCTTCTCTGCCTTTAGGAATAACATTCTCTAATAAATGGAAATAGGACTTCCAAAAAAGGCTGATTTCTGAGCTGCTGCTGCTACTGCTGCTAAGTCGTTTCAGTCATGTCTGACTCTGTGCAACCCCAGAGACGGCAGCCCACCAGGCTCGCCCGTCCCTGGGATTCTCCAGGCAAGAACACTGGAGTGGGTTGCCATTTCCTTTTCCAATGCATGAAAGTGAAAAGTGAAAGTGAAGTCGCTCAGTCGTGTCTGACTCCTAGCGACCCCATGGACTGCAGCCCACCAGGCTCCTCTGTCCGTGGAATTTGCCAGGCAAGAGTACTGGAGTGGGTTGCCATTGCCTTCTCCAATTTCTGAGCTGAAGCATCATCAAATGATCTTGGAATACCTTGTCATAGAGGAAAGAAAAGAAGTGTTAAAATAACAATGGGCACGAATTCAAAGGACTCGAGCTCGGTTGAAGGAATCCTCTGTCAGTTAAATCTGGAGCAATCTGAGCATTAAAGGGAATAATGGAAGCAATAGAATAAAACTCTAGCTAAAATAAGGTCTACAAGTTCATAGAAACAGATGAACAAATAGGTTCTTCCACACAGATGTCAACATAAGACAAGTGACAGAGTGAGAAATTCATCAAAGGGCGCTAAAAGTAGGAGACAAAACTTGGATGGGAAAAATGCTACTCATTTACAAAGGGGAAACATTACTTTTACAGGGGAGAAACCTAGCTACATAACCAAGTGACCAGTTAAGATAGCCAGTAAAGAAAGAAATCAACATTACATGTCTTTTGATAGAAGGGATTAGGAAGGAGGTAGGACTATTTCTGAGGTATTACTGAAAATGCATAATCTGACTAATAATCAAAAAACCTCAGCAAACCCAAATTGGGGAACATTCTACAAATTAACCGGTCCATACTCTTGAAAACATCAAGATCAAGATAGATAAAGGTTTAGGAAATGTTCCAGATTTTAAAAACATACAATTAAGTGTAACCTAAGATTCTGAATTAAACCTTTGACCAGAAAAATAAACAGTTATAAAGGAAATTACTGGGAGAATTTATAAAATTGAGTCTAGACTATGGATTAGATAACAAAATTATACCAATGTTAAAATTTATGAATTTAGTTAATTGTACTGTGGTTATGTAAGATAATGGCTTCTTTCAGGAAATATACACTTAAGTTTTTCATGATAAATGGGCTTGATATCTCTATGTCTCAAATAGTTCAGAAAAACTGCTAACAGATAAATATACATAAAATATATGCTCATATACCTACAGATACTTTTATATACGGGCTTCTCTGGTGGCTCAGACTCTAAAGAATTGCCCGCAATGCAGAAGACCTGGGTTCGATCCCTGGATCAGGAAGATTCCCTGGAAAAGGTAATGGCTACATACTCCAGTATTCTTGCCTGGAGAATCCCACAGACAGAGGAGCCTGGTAGGCTACAGTCCATGTTGCAAAGTTGGACACAATTGAGTGACTAAGCACGGCATATATGTGTGTGTGTGTATGTGTGTTAGTTGCTCAGTCGTGTCTGACTCTTTGCAACCCCATAGACCATAGCCCACCAGGCCCCTCTTCCCATGGGATTCTCCAGGCAAGAACACTGGAGTGGGTTGCCATATACACATACATACATATATGTGTATATATGTATGTGTGTGTGTGTGTATATATATATATATATAAAACATTATATTATATAGATAAAGGAAGGGAATGAGGAAGGGTAAGTGGAGGGTACAAATAAGGTAAACATATGGTTGTAATTGGCTTATATGGGTAAAATACATATGAGAGTTCTTATACTATTCTTGCAACTTTTCTGTATGTGCAGAATTATATCAAAATAAAATTTATGAAAAAGTTAATTGCACTCATGAAACTATAAATTAAGACAACAGCATAGAAAACCATTCAGCAGCTATCTATCAAAGCAAAACATACAAAATACCCTGTAAACCGGCAATTCCATTCCTGGGTATTTACTCAATGGAATATTCAGATATGGTCACTTAAAAAGTGGGCACAAGAACATCCATAACATTATAATACCATGGGATTCGTTTGCACTGATATATCACAATTTGTTTATACATTCTACCCTCAGTGGGCATTCAGACTGCTTTCAGAGTGGGGTTGTTACAAACAGTATGAAAAGGTGCTGAATTTCATGTTATCAAGGAAAAGAGATACTCAAACATCCATCACATGAGCATAAATTTTAAAGTCTGTTAGACCAAGTTTTGGTGAGGATATGAAGCAAACAGATTTTTCTTTGGAAAACAGCTTGGTATTACTCAACTTAAATTAGGTAATTATTCAAACTGCCTAGATTAAAATTTAAGACATGTATATCCTATGAGCCAGCAATGACATGTTTCCTTCTGAAGACATGAACACATCAATTATTTTCCCATACACTCTACTTTTATTAATCCTAAACAAAGTACTGAGCTCATGTATAAGCTGGAATATCCTATACAAGATAAGTTACACGGAAATTGGTTGGGTTTCCCTGGTGGCTCAGCCGGTAAAGAATCTGCCTGCAATGCGAGAGACTTAGGTGTGATCCTTGGGTCAGGAAGATCCCCTATAGAAGGAAATGGCAACCCACTCCAGTATTCCTGCCTGGGAAATCCCATGGACAGAGGAGCCCGGCAACCCACAACTGAGATTTTGATGAAACCTGCAGGCTGAGTAATTATTCAGCATCTCTCGTGCACATGAGCAGAAGAGTGCCAAAAGCCGTGTGCTGGACACACGGTGGCCATCGTCGTTGCTTCCTGTTGTAAGAATGATGGCGAGAACCCATTCATGCCCTCAAAGCAGACTTCTCCAGCTCACCTCAAGGAGCAGCTGTAATGCCAGAACCGGGGGAGACTGAGCAGGTGGAAAAGATAGAGGCGTGCGTCTTATGGGGGCTCTTCACACTCCATGCCTGTCAATACCAACCCAACCTTCCTGTGGCACCATATTTACCCCTACATCCCATCTCCTGCTCCTATCTGGGACAGAAGCAGACCCATTAAGGCTTCATCTCCAGGTCGAATCTCCAGGTGCTGAATCTCTGTGACTCAAACTGGAGCAAATACGGCCAGGGTTCTAACTCTTCTACCCTAAAACCTGGGCAAGATGAGGATGGAAATGACACTTTCCTTATAGGGTGCCATTTCTCCTTTACTGAAGAGATAAAATAGGGTTATCAAGGGTGCCTGGCACAGACAGAGGATGTGACAGAGGTTAGATCTTACTGCATCCCTCTTAGTGCTGCTGCCCTTGCTGCCACTGGAACACGATGGTGCAAGGGATTGCAACATTATTTCAGATAACCCCAGGGATGCAGACAGATGAGACCGAGACAGACTAAACAACAATGTAAGATGGAGTTTGGGAAACCAGCCCCCTGGTCACTTCTGGTCTGTTCCAACATTTTTCCGGGTAGTATACCATCTACCCTGGCTCTGAGGCATAAATATAAACTCACTACAAAATGTAAGTTCACTTTCTAAATGGACTTACAGGTCACTGTCATCTGGGCAAAACAATATTTTACACGATAAATTAGAATTTAATGAAGAAGACCTTTAAGATAACTGCAGAATGTTTTGAGCTTTGGAAAGACATAGCTCATGAAAATAAATGATGATGCAGAGCAGCTTCCACAAATGCAGCTGACCCACTGATGATCCTTCAGACAGTAAGGCAAGCACCCAAAACAACGTCCAGATGCTCCCCTGAAACAACTGTGAATATACACACTCTGCCAAATGGTCTGAAGTGCATCTGAAGGACTTTAATGGAACACACAAAAAGCAATGTCTTAGATGTTTATTTTACACAAATCCCCAAATGCTGGTTTTTTTGTTTAATTTTAAAGTTGGTAAATTATCAACCTAAAAGGTCATGCTGTCAAGTTCAAAAACTGCTTTGAGATAGCAACTTCCTCTTAAGTCTATCTAGAAACGTGGGAATGGGAGAGTACAATTTGAATGAAGAAAAACAGCAACCTGTTTTTCATACCAAAAACCCCACAAAAACAAGAAACAACAGCTCTTCTCCTGCTCAAGTATGCCATCATTTCCCTCTGGGCACATGGTCAAGGATAATGCTGCCATGTAGGTCAGGAGACTCAGCTGGTCTGACTCTGCACTGATTTTGTAGGAGCCTGAGTCTTTTACCAATCTATGAGTCTTTTATCTATCTACCAACATATGAAATTAGTCTGTATGATCAGACAAACTCTACAGAACCTATCCTTCCTCAACACTCTCTCTTATAACTGTATTTTACAAGCATCCTGCATCCATACCAGAACTGTGTTCCCCTCTTTAGTTCTGTTAACACTGCACAAAGCAGAGTGCATATGTGTGGCTATTTATAATGACTAGGGATTTCATCAGAACATCCCCAGACTAATATGCTTTAAAAATACATAGCAATCGACAATTCACCCAGAATTGGGGGGAGTTTTCTCACTTCAACTTAAGCCTTGTCTCTCTAGCTTCAGACCTGGCACTAACTGCCTCTTCGACATCTCCACCTGGTTGAAGCACAGATACTGCAATCTCTGCATAAAATAATAAAAATCTCCTCCCCAAACTGCACCCCATCCAGTGTTTCCTATCTTAAAAAAAATGGCACAGCACTCTCCACAAGGCTTCTGGATGAACAATGAAAATGTCATGTGAGTTTTTTAAAGTCCCGATTTAGCAATCCCTGGTAGCTCAGACGGTAAAGTGTCTGCCTACAATGCTGGACACCCGGGTTCGATCCCTGGGTCAGGAAGATCCCCTGGAGAAGGAAATGGCTAACCCACTCCAGTATTCTTGCCTGGAAAATCCCATGGACTGAGGAGCCTGGTAGGCTACAGTCCATGGGGTCACAAAGAGTTGGACATGACTGAGCGACTTCACTTTCACTGATTTTAATGTGATTAATCTGGGATGCCATCTTGGCATTGAGATTTTTTTCAAAGCTTCCCCCTCCCCAGGGCTGAGAATCACTGCTCCAGATATGTTTCAAATCCCCAAGACTCTAATGGGTGTATTTCTCCTCCACTGTGTTCTCAATTATAGATGCTCTCAACTGCTGCTGTTGCTAAGTCGCTTCATTTGTGTCCGACTCTGTGCGACCCCATAGATGGCAGCCCACCAGGCTCCACTATCCTTGAGATTCTCCAGGCAAGAACACTGGAGTGGGTTGCCATTTCCTTCTCCAATGCATGAAAGTGAAAAGTGAAAGTGCAGTCGCTCAGTCATGTCCAACTTTTAGCGACCCCATGGACTGCAGCCTACCAGGCTCTTCCATCCATGGGATTTTCCAGGCAAGAGTACTGGAGTGGGTTGCCATTGCCTTCTCGAAAGGCAATGCAGCTCTCAACTGCTACAACCTGCCAAATAGGGTTGCCATGGGCTGTATGACTGTGATGCCACTGGGGGCTGTTCAATGTGGCAGCTCTGCCTTCCAGTCCCAAGTTCTCCCAGCACTCCAGGCTCTGCTGTAGTCATTCTGCATGTTTGAATGACCTGTGCTCTTTTCAAAGCCATAGATGCTCAGAAATTCTGGATCAATGGGGTTGGAACCCACAGACAACATTTTTTTTTAAAAGTTCCCCAGAAGACTATGAAGTGCAGCCACAATTAAGTACAACTTGTTCAGTAGCTTAGTGTCCCAAAGAAAATTTCTCATTTCTATGTGGTATCCATTGTGCATCCGTCAGTCTGCCATTTCTCTGGACCTCCAATCTGCTGGTCCTGTCACTTTTCATACTTCATCTTCCTCCTCAAGTCCTCACTTTTCTAAGTGACCAGCCTAAACACTGCGGTTCAATACATGGCCATGAGTTTACAAACAGTATTAGCATCTTGCTCGTCCTCCCCTCCCTTCCCTTCTACTTACTCTGCACTGTACCAAAGCATCTGAACATTGTTGGAAAAAATTTTAAAACACTGATGACTGAAATTTCTTCAAATTTATACCATATACCTCAGATAGGAACTCAAAATTGTCAACTGTCATATTTCCTTAGAAATTTCACTTTGCCATTCTGCAAGATGACTATTTCATGCTTTTCTATTCCTTTCAGGTATCCAAACAGCCTCTCCAGTCTTATCTTGTGCCTTTGCTGCCTATTTAGTGGTCTGTGGATAATTTTGTCATCTTTCCATCACCAACCCTTTAGCTTCTGTACCCTCACCGATTATCAATGTCTTTCCCATTAACTTCCTTTGTAGGATACCCCCCTTCACCTACTAAAGATTATTAAGGGACATGATCCCTCTAATTTCTACTGTGTCATCAATTTCTCCTCCTCGACTTGATTATACTTTCAAATTGCTCATCCTAAAAACAGGATATATATATATATATATATTCCTCCAGTTGCCACTCCTTCTGCTTTCCCTGGCAGCAACAGACTTTGAAGATTTACCTATGCTCTGTCACTAAATGTTGACTTCTTTTCCCTTTATTTTGCAAAGATACTGGGGATAGACTTTTAGATTTATAGGCATTTGCACTGAGCATACTGAAGTTATTAATATACTGTCTTCCAGCTTCCAATACTGCTGTTAGAAGACATTCCACGTTCATGGATCAGAAGACTTAATATCATCAAGACGGCAACACTCCTAAAATTGATGTACAGATTAAGTATATCCCTATCAAAATCCCAGCTGGCTCTTTGCAAAAGTTGTTATGCTGACTTTACGATTATCAAGGGACCAAGACTAGCCAGAACTATCTTAAAATGAGAGGTCTTAAAACTTGCTAAAGATTTAAAATAATTAAGACAGTGTAGTATTTGCATAAATCCTTACATTTATGGTCAACTGAATTTTGACAATTGTGTTAAGACAATTTTGTGGGAGGAAAGTTATTTTCAACCAATGATGCTTGGACAACTGGATGGTAACATTCAAAAGATTTAAGTTGGATTCCTACCTCACAATGTACACAAAAATTAACTCAAAATGGATCCTAGATTTCATAAAAGTTAATACTACAAAACTCAAACACAGAAGTAAATATTTGTGATCTTGGGCTAGGCAATAGATTTTGGGGCACAGTACCAAAAGCCTAAGGAATCAATGAAAAAATAGATAAATTGGATTTCATCAAAATCAAAAATAGTTTTGATTCAAAGGACATAGAATGTGAAAAGACAATCCACAGAACTGGAAAAAATATTTGCAAATCCTGTATCTGATCAGGGAACTTGCATCCAGAATATATAAACAAGCCTCGCAACTCAATAATAAGAGAACTAACCGATCAAAAAATAGCGAAGGAATTGAATGGACATTGCCTGAAAGATGTGTAATGTGACAGACTCAATGGACATGAGTTTGAGTAAACTCTGGGAGTTGGTGATGGACAGGGAGGCCTAGTATGCTGCAATCCATGGGGTCGCAAAGAGTCGGACACGATTGAGCAACTAAAGTGAACTGAACTGAAAGACGTGCCACGTAGTGGTGCATAGCTGCAAAGATCCAAATAGCATTTTAAAGGCTCTGAAACCCCAGACTTGACATTAGATCACATCCCAAGGAAGCAAGGCCAGTGTCAGACTTTATTTTGGGGCCTCCAAAATCACTGCAGATGGTGACTACAGCCATGAAATTAAAAGATGCTTACTCCTTGGAAGAAAAGTTATGACGAACACAGACAGCATATTAAAAAGCAGAGACGTGACTTTGCCAATAAAGGTCCAAAGCTATGGTTTTTCCAGTGGTCATGTATGGATGTGAGAGTTGGACTATAAAGAAAGCTGAGCACTGAAGAATTGATGCTTTTGAACTGTGGTGTTAGAGAAGACTCTTGAGAGTCCCTTGGACTGTAAGGGGATCCAACCAGTCCATCCTAAAGGAAATCAGTCCTGAATAGTCATTGGAAGGACTGATGCTGAAGCTGAAACTCCAATACCCTGACCACCTGATGCGAAGAACCGATTCATTTGAAAAGACCCTGATGCTGGGAAAGATTGAAGGTGGAAGGAGAAGGGGACGACAGAGGATGAGATGGTTGGATGGCATCACCAGCTCAATGGACATGAGTTTGAGTAAACTCGGGAGTTGGTGATGGATAGGGAGTCCTGGTGTGCTGCAGTCTATGGGGTCGCAAAGAGTTGGACACGACTGTGCGACTAAACTGAAGTGAACTGAAAGATGTGTCATATAGCGGTGGGTAGCTGGAAAGATCCAAATAGCATTTTAAAGGCTCTGAAACCCCAGACTTGACATTAGATCACATCCCAAGGAAGTAAGGCCAGTACCTGAAGGCTGAACTTAACCAGATCAGTTGTCTGCTAAAATAAACAAAAAACAAACAAACAAACAAAAAAAACTGACGTCCTCCTTAGAATTAAACAAGACCCAGATTTTCATATCATAATATTCCAAATGCCCAGACTACAATCAAAATTACATGGTTTATGAACAACCAGGAACATCTGAGCTTGGAAGCGAAAAGAGAATCAGCACATGTCAACTCTGAGATGACAAAAATGTTGGAATGACCAAATAGAGATGTTATTATAACCATACTCCTAGAAGTAAGGTCAAACAATTGAAAATGTAAAAAGTATCAACAATGAAATAAAAGGTATACAGAAGAATCAGATGAAAATTTTAGAAATGAAAATATAATAACTGAGACAAAAATATTAACTAAACAGGCTCAACAGCAAAATGGAGATGACAAAGGAAAGAGTCACTGACTTGCAAGAGAAATCAATAGAAATGATATAATTTGAACATCAGAGGGAAAGTATTGAAAAAATATAAGAGACTCAGGGACCTGTGAAAAATATCAAAAAATTATTGACATTTATCCCATCAGAGTTCCAAGAGAAGAGTCTAGTGCGGAAAAAAAATGGAAGCAATAATAGCTGAAATCTCACCAAATTTTTGTGAAAGACAAACTCATAGATTCAAGAAACTCAAAAGCAAATCCAAATTAAAAAAAAAATCCAATTCCAGACATATTACAATTAAACAGCTGAAAACCAAATACAAGCAAAAATCTTGAAAGCAGCTGGGGAAAATCACTGCATTTATGAATAAAAGAACAATGATTTGAGTAACTGTAGATTCCTCATCAGAAATCAGAGAGCCACAATATTTTTAAAGGATGTCAAAAAAGAACTGTTAACTCAGAATGCTACATCCAGCATAAATAATCTTTGAGAATGAAAATGAAATACAGATATTCTCAGATGAGGGGAAACAAAGTGAATTAGTCACTAGAACTGCTCTAAAAAAACATTAAAGGAAGTTCCTCAGACAGGAGGCGAATGATCTGAAAAGGAAACTCAGAGCTTCAAGAATGAGAAGCAATGGAAATGACAAAGGTGTGGGCAAAATATAACTGATTATTCATTTGGGGGGTCATTTCTATAAAATATATATAATGATTAAAAGCAAAAATAATAACACTGATGGAGTTCTCAGTGTATGTGCATGTAATACATAATAAACTTACAAACAAAGGGGGAAAGTCAAGGGAACTATGTAGTTGTAAGGTTTCTACATTTCACATGAAGTGGTAAAATTCTACAGAGACTATGGAAAGGTAAGTATGACTATTATAATTTCTAGAGAAATTAACAAAGAGAATAAAAAATAAATTAAAATGGAATACTAAAACATATTAAAATATTCCAAAGAAAGACAGAAATGAGAAACAGACAAAAAGGAGAGAATAAAGGAAAAACAAATAATAACTTTGCTAACCTAAACCCAAACATATCAATAACTCCATTAATGCCAAACAGTTTAAATATATCAACTAAAAGACTATGACTACTAGAATGGGTTAAAAAATAAGATTCAGTAATATGATCTCTCCATGAGACCCACTTTAAATACGATGACATAGGCAGGTGAAAAGTAAATGATGGCAAAAATACTCCATAAAAACATTAACTGAAAGAAAGTGGAGTGGTTATATTAACATCAGATACAGTCAACTTCAGAGCAAAGGGAACTACCATGGATTAAGAGATGTTAGCTAATGATAGATATTATGTAATGAACACCAAACAACCAACCAAGGGAAACAATCCCAAAAGTGCAGGCACCAAACAAAACAGCTTCAAAATCCATAAAGCAAAAACCAGTAGGAATGTAGCTTGGCAATTAAACATAAACTTACACATAGTCCAGCGGTCCCACTCCTAGGTATTTATTCCAGAGAGATGCAAACTTAGTTCCCCCTAATCCTTGTAAATGGATGGTTATGGCAACTTTACCCAAGAGAGACAAATGTGGGGACTTCTTGGATGTCCTCCAAAGGGTGAATAAATAAACTGTGGTATACCCATATGATGGTATAATATCCAACAATAAAAACGAATTAACTGTTAATTCACACAATTGCTGTAAATCTCAACTGTGCTATGCTAAGTGAAAGAAGCCAGCCTGCAAATACTACATATTGTATGACTCCAATTCTATGACATTCTGTAAAAAGCACAACTATAGGGTTAGGAGTGCAGGAAGACTGACTGCAGACTGGCAGCCTGAGGGAGTCTCATGGGTGATAAAACTCTCCTGCATACTAATTATGGTTGGTAGTGGTGCCCAAGCACCTCAACTAGAGAGTAACCCCTGCTTGCCACAGCTAGAGAAAGCCCACACACAGCAACAAAGACCCAATGGAGCCAAAAACAAACAAACAAAAATTATATATATATATATATATATATATATAAAATATTTTAAAAATTTATTTGGATCCATCTCCTAGAATAATGGAAATGAAAACAGAAACATACAAAAGGGACCTAATTAAAATTTTGCACAGCAAAGGAAAATATAAATGATGCTACTGACAAGAGATCAATTTTCAAAATAAACAAACAGCTCATACAGCTTAATGTAAAAAAAACCCAACCCAACCAAAAAATGGGCAGAAAACCTAGAGACATTTCTCCAAAGAAGACATACAGATAGCCAATAGCCAGGTAAAAAGATGTTCAAATTTGCTAATTATTAAAGAAATGCAAATCAAAACTAATGAGGTATTACCTCACATCAGTCAGAATGGCCATCATTAAAAAGTTTACAAATAATAAATGCTGACGAGAGTATAGAGAAAAAGAAACTGTCCTACACTCTTGGTGGGAATGTAAATTGGTGCAGCAACTGTGAAGAACAGTATGGAGGCTCCCTCAAAATCTAACCGTAAATAGATAGCCTACTGGAATTGGCTGTATGTCTCAGGAAGCTCAAACAGGAGCTCTGTACCAACCTAGAGGGGTGGGTGGTGAGGGAGACAGGAGGGAGGTTAAAAAGGGAGGGGATATATGTATACCTATGGCTGATTCATGTCTAGGTTTGACAGAAAACAACAAAATTCTGTAAAGCCATTATCCTTCAATTAAAAAATAAATTAAAATAAATAAATAAATAAATTTTAAAAAATATAAATATAGGGCTACCATATGATCCAGCAATTCTACTACTAGGCATATATACAGATATCCAGAGAAAATTATAATTCAAAAAGATACATGCAATTCACTGTTCATAGTGAAAGGTTGTTGCTGAGCCATGAAAGATGCTGGGATTCTTGGGCTCTGGAGGAGAAGAATTCAATCCGGGGCCAGTGATGAGGCTTGACTGCTCAGAATTTTTGTGTAATAATGTTTTATTAAAGTATAGAAGAGACAGAGAAAGCTTCTGACATAGACATCAGTAGGGGGCAGAAAGAGTGCCCCCCTGCTAGTCTTTAGCCAGATGCTTTAGCTACTAGCAGTCTGATAATTAGAGAAAGGAAATATTTCAAAACTCAGAGACTGGCACCAGGCCCCTCACCTACAACATACATTTTGAGAAAACATTGGCACAAGGTGAGTTGTCCTTGGCCATAAAATGATTGACATGAATCTTGAAGAAAGGCAGGTTTCCAAGCAAATACAGTCTCATTAACATAGCTTAAAAGAACATTTGCCTGAGTAAAACCTACCGGTTTGTCAAATCGGTTCTGAGTCTTAGGTGAAACCTACTTGAACACAGAGTCTAGGGTAAATACATAGTTCATTAACATAGCTTAAGACATTTCCATAAGAAAAGTGCATTGGTTAGTTCAAGGTTTGAGAAAAGTTAAGTTCAGGTGGAACCAGGTGTTGTCATGGCAACACAGAATTTTAAAAGACACCTCTTCTTAAAATTGTATAGAGAAGGGGAAAAAATATGACATTAGCAGTTTGTTTCCTCCTGCCGCTTAAGAGAGAGATAAAAAAATGTCTGACACTTGCAGCCTATTTCCTCCTTTTGGAGACCCCTGGCCTTCCTGCCTGTTACTCTCTCAATAGCAACACTATTACAATAGCCAAAATATGGAAGAAATCTAAGTGTCCACTGACAGATGCATGGATAAAGACAATGTGGCACGCGCGCGTGCACACACACACACACAATGGAATATGACCCAGCCATCAAAAAGAATGAAATAATGCTATTTGCAGCAACACGGATGGACCTAGAGATTATCATACTAAGTGAAGTGAGGAAAAGATGCCCGATGATATCACTTATATGTGGGATTTAAAATATGACACAAATGAACTTATGTCAAAGCAGAAACAGACCCACAGACATGGAAACCAAACTTACGGTTACCAACAGGGTAGGCAGGGGCAGAGAGAAATAAATTAGGAGTTTGGGATTAACATATATATACTACTATATATACAATAGGTAAACAAATAGGACCTACTGTTTACCACAGGGAACTATACTCAATGTCTTATAATAACCACTAAGGAAAAAGAATGTGAAAAAGAATAATGTATAACTGACTCTCTTTGCCATACACCTAAAACTAACAAAACACTACTGTGGTGGTGGTTAGGTCGCTCAGTTCTGTCCGACTCTTTGTGACCCCATGGGCTGCAGTCCATCAGGCTCCTCTGTCCATGGGGCTTGCCAGGCAAGAATACAGGAGTGGGTTGCCATTTCCTTCTCCAGGGGATCTTCCTGACCAAGGGATGGAACTTGGGTCTCCCACATTGCAGGCAGATTCTTTACTGCTGAGCCACCAGGGAAGTCCCTTAAATGAACTATACTTCAATTTTAAAAAATAATTCTGTTGTAATAACTCACTTGCAGTTGAGTTCATGGAAAAATTAAAACTTGCAATATAATGAAGAGGAAACAAAGCTTTGTTATTCTGAAACCTAAAGGAAAAATCAGAATTTTCAAAAGTATTTACTGTAACTTTTTAAAACTACTTTCTTTTTAGGAGGAAACCATAAGCCATAGCTTTGAAACTGAAGTATGAATTTATAAGGACCAGAACAGGTTAGAATGAAATAAAAAATTTAAAAAGAGCACTACAAGTTCTCACAGAGGTAGAGAAGGCAGAACTGGGGCAGCATGAAATAAATATGTCAATGGGTAGAGGATGAAATTGAGAAGCTCTCCTAAAAATACAAAAGAAAATATCACAGGGATGAGAACAACGTTTAAGATAATAGATGTGGAACATAAAGAAGAGAGAAACAAACGTTAAAGCATTAAAAGTACAAGTCTTCTAAAGGATTAAGTTAGAACAAAACCCACAGACATCACATCCAAGTCTCTGAGCTGATAAAACATACAGGTATTAGAATGGCTCAATGCAGTCCAGTAACAATCAACAAAAAAAGCCAATCATAAATCTCACCCTGGTGACATTTCCAAATTCTAAGCACATAGAAAAATACTACAAAGCCCAAACAGAAAACTTAATGGTTTCTTCAGAGTAACAATATCAGGCTGCTCTTGAACTTCTTTGGATCTTTTGAAGTTCAAAAACAGCATTACCACGACTTCTTTGGTGGCTCAGTGGTAAAGAATCTGCCTCACCAATGCTGGATATGTGGGCTCAGTCCCTAGTCTGGGAAGATCCCACATGCCTCAGCAAGTAAGCGCTTGTGACGCAACTACTGATCCTGTGCTCTGGAGCCTGGGGCCGCACCTATGGAAGTCCACATTCCCTAGAGCCTGTGCTCTGCAACAAGAGAAGCCCTTGCAATGAGAAGCCCTTGCATGGCAACTAGAGAAAAGCCCACAAGGCAACAAAGACCCAGCACAGCCAAAAATAAATACAAATTCAAAAAACAGCATTACCAAATCTAGGGACTTTGTAGAGAAATAAGTGCTATAACTTAAATATTTTCTACCCAACTGAGCTGTCTGGCTTAGGGCAGGACAATGGAAAGGTGTTCTCAGATACAGAAGAGTTCAGAAAACAAGCCTCCCCATGTGCTTTTCTTAATGATGGTATACCACAGGCAGCCACAGAACATGTTAAAATGAAGATGGACAAGATACCAGCAGAGAGATGGTAGCAGAAAGGAACCAGGGACCAGCAGACTTTTCTGTGGAAGAGCAATATGCAACAGCAACCAAACATTGAGATTTCTGTCGACTGTCACCTTCCTATGCCAAAACAGCTGAGTTTATCACAATAATGAGCTTTCAACACGGCAGTCTTGGTGCCTCCTCTCATTCCCTCACAAAGATACAACCTAAAATAAAACTAATTCTTTTTTTTTTTTTTAACAAAAAAGAGTTACATGGGAATATTGTGAATAACCTCATGCCAAAAAAGTTAGAAAATGCACATACAGTGGAAAAACTTTTCAATGTACACAAATCACCAAAGCTCACACAAGAAGAAAACAGAAAATCTAAATAGATTGGTAACAAGGAAAGAAACTGAATTGGTAATAAAAAAAAAAGTTGAGTCTTATCCAAAATGACTTCAATGGTACATTCTACCAAACATTTAAATGAAAAATAATACTTCACAAATGCTTTTATAAAGTATAGGAAGGGGGAACATGTCTCAACTCATTTTATGAAGTTAGCATTACTCAAAGCCAGATGAAGATATCACAAGAAAAGAAACTATAAATCAGTATACTTCATGAACACAGTGATAAAATAATCCTTAATGAAATATGAATAACCTAAATTCAGGAACAACAAAAAGTTACATGTCATGATCAATTTGGGTCTATCTCAACAATGCAAAGTCGCTTATACATCTGAAGAGTCCAAAATGCAGTACTTGGACACAGTCTCAAAAACAACAGAATGATCTCGGTTCATTTCCAAGGCAAACCGTTCAATATCACAGCAATCCAAGTCTATGCTCCAACCACTAATGCTGAAGAAGATGAAGTTGAATGATTATATGAAGACCTACAAAGACCCTCTAAAACTAATAGCAAAAAGATGTCCTTTTCATCATAGGGGACTGGACTGCAAAGGTAGGAAGTCAAGAGATATATGGAGTAACAGTCAAGTTGGCCTCTGACTACAAAATGAGGCAAGGCAAAGGCTAACAGTTTTGCCAAGAGAATCCACTGGTCATAGCAAACATCCTCCTCTTCCAACACCACAAGAGACGACTCTACACATGGACATCACCAGATGGCAAATACTGAAATCAGACTGATTATACTTTGTGCAGCTGAAGATGGAGAAGCCCTACAGAGTCAGCAAAACAAGACTGGGAGCTGACTGTGGCTCAGATTATGAACTCCTTATTGCAAAGTTTACGTCTAAAATGAACAAAGCAGGGAAAAACCACTAGGCCATTCAGGTATGACCCTAACCAAAGTCATGTATGGATCTGAGAGTTGGACTGTGAAGAAAGCTGAGCGCTGAAGAATTGATGCTTTTAAACTGTGGTGTTGGAGAAGACTCTTGAGAGTCCCTTGGACTGCAAGGAGATCCAACCAGTCCATTTTAAAGGACATCAGTCCTGGGTGTTCTTTGGAAGGAATGATGCTAAAGCTGAAACTCCAGTACTTTGGCCACCTCACGCGAAGAGTTGACTCATTGGAAAAGACTCTGATGCTGGGGAGGATTAGGGGCAGGAGGAGAAGGGCACGACAGAGGATGAGATGGCTGGATGGCATCACCAACTCGATGGATGTGAGCTTGAGTGAACTCCAGGAGTTGGTGACGGACAGGGAGGCCTGGCATGCTGCGATTCATGGGGTTGCAAAGAGTTGGACACGACTGAGCGACTGAACTGAACTGAACTGAAATCTCTTAAGATGATACAGTGGAAGTGACAGACAGATTCAAAGGATTAGATCTGACTGACAGAGCGCCTGAAGAACTATGGACGGAGGTTCATAGGAGGTGGTGATCTAAACCAACCCCAAGAAAAAGAAATTCAAGGCAAAATAGTTGTCTGAGGAGGCCTTGCAGATAGCTGAGAAAAGAAGAAAAGCAAAAAGCAAAGGAGAAAAGGAAAGATATACCCATCTGAATGCAGAGTTCTAGAAAAAAGCAAGGAGAGGTAAGACAGACTTCCTAAGTAAACAATGCAAAGAAATAGAGGAAAATAATAGAATGGAAAAGACTAGAGACTTCTTTAAGAAAATTAGAGATACCAAAGGAACATTTCATACAAAGATGGCCACAATAAAGGACAGAAATGGTACGGACCTAAAAGAAGCAGAAGATATTAAGAGGAGGTGGCAAGAATACACAGAAGAACTGTACAAAAGAGATCTCAATGACACGGATAACCATGATGGTGTGATCACTCAGCTAGAGCCAGACATCTTGGAGTGTGAAGTCAAGTGGGCCTTAGGAAACATCACTACAAACAAAACTAGTGGAGATGACGGGATTTTAGCTGAGTTATTTTGGAACCTAAAGGATGATGCTGTTAAAGTGCTGCACTCAATATGCCAGCAAATTTGGAAAACTCAGCAGTGGCCACAGGACTGGAAAAGGTCAGTTTTCATTCCAATCCCAAAGAAGGGCAATGCCAAGGAATGTACAAATTAATGTACAATTGTACTCATTTCACATGCCAGCAAGGTAATGCTCAAAGTCCTTCAACCTAGGTGTCAACAGTATGTGAACTGAGAAATTCCAGATGTACAAGCTGGATTTAGAAAAAGGAGAGGAACCAGAGATCAAATTGTCAACATCTGTAGGATCATAGGAAAAGCAAGAGAATTCCAGAAAAACATTTACTTCTGCTTTATTGACTATACCAAATCCTTTGACTGTGTGGATCACAAGAAACTGTGGAAAATTCTTCAAGAGATGGGAATACAAGACCACCTGACCTGCCTCCTGAGAAATGTGTATGCAGGTCAAGAAGCAACAATTAGAATCAGACATGGAACAACAGACTGTTTCAAAATTAGGAAACGTTGTTTATTGTCCCCTTGCTTATTTAACTTATATGCAGAGTATATCATGTGAAATGCCAGGCTGGATGAAGCACAAGCTTCAAGCCAAGATTTCAGGGAGAAATATCAATAACCTGATATGCAGATGATACCATCCATATGACAGAAAGCAAAGAGGAACTAAAGAGCCTGTTTATGAAAGTGAAAGAGGAGAGTGAAAAAGCTGGCTTAAAACTCAATATTCAGAAAACTAAGATCATGGCACCCAGTCCCATCATTTCATGGCAAATGGATGGGGAAACAATGGAAACAGAGACAGACTATTTTCTTGGGCTCCAAAATCACTGCTGCCATGAAACTGAAAGACACTTGCTCCTTGGAAGAAAAGATATGACAAACAATACGCTAGACATCATATTAAAAAGCAGAGACATCACTTTACTGACAAAGGTCCATCTAGTCAAAGCTATGGTTTTTCCAGTGGTCATGTACAGATGTGAGAGTTGGGCCAAAAAGAAGGCTGAGAGCCAAAGAATTGATGCTTTTGAACTGTGGTGTTGGAGAAGACTCTTGAGAGATTTCCTAAGACAGCAAGGAGACCAACCAGTCAATCCTAAAGGAAATCAGTCCTTAATATTCATTGCAAGGACTGATACTGAAGCTGAAGCTCCAATACTTTGATCACCTGATGTGAAGAACTACCTCACTGGAAAACACTCTGATGCCAGGAAAGATTGAAGGCAGGAGGAGAAGGAGGCAACACAGGATGAGATGGTTGGATGGCATCACTGACTCAAAGTACATGCGTTTAAACAAACTTTGGGAGATGGTGAAACACAGGGAAGCCTGGTGTGCTGCAGTCTATGGGGTCACAAGGAGTCAGACATGACTAAGCAACTGAACAATAACAATTCAAAGTTGCTTAACATCTGAAAATAGTGTCATACAGTAGTATACTATAAAGGACCAAAACCATATAACAACCTCAGAAGATGAATAAAATGCAGAGAAACCATTTGAAAAAAAATCAAACATTTATTCATTATAAAAATTCTCAACAAACTAGGACTGTAAAGGCATTTTCTCAACCTTATGAAGGGCATTCTGAAAAGCCAACAGCTAACATAGTTAATGAGGAAACACTTTTCACCTCAGAGCAAGAACAAAGTAAGGATGTTCCAACTTGCTCCTTGTAATCAGCAATGCCCTAGAGGCGCTGGCCAGTGAAATAAGAAAAACAGTGACATGCTAACAGAATCTGGACAGGAAAGAAGTAAATCTAAACAGAATGTATTCACACATGACATGACCTGACATACAGAAAACCCTAAGAAGTTCTTAGGAAAATTATCAGAATTATTGAATTTAGCAAAGTTTTAGGAGGTTAGTTCCTAGAAGGGTAAACAAGGAAATTTCTGGGGGCGCTGTTAGCATTCTGGCTTGGAGAATTCCATAGACTGTATGGTCCATAGGGCTGCAAACAATTGAACAAGACTGAGCAACTTGCACACACACACACACAAATTAGCATTCTGTTTCTTTATCTGTGTCTTGGTTTATTCCACTGCTTATCTGTCATTTCCTTTAGATGTCTAACAGGAACTTATGTCAAATAGATTATTGATTTTATTCCCAAATCCACATTCATTCACAACTGCTCACCAACAATCTCCTTTTCCATTGGGGAATCAAGATTCCCTAATTAACTGACATTAACTGACATCAAGATTCACCTACTTGCTCAGTAGGAACTGGAATTATCCTTGATTCCCTCCTTTTGCTTGCATGACATTTATAATGCACCAGCAACTCCAGTGGATTCTATGTCGAAAAACATGGTGAATTCATCCACTTCCCTCCATTTCTAAGACAACATCACTCTTGCCCATCTACTCTCATTCCTTGGTTTAATGAATGTATAGCCTCCACCAAGAACCTTATCTCCCACCTCTTCCTACTCCCTTGCTTTGTTAAAAGTCACCAACCATTTGACAAGGTTCCAAGTCCAAGGCAAAGGTCACTGGCATGGCTCCCAAAGTCTTGCACCACATGCCTCTCTCCATCTTCTCGTCAGCCTCTCCCATGGGCCACATGAGCCCTTTGTTTGTCCTTAGGACGTGACAAGCTCTACTTGTCCTGGAGGATTCATCCATGCCCTCTTGCTGCTGAGATCCCCACTCATTCTCCATAACAGCATCTTGTTCATGATCTTCTGCTCACCTTACACAATCTTTAACATTTTGGATTTATTAATTTGTATACTGTCTGTCTTACTCTGCCATAGCAACCTTGCATGAGGGCAGGCCTATGTCTTTTTTCATTCACCACTATGTGCCCAGCATCTGCATAATGCCTGGCAGGTGGATGGCACAGTGTTTATTCATTCAAATGCACAGGGTACAGTTTAATAAATCAAAGAATACTGGGGCAGATTCAGATACTACATGAGATGATTCTTCATGCACTGCATATACCAGGGGTTCCTAAACTTGATTGCACATTAGAATCCCCTGGGTAGTTTTAAAAAATCCCAATATACAGATTTAATCCTATGCCTATCACATCAGAATGGCTGGGACTGAAAGACAGACAGCAGCAGTTTTTAAAGTTTCCCAGCAACGTAGGGGAACCATGGACATATACACTTTAAAATGTAAAGCATATAATAAAGTCTGCAAAGAAAAAACTTATTCCTTATGTTCATATTATATATATCTGAATTTAAAATGGCTTCTGCAAAATATTTTACAGGCCCATATGTGTTATGTGTGCTATGATAAATGTGCTATGTACTATGATAAAGCACATGTGTGCTATGATAAAGATGTGCTATGATAAATTCTAACTATGGTTAGTATTGACAAACACTTTTATTTATTGAGGGCTTCCCAAGCAGCGCAGTGGGAAAGAATCCACCTGCCAATGCAGGAGACACAAGAGACACAGATTTGATCCCTGGGCCAGGAAGATCCTCTGGAGGAGGAAATGGCAACACACTCCAATATTCTTGACTTGAAAATTCCAAGGACAGAGGAGCCTGACAGGCTATAGTCCATGGGGTCCCAAGGAGTCAGACATGACTGAGCACACACGCACACTTCGCACTTCACTTATTAATTTGCAGTGTATTCCAGAAGTTTGTAAATGATGTCAAGTAATGAAAGTACTTGTTCCAATATTAACAATGTTGAAGGTGGTGCTTTTTCCTGTGTATCTTCAATTTTTAGCAGATTTTATTGATTAATTTGATATTGTTGTCGTTCAGAGGCTCAGTCATGTCCAAATCTTTGCGACCCTATTGACTGCAGCACGTCCGCCCCTGTCTTTCACCATCTCCCAGAGCTTGTGCAAACTCATGTCCATCGTGTTTGTGATGCCATCCAACCATGTCATCCTCTGTCATCCCCTTCTCCTCTGCCTTAAATCTTTCCTAGCATCAGGGTCTTTTCCAACGAGTCAGATCTTCGCATCAGGTGGCCAAAGTATTGGAGTTTCAGCTTCAGTATTAGTCCTTCCAGTGAATATTCAGGACTGATTTCCTTTAGGATGGACTGGTTGGTCTCCTTGCTGTCTTGAGGAAATCTCTCAAGAGTCTTCTTCAACACCACAGTTCGAAAGCATCAATTCTTTGGCGTTCAGCCTTCTTTATGGTCCAACTCTCACATCTGTACATGACTACTTGAGAAACCATAGCTTTGACCATATGGATCTTTGTTGGCAAAGTAATGTCTCTGCTTTTTAACATGCTGTCTAGGTCTGTCACTACTCTTCTCCCAAGGAGCAAGCGTCTTTTAATTTCATGGCTGCAGTCACCATCTGCAGTGATTTTGGAGCCCAAGAAAATAAAGTCTCTCACTGTTTCCATTGTTTCCCCATCTATTTGCCATGAAGTGATGGGACTGGATGCTATGATCTTAGTTTTCTGAATATTGAGTTTTAAGCCAGCTGTTCCACTCTCTTCTTTCAACTTCATCAACAGGCTCTTTAGTTCCTCTTCACTTTCTGCCATAAGGGTGGTGTCATTTGCATATCTGAGGTTATTGCTATTTCTCCAAGAAATCTCAATTCCAGCTTGTGCTTCATCCAGCCTGGCATTTTGGATGATATACTCTGCATATAAGTTAAATAAGCAGGGTGACAATATATAGCTTTGACATAATCCTTTCCCAATTTTGAACCAGTCTGTTGTTTCATGTCTAGTTCTAACTATTGCTTTTTGACCTCCATACAGGTTTTCTAGAAGGCAGGTAAGGTGGTCTGGTATTCCCATCTCTTTGAGAATTTTCCAGTCTGTTGTGATCCACACAGTCAAAGGCTTTATTTAGTATAGTCAATGAAGCAGAAGTAGATGTTTTTCTGGAATTCCCTTGCTTTTTCTATGATCCAATGGATGTTGATATTAGCTGGCTATTATAATTAAGGGCTTCTCTACTCTCTCAAGTGGTAAGGAAACTGCCTGCATTGCAGAAGATGAGGGTTCGATCCCTGGGTCAAGAAGATCCCCTGGAGGAGGGCATGACAGACCACTCCAGTATCCTTGCCTGGGAAATCCCATGGACAGAGGAGCCTGGCAGGCTACAGTTCATGGGTTTGCTAAGAGTTGGACATGACTGAGCATGCTTGCACATTAGAATTACATATATGTGTAATTCCACAAACATTAAATGAACAAATATTAGTTGGCAGGTATTCTGCTTTGTGTTATAGAATGTGGGAAACCTAAGCTGGAGTTTTATTTACATAAATCCTTTATGTGTTGGCAGTTTCCTAAGATGATGATTGAGAAATTATTTGACCAAGCTCATTGCCTTGTGTGGCAGCATCGTTCCCATTCAACCCAGTTCAAATTCCAGGTTATCCTCTTTATTATCTGTATAAATTTAGCTGACTGTTAGTATTTGTATTTCTGTTTTTTGTATGAAAACTGAGAAGGGTAAGCTGAATGCTGGAGCTCCTGATAGGTTTAAATTATATGAAATATACAAAGTGACACTGTTGTTTCCAATCAATCAACAAACACTCAAGTAAATGAACTCTGTTCACTCCCTGCAGCATTTCCACTGTCTCAGTGAATATAACAAAAATCCTGCATTTGCTCATTCCACAAATAATCACATAATGAAAATTATTTTAGGTGCTCAGGGCACAGGAGTAAACAGACAAAAATCCACAGCCTGGGGGAGCTGATGTTCCAGTAGGTGAGACAGACAGTGAATATTTGGTATTAAAAATGCCAATTAAACAACAGGTTATGAGTCCATTATAAAAAACAGTAAGTCCTTTAAAGAAGAGGTTATGAGTTGGTTATGAAGCTGCTGCTGCTGCTAAGTCGCTTCAGTCGTGTCTGACTCTGTCCGACCCCATAAAATGGCAGCCCACCAGACTCCTCAGTCCATGGGAGTTTCCAGGCAAGAACACTGGAGTGGGGTGCCATTGCCTTCTCTGCGTTTATGAAGAGGACCTGGTCTGCTGGGCCAGAGAGGGTGGGAATGAGAGAGAGGATCACAAAATCAAACAGCCTGGCAGAGAAGACGATGAGGACGCAAATGCCTGGCGAATCTGAGGGCTTAGCTGTGCAAATATTTGGGGGGAAACATTATTGGAAAACTGAATTTTCAAGCAACAAAATGTGATCTTTTTCATGGGAGACACCATTTTCCTAACCCCATCCTACTGAGTGGGCTTTTAGTTTAAGGGGACAAAGTCTTGTTCCTGAATGCCCAAAGGAAATGATTTTAGAAATGGGCAATGTAGCAGAGGCAGAGAACAAGAAAGAGAATCATGTCAGTGCCTCCCTTAGGAGGTCAAAGTCAGAACTGGCTACACCTGGGGGTGGACATGGACGTCTCAAAAACCCAGGCCACAGACATAGGAGTGCCTTGATTTCTCCAACTAGTTTGGTTTCCAGCAGCAGCGTATTAAAAGCTTGATTTAAGTCTGCAAGTCATACAATTAGAATTTGAGGTAAAGACAAATTTTTAAAAATTAACAGAAGAATATTCCAGGGAAAAAGAATACTCCAAGGAACAAGAATACTCTACCTGAGTGGACACCGACACACACCCTGCTCTGAGTCACAGGTGAAGCTCTGGGCTGGGTCCCAGAGAAGCAGCTCCCTCCACCTCCCCAGCAGGGGCTGCCTCTGAGAGCAGCCCAGGTAGGTGTCCCTACTATAGGGCCTGGCGCCTGCCCAGTACGGTTCAGGCTTATTCCGCAGAACACTTCCAAGGTGTGTGGACAGGTGGTGACAAACCACTCTGTGGAGAGTGCTGGAGAAGGGCCAAGCCCAGGGCAAAGGCATGCACTTTCTGGAATGTTCTGGAACATGCTGGAACCCTGCACACCCACAGCTCTCCCTCTGCTCACTGACCCCGCTGATGGCTGGCAGCTCCTGTGTGTTGGTGCCCAGGTCAGAGGTGAAGATGCTCTCAGCCCCTGAAACCCAACATGGGGCTCCTGACTGCTGTCTAAGTGCGGCCAGCTGAGGACACTTTCATGGATGGGCTGCCCTGACCACCTTGCTGAGGCTGGTTTGGGAGGCTGAGGCTGGTCTTCTGAGCTCCTGGCAGAGCATGAGGGGAAGGGGGAGAGGGAGCACTACTGGCCTCCTGCTCCCTCTGCTCAGGACACACAGCCCTCTCAGCATCCCATCCTTCCTCAGAGGCCTCCACAGCCACCTGGTGAGAAGCGACTTCGCCTTTGAGTTCAGTGCTTTTCACACTTCTAAATTCACACAACCGTGAGAGATGCATTTTACATGAGAGTCAGGGCATTTACGTATGAACCAAAAATTACCCTGGCTACCCTTTAAAGTACATCTATTTTTCATTCTAGTCCATTAAAAAATATTCTGGCTATGATCTATGGAATGGATTCCATGCCATAGGGGATTGCCCGGAATGGCCTGACTGTAGCTGATGTTGGAGATCCACTGACTGAATTGACAGGCAGCCACAGGAAGGCAGGAAGGCCTGGATAGCATCCAGGAACAGGAATGAATGACCAGCTCCCTCTGTGCTCCACTGCACTTCACTCCTAATTGTGGTCTGGATGTTTGTGTCTCCCCAGAATTCATGTACTGAAATCCTAGTCTCAGTGCAATGGTATTAGGAGGTAGAAGCTTTGAATGGAGTTAGTGACCTTCTGAGAGACCCCAGGGAGCTCCCTCACCCCTTCCATGGAATAAGGATATGAGAAGACAGCACTCTGCAACCCAGGAGAGAGTCCTCACTGGAACTTGGCCATGCTAGCCCCTGATCTTGGACTTCCAGGCTCCAGAACCATGAGAAATACATTTCCATTGTAAAACACCCAGTCTATAGCACTTTGTCCTAACTGCCAGGACTAAGACACTCCTACCATTTGAGTCTGTAATGTGGCTGAGAAGGTGTCCTGAGGGCGGGGGTGAGACTTCCCACAGCAATGCCCCCAGCTCCAGACACAGCTGCTGGTGAGCAGGAGGTCTGGTAAAACTTCAGTGGATGAACAAATGAATACTTTCTAGGTGGAGAAGAGTATCATGCATTTAAAACCACTTTTACTCACTTGCACTTTGCTAACCAGGAACAGTCAATTGATTTGAGGTATAAAGCAACAGCTTAAGAAAATCAACATTTTTAAGTTAGGTTTTGTACACAGGTAATATTTCATGACCCTGATTGCCCTTCTTTATAAACATAGTGACAAGTGACACTGAAGGTATACTATTTGTGAAGAACAGTTATAAGCACTTAATATGCACTGTTTTATTTCATTGCTTCTACTATCTTATGGGGTATCATCATCCCCATTTTACAGAGGAAGAAAGAGAGGTTTAGAGAGTTGAAGTCACTTGCCTAAGGTCACATGGCTGATGCAAAGCTGGAATTCAAATCTCCTAGTTTGACACTGGGATCTATACTAGAAACCACGGCATAATTTACTAACCTGTAATGACAGACTATTCTCTAGTAAAGAATCTCTCTGGCCTCTGTCTCTGGCTTCGTGGGAGGTAACCTTTAAATCCCTGGGATTTCCTAAGTGATAGGAGAGGCTGTCGTTTGTGGTGGATCCCTTGGATCACAGCTACATTGATGCTAACAAGATGATTCAGGACAGGCTGCCCAGGCCACAAAGACTAGCCATGTGATTAGTGGTTAGTGGGTTGGGACTTTGAGTTAAGTGTTATCAGCCTAACCTCCCAACCTCCTGGGAGGGAACTGGGGCTGGAGACTGAGTTCCCTATAGCCAGTAATCCAATCAATCATGTCTCCATAGTGAGACCCCAATAAAAACTCTGGACACAATGGGGACCTTCCTGGTTGGTGAGCACATCTGTGCCAGGTGGGTCATATGCTCCAGCTCCACAGAGAGAGGGCAGGGAGGCTCCCTGTGTGTCTCCTCATTTGGTTGGTCTTGATTTGCACCTTAATTACAAAACTGTAACTTGCAGCCGTTAGTCAGAAGAGCAGTTGGTCCTCAGGTTACCTGGGGACTGTGGAACTTGTGTCTGGTGTTTGAAGTGAGGCAGGCTTGTTAGAGACCACGCTCTTAACCCGTGGGGTCTGTGCTGACCCTGGGTGGTGAGCATCAGAACTGCCCAGCCACACTAAGCCATCCAATCTAGAGAAGCAGGAATTTAAGGGAGGGAGCCTCAGATAAAATCCAGTTCAGCATCATGGGGAGAAATTGGCCAAGAAAGGGAAGACCCATTCTTGAGATGTGTCCTATCCTTGCTGAATTGCAGGAAAAGAAGTGTCTTATCAGGCAGAGCATTCCCAATTTACTGTGGCCAGAGTCTGAACATGGCTGCCTTCTTGCAGGATACGGTGACGACAGCTGTAGTTCCGTTATCAGTGAAGACCTGCTCTGCTCTACTAAAACTAAAACTACAACTACATTGAAATCAAAGGACCATAAAACTCAGGACCACCGAGGAAAAAGTAGGGCATTCCTTGTGTACCAAAGAGCTTTGCATTGGGACATGACTGCTAAGGCCTGTCCACAGGAACTGAAGGGTCCTTACAACACCCTTTGGGAGATGTGCAATCCCAGAGCTGAGCTGTTAACATCATTTTGGCCCTAAAAACAGTTGTTCAATTTTCTAGGAAATGAAACTGGGCTTTAAGTATATACTAGCAATGTTTACTATTCATTTAATAGGTTCCTATCATTAATCCTTCTGTGAAATGGAGTGTCTTGTTATAAAGCCACCTGACCCCTTGTCCTAGTCCATTTGGGCTGCTTTAACAGCATACCATAGATGAGGTGGCTTATAAACAACAGAAATCCACTTTTCACAGACCTGGAGGCTGGCAAGTCCAAGATCAAGGTGCTGGCATATTCAGTGTCTGGTGGGCGCTCCCTGGCGCATAGACAGTGCCTTCTCTCTGTGTCCTCACACAGTGGATGGGGAAGGGGCGTTCTCCGGGGTCCCTTTTATAAAGGACCTCACTCATGAGGGCTCCATCCTTATGACCTAAATTTATCTCCTAAAGCCCCCACCTAACACCAACACACTGGTGGTTAAGATTTCAGTGAATGCATTTTAGGGGGACACAAGCATGCAGTCTATAGCTCCCCACTAATAGCTGGTATTCCTATGGGTTCAAGATGATCCAAAAGGTTAATGCTGAACCATATTGAATGTGATCTTTACCTAGTAGGGTGTCAGGGAATTTGCATGGACTCTGGAGGCCCTGAAGGATTTCTGGGGTCTTGTGCTAAAGGCATGGCCAGGAGATGGAGGGAGGCCCCTCACCCTCTGTCCATGAAGGAGGCCAGGCTGGGAACACAGCACAAGGCAGGGCAGCATAGGTGGGGCTCAGTGCTGGGCAGGTGAGGTCCAGGTCTGGTGTATCAGGCTGGGGCCAGTAGTCCCAGCAGGTCGAGGCCCAGCCAGGCAGGGGCCTCCACCCCAGAGGCACACTGAGTGAGACCTCATGTGGTGGGGGGTGGGTTCTACCTAAAGGCAGCTAAGTGGAAGGGCTACAGACCATTCTGCATACAGAGGAGCACTCTGTGCAAAGTAGCAAAGGCAGGAGCCTGGTCAGAAGGTGGCCATGGTGTTCAGAGCCACGACTCCACTGGCCAAGGAGGGAGAAAGGAGACAGACACAGGAAAGTGAAGCAGGCAGGGGCGACAAGCAGTCTTCGTTGGGAAGGGAAAGGTGGCCAGGGAGGGGACAAGAGACTCCCCCACCCAATCTCTGACTTGGTTTCTGGGGTGAAGTGTGGGGGGACAGCACCTGGCAGTTGTGTGCCTGGAGGGGTCCCCAGGACGGGCAGGTTAGGAAGAAAGGGAATGGTTCTTAGACACAGAGTCCCTGGTGGTTGGCCAAGTGTGGATCAGTGGGATGCAGGGGCCTCTATCTCAGGAAGAGGCAGAGGGGTGGAAGGAGCAGACAGAAAGTCGAAGGACAGTAACTCAAAGCTGTGGTCCAAGTTCTACCTCAGAAGAATTTCAAGGCTCCTCTGTGGGGCTCTGGGAGGTAGGTGGGCATGGGATGGGGTGTGGGGGTAGCGTTTACAATACAGGGATACAAAGGAAAGGAGCCTGGCCACTCGATCTATCGTACAGGGGGTTTTGGAAGGCACATTCTTCAAGTATCTTTAGACACTTTGAATATATCCAAACAGTTCATTTCCACAGAGGGGTTCGTGTCATTTTGAAAAAAAAAAGGCTGTCCACCCTTTAGCTCTCTCCCAGGTTCACCGTCAAGGTCAAACACTGCACTTCCTGGGCCCACGTGCACAGCTGAGCCCAGAGGTCAGCTCACCCCTGGAGGCCTGTGTCCCTTTCTTTTGCAGCACTGTGACCCAGAATGGACAACTGGCTGGGATCTTAGAAATGAAACTCCCACCAGGAAGAGTCACACAGTGAGTGCTAACACACTTTGAGAAGTCTGCTTCACTGATTTAAACCTGCACTCAAAGGCAGCCCAGCAGCATATGCATTTTATCCGTGTTCTTAGAGGCCGCATGGGAAGCAAACCTGGCATCAGAATTATCTCACTTCATACAAATAGCATTTGTTACACAAGAAAAAGAGATGCACATTCTTGCTGGATACCTCACTGTAAAGAAGCAGGTAGAGGAAGAACCCTGCTCCTTGCCCTAGCTCTGTATATCAAACAGATGTTGACGTTTGTCTGGTTTGAATCTCCAGGAAAGAACTTCAAAGTATTGTCACACCTTTTTCAGCACAGATTTGGGCCCTGGTGAAATTTCCAGAACAGCAAACCAAATGGTCATTGTCCACCTCTGGTCACCAGAGCCCTCCTCCTGGACACTGTAAAGGCCTGGAGGGGGTGAGTGAGAGGGACACAGTAGGCGTGGGGTTGGGGGTCGGGTGGCTACAACACAGTGACACAAAGGGAAGGGGTCTGGCTGTTCTAGGTCTGTCGTTGGTAAAGAAGGGTTTGGAATTTACATTCTCCAAGGGTCCTACCAATTCTGAAAGAGTTACAAAGGGGATCTGCAAGAGGTTGGGAACTGTATATCTGTCTACTTTCAGTGAAGGCCTTTGAAGTTTCCTAGGGTGGACAAGGGACTTCCTTGATGGCTCAGCGGTGAAGAATCTGCCTGCAATGCAGGAGACCTAGGTTCAGCCCCTGGGAAGGGAAGATCCCCTGGAAAAGGGAATGGCAACCCACTCCAGTATTCTTGCCTGGAGAATTCCATGGACAGAGGAGCCTGATGGGCTACAGTCCATGGGGTCACAATACAGTCAGACACAACTGAACAAATAACATACATACAAACATACACAGGGTGGCCCGGAGGCCCAGGCCAGAGTAGCACGGTGTGCTGTGATACATCCCTCCTGGGGGAGTGCTCCACGGTCATACAGGAAAGAGCCTGGCTTGACTCAAGAGTGACAATGATGAAGCAGGCAGGCCACCAAAGCTATAATTAAAAGCCTCTGCATTATCTGCCTCTCTGCTCTACAGATTCACTTAAAAATAAAACAACCAGACATCAATTTAGCTGGCCCCATGAAATTTCCTGCTACTTTCTCCACTTATAATAATGGACATGCAAGCACTTAATGTTGAAGCTAACTTCTACTTTATGTATATACTATATCATTTACTTAAAGGGGTTCATGAAATGCAAGAAACAGCTATTTGTCCTTTAGATATCAGGGGGGTAATCAACCTCACTCTGAATTAAACTCTTGAATTAAAGTAACAAGAACCCTCAATCAAGCCTCCTTACGGGAGAGAGTGCTGCAGGATGCAGAAGCCCTCCTGAGCTTAGCATCTGTGACAGTCAGTCCTGGGCCTGTAGATTCTGAAGACCGAGGTTTCAGTGACCCCGGAAGATGCCCCTGCCTGGGAAAAGGATTCAATATGGGGTCTTCACTTAGTAACTAAGTCTCCCCACATTAAGTTATGTGGGGAGAACAGAGGAAGGAGTCCTCTTTGGGAAGAAGAGCCCCAGAAAGAAAGAGTGGCTCACACTGCCTTCCACAGAGGAGAAAGGACCAGGGGATCTGCATGAGTCTTCTGCCAAGTTGACCGTCAAGTACATCTCTACAGAAGACAAGCCGGCACTAGGCTGGAGATGCTGGGCCCAGCCCTTCAATTCCTTGCATTCCTATGTTCTAAACAGTCAGAAGCTTCTGTAGACTTTCCCCAGGGAGAAGGATGCACTGACCACAGGGGGACATATTCTGGATCTACCTAGTGGGTGTTCATGGCAAATTTTAACAGCAGATTTATGTATCAGCCTCTTGTTTGCCTGGATAAAGTTACTAATACACCTGTGGCAAATTATTCTACAAGATGAAGGCATCCCCAGAATCCCAGCGATGCTCATCATGTTTGCTCTCCTACTGTGTGGCCCTGCCACCCCTCCCCCAAGAGGAGGTGTCTACTACATGTACCCTTGATTCCAGGTGGGCTCACGACTGTAGGATCAAGAGAACACAGCAGGCAGGGGTGACCCCCAAGAACGGGTGCTCACAGGTGATACAGCCTTGACTCCTGGAACCCTGTACCAATGGCCCTGAGGCCAGCATGCTACCATGGAAGCCAGGCCACGTGGAGAGGTCATGTGCAGGCGATCTGTGGTCAATCTCAGCGTTCGCATCATCCAAACCCAGGCTCCAAGATAAGGCTTCAGGTTAATCTCCTCTTTCTTTCCAGCTGGGGCCCCAGATGTCATGGAACAGAGGTTAAGACTTCCTCACTGTGCCTGAATCCAGCTTAATAAATAGATGATTTATGTGCTAAGTTGTGGGGTCATTTGCTATGAAGCAGTAAGTAACCAGAACACCCCAAACCAGACCAGCTCGAGTGTTTCAAAGTTTGGGGCCATGGGAGGCTGTACTTAACACGTGACCCTCCCAGGTTTCCCCAACTTTGTAAGACCATCCTTGGCACTAAGTTGTCTCTCCTGAAAGGCACAGCTTTTCAATTTTGCTCACAAGAATGTATTTTAGAGTCTGACAATGGTACATCTTAAATGGCAATCCACTCCAGTACTCTTGCCTGGAAACTCCCATGGACGGAGGAGCCCAGTAGGCTGCAGTCCATGGGGTCGCTAAGGGTCAGACATGACTGAGCAACTTTACTTTTACTTTTCACTTTCATGCATTAGAGAAGGAAATGGCAACCTACTCCAGTGTTCTTGCCTGGAGAGTCCCAGGGATGGGGGAGCCTGGTGGGCTGCCATCTATGGGGTCGCACAGAGTCGGACATGACTGAAGTGACTTAGCAGCATCAGCAGCAACATTTTAAAGGCAACACATACCCCAGGTCTATCCTGGGTCAGCTAGGACCACACACCCTCCCTTCCCCGTAGATTCTTGGTGCCTGATGTCCTGCACTGCCTGGTCCCCACGTAGCCTTTCCATCCCCAGAAGGACTGTCTACACTCAGCCACACTGGGCCACTTACCTCACCCCACTGTTCACTCATTTAACCTGCCTCCTATTGAGGGGCATTTTTACTGCCTCCAAATATACAGGGCAGATTTTAAATAAGAAGGGATAAACATCCTCACATATAGCTCTGCATTGTATCTTTAGTGACAGCCTTAGGAAAGATTCAGAAAAGCAGGTCTGTGGGGCACTCAGTATGAGTTTCAAGGATGCTGGTACACACTGCCAGGTGGTTTTCCAGAAACCGATTACTAGGGAAGTTGGACATGGTTTGAAACCTCAATTGTCATTTCTATTTTTCTTTTGTGAACTGTTTCCCCTGGTCCTTTGGCCATTTGAGGGCATGTGCTTTCTCACTGGTGGGTGGGGGCTCTTGGGAGATGCCCCTGTTCCTGAGGTGGTTACTGCACCCTCCTGCCTCCTCCTGTGAACAAGGCAGGTGGGCTCCAGCTGGCTGGCTCAGAACCCACACTGGTAGGGGCTCACCATGTGGTGATAATCCAAGGGTCAGGGTCATGACGGGCTGTGGAGTGAGATGATACAGGAGTCTGCAGGTGAGGGAGTGGATGCAGGAGATCAGCTGTGGACCTGGTCACTGAAATGAGGCCCACTGAAAGGAGTTTCACAAGCAATAACAGAAAGCCCAAAGGTGGCTGAAGGCTGGGTCTGTCCACGGAGTCCACTAGAGGTCAATGTGCTTGGACAGGATGGGCAGGGGAAGAGGCAAAAGGTGACGTCAGAAAGTGAGGAACAGGGCCATGTAAGTGCCGGAAGGGAGGTGGAAGCCTGAGGAGTGGTAAATGGGAGAATCAGGAGGACCTGACCTGGGGCCCTGGTCAGGGGGATGGTGTGCAGGAGAGGCTGGAATAGGGGCAGAGCAGACCAAGAGGACGGTGACAGTAACAGTTCTGATGTGGGGCCGTGACAACAGAAAGCAGGTAATTTTAGAAATAATTTCTTACGATTTCATGGTGGATTGACTGTGCCGGGAAAAAGTGAGGTGCGATGCATGAATCCAAATCACCTGAACATCAGGAGGCCCGAAGCAGGAGCTGGCCAACAGGCAGATCTCCTTTTAGAATCCCATGTTAATGTGGGGACATCACCCGGGTGACCAGCCACTGGCCCCAGGCTTGGAGGACAGTTCTGAGTGGAAGACTAACTGGGAATCTGCACAAAACTGGCACTGAAAGCCACGGGCCTTGAAACACCAAACAAGAGCTGAGTTAAAGAGTATAGGATTCTGGGCTGAGCCTGCAAGAACTCCAACATCTGAAGGTCAGGGAGATGTGGAAAAGCAAGAACCAGCACATGTGCTGGGCAAGGGGTGGCCACTGAGCTAGGGAGAAGCCAAAATGCTGTGGCATTCTGGAAACCAAGGGAGGAAGTGCTTAAAGACTAGGGGAAAAGGGTAGAACTTCCAGCTGCTAGAAAACAGGAAATGAAAAAGCAGAGCAAGTGTGGCAGGGATGATGTCTTCAGCACCCAGGGGCCTGGACTTCAACCGTGGTGAAAGAACCCCAGAGTGGAGCTTCCTTGAGACCCTTCCAGGGGACCCACAAGGTCAAAACAGTTACTCCAAGATGGTGCTTGTCTTTTCACTATGCTGACACTCGTGTGCAAAAACAAAGGTGGGTCCCAGTGCTGGTGCCTTTGCACAGAGTAAGATAGTAGCACCAAACGTTACCAAGAGCACTTGTTCCCGGCACCATCAGTCAGAGTCACAGAACTAAAACCACAAAAACAAGAGTAAACAAACCAGAGAGAAAATAACTTAAGAATACCCTTGTACTGGAGCCAGGATATTTGAGTCTTTAGACCTGGGTTCAATCCCTGGGTTGGGAAGATCCTCTGGAGAAGGAAATGGCAACCCACTCCAGCACTCTTGCCTGGAACATCCCATGGACGGAGGAGCGTGGTAGGCTACAGTCCATGGGGTTGCAAAGAGTCGGACAGCACTGAGTGACGTCACTCACTCACTCACATAGCAGTGAAAGCTGTCCTATTCAAGCCACATATTAGGCGTGTCATTTTGCACAAGCAACATAATCTTCCTGAGCCTCAGTTTCCTCATCTGTAAATGGGGCAAGTAGCAACTTCCTGATAAGGCAGGTCAGAAGATTCAATGATACATTTCGTAATACACACAAAATAGGGCTAGGTATAGAATAGACATTCAATTAATATTAGCAACTATTATTATTTATCTAGTTTAGCAAGTTCTCTGTCTTCCAAAAACACTTCTTTCTGAATTTGCCTGGGCCCTGAAAGCAAAGAGGCCCGGAGCTTGAATAGGACATCGTGTTATAGGAACTTCCTCTTGTGGGAGCCAGACAAAGAGGAAGTGAGCAAGCGGAAGGAACTGCGGCTCAAGGCTGGGGTGTGTCCCTTGGCTATGGGTGTGGTGGTGAGCTGTGGATGGTGCTTGGGACACAGGTGACAGGTGAAGCCCATGTGAATGCACCACGTGGGGTGTGCACTGTACCCTGTGCCCTCTATGCCCTGCTATTTCCTCCATCACCACATAGGCGGCTGCAGAGAAATGTCTCTGAGAAAAAAATCAGGTTGAAGGTCTGAGAATGAAGGTTTCCAGGAAGAAGGTAGAGCCAACTTGCCCTGGGATGGGGATGTTTAGGAGGGACCTTCAGGCAGACCTTTGAGGGGGCTTCTCAGTGGCTCAGAACCATAGCTTCACCAGAGCTCTGACCCAGGAACCTGGAGTGCTGTCAGAGACGGCCCAGCCTCCCTCCTCACTCTATCTCATTATGTGCATGAGGCCTGCTCTTCTGCAAATGAAGGACCTCAAAGAGGAGGCAACATGTGGTTTACATCTCAAAACCAATATTTGATGTCAGAGATACTTCTCCAAGTGAGACACCCAAGGAGAACTGATCAGATCTTGCAGGCAGACAACCACGGTGCAGAGAACCGTGGCATGCAGAGGCGGGAATGTCCTGCTGGAACCATGAAGCCATCTGGACTCTGCTCCCAAGAGGGTCCAGCACCACGTGGCCATAGAAACATGCAGCTTAATCTCAGGGCAGGATGCTGTGCTCTCTAAGCCAGATGTGACTGCATTATTGGAATAATGAAAGGGGCCCTTGGTGGTTGTATGGGAAAAACAAAAAAATCGCACATATTTGTTGACTCAGCAAGTGAAGCTATGTCTTACCTTGAAATGGAGATCTTAAAGGACACAGCAGGAAAGGATTTGATTCTCTAATAGGAATGATGAATTTTCCAAGTCTGGAGTTAAGGTGTGTGCTGATCAATTATGGAGGGACGACTATGTGCAGAAAACATACATCTTCTACCCTGCTTCAGTGAAGCCATAATGCAGGAGGACCCAAAGGCTTTAGGCAGGTGGCAAGCCTCTCATCCAGGATTTAGCCTTGGAATGCTGGAGAACTCATACTGGAGAGCTGCCCTGTGACTGTTGATGAATATGGGAAGGCATTCAGTGCACAGCACCCACTTGCTGGAAATCAGAGCATTCATACTGCTGAGAAACCTTGAAGTGTGAAAAATGTGGGAAGTTCTTTAGACTTAATTCAAGCCCCAAAGTACATCAAAGAAGTCATAATGGTGAGAAAGCCTTTGAGTAGAGACAATGCAGAAAGGCTTATAAGAAATGGCAGGCAATGTCACACCTAGCAAACAATTCACATGAGTGTAAAATCTCTCCCATGAGTACAATATAGGAAGATCTCTAGATACGGTTCAATCCTTAGAAGAAATCAGGGAATTCACACTGGCATAAGACACTACAAAATATAGGGAATCGTCCAGTAATGGCCCAAACATGTCCAACATCAAAGAATTTGTTATATGCTTTATTTAACCTAAAAACCTACTGCTATATCATTAGCTTGTAATTGGACAGTACTGAATACTCTAATCATTTTGTCATTCCACAATGCAAGACTCAGAGTAACACTCAAGAGTTCATTTTTTAATAAGTAGGTGAATGAATGAGTTCTCTTGGATTTTCTAGGTAAATTACATTGCTTACAAAGAATAACAGTTTTGTTTCTGCCTTTCCAATATTAATATCTGTATTTTCTCTTCCTTGTGCTAATGCATTAAATCTGAATTTCAGACCCTGAGAAATACAGAAAAGACCTTGTACTAAAGTACCTGACAAAAGCGTTATCATGCCAAAGGGCTCTTTGGGCTGCAGTTACAGAAACCCGCATGGGTTGGTGAAAACACACAAGGGAAGGGCAGATACTCTAAGAGCCAGGAGCAGTCTCAGCCCCAGACAGGGCAGGAACCAATGCTATGCTATACGGTATCCAAACGGTGCTCTCTTGACTCCCATCACTTCTTCTTCTGTTTTTCATCCCATTGGCTACTGACGGTGAGAAGACTCTCCTGAGGAACACTGTGCAAAGTCCCAGGAAAGAATGGCTTGCCCTTCAGGTACCCTCCTTGGGTTAGTCATCAATAGCCCACAGTTGGGACTGTGTTGGCCCTGGCCTGGGTGAGGCAGGTGGTACTGGGGTGCAAGAGCAGGGCCATTTCTATGCACATGCACCAACGCAAGCTGAAGGGAAGGGCATCCTTAGACCAGAGGTACTGAGAGCCCAAAAGTCATCCACAGCACAGAAGCCAGATCTGCCAGGCCTGCTTAAACAGTGCTGTTCACATCACCTCCACCGCTCCATCCTCAACATTCCAGGATTCTCTTTTATGTACATTTTACATGTGAACCAACCGAGGCTCAAGGTTTGGTGAATTTTCCAAGGCCATACAATTATCAGATCCAGGGACTCCAACTCCAAATTCCATTCTCTCCAGTCTCTCTGGCTATTGTCATACAACTATGAACATCTCTCATGCCCAGTTAGATCTCTGGCATCATTAAACTCTTAAAGATGTTAGAAATTAATTTCAAACTTTGGAGACTCTCAAGGATGATACACCCATTACACACTGAGAGATGGTTACGAAGAACATCTGTAAGTGTTTGATGTAAGCAATCCTGAGCATTGCAAGCCATACCTTTCCCCAGGCAGGGTAAAAACTAAGAGAATCTGATGCAGATTTAATCTGGATTCAGAATCACATTTAGCTTCACGTTCAAACAAGTGGGAAAATTTGTTTCTTCATCTGGTCTGGTATTTCCCAAGAAACACAATCATTCCCAAAGTGTCTGAAAGTAATTCCCACCAAAATGTCAATGCTGTCAAAGTTTCTAGTGCTAAATATTAATTTCAGAAAAAAATAAAAGTCAGGCCACTTCTTACATGCACTCTCTGAAACTAACAGATGTAGCAATAGTGTAACACACCTCTCTTCTCCATGATTACACTTCAAACCCCTATCCTCCCCTGCTAATCTAATGTTGTGTGTGTGTGCACTCACTCAGTTGTATCTGATTCGTTGTGACCCCATGGCCTGTAGCCTGCCCAGCTCCTCTGTCCATGGAATTTTCCAGGCAAGAAAACTGGAGTGGGTTGCCATTTCCTTCTTCAGGGGATCTTCCTGACCCAGGGATCAAACTCTTGTTCCCTGTATGTCCTGCATTGGCAGGCAGATTCTTTACCACTGAGCCATCTGCAAAGCCCGAGTCTGATGTGACTAACTGCAAAAGTCCTGGACCCTTTTGTTCACATTCTGATGTAAATTTCAATAGGTAGCACATTCTAAAGAAAACCCTAACCCTAATCCTTAACCTTCACCCTAACCCTAGACTAGATGATCTCAGCTTTTCTGTAAGAAAGTTGGGAGTGGACACCTTCCTTAAGGTCACCAGGGATGGGGACTGACCATGTCACGACTTGGGGCTTATCCACTTCCCTAAACTCCCCAACTGACCGTGGCCCCTTCCTCCTCTTCTCCTTCGACTGCTCCAGTCTTTCATTCAGCAGAAGCTTTTCCCCTTTTCTAATACGAAGTGTTTCAGCCTCTTATTTTCTTCCAGTTCTCAGATCCATCTGGTGATGGATGCTCTGGCCCCAGAGCACAGCAACAGAGAGGAAGGTGGTAGAGTAGCGGGTGGGGAGTGGGTGGGAAAAGGGAGTAGAAAATGCCAATCCTTATTATTCTCCTTGTCACAGTTATAGCTGCAAAAAGACACCAGTAGTTGTATTTCTGGTGAAGACAGAGGTGAAACTACGCAAAGCAGTTCTGTGCTGAACCCCACCAATGCTGTCTCCCCACCATTTTCACACAGTTAGAGCCTTGGGTGCCAGGGCTGGGAGGCTTCATTCCAGGGCCCCATCCGGTCAGAGGATTCTCAACAGCTGGGAGAAAGGGTGAGGGCACAATCTAACGTCCTCACAGCTGCATGCATCTCTGGATTCTAAGGGTCTCCCATGTAGAGGTGCAGCTCCACGGCCCTGTGGAGTCAGCATCCTGGGAAATGAAGAATGTCTTCCCTCCCAGAGGGACCAGGGCCATCAGTTGCAGGGACCACTGGTATCTCGGGTGTCCAGTTGGCAGGGACGTGAGAATCTGGTGGCTACACCCAGGCCCAGAGACTCTGCTTCAGGAGGGCTGGGAGGGCCAAGAATGTGCAATGCCAGAAAGCTCCCTTGATGCTGATGCTGCTGGCTTGGGACCCTAAAGTCTCTATTTTATAGATGAGAATGCTGAAGCCCTAAAAGGGGATGCCATGACTGGACCCCAGGTCTCTCAACTCAAAGAAATCCTCTAACAAGAAGGAAGTAAGGAAGAGAGAAGAAAGAAAGGGAAGAGGGCATTAAATAGATGATATTTTAAAAAGCAGAGAAAGCACAAAACAGCTCCCTGAAGTCTAAGCATGTGGGGAGGGCACAATTCCATCCAGGACCCTAAGATGCGGGCGTTCAGGGGCAGCGACTAGCCCCACTTCTGAGCTGCCTTTCAGTTCCTGCAGCAACTCAGACAATGTAATGGACTCCGTGACCTACAGAACCCCCTGGGCCTGCCCACCCTCAGCCCACTAACAGCAGCCTGGGGGCAGCACACACCGCCTCGAGGCACCCCCAGCCTGCAAGAGGAAGTGTCCCCTTTATGGAACTGCCCAAGGGGAAGGGTTCAGAGAGACAGAGTCACAGGTTAAGGTCCTCTTGTAAGATGGGGTAAGAATCAGAGAACTGGGACATATACCAAAGTGACTTCTTTTTAAAAAATCAACTATAATTAATGTACAATATTGTGTTAGCCAAGTGATTCAGTTATATATTTTTCAGATTCTTCTTTTCCATTATAGGTTATAATAGGATATAGAACAAAGTTCCCTGTCCTAAACAGTAGGATCTTGTTTGTCTATTTTATGTATAGTGGACAAAGCAGGAGTCTGGGATTAACAAATACAAACTACTATACAAAGTGACCTCTTTGTCCAGAATATCTGTTGTGGAAACAGTGGGATGAGAGGGAGAATTCTTGATTTCTAGTCTTGACTTTTCAATGAACTATCATCTTAGTTGAGTCACTTGCTCCCTAGAAAGTTGGATTTTTGTTAAATATACAAAATTAATGATTTATTGGGCTTCCCTGGTGGCTCAGATGGTAAAGAATCCACTTGCAATCTGTGGGAAACCTGGGTTCGATCCCTGGGTCTGGAAGATCCCCTGGAGGAGGGCATGGCCACCCACTCTAGTATTCTTACTCAGAGAATCCCATGGACAGAGGAGCCTGTCAGGCTACAGCCCATGGGGTCGTAAAGAGTCAGACACGAGTGAGAGACTAAGTCCAGCACAATGATTTATTAGGTACTTTCCCAAATTTTCTATTCCATCATTCATGTTATCTTTTGGTTTTATTGCTTTGCCCCTCTTTTTGAGTAGGAGGGTGAAGGAAGCCACATCTCTGCTTCTAGCATGTAGAATAGGAAAAGTTTACCTAAACGGGTATTTGTGACATGAGCCTGTGACAAGGGATTCAGGTACAAAAAGTCCCAGTTAACCCACAGCTAAAAGGCTTTCTAGTCGGGTTTGTGCTGACCAGGCTGACCTGCGTTCTATGATCTGCCATGAAGTAGATTTTATATGAACTGACCTTCAAGAATATTCCTCAGAGCTGGCCTGTGCCCCTTGTGAAACCTGCCTTCCTGTGGTTCTCCTGGGCCTCCTCCTTCTCCAGCTCTCAGGGACGAAGGTCCTGGGGTGCAGGGCTCAACTGGGGCTGCCCCTTGTCTCCATCTCCATCCACACACTCCCCTAAATGCAGCATCTGTGTGATGCAGAGGAGGCCACAGTCCTGCCTCTGTTCAGACATCTCCCTGCAACTCTGGACGTCTGCGTCTACCTGCCCTCTTGATGTTTCCACTCACTCCAACCCAGCTGTGCCCAGCCAGAGCTCTCCACTTCCTACCCCACACCCTCTGCAACTCCCTCCTCTCCTTCTCCCAACTTAATAAACAGTACCAGCACCCACCCAGCTTCCCAGCCAAGAGCTGAAGCTTCCCTTGATTTCTTCTTTTTTTCCCTGGCTTCACTTATAGCCAGTGGGCAGATCAGAACATGGATCTCATCTCTCCACTTCTCATGATCTCTGTGCCCTCACCTTGGCCACTTCCTAACATTTCTTGCCCCTCTGCCTGATACCCTTGCATCCTTTGGGCTTGACTACAATCCAAGCCCCACAAAGCAGGAAGTGAGTTTTTTTTTTTTTTTTTTAAGAAGAAACTGGATTTCATCACTCCCAACTGAAAACCTCCCAGTGACTTCCCCTCACATGTAAGGTCCATGGCCAAGCTCACAAAAGCCTGTCCTGCCCAGATCTGCCTCTATCCCTGGTATCCCAGGCCTCATGACCTCCTCTCCCCCTACCAGCTGGCCACTATGGAACTGGGAACTTATTTCATGTTTTCCCACAGCCTGGCTCCTCCCTGAGTACAGGTCTCAATCTGAATGTCTCCTCTGAGAGCCTGCGCTGACCACTCAGGCTGAAGTGAGCCAGGCTCTCTCTGCCATGCCACCCTCAGTTCTCGGCACCGTGGTTATCACCACCAGATCATTTTCTTGTTTATGTGCTGTCTTCCCCACAAGAAGGCAGGCACACTCACCTCTGCAACCTCAGAGCCCACTCAGGACGGTGGCTGGCCCCCCGGAGTGCTTATGAAACACTCACATGACGGGCTTCCTCAGGGAGCAGCAGCCTAAGGGTGGAAGGGGGACAGAGGACAGTCCCAGGGGTCTTGCCCAGCGCTCTGGGGAATAATACTTCTCACCACCATCCACAGGCAACACCACAGACCTCACGGTCAACACGAAATGGCAGGTGACATATGAACACTGAGAATGACCCCCAAACCAACTGGGCCTTGCCCCACTCTCTGCCTATGAGGGAATCTCAGGGTACCTGTGCAGCTCTGCTTTTTGGCCTAGCTTCCCAGCTCTTCCCAGAACCTCCCCAGGAAGGGCTGGGGACACCCTTTTACATAAAAGGGGGCAGGACCTGTCCTGTCCCCTGCCAGCATCCATCAGGGCCTCAGTTGCTTCAGTTCTCACCCTGTGGGCTGACTCTGGCCTGGAGGTGGCTGTTACTTACCTGGATCACCAACCAGAGTGCAGGGGGTTGGGAGCGGCTAGGCTGTGGAGGTCCTGGGGGAAATCAGGGCCAACATCTCCTTTCCCTCCAGCCTCCAGCCCCTTGGGCCAGAGGGATGCCTCCTGCCTGTCCAGTCTCCCTGGCCTCTCTGACCACTGAGCTCCATCACCCCTTCTTGGTCTACTGTTGCCTTCTTCCTAGAAAGCATCTCTACGCTTGTCTCCGCCTCTTTCTGAACCCCAATGACACACATTTCCAGCTCATTCTCAATCATTATTAAATCGCAGTTCTGGAAGCAGTAGTGAGGGGTCATTTTCTTAAGTTCTTCTGTTTTCATGATCAGAGCTACTAGTGGAAGGCTTACCACATTTTCCACGTCACTTTAACTAAAGTCCATCAGTTGCCCGCCAATGATGCTTCTCTGATTAAAAACAACTTGGAGCCTCTTTCCTTTGCTTTCTAACCTTGTGAGTTTCCTGTCCTGTAAAATGTCTGAGCAGATACTCTGTCCTTTTTTCCATCTGGGCTCTTCTTGGTTCCTGTTGATTTGGAAGAGTTCTCTGCATATTGTTCCTTGATATAGGTGAGATTCCCCCCAAAATGTCATGTGACTGTGGGTGCAATCCAAGTTCACCTTCATTGAACAGAAATTCTTAACTCTAATGTGATCAAATTCTTTTTTTTTTTTTTTGCCTTATTAGCTCTTCAGGTTCATCTAGGTCCTTCCTACACCTGAACCTTCTTCAATTAACTGTATAAGTTCAGGTGTTTGGTATAGATCCAATTTCCTTTCTCTCTATATTGAATTTTCCCTCAATGGAGAGTTTCTGTATTGAGACTTTCCCTATTGATTTGTGGTTCCACCTTAACATAAATTAAGCTCCTGTCCTATGGAAGTCTGTTTCTGAGTTCCTTCTTCTGTGCTATGGGCCTATTTGTCTGTACTTGCATGAGACTACAATTATTAATCACTGGATATGTGTGGTATGCCTTAATATCTGTCAAAGTAACCTTACATGGACAGCTAGATCTTTAAAGAGATTATTTAATAATTCTATCTCACCATGCAGAAGGCAATGTAATAGTCCCAATGATATACATATATTCTAATATAAAATGGTCACTTCCTATTTTTGCTGAGTGCCCACTGTTACTGGCATATGATGAGGGAGATGGGAGAAAACTATAAATTGATAAGTGATTGATTAATTCATTCAACAAACATTTAGTAAGCCCCTACTAAGTGCTAGACGACCCACTTCAATTTTCTTGGCCTTCCCTGGTGGCTCAGATGGTGAAGAATCTGCCTGCAACGCAGGAGACCTGGGTTCGATCCCTGAGTTGGGAAGATCCCCTGGAGAAGGGAACAGCTACCCACTCCAGTATTCTTGCCTGGAGAATTCTATGGACAGAGGAGCCTGGCAGGTTACAGTACATGGGGTCGCAAGAGTCAGACACGGCTGAGCAACTTAAAAAAAAAAAAAAAAAAAAAAAAACAAGTGCTAGCTGGCATTGTTCTAAAGGCTGGGGATGGAGCAGTGAACAAAAGCAAAAGAAAGACCCTGCCTTCATGGAACTTACACCTGAGAAATGGAAATCAGGGAACCATTTCAGCAGCCTCTCTTCCTCCTGGCCCACTGGCTAGGGAATGCCCCTTTCCTGGGGGTCCTCAGTAAGAATGTACTCTGGCTTTTCAAGTGAGTATTTCATGAGAAGAGAGACCATCTTAACCTGTAAGTAAATAAAATGTTATTGCTTCTCTTGGGGTTTATAGGCAACTGTATAAACCCAGATCTATGAATTAATTTACTTGAGATTTAACTTAAAAATAAAAAATCAAATGTTTTTAGGTTCATTGAAATAACAGGTAATTTCTTTCCTCTCCAGAGTTTAGTCATTGTTCTGATACTCAATAAAGATCTGTAAAAACTAAGTTTAAAAATACTGGGGTTGTGAATATTTTAAGTGATAATACAATCTAGTTATGTTCACTATGTTTCTTTCATATTGAACAGGAGACTATCTCTGAAAAACAGCAACTTGGGACTCAAAGAAACCTAGACAAATTCAGACATGCCCCCTCCTCATCCAGGCCAACGGGTAACGTAGGAAGACAGAGTTCATCCTGGACGCATGCACAGGCTTTGCTGGGGGCCTCTCCCAGCCAGTGGGTGATCCCAAGATGCCGAGGTTTCCCTTCCACCAGGTGCTCACTGGGAGGAGGGCTGACCAAAGACTTTAGCACTACAGTGGTTTCACTTCATTTGCTCAGAACAATAGTCTTATAACATCCAGTTTAGATACCCTTTGGAGTTCAATCCGGAGAAGGCAATGGCACCCCACTCCAGTACTTTTGCCTGGAAAATCCCATGGACAGAGGAACCTGGTGGGCTGAAGTCCTTGGGGTCGCTAGAGTTGGACACGACTGAGTGACTTCACTTTCACTTTTCACTTTCATGCATTGGAGAAGGAAATGGCAACTCACTCCAGTGTTCTTGCTTGGAGAATCTCAGGGACGGGGAAGCCTGTTGGGCTACCGTCTATGGGGTCGCACAGAGTCGGACACGACTGAAGCAACTTAGCAGCAGCAGCAGGAGTTCAGTCAGAGAGCTGCCCTAGAGGAGGTGGGTTTACAATGTTCCAAAGAGGGAGAGCTGTGGCAGGAGGAGGAGAAGCTATGACACATGCAATTATGGACTGGACAATCTCTCCAGCATTTCTGAGAGGGGACAACAGGGGGCTGGTGGTCCTGTGAATTTCCTATGTCCTCCCAGGCAGGTCCCACAGAGTGCTTCCTCATCTGCCTTTATAGAGCCCTAGTACTCTCGCCTGGAAAATCCCATGGATGGAGGAACCTGGTGGGCTGCAATCCATGGGGTCGCTAAGAGTCGGATACCACTGAGCGACTTCACTTTCACTTTTCACTTTCATGCATTGGAGAAGGAAATGGCAACCCACTCCAGTGTTCTTGCCTGGAGAATCCCAGGGACGGGGGAGCCTGGTGGGCTGCCGTCTATGGGGTCGCATAGAGTCGGACATGACTGAAGCAACTTAGCAGCAGCAGCAGGGCTGGGACAACAGCTGGGAGCCACAGGGAACACTCTGACCTCTCTGCGCTCATAGGTAAGCCTCCCAGGGCACATGATGCTGAATGCAGTGGTGGTGCTAAGTGACCTCCCCTGCATGGAGCTGCGAGCTCTTCTCTTAAAGCTTGCTACCTTGGCAAATTTAACAGCCTTGTTCCTGAAACCAGTGATAAGCCAGTGAGAAGGGGGCATCATTCACATTTCATTGAAGGCTAAGATGAGGCTTGAAGAGCTTGCACAAAATGCAACAAGATTCAGAGCAGGAATTGTAACCGAGTAGGATCCTGTGGGGCCTTTGCGGAACAGACATGCTCCACCCTCATGTCCTCCATCTGCCTCTTGTCTGTAGAAAAACTGTAGCTTCCTAGGTCTTCCCTGGTTTTCTTAGGTTTTCCCAAAGAGTAAAATTAATCAGAGCAGTGCAAAAAATGCAGAAAAAAAGGAAAAGAGTCAAGCAAATGGTAATAGTTAAGCCATTAAACAAAGTCAAGGACCTTTAGTTCCTCCTCAAGGGCTACAGATAATATTCTGAGCCACATCTTTTGAGCTGTTTTGTCTACTGTTTTGTCTACTGAAAACCACACCAGGTAGAAGAATTTAATTGCATGCTTCCCACAAGTCCATAGACCCCAGACCAGCTGGAACCAAAAGGTTGGCTATGTTTACTCTCAATCACTTCATAATCAGCCAATCAGAAGAACATCCACGAACTGAGGACACACCCCACGATCCCCCTTTCTCAATTCTGTCTTTAAAAACCTTTCCCTGAAAGTCACTGGGGAGTTCAGCTCTTTTGAGCACTAGCTGCCTGAATTCCTTGCTTGGCTCCTGCAATAAAAGCTGCACTTTCCTGTACCACAACCCAGTGTCAGGAGATTGGTTTTTCTTGCACGAAGGCTAGCAGACCCAGGTTTGGTTTGGTAAGAGAACCACAGCCATGTTTACTACACCTGAGTCTCTGAATTAGTCAGGCTTCTCCACAGAAACAGAACCAGTAGGGGGTATGTGTCAGTAGGTTTCTATCTATATGTCTCTTTTCTCTCTCTCTATGTGCCTACCTACCTACCAATTAAGACAGGTTGACTGAAGGAATTGGCTCCCACGATTATGGGGGTTGGCAAGTCCAAAACCCACAGGGTGGGCTGGCAGGCTGGTGACCCAGGGAAGGGCTGATGCTGCAGCTTGAGGTGGAAGGCCATCTGGAAGCAGAATTCCTTCTTCCCAGGCTGACTTAAGTTTGTTCTACTGAGGCTTCATCTGATTGGATGAGGCCCATTCACATCATGAAGGGTCATCTGCTTTATTCAAGGTCTACTCATTTATACATCAATCATATTTTTAAAACACCTCCAGAGCAGCACTCAGGTGTGTTTGACCAAAATCCGGATACTATGACCTAGCCAGGCTGACGCATAAATCAACCACAGTTATCGCCATAGTTGTTAAATATAATGTTAAAGAAATTAAGAATGAAAGTAAGCTTCTAGGTCAACTAGGACTCCACATTTTTCTAGTACTCCTAGTTTTTATGTTACATTTATATTAGACAGAAGTTTCTTTCCAATATTACTCTTGCACAAACATAAAAAGAAACTTAAGACTTCCTGGAATTCTTAATCAATGATGCCTCAGGAGAGAAGCTGCGGTCAGAGTTGCCTTTGGGACATTATTCCAAGCTGCAGACTCCCTTCTGCAAGCTGGGGGGTGGGGTGTTTTGTTGTTTATGGCAGGCTGAATCATCTTTTTATATGTATCTCAGCAATAAAAAAGAACGATAAATTCATCTACCTTTCTAGAGCTTCCTTCTTTAGGATACAGAAAGCACTTGATTGTGGTGGGCAAGGAAGTGTTGATTCACACTCATGTCTTAAAGACAATTACTTGTTCCATTAAGGTGAAATCCAAGTGCCACTGCTCTGCCTCCTTCTGCACACACAGCACCATCTCTCTTCAGTGCAGGGTCAGGTGTGATCCCTCTGAATATGTTTTAGCCAGCAGATAAAACTCAGCACACACAAAGCAGTGATACCACAAACTACCATGACCAGGTGTGCCCAAGCCTGGCCCGTGACAACCAGTCATGACCAGCCCTGGACCTAGACAGGGGCACAACTCCCAGCAACTTCAGGGGTGATAGAATATGAGGGAGACGTGCATTTTAGAATCAATGAACTATTTCAACAGCTCACTCACTAGAAATACTGCATCTTCAAAGGTGCCTACCATCTGGTGAGCATGAAGCAGCCTGGAGAGGGGGGTGGCACTGCCATACATATTTAACCTAATATATTACCTTATTAGTAATAAAACCTCTAAGTTTTTAGCTGAAATTTCATTATTTTAAATGATATCATCTTCTTTATAAACAGGAAAACCACACAGCTCAGTTTCCCTGGAAGAGCAAATTATAAATAGTGCTCCTCTGTAAAGGGTCTAATTTTGGACAATCCTAACCTGTAATGTCAAAATTCTTAAAGCCAGGATCACTACATGGATATACCATGAGATGTATCTTCTCACTGAATTCCCCAAGGACCCATAACTAAGGGTATGTAAGTCAGGTCCACTCTTCAACGAGTTTTAAAGTTTGCATTTGCTGTTCTTGGACATCAGATATCACTTGAGGAAACAGCTCCATGAACCCACAGCCTGAGGTAGGTTACCCAACCCACTCATTTCCTTACAGTGGGGTTCTCCTTACAGTGGGGTTCTGAGCCCTGATGGCACATGGCCAGTCCCAGGCAATGCTGGAAGGAGAGCCTTGCTGCCCTGATGCCCAGCTGGGTTCGCTTTTCCTCTTTTCTCAGGAGAATGAACCTATCAGCATCATGCTCCTTGGGCTCAAGGCATTTCTGGGCTGTTTCTGGTCAAAGCCAGTCTCGAGAGCCACCTCCAAGGACCTGAGTCTGATAATCCTGGTTTTTCATTCCATGTTACCCCCAGGGAGGCCTTCTTCACCCAGGAACCTGAAACCTTGCTGGGCTCCCTCCCCTTCTGCTGGCTTTGCTCTCTTTGTCCTGCTGCCTCTTTGTCCCCCTATCAGTCAGCGGACAGGCTTGAGAGACCACTGGGACCTTGCCCTGATCTTCTCCATGGACAGCCCAGCCCCCTCCATGACGCACAAACAGCACTATCCCTGAGGTTCCTTCTGTAAATCACATTATTCGTCCTCCAAAGGAAGTTACCTACATCAGGACCCACACTCTATGCCAATCACAGATTCATACTTCCTAAGTTAAAATACTCTTTGAAAAACAGAAACTTGCATACCACAGAGCTGCAGCAATCAAAACAGTGTGGTACTGGCACAAAAGCATATAGATCAATGATCCGGAAAGAAAGTGCAGAGATAAACCCATGCACCTATGGTCACCTAATTTATAATGGAGGAGGCAAGAATATACAGAGGAGAAAAGACAGTCTGTTTAATAAGTGGTACTGGGAAAACTGGATAGCTACCTGTAAAAAAATGAAATTCCAGCACTCCCCAACACCACACACAAAAATAAATTCAAAATGGATTAAAGATCTAAATGGAAGGCTGGACACTATAAAACTCACAGAGGAAATAGGCAGAACACTCCTGACATAAATTCTAGCAAGACAGCAAGATCTTTTTTTGATACACTTCCTACAGTAATGAAAATAAAACAAAAAATAAACAAATGGGACTTAATAAAAGTTAAAAGACTTTGCACAGCAAAGGAAACTACAAGCAAAACAAAAAGACAACCCTTAGAATGGGAGAAAATATTTGCAAATGAAGCAACCAACAAGGGATTACTCTCCAAAATATTAAAGCAGCTCACACAGCTCAAAATAAAAAAAAATAAAAAAAAACAATCAAAAAATGTGTGGGAGACCTAAACAAATATTTCTCCAAAGAAGATATACAGATGACCAAAGGGCACATGAAAAGATGCTCAACATCACTAATTATTAGACAAATGCAAATCAAAATGATCAATACAATGAGGTATCACCCATACTGGTCAGAATGACCATCAAAAATTCTACAAACAGTAAATGCTGGAGAGGGTATACAGAACAGGGAATTCTCCTACACTGTTGGTGGGAATGTAAACTGGCACAACCACCACGGAGGAAAGCATGGAGGTTCCTTAAAAAACTAAACATAGACCTACACTATATACCCAGCAATCCTACTCCTAGGTATATGCCTGAAAAAACCATAATTCAAAAAGATACATGCACTTCGGTGTTCACTACAGCACTGTTACAACAGCCAGGACATGGAAACAACCCAAACATCCATCAACAGAGGAAAGGATGAAGAAGATGTGATACACATACACCATGGAATACTACTCTCAGCCATAAAAAGGACAAAACCATGCCACAGGAAGCAACGTGGATGCACCCAGAGATTGCTATTCTAAGTGAAGTCAGACACAGAAAAACAAATATCATATGATATTGCTTACATGTGGAATCTAAAAACGGGTACAAGTGAACTTACTTACAAAACACAAATAGAGTCACAGATGTAGAAAACAAACTTTACCTGGTTACCAGGGGATAAGGGCGGGGGGGATAAATTGGGAGATTAGGATTGACTTATACACATTACTACATATAAAATAGGTAACTAATAAGAACCTACTGTAGAGCACAGGGAACTCTACTCAATATTCTGCAATGGCATATGTAGGAAAGAATCTAAAAACGAGATCCATGTGCATGTATAACTGATTCACTTTGCTGAACATCTGAAACTAGTACCACACTATGAATCAGCTACTCCAACAAATTTTTTTTTAATTTTAATTGAATAACTGAAATAAATAAAAACAGAATTTGCTCCTACTGCCACTGTTCCAAGGAACAGTCTGTGTGTGTTCTGAGTCTCTAGTGCTGGACTATTTCTGCCCAGCACATCTGTTACTGGACATTATCCTAGTCTGCTAGCACTACCATCAGAAAACACTGGGCGTGGCAGGGTGGGGGCGGGGGGTGGGGAAGGGAGGGTAAATAGCAGGTATTTATTTACTCAAGGTGCCAGGGGTCTGATGTCTCCTGAGGCCTCTCTCCTTGACTTGCCTGTGGCTCCCGTCTCCCTATGTCGTCACATGGTCTTCCTCTGTGCACACACATACCTGGAGTCTCTCTCCTTCTTATAAGGATCAGGGCCCACCCTCATGACCTCTTTTAACCTTAACTGCCTCCTTAAAGACCCCATCTCCAAATACAGTCCCACTGAGGGTAGGGCTTCAACAGATGAAGTTTGGGTGGGGCCACAATTCACTCCATAGTAAATTTAACCTTCCTGGAAACTGAGATGAGGGAGGTCATTGATATAAAGGTGGTTCCTATGAGCTGCGTGCTGTTGTGTGCACAGTTCACTCTTCCATTCAATAAGCATTTGCTAAGTGGTGCCTGATGTGGGCTGTGCTTGCTGTCCCAGCTGCCCGATTTGTGGCTATGGACAAATCAGAGCAGGTTCCCATGCTCATAGGTGGGTAGTGAGGAAGCATACACCTAAAATAAGTCAGGCAGCTTCTAGTGTTGGCCAGGCAGGCAGAAGAGAGAGGTCAATGTTACTCGGCCTGAGATGTGATTTTTCTTCTGCTCACTGCACCAGTCAAGAGGAAGGACCAAATCTCCCAGGAGATGGCCAAGAGTAAACCCACTATATACAGCCCCAGAAGTCCCGAAGTAGACAGCAAGACACTGCATCCCAAGAAGATGACCAGTTACTCCCGGGTCAGAAAACACAAGAGTCAGCCTTTATGTTCTGGCTCCCCTGCCCATGAAGCTCCTGGGAGACCGTGAGAATGCCACACACAGAGGAAAGCCCTGCATTTAGGAAACCTGTGGCTTTGAGAGCAGGTAGAGAGAAGCTGGAGAAGGCAATGGCAACCCACTCCAGTGTTCTTGCCTGGAAAATTCCATAGGTGGAGGAGCCTGGTAGGCTGCAGTCCATGGGATCGCTAAGAGTCGGACACGACTGAGCGACTTCACTTTCACTTTTCACTTTCATGCATTGGAAAAGAAAATGGCAACCCACTCCAGTATTCTTGCCTGGAGAATCCCAGGGATGGGGGAGCCTGGTGGGCTGCCGTCTATGGGGTCGCACAGAGTTGGACATGACTGAAGCGACTTAGCAGCAGCAGCAGCAACAACAAGAAGCCTGGTCCTCACCTGCAGGAGTCACAGTCTCACCTCTGTGAAAGGTCCAAGGGAAAGAGCGGTCTGGCCAGCAGAGGTGCACAGAGGCAGGGCTGCTGGGTACACAGACCCGCAGTGGGTGGGTGGAGATGAGGTGGCCGCAGAGGCCCTCAAGGAAGAGACAGGGAGCTGAGGGGTGTGTGGCCAGGACAGGGTCACAAAACCAACTGGAGAAAGCTTTTTGAGCAGAGAGAAAATAAAGTGCAAAAGTCTTAAGGCAAGAGTGAGTCTGGGGTTAAGTCCTAGAACAGAGAGAAGGCCGGAGTTGCCAGAGGGGACCCAGCCAAGAGAACAAGCACAGAGGGGCGCCTGGGCAGGAGGAGAGGGCCAGGTTGAGTGGGCTTGAGGTCACATGGTGGTGGGGGCACAGGCTTCCTTGTGAGCATGATGAGAAACTGCCAAGCAGAGGAGAAAAACCATCTGACAGGTGTCCCTAAAAGACCATGGGGCAAAAAGGGATGCGAGCGGAGCTGGGATAGCCACAAAATCAGGGGTTGCTCCAGCGAGATGGAAAAGGTGGCATGTCTGGGGCAGTGTCGGGCTCAGGAGGCGAGGGGGTGAGAACTCACTGAGGGGATGTGTGATGATGACGACTGAGCTGATTTGGCCTCCAGCTTCCCGGTGACGAACCAGGGCCCACGTCGGGGATTCGCAGAAACTGCCTCTTTTTATCTAGAGGCAGTTTTTTTTTTCAGTCCCAGAGCTCTATTTTTCTTCTCAACTTGCAGATGAGAGAACATAATCAGAAACAGAAGCAAGATGCTCCTTCTCTCGGCTCCTGAGTAGTGGCTCAGGGCCAGGGGCCAGGGGCCAGGTCCTGCCGGCTCACATCTAGCTTCTCCCAAAGCCTTCCTGCCAGTTGACTTGGGATGCAGGGCCTCCTTTCAGCTGGGGTGGGGGGGTCACAGGCTGAGGAGGCCAGAGGTTTGAGGACATGGTCTCCTCATCTGCAACCCAAGCTTTCCAACCGGCCCCCATGTTACAGTCTAATCCTAGAAACCACACCTCAGACGCAGAAGCCAGAAGGGTATTTATCACTTTAGAAGCTGCAGGAGCGAGTAGTCAGCAGAAGGCTGTGACTCAGGCAGAACTCTGTCATATAATCTAGGAATATACATCCCTTTTGCGGCTGGATGCTTCTTAATGACACAAGGCACAGAGTGCCCTGAGCACTCAGCCTGAATGTGCACACGGCAACCCCCCGTGAGGGCGGGCAGCAGACCCCAGCAACATGGCCTCTAGGCAGTGCCAAGTATTGGGGGCAGGGACCTTCTGTTGCCCCCGGGACTTGCAGGGTCTGCCCAGCACAGTAACAACACTGGTTTGCACTCAAGTGGAAGGACTGCTGCTGCTGCTACTGCTAAGTCACTTCAGTCGTGTCCGACTCTGTGCGACCCCATAGATGGCAGCCCAACAGGCTTCCCTGTCCCTGGGATTCTACAGGCAAGAACACTGGAGTGGGTTGCCGTTTCCTTCTCCAATGCATGAAAGTGAAACGTGAAAGTGAAGTCGCTCAGTGGTGTCCGACTCTGTGCGACCCCATGGACTGCTGCCTACCAGGCTCCTCCGTCCATGGGATTTTCTAGGCAAGAGTACTGGAGTGGGGTGCCATTGCCTTCTCCGAAGTGGAAGGACACTTGATGACAAACTGCCACACTCCTCCTCATGTAAGACTCTCAACACCCAGAGGTAGATGCTTGCTCCTTGTTTTACAGATTAAAGAACACTAAGAATCATTAAGTAATTTTCCCAAGGAGAAACTGACAGGAAGAGTTAGGAAGATGACTCAAACGCAGGTCTGACAGATCCACTCTCCTCCCTGCTTCCACAGAACCTCTATCCATCATCCACTGTTGGTCCCACTACATGTCTACCATGTGCTCGGCAGGTAACAGGCTTGGGCGAGTCAGCTGCGTGCAGGCCTCCCCTCCAGGGACACATGCTCACTGGGGCACACACCATGTTTGTGTGTTCAGAAGACGCAGACCCAGAGACACACCAGCCAAAATCTTGGGAGACTTCTGGAAGGGCTGGGAGGATCTGAGGGGTGGAGACAGATGTGGAAGCGGGAGGAGGAAGAAACAGAACCTGACTCCATCTCTGTGCCAAGCAGTGCTTCCCACCTGGAGCTAGGTCCACCTTAACCTTACCAAAGCCAGGCAGCCTTCCAAGCCCAGAAAGAGGTCCCTTCTCAAGACACAAAAGAAACCTTGCTCTTTGTCAGCACTCGAAAACCCATCAATGTTTCCCACTGGTCGACTCCTACCATGAACACCTAGCACTGCCCTGTGCTGCCCAGCACCTCCTACACTCTCCACTCCAGCTGAAGGGCCTCTGCACAGGCCACTCCTGCTGCCAGAATGTTCTTTTCTCCCCTCTTCACCTCTTTTGCACCTACTCATCCCTCAGACTTGAAAGTCATAGTCACTGCCTCAAGGAAACCTTCCCACGATGGCTATGTCTGTCCCATCCTGATGTGCCCGTGGTCACTGTCCTCAGCAGGTGGGCAGATACCTGCATATTTTTCCAGTGTCCTGCACCCCTGGTAGGGGGTGTACCCCTTCACAGAGGCTGGATGGGAGGCTGGCTGAAGAGACCGGCAGACCAGTGTTCCCTGAAGAAGCTCCACCTTTGTTCAGCTGGGCCTTAGCATCCGAGTGTGGAAGGGAAGTGCTGGACATGCCGAAGGCATGAACACACGGGGTCTGGGAATAATCAGGGCCCATGCTATAGCTCAGCACACTGTTGAGACAAAAGCCCCAGGGCCCCACACCAGTGTACTGAAGGCTCAGTCAGACAAGGACACTTTGATCCACCCGAGGAATGGCCAGAGCCTGTGGCCAGGGTCATGGTGGCCCAGGGCACCCCAACCTGCCCTGTGATGAAGGCAGAGGAGGGATGCTGGGCCTTATGTTCATCGTCTTCCCCAAGGCTGGGTGTCCCCAGGATTCTGTGGGGCCACGACCTTAGTGTTTCTAGGGTCACAGTGATGGAACCAGCAGGGGCAGAGCAGACAGCTGGCCCCGTAGCCCCCGTGGCTAGGCTCCTGTCACCCCTGGTGGCAGACTCCCAAGGTTCCCCATTGTGGCTGCACAGAGCCACGTCCAGGGCTGAGTCCTGCTTCCCATCCACAGGACCCCAGAAGCCTCCTGCTGTTAGAAGTTCAAGTTCCTCCTGTCCTTCCGAGAAAGAAGCTGTGAAGGGAATGTCATACCTGGTTCACAGCACAGAAAAACCAGGATTGGAGTTTTTGTTTTTTTCACTCATCTAAGATTCCCAACAAGTGGCTGGCTGAGCACTTGCCTGAGTCCTAGTGTCAGGAGCCACGGGCGTCCACAGATGACTCCACCCGTGGTACAGTCATTTGAAGGCTCTACTCATGTGCGTAGACATCCTTGGGCCCCCTCCACAGATGCTGCACACACACTCTCAGGTCTCTGAATGATGAGCCAGAGACCAACAGACCAGGAAGCAATCACCACCGAAAGGAAATACGCATACACAGAGCCTAATGTACGGCATTATCCAGCAGCCGCATTGTTGAAAAGAACGGAATCAGGTTTCCACAAATGGTTCCGGAAAGCAGATACGGCCAGAAACCCCACACTGCAATTAGCTCTCCCAGTGAACAAGGGCTGAAACCCCTCCCACCTGGAGCACAAGCAGGACGGAGCCCGGGCAGGGCTGCCAGGTGGAGCTCCAGAGGACAGGGCCCAGGTGTGAGGACAAGCCACGCCCTTGGCACAGACAGGTGCTCTCCTCTCGCCTCTGGCCGGGCCCACAGGACAAGGCACTGATCCTCTGCCCCCACCAGCCCTGGGCTGCCACAGAAAACGAGACTGCCCAGAACCCAGCCCTGCTGGGAGCTCAGCACTCGGAGGGCCCGTCAGGACGGCTCCTGGGCCTGAGGGCTGCCAGCCGGGAATGAACAGGGGCCGTCACCATGGATACACAGACGTTCTTCTCAAAGTACATAAGATGGCATTTCTGGAACAACAGTAACATCTTAAAGCTCTTAAAAAAAACCCAAACAAATTAGGCTAAACATCATTTACTTTGTGAGTGCTAAAATGTTCTATGGAAAAATTGTGTTGCATATGTGTGTGTGTGCACAGGAATATGAGGTTCACTATGGATTAATTTCAGTTTGCAACTAAAAGTCAAGAGAAATCAGGATACTTTTAAATCCTAAACTTATGTTGTGTGACTGATGATTTTTTATATAAATATGTAAAGCTAAAATAAAATAATATATTACATATACCAATGATAATAAATATGATTATATACATATACTATATAAAGTACATATACATATATATATATCAGTCTATCTATCTATATATATACAGTTTACCTGAAACAATCAGCCAAACAGCATCGATTTGGAATAAACATAATGTGTGTCTACATATCATATTAAAGTAATGCTACTTTAGTGTCATGTAACCTCCATGTTCCAACAGTGTAGTTATCTTCTATTTATCGATAGCTTTTACATGAAATTACAAAAAAGCATAATATTTTAATCTCACATTATACTCAGTTATGCCAATATTCACAACAGAAGTAACTACGAAGTAAATCTGATGTTATGAAAATTCCATCTAGCTGCACCACATATGACCTGTAGGAATAACTAGGCTGGGGGTATATTAACATCCTACATCTTTTTGTTAATGAATTGAGTTATTTGATAGGAAAAAGAAAGAAATGAAGTCATAGTTATTTCTTCTTTGTAATGTGGTCTTTGGAAGGCAGTTACCATTGATTTCACACAAAACAATTATATATGGACTATTTAAGGTCTAAATCTTTCAGGCATGAGTTGAATCCCTCCTAGGAGTCAGTGCAAAGACAGCTGGGTTGTCAGGTTCTGCACCATCCCAGAGTGAGAGGGAGCCCCCGAAACCCCCCAGGCCTTTGGGCACCCTTTTGGCTGAGGGAGGGGAGGATTCATGGATGGGCCTGTGTCCTGTGACTTTTGCAGATAAGACTTTACTTGAGCAGGGCATGCCAGGGCAATTGAAAATACTAACAGGACAGAGAGGGTGTGGAAAAAGGGAACCCTCCTATACTGTTGGTGGAAATGTAAGTCAGTGCAGCCACCATGGAGAACAGCATGGTGGTTCCTCAGAAGAGTAAAAGTAGAGTTACGATTTTTGTTGTTCCTAGGTAAATATCCAGAGAAAACCATAACTAGAAAATATACATGCACACCAATGTTCATAGTAACACTATTTACAATAGCCAGAAAACATGGAAGCAACCTGAATGTCCATTGAAAAGTGAATGGTAAAGCAGATGCAGTACATATATACAATGGAATATCACTCAGCCCTAAAACGGAATGAAATAATGCCATTTGTAGCAACATGAATGGACCTACAGATTATCAAAGTAAGTGAAAACTGGAGAGAAAGATAATACCACATGATATCACTTACATGTGAAATCTAAAATATGACACAAATGCACTCACCTAAAAAACAGACTCACAGACACAGAGAGAGGAGGGTGGGCAGGGAGAGAATGAAGGATTGGGAGTTGGGGATTAGCAGATGTGAACTATTATATATGGGATGGATAAATAACGAAGACTTATTTATCTTAGTTTATCTTCGCACAGGGAATTATACTCTATACGCTGCAATAAATCATGATGGAAAAGAATCCAAAAAAGGATATCTATATCTATATACACATATAAAACTGAGTGCTTCCCAGGTGACTCAGTGGTAAAGAATCTGCCTACAGTTCAGGAGCCACAGAAGATGTGGGTTCAATGTCTGGGTCAGGAAGATCCCCTGGAGGAGGGCATGGCAACCCACTCCAGTATTCTTGCCTGGAGAATCCCATGGACAGAGGAGCCTGGTGGGCCACAGTCCACAGGGTTGCAAAGAGTTGGACACGACTGAAGTGACTTAGCACACAGGCATGTGTAACTGAATCACTATGCTGTACATCAGAAACTAATACACACTGTTAAATCAACCATACTTTAATAGCATAAATTTTAAAAAATCTTAACAGCTGAAAGCCACTCATCCCCACAACCAGTAATCATGTTCTAGAGAAGATGACAGAGGCTCAGAATGGGCCAAGTCACTGGGTCATGGAGCGGAGAACCTCAGATTGGCACTGGCTGTTCTGATCAAGAGGCCGGAAATATCCGCCTCTGTGGCACAGGGCCTGCTGCTCAGGGATCAGGACTAAAAACATCTTTCTACATCAGACTTCAGAATCACTTCAAAATCTTGAAGTAGAACTGTTAAAAAAAAAAAAAGGCATTTGCAAAATGTCATTTTCCTTTTATGTCTTCCTCATTCACAAAATATTTCTTGAAAATTGTGTATGTTAAGCTTGTTCCTTATTGTCCCTAAGACACTGGTGGCTCAGATTCCTCACTGGAATCTGAGCCACCAGTGTCCCTCAGCCACCCTCTTTCTGGGCTTAGTGATTGGGCTCTCTGGGGAGGCTGAGGGACCCACTGCATTCTTCCTCTTGAGGACCTCCAGGAGGCCAGCACCCTGTCTGAAGCCTGTCCCTTGGGTGGCCTCAGCTCCAACAGGAGCCACTTTTTTTTCCCACACGTTACCGAGCCACAGGGCTGAATCAGAGTTTTAATTATAACTTGAAAGACTGGCCTCTGAGATCTGTCTCCCTGTTCTCAGACAGCTTGTCACTTAAACGCCCTCTGCAGTGACCACCTGAGAGCAATGGTCTGCAGTAGTTGATGTGTGATGCCTGCCTGCCCCACAAGGCTAAGCCAGGTGAAAAGCCCTAGAAACTGCAAACACCCGCTACTGCCCACTGTCCCAGGGAGCTGCTCCAAGGGCAGAACTCAGGAGTTCTCAGCCCTGAGTCGAGTCACCCAGCTCCACATGTCTCTCCCGGGCATCAAAGTGTCCCTGTGGGGCAGGTCAGGGTGATGACAGTGGATGGCAGGTCAATCTCCAACTGGAGGGTAGGAGTGATGTTGCCCTGGCATATAAGGGGGCAGAGTGTGACAGATGGGAGATACACATTTCTGTCCCATGAGGTGAAGTCAATCTACCTGAATCCTGGTGTTGTCCTGGTCATCATCTGCCCTTTTGTGCCTCAGCTCTGCAAAGGCTCCTAGACCCTTCTGAGGCAGCACTTTCTTGGAAAGGAACGACATGAAGAGCTGGGAGTCAAATAGCAGAGCAGGGTGGTAGAGGAGGTGTCCATCCCCCTGTACCCTGCATTCCCCCTAAAGCATGTTGGGGAAAGCCCCTGGGACGCAGTCCTAAAAGCACAGTCCCCACAGGGACCTTCTATTGCTAACAGGACACACTGGGGTGCCCACCCACTCTCCGAACTAGGATCTCCCCAGGAAGCTCTCCCTTCTGAAGCTCAGGGCACTCCCCCTGCCTTGCACAGCTCCTTCCCCAGGACTGTACTCTCCTCCCTTCCTACCTTCCCTGTACAGTGCTCTGCCAGGGGTCATGTCTGCCTTACCCTTCAGTGACCTCCCCTCCGCTTTGCACAATTCTCAGTCTGGTGCTGTGAGCCAGGCCTGATGTCTGAACCAGATCAGTCTGCCAGAAGACTGCACTGGTCCTGAGGTGAGGCTGGCATGGAGGGGGCCCAGTTCTGGTGGACCGGAGGGAGCTGGCAGACCCCCCACATACAGAAGAGCTATCATGTGACGCTCTGAGCACACTGACCCCGGGCTGGACGGTGCCTGCGAGCATGTGTGAATAAACACATGTGCGTGTGTGCGCACGCACACACACACACGCACACACAGAGGGATGAGTACAAGGCATGTTAATCCAACCCATTCACGAAGGAGGTCAACCCCATATGTGTGCAGACTCTTTCAGTTTAAGCACTGACTATCTATTTCTTTTGAACTCTAAGAGAACTGCTCACAAAAGGCACAAAAGTGGTAAAGGAGTAAAAGGTATCAGTAAAGAAATATCATTTCGATATTTGGCAAAACCAAAACAATATTGTAAAGTTTAAAAAAAAAATAAAAGCATGTATGTCCACAAAAAACTAAAAAAAAAAAAAAAAAAGAAATATCAGGGCTTCCTTGATAGCTCAGTTGGTAAAGAATTTGCCTGCAATGCAGGAGACCTGGGTTCAATCCCTGGGTTGGGAAGATCTCCTGGAGAAGGGAAAGGCTACCCACTCCAGTATTCTTGGGCTTCCCTTGTGGCTCAGCTGGTAAATAATCTGCCCGCAATGTGGGAGACCTGGGTTCAATCTCTGGGTTGGGAAGATCCCTGGAGAAGGGAAAGGCTACCCGCTCTAGTATTCTAGCCTGGAGAATTCCAAGGACTGTACAGTCCATGGGGTCACAAAGAGTCAGACACAACTGAGCGACCTTCACTTTCACTTCAAAGGAGTAACAGGCAGGAGAAATACACGATTGCCCCAAGTACATGTTGGGAGGCCTGGGAAGGAGACAAGCATCAGAAAGCAACTGTGTTGGAAGGCTCTTCACAGGCAGACAGGAACTGCCCTTAACCCACCCTTGACCATTTCCTTCCCCTAAACCAGGCTGGAGGCAGGAATGCTTCCCAAGACTACTTAGAAGGCCATGGCAGCTGTACCCCAGCTCTTGGGGAGGATGGGGGCCCAGGATTAGATTGAAGCAGGAGGGCAACCCCTTGGAAGCCTCACTAGCCCTGAGGGTGCCACAGGCAGAAGGAGACTTAAGCCTGGTTTTTAATGAACTGGAAAAAGCCAGATGAGCTCAGGTTACTTGTAATCTGGAGAGAGTGGGCAGCTCAGCAGTGGGCCTGTGCTGGAAGGCCAGGCTTTGGCACAGGGCAATCTGGACCCCTCTGGCCTCTCCTGAGGGCCCAGCGTCCTCCCTGAAGGTGGGGAGGGCTGGCCCACCTCTCAGGGCCCCAAGTAGGGGAAGAGCCTGAGTGGGTATTGGGCTGGCGTCTGGCTGGCAGGCACTCACCACGTGTCCATGTCCCTACTTATCTCTTCTCCCCAGAATAGGCGGGCTTAACCGCTTCAATCTGTCTGGACAGGCACATGGTGGGAGAATGGAAGCATGGCCTTCAAAGGGAGGCCTGTGACTTACCAACAGGTCACTGAACAGAGGCACAGGGAGGAGCTAATAGATTCATATTTGGCAAAATCCAAGACCTAATTACATCACACTCAGCACCTTTACTTAGAAATGAATGTGCTTCTCTCATGAGCAGGAAGAGAAGGTATGGTCTCAACCTGATGCTCCACTGGGAGGAATGCACAACCTCAGTGGATTTGTTCTCAGGTCCTGACAGCTAAGGGACAGCCTGGGGTGTCTCAGGATCACCCTGCTCCAAAACCCAACAAAGTATACAACAAATACCGCATTCAATCAGTAAATACAAACCAATTAAAATACCCCCTCAGGGGACTTCCATCATGGTCCAGTGGCTAAGACTCCAAGCTATCAATGCAGTAGGCCTGGGTTTGACTCCTGGTCAGGGAACTATAGTCCACATGCTGCAACTAAAGATCCCCCGTGACACGACTAGGAGCCAGTGCAGCCAAACAGATGAAAATTTACAAATAAATATTAAAAAACACTCCTTCGGCTACCAAGCAAGAAAAGAGACCAGAAGAGTAAGATGAACATTTTCAAGGCTTTCTCTGGCTTCCCCAAATTTTCAAAATGCCATATTATTTAGAATACATTTTAAGAACATTTCTATGTGGCAGTATATCAAATTAAAGTTTAGAGACCTGGAGATTTTCTATGTATTTGGGAATTTCATTCCAACTAATCTAATGTGATCATGGCCGTAAAACTAAATTATATTATGCTAAACTCTTGTTGGCTTCCAATCCACTGAGGTTCATTCTGTCCAGAGAACTACGATCATTTTCTGCTAAGAGTTTGTATAAGACCTTTGCTGGTATTAACACAGATCTCTGAGTCTCATTCAGTTCCAGCAGCATGTAGCTCCTCTTGCAATTATCAGTACATCTCTGGACAGGAACTTTCCCTGGCCTCTCATCCATGTGCCCTTCCTTGTGAATCAGTCAGTCATTCTTTCAGCAATAGATATAAGAAGAGACCATCCAAGCCAACCTCTTAAACCCACTGCAAATGACTCAAAGCTCAATACAGTCTGTGGCACACACTGCAGCAGGTATTCAAGGCTCCTGTGGTTACAAAGACCTGTTCATATGTTTTCTGGCACTCCAGCCTTCTCGTCGGAAACTTCACAGACCCATGAAGAGATGTGCACCCACAGGGCACCCGTTGTGATCACTGATGGCCCTGGGTTCACACCCACCTGTCTCCCTGTCAGTACCAGTGCCTGTTCCTGGTGTCCCAAGATCATGTAGGGAAATCAGTTCCTTTATTAAAAAGAGAGATGTCCTGTCAAACTGTCTAATCAATAACAGTGACTACAGAGTACTTACAATCCCAGTACAAATGCTAAGCCAGGAGCAGTGGGTCTCCCACTGGAAAGGTGTTGCTGCTCTCCTAGCCCTGCCTCTGGGGAGCCAGCAATGCACACAGCCTGAGGGAACAGACAACAGGGTCCACAGAACACACAGACCCCTCCCTGCCCTGCATCATGGGACATGGCTCTCCCACTTTCCAGAAAATAGGGGGTGGTGGCCTTGGGTCATGTGTGCCGCCCAACCCCAGGTCCCCCTCTCTTGCTGGTAGACATCAGTAGACCTCTGGGTCCATTCAGTTTAATTACCCCTTATTTGCCAGTTCCTCTGTGACAGGCAGTGTACTAGTGTTTTTATAGCATTGCTTCACATAATCCCAACGCAGGCTTGGACGGCGGGTCACTGACATCATTCCCCAACACACACAGGGGCTGCAGAGTCTCAGAGAGACCAAGCAACGTTCCCACAGGAGCGACAGTACAGACTAGGCCTCCTGTCCACTGAACCCCAAGCTCTTCGCTGTCATCACCCTACACATGTGGTAGAGCAGGGAAACAGATGTGTGTGTGCATGTGCACACTGACACATGCACATACTGACACACACACACATATACACACTCATATACACACGTATTCACACACATGCAAACTCATACACACATGTCAGTGAAAAGGTGTGTGACTATGCCTGTGTGAGTTACTGTGAGTTACTACAAGTCACTGTGGTTTGAGAACTTATTTAATGTCTGTTTTTAACTCTATGTTCCTATTATGAAGCATTTATGTATTAAATGCTGACTGTCTGACCGTCTGACTGTCTCCAAATGGCATTCTAATTTGGCCCCAAATAAGCAGCCAAAAAATGGAGATATACATCCAATAAAAGTATCTGGGCTTAAAATGACTCAGGGGCTGACCAGGACACACCCCAGCTCCTACTTGGACGGACCACTTGACTTGCCTGCAGTGGCTTGGTGAGGTTGCGAGGCCCTCCTGGCACCACAGCTGTGTTGGCAACACAGGCCCCTCTGCTGTGTGCAAGCGGAGCCCCACCTTAGCTGGTCTCCCAGTGGCGGATGTGCTACATTTGATTAGATTCTCACAGAAGTACAATGGACCTGGAATCAGAGATCAGAAAACAAACAAGCAAATGGCACACAGGAGGGAGTGACAAGACTCCCCTAGGATACTGTTCACCCCACGGTCTATGTCATGTCACCTGAACTCTCCCAAGGACTGAGGGAAACCATCCAGTTCTGAGAGTCTCTCCTACCAAAAGGTTGTTTTTATACTTACTGATCCAGAGGAAGTTTCCGGCCTATAGTTGCCAATTTGTAAGTATTTATTTATTGGCTGCTCTGGGTCTTCGTTGTGACATGTGGGATCTAGTTCCCTGACCAGGAATCAAACTCGGGCCCCCTGCATTGAGGGCACAGAGTCTTGGCCACTGGACCACCAGGGAAGCCCCTAGTTGCTTTTTAATCAAAGCTTTTTTAAAAACTGGTATTAGGCGCCATTTTCATTTGTCTTTTGAAAAGCTGACACCTGAGAACATGTGGTACTTTTACATGGAGAAGGAGTCTGCTATGGTTTGAATGTTCATACCAGGGTTCTTGGCTTTTCTCATCAATAGAAATTGATCAGAGACCAGACAAGAACTTCAGGCAAGAGTACTGGGGTCCTTATAGCAGAGTGAACTAAAACAGGCAACAGCGTCCCTTGCTTGCTCCCTGCCCAAGTTGGCTCCAGTGGGGCGAGGGCAGAGGGTGTGTCCAGGGCTCAGGCTGGAGGGGTGGTTTAGGGGGTTTGCCCAGGCCTTCAGTGGTGGTGCTGTGTGCAGGGGGCATGCGCAGTACCCTGCTTTTTGCTCCCTGCTCTCCAAAAGAGGCAGGTGGGTGTTTTGGTCTCTGTATCTTGTCCCAAATTTGCTCTAATTGCAGTTATTTTTAGCCCATTATAGTTTCTTTGTATTTTGTTGCTAGAGGAGAGGTTTATCCGAGTGCAAACACTGAAGCACTGCAGCAAAGGGTCCCAGATCCCAGCCTGTCCCATCCCCAAATTCATGTGCTGACATCCTAATCCCTACAGATGACAGTATTAGGAGGTGGGCCTTTAGGAAGTACCTAGGTGATACGGGTGGAACCCTTGTGAATGAGATTAGTGTCCTTATAAGAGGCCCCAGAGCTCCCTCACCCCTCCCACCATGTGACGACACCAGGAGAAGCAGGTTATCTGCAAGCTGCAGGAGGTCCCTCGCCAGGACACAACCACTCTGGGGCCATGATCTTAGGCTTCTGGCCTCCAGAAATGTGAGAATAAAATTTCGGTGGTTTATAAGTTGCCCAGTCTGTGGTATTTTGGTTACACTTGCCCAAACGGACTATGAGTCAGAAGAGAGAAAATCCAAACACATGTTATTTTGTTCCACAACCGAGAAGATAAAAGTTTGATACCCAAAGGGGAAAATAAACTCATAAATCCTTCAAAAATTTTCAATTGAAACATCATTCGACAATTGCCAAACCATCAGCAAGGTGCCAGGATACAATTTCCGAACAAAGTAACCTTTCATTGAGCAAAACTCTGCCTCCTATTACACAGGCCCCGAGATGAAGCCAACATGCCTTGAAATCCAGTCAAGCGTCCACAGTCACACACACCTTCTAGGACCTCCCAACACACACCCCGTTTAAATGAGCACATCCAGGGCTGGGAAGAACTTCTCACAAAACAAGACACGCTGAGAACAGAAGGTGCCTGAGCCAAAGTCTAGCACGGGGCCATCCTTCCCAACTCCACTCCTTTTTGCCTCAGGATGGCCAAGCACATGGATTAATATCTAGGACTTCGTTTCCATGTTTAGAAGTCGAGAGCAAGAGACCCTGGGGCCCTTTCCTTTCTAGAGACACCTGAGCCTGTTGGATCTCCTTCATGCTCAGGGACAGCCTGACCCAAGGCCTCACGTGGCTCTGCACACAAGGCCACTCACACAGGCTTAGAGTCAATGAAAGAATGAACCAAAGACCCTCCCTGCACCTCATGACTGCAGTGCAGCGGTGCTGAGCTCCTGCACAGATCAATCAGGCGCCTGAGAGGGGAGCCAGGCCCTGATCTTCCTGAGCCCCAGGCCCGCTTCCTGTTACAATGTTTAATCATGCACCCAGCATCCTGCCTTTCCTTAACTTTGCTTTTTACGTAACAACACCTGATTTACCATATTACATTAGTTTCAGGTATACAGCATAGTGATTCAGTATTTTTGCAGATTATAAGTAATTACAAGATAAAAGCTCTAACTCCCTATGTGATGCAATGTATCATTGTTGCTTATCTATTTTATACATAGTAGCTTGTATCTCTTAATCCCATACTCCTATTTTGCCCCTCCCCCTTCCCACTCTCCTTTGGTAATCACAAGTGACTCTGTGAGTCACTGTTTTGCATATGCGTTCAGTTGTATTATTTTTTAGATGTCACAGATAAGGGACACCATACAGCATGTTTTTTTCTGCCTGACATTGCACTAAGTACAGTATTGTCTAGGTCCATCTACATGCTACAAATGGCAGCATTTCCTTTTTTCTATGCCTGAGTAATATTCCACTACACATATATGCCACATCTTTGTCCAGTCATCTGCTGAAGGACCCTTTGGTTGCTTCCATGTCACGGCTATTGAAAATAGTGCCACTAAGAACACTGGGGTGCACGTACCTTTTTTGAATTCGTTTTCATTTTTCTCTGAGTGTGATGGGTGGATCATATGGTGGTTCTACTTCAGGTTTTCTGAGGAACCTCCATACTGCTTTCCATAGTTGTCTGCACCAATTTACATTCCCACCAATAGTATACAAGGGCTTCCTTTTCTTTACATCCTCCCTAACATTTGTTATTGGTAAAATCATTGGTCACTTTCCCCATTGTGACTGGTATGAAGTGACAGTTCATTATTGTTTTGATTTATATTTCTCTAATAATTAGCAATATTGAGCATCTTTTCATGTGCCTGTTGCCCATCTGTATGTCTTCTTTGGAGAAACGGCTATTCAGTTCTTTCCCCATCTTTTGATTTAGTTGTTTGTTTTTGATATTTAGTTGTATGAGCTGTTTATGTACTTTGGATATTATTCCCTTGTTGATCACATCATTTGCAAATAATTTTGTCCCATTCTGTAGGTCTTTTCATTTTCTCAGTGATTTCCTTTGCTACGCAAAAGCTTTTAACTTTAATCAGGTCCCATTTATTTTGGTTGTTTGTTTGTTTTTGCTTTGATCTCTTTTGCCTTAGGAGACTGATTCAAGATAACATTGTTACAATTTATGTCAGAGAGTGTTTTGCCTATGTTCTCTTCTGGAAGTTTTATGGTTTCAAGGTTTATGTTTGTGTCTTCAATCCATTTTGGGTTTATTTTTGCATGTGGTGTGAGGGAGTGTTCTGGTCACATCATGTCAGCTTTGTGTAGCTGTCCAGCTTTTCCAGCACTACCTGTTGAAGACACTTTCCTTTTTAGACTTCTTGCACAGTTGACCAAAGCAGTGACTGAATGAAAAGCAAAGCCAACAGGAAGCCAAGGCACAGAGAGGTATGGAGCATGCACAAGACAGACGCCAGCAGGAATGGAGACAGGCATGGGGAAGGCAGGGAGCAGCTGGTGGGCAGGAGGGAGTGGAGGACACACTTGGGTCAGGACCCATACCTGCATTCCACCAGGTGAGATTCACACCTGACTCCTCGCCCTCCATACTGTTTTCTATTCACAGCCCAGGTAAGAAACAGGAGAAGAGTCCCTGTCAGAGAATCTAGTAACCTTTCTACCACTGGCAGCTCTTTTGTTGTTCAGTTGCTAATTTATGTCTGACTCTTTGTGACCTGATGGACTGCAGCACACCAGGCTTCTGTAGCACTGGCAACATTGAATCCCAGCTATTAGGCAGTAAATCGTATCCCATGAGAGAGGTTACTTTTGTTTGTCATCTATCCAGCACCAGTCCCCTCCTGATTCACCATCAGAACCTAGTTTGAATGGTGGTGGTGGGTTCACATCCCTGGCCTCAGGTGATAGATCTTGCTGAGTGTAAGCCAATGCCAGTTAGTGTGAGACAACACTGTTCTTCTCTGCCTCCCTCTGAGCCAGAGGTAGCCATATGACCCAGCTCTGGCTAGTAAAACCCAAGTATAAACCTCCCTGTCAGATTTCTAGGAAATCTTCTCAATATTGATTTAAAAAAAATTATAAACAGCTGGCACTACCCTTCTTTCTCCCTTGAACTAGCACATAATGGCTAGTGCTTCAGCAGCCATTTTGTGGCCAGGTGGTCAGGAGAATTACAGAGATGTTAACCAGAGGGTGATGCCTCTGGACCAATGCTAGGAACCTCCTTCCTTATGTGTGAGAGGCAATCCACCGGTCAGTTTCCTGTTATTTATACCTGAACAGATTTTTGATACACTGAGATATTTTCAGTGATAACAGGTATAATAATCATCTTCCTGTGAATATAACTGTTTAATCTACTGAAAATTTCCACAAAGTCTATCTAATTGGACCCACTGACATCAAGTGTCTTTTCCCCCATTTCCAGGGAAAGACACAGTGATAAATCCAAAAGACTTGCTCCAGGCTCTCCCCAGCACTTCTTGTAGAATTTAGTACCAGGCAGTCAGGTTGAAGAGGACAATGCAGCTTATCAGGTGGCAGGAGGAGGGAGACCATTCCAGGAGGCAGAGAAAGTATCCCTGCCAATGTGGTATGCTGGCCTAACTGTGAGCTCACACCCAGAGCTCCAGAAAGCTAGCTACCTACCTACATGAAAGGTACACAGGAGACAAGGGAGAGCAGTTGAAGGAGGCCAGAGCAGGCAGCAGAGCTGAGCTGAAAACTCTGCCACTGTCACAGACTGAATAGCATGCTCCCCAAATTCACCTGTTGAAGCCCTAACCCACAATATGAGCATATCTTGAGATAGGAGCCTTGGAGGTAATTAAGCTTAATTGAGGTCTTAAGGGTGGGGCCCTGATCTGGTAAGATCAGTGTCCTTCCAAGAAGAGGAAGAGATACTAGAGATCTCTCGCTCCCATGCATGCACAGAAGAGGCCAGGTGAAGACATGGCGAGAAGGTGACCACCTTCAACAGAGGAGCGTGGCGTCCCCAGAAACCAGCATGCCGGTGCCTTGATCCTGGACATCCAGCCTCCAGAGCTGTGAGATATAAATGTCTGTTGTTTAAGCTACCTAGTCTGTGGAGTTCTGTAATGGCAGCCTGAGCTGATTAATACAACCACCACCACCACTGGTAATTTCAGCAGCCTCTACGTGCTGCTAAAATGAGCCATATGCCCAGTGGTTCTGGACTAAGCTTGGAGGATGGGTGCTTTAAGGACTAACTCGGTCCCTTCCAGAATTGCTCACGAACACCTGTCTCTCTCAGCTCTGCAGTGTCAGTCAGTTTGACATCTGTGCCCAGGAGGTTCTGAATGCTGAAGGACACCCAGCAGGGCAAGGCAGGGCTTCTTCTGATGGGAAAGCCCCATATTCAATCAGGCTCATGCCATGCTAAGTGTCTGCGGATGGAGCAGCCTTGCATGTGCACACCACAGGAGCCGGGCCTGAGGGTGTCCTGTTGAGGAGGGAGGGGCAGAGCCAAGGAGAAAATGCATTAAATGCATTATGCACATAATGGGCACTCCAGAGCGGGTGCACAGATTTAACCTCCTGTCTCAGTCTCTACCATTAGGAGCAATTTAAATGACATTTGGTGGAAAAGATAATAATATTTCAGGTCAGAGAAAGACAGTGATGGCTGCAACAGGAGAGCAGGGACAGAGGGAGGCAGACAGAGTGAATAAATGAATTACAGGGGCCTGTGATTGATGTGATGGGTATGCATGCTGGGGGGGTGTGCACAGTATGTCACGTGGTGTGGGGAAGATGAGGGGTGTGATGTCTGGTACACAGGGTGTACGTGGTGTATGTGCATACATGGTTATGTGTGTGGCTTGTATGTGTCTATAGGGGGGAGGAGGCAGCGGGAATAAGAATCCAGCAAGGGTCCTGGTGACAGATGAGAACCAGAACACAGGTGACCATGCAGTCAGTTTGGGAATGGGGCTGGCAGGTGTCCACCAAGAGTAGGGTGGGACGGGCCCAGCTCCAAGGCCTGCAGCAGGAAAGGACTTGTATGGACAGGGTGGTCAATGGCTGAGCAAAGGCCCTGCCTCTCCTCCGGGCTCCTGACCCTGATCCCTGGAGAAGGTCCAGCCTGGACTCTCACACTGCATCCCAGGCCACTGTACGCGGCATTTCAGGGAGCTGGAGGGAGCCTGCGAAGTCTGCTGGCTGTGGCTGATTGGCTTTCCATCCTGTCCTTTACCCCTATCAACAGGGATCAAGGACATTTAGTGCATCAGACTGTCACCTCCTTGGGCTCTTCTGTACAGGAGGGGCACGCATATGGATGTACATAAGTGCACTTGTGCATGGTGTGTGTGTGTGTGTAAGTGCACGTGACTGCACACATGTGGTGTGTGTGGTGTGTGCAGCATAAATAAACATATATGAGCATAAGTGAAGTGAAGTCCCTCAGTCATGTTTGACTCTTTGCTACCCCATGGACTAGCCTCTCTGTCCATGGAATCGTCCAACCAAGAATACTGGAGTGGTTTGCCATGCCCTTCTCCAGGGGATTTTCCCGACCCAGGGGTCAAACCCAGGTCTCCCGCACTGCAGCTGGATTCTTTACAGTCTGAGCCCCCAGGGAAGCCCATATGAGGGTAAGTTGTGGCTTACTGTGCATGTTGTGTGTGTGTCATGAGCACACACATCTTTTGGTCCTTTGAGAAGAAAAAGGGAATGAGAACATATGTGGGCATTGGAGGTGAAAGCATCCTGCAGGCAGCTGGAGAAGCGCTCCCAGGGCTGGGGGCAGGGAAGCACGGGAAGCACTGGGCCCACGGAGGCTACCTAGGCCCACATGCTGCAGGGAGAGGCGTGGCCTCGGCCAGGGAGGCGGGAAGAGCTGGGAGTGAGGCCCCTAGGCTGGGTGGAGCCAGAGAGGGGTGCTAATGGGCCAGTGTCTTGCTCATCACATCCCCGTCCACACAGGGTGGCCCGAGTAGACCTGGTGGGGGAGGAGTAGCAGATAGGAAGATGCTGGGTCCCTGAGAGCTGCTCTTCAGCCACTCAAGGGCGAGGCGCTGACCTGAGTCCTGCTCAGTCCTGTCCCCAGCCTCACACCCCAGCTGCACAGCTGGCGCACCTGGGGAGCATTAATGAAGATACCCTGGGAATGCGACCGCACTTCCATATTTCTGTAAGCATCCCTGAATCACCACACCCAGTGCCGTATCAGACCAGAATGTCCCTGCTGAACCCAGCTCCAGGGACGTCCATCTGGGGCTTTACCACTCTCCCCAGAGGCCCTGTGCCCATGGTGCTGACCTGCAGAATCGGGCAGCTACAGCATCTGCTGGCTGAGGACAGCACCTTGTGTTCAGCCACCGCAAGGTCATCTGAATGTAAAAGGGGCAGAAGTTGAATTGTTCTGCCTCATTTCCAGCAGCACTTCCTGCAGGAGAGAAGCTGCAGCCTTGGGAGAGGCTTCACAGCACGGTTAAAACTCAAGCCCTGAAGTCATGTCATGGCCCGATTAAAGGGCCAATTTATGTCTTTTGAGCCTGAACAAATTCCAGAAGAACTGCCTCATCAAAGGAGTCCAGATCCCTCTCATGACGGCTGAAAGGCAAGGCATCCATGATGAAGAGCCTGTCCAGCTGCTGTGAAGTCCCCTCTCCTGCCATCCCCACCAGCATCTCCCTCCATCGCACCACTGTGCGGGTACCCGGCCACAGGTGTGAAGGCCAGGCCCTCCACTGTGCACCAAGCCTCGCGGGAAGCACAGCCCTGTCCAGGGCTTTGGCCCCCAGCCCCCTACCCACCCCTCAGCCTCACAGTGGCCACCTTGGCGAACTCTCCCCGTGGTCCTCAGTGGCCTTGGCCCTAACACGTGACGGCCTCCACTAAAATACAGGTGTCTAGCTGTCGTTTCTAAAGCACACAAACACAGCCATGAAGTCTAGACTCATCATGTGGGCTCCCTTAGGGTCCCACGCTGGGTCTTCCAGGCCAGGACCTTCCAGAACCCAGCCCCAGGCAGAGAGAGGGCAGAAGCAAGGCATCTGGTAGGGGGGTCTCTCACAGGTCAGGGAATCTGTCATGTACTGCGTGTTCTCCATGCTGATCCCCAGGCCTTGTGCCAGGACAGCCCTGTTGTGCGGGTGCTGGTGAGGGCCAGGGACCTGCAGGTTTCCGGGGGCCCTCCCCACACTGACACTGACGCACAGGGTCCTGGGCTGCACATGAGTGTTCTATGTACAGCCAGGATAGGAAGCCTTGTATACAGATGGAGCTCAAAAAAATTGCTGTTAGAAAAGACTAGAAAAGGAATAACTATGTCATAATAAGCACTATATCCTAATGACTTCCTTGATGACACATCCTGCAGCTTTTAGATGGGATCAAGCACCATTCTACCGCAACAGGATCCGGCAAATTGCACATTTCACGTACTAACTTCCTTGTAAACACTGGGCCTGAGAGATGTATGGGGCTGGGGTAGAGGAGGATTGAAAAATACTGAATTCCGCTTGACTAAACTGCAGGTCTTCTCAGAGCCTTTGATCTTATAGTGGGCACTGCTAATCTTCAAGGACAAACTGAGAATATAGAATATTTTCCCAAACTTACTGAAGGAAAGCATTATCTTTTAAGGGAACCTATTTTAGCATCATGAAACATAAATGGGGAAACCTCCAGGTTCACCATTTTTGCAGAGTTTTTTAGTTTTCAACATGTTTCAATAAATAAGAATCTCCTGAAATGCGCATGCCCAGTTCCTGCCACTGCAGACAAGTGTCTTCTTTCCGGTTTTGTTGAGAATGCCTGAAGATTCCTTAGCCAGGAAAGCTGGAAACCAACCAGAGGAATTATCATACTGTCTTGGTTCTAAGATACAGGATCAGTCTGATAACAGCTTGTAGAGAAAAAGGGGGGAAAGAGGAATGGGGAAAAAATAAAGGGAAAAAGAGGAAAAAGCAGTGAGAGCATCAGTTCCAGCCAGTACCCTGGCAGCTCACACCCACCTGATTCATTTCCAGACCCTGCAGTACAGTCATGATGCGCTGAGGTCAATCAGGTGGTGCTCTAGGACCTCTCCCACTTCAGGGCCAGAGACTGATGGGGCAGCCCCCACCCCACCCCTACACTGTTCATCACCAAGCAGAGGGCAGGACAGCTCTGAAGGGTCACACACCTTCACACCAACACTCCAGCCTGGAAGAGACACACAATCACTCCCAGTCACAATTCATGGGGCAGAATCATCCTCCAGGGCCTGCCCCACCGCCCAGGCTTGGGACACAGGCCTGCTGGGTGTCAAAAGCCTGGAAAGCTGGAAGGCCTGCCCACCCTGGTCATGGCGTGCCCCCGACATCCTAACTCCAGCAACGCTAAGATAGAAAGATGGATTCTAACATTTAAGAAAATGGAATTGAAAAATCATGCTAAGTTCCATGTTTCCTGACCTGTTAATACGTACATAGGTATGAATCCATGTACACATTGGCCAAGTATTCGTGACACAGCAGCTCTGGGTGACCGACCTCCCTTGCTAAGATGGGAAGGACCTTCCACATGCTCAGGGTCACCTGTCCCGGCTCTGGAGTCCCAGAGGCTGTGAAGGAGGCAGTGGGCCTTCCTGATTAGCATTTGTCCCCGGTTCCTCAGGAGAGGCACAGATGAGAACTCCCAGCCTCGCCCCTGCCTCTCAGGAGGCCCAGGATGCTGTACTAGGCTTGCAATTGCCCAAATCCACGCCATGCGGAAATGTCTTCCCAAATACTCTTGGCCAGGACATTTGTGAAAATTTCCCCGTCACATTTATTGTGATGTTGCCAGGACATTTGTGAAGTTTTTCCCCACACATGGACACTTACTGCAGCCTGCTCTCTGCCAACAGGATCAGGGCTTCTTGAGGGAGGGTGGTCCTTCCCACATTCCCAAACTGCAGGGCAGATGGTGGCTTATACCCTGTGCTCTGCTCCCTCTGAGGCACAGTGCTTTATGGGCAGCCAACTTTAGCAGCAAAAGTAACGGCCCCTCATAAAGAGCTATGAATCAGATGGCTCACAGTGCAACCACTCTGCCATTGTGAACTTGTGGCCCCAAATGTGGGTGACCCCTCACATCTGTCCTCCACCTAATCATCACGGCCATCCTGGAGGGCAGCAGAGTGATGTACATTCAACCTCTCTTACAGATAAAGACACATCTTTCCAGCAAGGTACCAGCTCTGGGTCACCTGGATAATGGACATTCCGATTCTTTACGCATTTGGAGCTTCTGGCCCCTCTGCCACTGTCCTTCAGCCAAGGCCCGCTCAGTCGTGTCCGACTCTTAGCGACCCCATGGACTGCAGCCTACCAGGCTCCTCCGCCCATGAGATTTTCCAGGCAAGAGTACTGGAGTGGGGTGCCACTGCCTTCTCCGGACAACTGCCTTAGGTACTTAAAAAAAACTATGCATCATATCAGTAAAACATGACTGAAACAACCAGTAAGTTCTAAGGCAGGTGCTGAGAAGTGCACAGGGTAGGGTCCACCGTGGTGGGAGACAAGGTCCCACCCTCATGGAATCGGCGTGGATGACAGCCAGCAGGGCCCACCCACTCCATGTTCAGAGGACGGCACTAGAAAGGGGACCCGAACCTGTCATGCAACACATATAAAAAGACACGTGAATAAAGAAATTTAAAAAGCCAAACTGCCCTCTCTAGTTGAACTCACAAAAACAATAAACTGTAGAACTGCATTCATGGGAACCCAAGTCGGAAATAAATAACAAAGCGAGGCAGCTCCTAGGTATGTCCGGACTGAGGCTATGAACACTGTGGTTTCTATGACAGCGTCATATGACAGGGTCTCCAGACTGCGGGTTTCCAAGCCCTACCTATTTCAAGGTCACTCAGGTTGCTGCCCAGAGCTTTTCCTCCAAGTTCAGCCATTACATATTTCCCTCTTTGTCTTCACCCACTCTGGCTCACTTCCCAAACACCCACAGCTCTCCTGAGAGATTTTGCTACAAGTCTGGAGAAGCCAGCATTGATAAAACCACAGAATTCTAAGGAAGGCAGCTTCCCTTTCACAAATAAGACATCAACACCAGGAGATTTGGTGTATTTCAGTCACGTTTTTCTGTTGTGTCGTGCTCTATCCAGAAACTCAATATCGTTTACAGATTAGAAGGAATTTTATACAATGAATGTTTCTACTCTGGGCCTTTCTTCACTTACTGCTCGAAAGTCAGTACACACGAGTGGTTTTTGAAAGCACGAACTGGTTCTGAATGGCAACCTGCACTTCCTGGGTTTTTGGTGAATCTTTCCCACAGCTAAGGTGGTACACTGCCTTACCCTCTGAGGGGAGGAAGGCCAGTGGAGCTTGAATTTGAGCTGCCAGTCTCCAGCCAAAACATACCCCAGGCCCAGGCTGTGAAGGACCCCACCTTCTTGCTGACCCCAAGTGGCCACCAACCTGACAAACCTGCCTGCCTGCTTCCCATCTGTACACAGAGACGTGCCGTGTGGGCCAGTAGCAGCCTTGACATCCAACATTTTAACACAGTTAATCTATGTCTATCAACTTATCCTCAGAAAAATGAAAGGATAGGATCAAACAGAGGTATGGGCACAGGATGATCATAACATCTCTGTTTCTAAGAAGAAAAATGGAAGCTGATAATTTCACCAAAAGGATATTATGGTGACCACTGCTGCTGCTGTTGAGGCAGTCCAGCCTCCTTCCAGGTGATGGATGACAGTGGCTCCCCTGCCCCTGGGAATGAAGCCACAGCCTTGTTTTGGCAAATAAAAGAGCAGGCAGAAGTGTCCTGCCACCTCCTGGAGGGAGCCTGATGGGCACTACACAGTCCTCCATAACACCTCTGCCCCTGCCCACCTGCAACATTTTCTGCAGGGACCACTCCATCAGTCTGCATTCCACAGGCCGCTAACGACCCAGGATAGGCCCAAAAGGAGAGTGCGCAATACACCTGTGTAAACCACTGCAATCCTAAAGTTGTTTGTTACCAAAGCACAACTGAGCTTACAGTGACTGACCCAGAAATGGGTATCTATGTAAAGTAATTAGCCTCCAAAAAAATAAATAAGTAAATAAATTTAAAAATATATACTGAAAAAAAAAAAAGGAAAATGGGTGTCTAGTAGTGGGTTGCTATTGTAAATGATATTAGTTTATGTAGATGTGGCCGTGGGGGTTGGGCAAAGAGCAGGAAGGACACTCTTATCTGAGACTGCAAGAATGAGGAAAGGTTCACTGAAATTATTTCCAGGTAACATCTGGAGGGCAGATCCTGCACTTAAGGGTGGAGGCCTCAGTATCAGGTATGCGTGGGGTTTGCTGTTTGCTGGGTTTGATAAGGTGAAGCAAGAAACATGAGCTCAGAAAAGAACTGGCTGATTTGCAAGGAGTCATGAAAGGAGAGAGAGCCCATAAATTTACAGATTTGCCAAGTGTAAAATGAAACAGCTTCTAATCTCCAAATACTAGGAGATTAAAACAACAGTGGATTTGATCTACAAAAATAAAGTTTAAAAGCAAGGATCTAATGAAGGACAGAGCCCTTACTCGACTGTTATTAACTGTGGATAAAATAAGTCCATCAATTGTTTTTAGTTGGGCAAAATGGCTCAGGGAAAAAACAAAAGCTAAAAACTATGCACTTCTATGGAAGCCTAATAGATCCAAGGAAGCTGCCACTAAGTTAAATGTAGGAAACTTAAGTAAATGTTATATTTGCAAGCCTCCTGTAAGTCTAAAATTATCTGAAAACAAAAAGTAAAAGAAAAAAATATGTTATAAATCTGCATTTATTAGCACACAAGGATATTTCATATATGTTCAGTGAAAAAAAAATACAATCTATATGTTTGAACAGAAACAAAATCATTCCAGGTACGTATCAAAAGTGATTATTTATAAGATGGAATTTTAAGATTTCAACTTATTTAATTTGCATAATCTGTTTTAAAATGTGATCACATATTAGGTGCACAAGTCAATAACTAATTTTCATATATATTTATACTGTTTATATACTATACAGGCAGACCTTGGAGATATTATGCATTTGGTTCCAGACCATTGCTTTAATAAAGCAAATATCACAATAAGTGGTGAATCACACAAATTTTCTTGTTTTCCAATGTACATAAAAGTTAGGGTTACTAGTCTATTAAGTGTGCAATAGCATTCTGTCAAAAAATTAATGTATATACCTTAATTGAAATACCTAACTGCTAAGCCTTCAGCAGGCTGTAATCTTTTTGCAACAGTCACATCAAAGATCACTGATCAGGGGTTGAGATCAAGATGGTGGAGTAGGAAGACACATCGAAAATAAATCTACATGCGGAACATTCCCACTGGAAACAACCTGGAGACCTGAAGGAAGACTGCTACAACCAAGGCCGTGAAAGCCACACAAAGTCAGGCAGGAAGGGAAGAGAGTGATCAGGTTGGTACAAGCACTGCCGGGAGGGGATATAGAAGAGTTAAAGGTATTAATGGGCTCAGAGATCCTCCCAAGTGAGTGAGGGGTTGTAACCACATATTGGGTACCCAGTCCTAGGGTCTGACACCAGGAAGATAAGTACACTGAGCTGACCTTTCCTTTGCCCTGCCCCAGATAGAGCGATGATGGTCACTGAACCCAGGAGAAAGTTGGTTCACACCTGGCCCTGGCTCTAGCTCTAGCCCCTTCATCTCCAGCCCCACCCCCCCACCATGTTGTTAGCTACCAACACATCCTGGGGGAAGATATGACCCAATGTTCACATCAGATCCAGCTCCCCCAGCAAAGTCACTGGACACACACAAATCACACAGGAGGTTCCCACACAAGGATATCCCTTTGAGACCAGACAGGTGACTATTTCAACTAATGTGATAGAAACAGAGAAAGATAAACAAAATGAGAAGACAAAGGAATTTGTTATAAATGAAAGAGAAAAAAAATCCTGAAAAAACAACTAATAGAGATAAATAATTTACCAGTGAAGAATTCAAGAATTATTAACAAAAACAGTAACTGAACTTGAGAAAAGAACAGCTGAACACAATTTGAATTTTAACAAGGGACTAGAAAAGAGAGAAAAGAACCAGTCAGAGCTGAAGAATACAACAAATGAAATGAAACATACTAGAAGGAACCAGCAGCAGAGTAGGTGACACAGAAAATGCATAAGTGATCTAGAAGATGGTATAATAGAATCACCTGATCAGAACAGCAAACAGGAAAAATAATTTAAAATGAGGACACTTTAAGATCTCTCTTATACACCAAATGTACTAACTTTCACACTATAGGGGCCCCATAGGAGAAGAGAGAAAGGGTTCAAAAATGTATTTGATGAAATTATGGCTAAAAACTTACTGAAACTGAAGGAGGAAACAGATATCCAGGTACAGGAAATACAGAGAACCCCAAACAAGACGAACCCAAACAGACTCACACCAAGACATATCATAATTAAAACAGCAGAAGTTAAAGAGAATTTTAAAGGCAGCAAGAGAAAAGCAAAGAGGCATGTACAAGGGAAAACAAGACTCTTTGTTTATTTTGGCTGGTTTTTTCTGAAGGGCCAGCAGGGGGTGGCATGACATATTTAAAATGCTGAAAAGGAAAAACCTACAACCTAGGATACTCTATATAGCAAGGTTATCATTCTGAATCAAAGGAAGAAAAAAGAACTTCTCAGACAAGGAAAAACTAAGAGCTTCATAAATACTAAGCCAGCTGTAAAATAAGTGTTAAAGGGTCTTCTGTAAGTGGAAAAGGCTACAAGAAGTAGTAATTTATAGGAAAGCCAAAGTCCCACTAGAAAAGGCTATGAATCAGCCACTTGAATAAGTTAGTACTAAGATTAAAAGTCAAAATTGTAAAACCAGCTCTACAGCAATCAGATAAGGGATGAATGTAAAATATGACATCAAAACCACAAAATTTGTGTGTGAGGAGAGTACAAAATATAGATCTTATAGAATGTGTCTGAACTTAAATGACAGTTTAAAATAAGCTCTTACGGTTATAGGTCAACACATATGAATGCCGTGGTAACCACAAATCAAAAATCCTACAATGAATATACAAAAAATAGAGAGAAATGCATGCAAGTATACCACTAAAGAAAATCATCAAACCACAAGGGAAGAAACTGAGAGGAAAAAGAACAAAGAAAAACAAAACAACTGGAAAGCAAATAACAGAATAGCAATAAGTACATAACTGTCACCAATTACTTTAAATCTCAATGGATTAAATGCTCCAATCAAAAGACAAACAGTGGCTGATTGGATTAAAAAAGAAGACCCATCTATATGCTGCTTAAAAGAGACTCACAGACCAAAAATGAGGGAATGGAAAAAGATACTTCATGCAATGGAAACCAAAGAAATCTGGGGTAGCAATACTAATAAAAGACAAATTAGGCTTTGAAAAAGACCCTATAACAAAAGACAAAGAAAGGTATTATACACTGATAAAGGGATCGATATAAGAGGCTCTAATATTCACTAACATATATGCACCTCATATAGGTGCAACTAAATAAATAAAGCAAAGAGTAACAGACACAAAGGGATACACTGACAACAGTATAATAGTAGTAGAGGATGATAACACCCCACTACATCCATGGACAGGTCATCAGGTAGAAAGGTAATAGGGCACTAGTGGTTTTAAATGACATATGCAACTAGTTGGACTTAATATATGTATCTACAGGCCATTCCACGCAAAAACAGTAGAAAAGACAGAGCGCACGGCAGCCCACTAAACAAGTCTAATCAAATGTAAGAGAACAGAAATTATATCAAACACTTTTCCCAACTACAACAGGATGAAACTACAAGTAAATTAAGAGGAAAAAACCAGGGAAACAAACACACAGAGACTTAACAGCACACTACAAAAAATGAGGGAGGAGGGTTCAGGATGGGGAACACATGTATACCTGTGGCAGATTCATTTTGATATATGGCAAAACCAATACAATATTGTAAAGTTAAATAAAATTAAATTAAATTTAAAAATAAAGAAAGAGGAAATCATGAAATACTTTGAGAGAAATAAAAATAAAAACACAACGTTCAAAAATCTTGAAAAAAAAAAAAAAAACTAAGAGATACAGCAAAATCAGTTCTAAAAGGGAATTTTAGAGTGAGAAAGGTTTACCTCAAGAAATGAGAAAAATCTTAAACAACCTAACCTACCATCTAAAGAAATTAGAAAAATAAGAATAAACAAACCCTTCAGCAGAAGGAAATAATAAAATTCAGGAGGAGATTACTATAAAATAGAGACCAAAAAAAGAAAAAACAAAATAGTAAAAGATCAATCAAACCAAGAATTTGTTTTTGAAAACATGAGCAAAATTTGCAAGACTTTAGCTAAGCTCACTAAGAAAAAAAAGAGAGAGGACTCAGGTAAACACAGTAAGAATAAGGAGTAATTACAACCAATATTTCAAAGACACAAAAAAATCATAAAGGAATACTGTGAACAGCTATATGCCAAAAAAACTGGTCAACAAAGAAAAAGTAGATAAATTTCTATAAACATATAATCCTCTAAGACTGAATCAGGAAAACACAAACAATCTGAACAGATCAATCGTTAGTAGTGAAACTGAATTAGTAATAATAAGAATTTTAAAAATCTCCCTGACTGGTGTGAAATGGTACCTCATAGTGGTTTTGATTTGCATTTCTCTGATAATGAGTGATGTTGAGCATCTTGAAAACAAAAGTCCAGGACTGGACAACTTCATGGGTGAATTCTACCAAACATATAAACAGCAGCTAATACCTATTTTTCTCAAACTACTCCAAAAAATTGAAGAGGAAGGAATACTCCCAAATTCATTTTATGAGGTCATCACTACTCTGATACCAAAATCAGATAAAGACACTATAAAAAGTAAAATTACAAGCCAATATCTATGATGAATGTATCAGTAGATGTGAAAATCCTCAACAAAATATTATCAAACTAAATTTAACAATTATAAAAACAATCATACATCACGATCAAGTGGGATTTATTTCAGATGCAAAGATGGTTCAATATCTGCAAACCAATGAATGTGATATACCACATTAACAAAAGGAAGATGAGTCATACGGTAATCTCAATATTTGTAGAAAAATTATATTACAAAATTTAATAACCATTCATGATAAAAACTCTCAAAGTCAATATAGAGAGAACATATCTCAACATAATAAAGTCCATTTACGGCAAACCCACAGTTAACATCATACTCAATGGTAAAAAGCTAAAAATTTTTCCTCTAAAATCAGGAACAAGATAAGGATGTCCACTCTTACCACTTGTGTTTAACAAAGTATTTGAAATCTGAGACACAACAATCAGGCAAGGGAAAGAAATAAAAGGCATCCAAACTGGAAGGGAAGAAGCAACACTGTCACTATTTGCAGCTGGCGTGACAGTGTGTGTGTGTGTGTGTGTGTGTGTGTGTGTGTGTGCGCGCGTGTGTGTGAACTAAAATCTCCACCAAAATTTATTAGAACCAATAAATAAATCCAGTACAGTTTTAAGAAACAAGATTACCATGCAGAAATCTGTTGCTTTTCTACATCCTAACAATGAACTATCAGAAAGAGAAAGCAACAAAAAAATCCATTTAAAATTGTGTCAAAAGGAATAAAATATATAAGAATAAATTTAACCATGGAGGCGAAAGACTTGTACTCTGAAATCTACAGGTCACTAATGAAGAAAACTGAAGATAATACAATGAAGTGGAAAGATATTCTGTGCTCATGATTTGGAAATATCAATATTGTTAAAATGTCCATACTCCCCAATGTAATCTACAGATTTAATGCAATCTCTATCTACATGCTCATGACATTTTCCACATATGTAGAACAAATAATCCTAAAATTTTTATGGAACCACAAAAGACCCCAAATAGCCAAAACAGTCTTGAGTAGGAAAAAAACAAACAAACAAACAAACAAAAAACAAAAAGAAACAAAGCTAGATGTACTATGCTCTCTGACTTTAGACTATACTATATAGCTAAAGGAATTGAAACATCACGGTCCTGGCATAAAGACAGACACAGAGATTAATGAAACAGAATAGAGAGCCCAGAAACAAACCCACACAATTAATCTATGACAAAGGAAGCATGAATAAAAATGGGGAAAAGACAGTCTTTTCAAAAGTGGTGCTGGGAAAACTGAACAGCTACATGTAAAAGAATTCAACTAGAACAGTTTCTCATACCACACACAAAAATAAACTCAAAATGGATCAAAGATCTAAATGTAAGATTGGAAACCATAAAACTCCTAGAAGAAAACACAGGTAAAGCACTCTTTGACAAAAATCATAACAGTATTTTTTTGGATCTGTTTCCTAAGGCAATGGAAACAAAAGCAAAAATAAACAAATGAGACCTAGTTAAACTTAAAGCTTTCTGCACAACAAAGGAAAACATGAACAAAATGAGAAGATCTATGGAACGGAATGAAATATTTGCAAATGATGTGATCAACAAGTGGTTACTATCCAACATACGTGAAAAGTTCATATAGCTCTATATCAAAACAAACAACTCAATCAAAAGACAAGTAGAAGACCTGAGTAGACAGTTCTCCAAAGAATACACACAGAGGGCTAACAAACAAATGAAAAGATGCTCCATATTGTAGCCCACCAGGCTCCTCTGTCCATGTGGATTCTCCAGGCAAGAATAATGGAGTGGGTTGCCATGCCCTCCTCCCAGGGGATCTTCCCAACCCAGGGATCAAACTCAGGTCTCCCACATTGCAAGCGGATTCTTGACCACCTGAGCCACCAGGAAAGCCCAACTAAATATTAGAGACATGCAAATCAAAACAACAGTATCACCTCACAGCATTCAGGATGGCTGTCATCAAAAAGTCTACAAATAACAAATGCTGGAGAGGGTATGGAGAAAAGGGAATCCCACTGTTGGTGGGAATGTAAACTGGTGCAGTCAATATGGAAAACTGCATGCTGCTGCTGCTGCTAAGTCACTTCAGTCGTGTCCGACTCTGTGCGACCCCATAGACCGCAGCCCACCACGCTCCCCCATCCCTGGGATTCTCCAGGCAATAACACTGGAGTGGGTTGCCATTTCCTTCTCCAAAGCATGAAAGTGAAGAGTGAACGTGAAGTCGCTCAGTCGTGTCCGACTCTTAGCGACCCCATGGACTGCAGCCTACCAGGCTCCTCTGTCCATGGGATTTTCCAGGCGAAAGTACTGGAGTGGGGTGCCATTGCCTTCTCGGGGAAAACTGCATAGATTCTTCAAAAAACTAAAAATAGAATATGATTCAAAAATTCCATTCCTGAGTACACATTGAAAGAAAACAAAAACACTAATTTGAGAAGATATGTGCACCTCAGTGTTCATAGTGTCACCATTTACAATAGCCAAGACATGGAAGCAATCTGTGTATCCATCAACCGATGAATGGATAAAGAGGTTGTGGTGTGTAACTACAATGGAATATTGCTCAGTCATGTCCAACTCTTTTCAACTCTATGTGCTGAAGCTTGCCAGGCTCCTCGGTCCATGGAATTTTCCAGGCAAGAATACTGGAGTGGGTTGCCATTTCCTACTCCAGGATAATGGAATCTTATGCAGCCATAAAAAGAGAATGAAAAAATGCCATTTGCAGCAACATCGATGGACCTGGAGATTATCAAACTGAGAAAAGTAAGTCAGAGAAAGACAAATGTTATAGGCTAAATTTACATGTGGGATCTAAAAAATAATACAAAGAAGTGAATATAACAAAACAGACTCAAAAATACAAACAACAAAGGAGCGCTTACCAGTGGAGAGAGGGGTGGTGAAAAAGGACAAGAGAAGGGGAAGGGATTACAAGCTACAAATTAGCACTTTGTAAAATAAATAAGCTACAAGGATATATTGTACAGCACAGAGAATGCAGCCAATGTTTTAAAACAACTTTATAGTTACCATCTGTAAAAATACTGGATCACTATGCTGTACACCTGAAATGAATACAACTATACAAGCCGGACACTACTGAGCGACTGAATTGAACTGAACTGAACTGACTGATACTTCAGTAAAAAAAGAAAAAAATGATCACTTGTCAAAGATTATCATAATAAACATAATAACAATTAAAAAACTTGAAATATTAGGAGAACTACTAAAATGTGAGACAGAGACAAGAATTGAGCAGATGTTATCGGGAAAAATGGTGCCAAGTTCTTGACACACTGTCTCCTCAGGGAAAGAAACAATTGTATGAAGACTGCCCCACATCCTCAATTTGTAAAAAAATAATGTCTGAGAAGTGCATAAAGTGCAATAAAATGAGGTCTGCATGTATGTACGTATGTGTAATATATTATACATATATTACTCACATAGGCTGTGATATTGAAATTATCACCACAGTAATTATGGCTTTGTCATATGTATATTGTCACCCTGCTTATTTAACTTCTATGCAGGGTACATCATGAGAAACGCTGGGCTGGAAGAAGCACAAGCTGGAATCAAGATTGCCCAGAGAAATATCAATAACCTCAGATATGCAGATGACACCACCCTTATGGCAGAAAGTGAAGAGGAACTCAAAAGCCTCTTGATGAAAGTGAAAGTGGAGAGTGAAAAAGTTGGCTTAAAGCTCAACATTCAGAAAATGAAGATCATGGCATCTGGTCCCATCACTTCATGGGAAATAGATGGGGAAACAGTAGAAACAGTGTCAGACTTTATTTTGGGGGGCTCCAAAATCACTGCAGATGGTGACTGCAGCCATGAAATTAAAAGACACTTACTCCTTGGAAGGAAAGTTATGACCAACCTAGATAGCATATTCAAAAGCAGAGACATTACTTTGCCAACAAAGGTCTGCCTAGTCAAGGCCATGGTTTTGCCAGTGGTCATGTATGGATGCAAGAGTTGGACTGTGAAGAAAGTTGAGCGCTGAAGAATTGATGCTTTTGAACTGTGGTGCTGGAGAAGACTCTTGAGAGTCCCTTGGACTGCAAGGAGATCCAACCAGTCCATTCTAAAGGAGATCAGCCCTGGGTGTTCTTTGGAAGGAATGATGCTAAAGCTGAAACTCCAGTACTTTGGCCATCTCATGCGAAGAGCTGACTCATTGGAAAAAACTCTGATGCTGGGAGGGATTGGGGGCAAGAGGAGAAGAGGACGACAGAGGATGAGATGGCTGGATGGCATCACTGATTCAACGGATGTGAGTTTGAGTGAACTCCGGGAGATGGTGATGGACAGGGAAGCCTGGCGTGCTGCAGTTCATGGGGTCGCAAAGAGTCAGACACGACTGAGCGACTGAACTGAACTAAACTGAATTATGGCTTTGTGAGTATTCTAGGTACACAAATTCCTCCTTTTTTCCCTGTCCTCATCACCTGGACACTGTGAAGCAGGAAATGCTCTCATGGCAGATGAGATGCCTGAGATGTGGTGTTGGAGAAGACTCTTGAGAGTCCCTTGGACTGCAAGGAGATCCAACCAGTCCATTCTGAAGGAGATCAGCCCTGGGATTTCTTTGGAGGGAATGATGCTGAAGCTGAAACTCCAGTACTTTGGCCACCTCATGCAAAGAGCTGACTCACTGGAAAAGACTCTGATGCTGGGAGGGATTGGGGGCAGGAGGTGAAGGGGACGACAGAGGATGAGATGGCTAGATGGCATCACTGACTCGATGGACGTAAGTCTGAGTGAACTCCAGGAGTTGGTGATGGACAGGGAGGCCTGGAGTGCTGCAATTCATGGGGTGGCAAAGCGTCGGACACGACTGAGTGACTGAACTGAACTGAACTGAACAAGGATATATTGTACAGCACAGAGCATGTAGCTAATATTTTAAAACAACTTCATAGTATAATCTATAAAAATACTGAATCACTATGCTGTACATCTGAAATGAATGTAATATTGTATATCAATTACACTTCAGTAAAACTATACTTAACTCTTGCTCCAAGTGTCAGACACAAAGGTACATGAGAAAGCTCATCCCTGTCTCGCTGCCCTCAAATGATCTTGTTATTCACGTCTGTCGGCAATCTCTTAATATTTAATATCACAGGAAGCAACAAGAGAAAGTAGTGACAGTACAATACAGACAGAAACCTGTAAAGATTGTCATACAAGCAGGCAACTGGGCATTATCAGTTAATATTCTCAGACTTGTCTTCGGGTTCCTTGAGGTTAAGTTTATCCTGGGATCATGTTTTGGGCACCATATTTCTCCATTCTTCCAGGTGTAGCATGACACTGATGGAACCGCTGCAGCTGGTGTGTGTGGTGTGCCAGGCTCTGGACTAAATGATTCAAAGGCAATGATTTATCTTCATCCTGACATCACTATTGATACACACACTACCATCTTCCCACATGGACACCCACTGCTCCCTCTAACTCAGCTCTTCGCCAGGTTCGTGTTACAGGGGCACAAGGTCCCCACGTACTTACAAAAGGATCCCACTCTGCATAACATTCCATGGTGGACTGGAATACATATTATTTATCTATTCATCAGTTGATGGGTATTTGGGGTGGTTCTATTTTTTGGCTGTTATAAAAAATGTTGTTGAATATTCATGTACAAGCCTTTGTGGGGACATGTGTTTTCACTTCTCTTCAATATATACTCAGGAGCAGAATTGCTGGGTCATATGGAAATTCTGTTTAATTTTTTGAGGAACTGCCAAGCCGTTTTTCAAAGAGGCTACACCATTTTATATTTCCACCAGCCATGTGTAATGGTTTTAATCTTTCTACCTCCACAACAATGCTGATCTTTTTCTTCTGGTTCTAGACATCCTAGTGGGTGTGAAGTAGACTCTCATTGTGGTTTTGATTTGTATTTTTCTAATGATTGTATGTTGGGCATCTTTTCATGTGCTGCTTGTGCTAAGTTGCTTCAATTGTGCCCAACTCTTTGAGACCCCATGGACTGTAGACCACCAGACTCCTCTGTCCATGGAATTCTCTAGGCAAGAATACTGGAGTGGGTTGCCATGCCCTCCTCCAGGGGGATCTTCCCGACCCAGAGATCAAACCCATGTCTCTTACGTCTCCTGCATTGGCAAGTGGGTCCTTTACCACTAGCACCACCTGGGAAATATATGTGCTGCTTATGTATCATCTTTGGAGAAATGTCCATTCAAATTTTTTGTCTGTTTTCTCTTAGTCTATTTATTTGTCTTTTTTTCTACTGAGTTGTAAGAATTCTTTATATATGCTGGATGTGAGTTCCTTTTTGCAAATATTTTCTCTTATTCCTTGGGTTGTCTTTTCACTTCCCTGAAGGCCTTGCTTGTGGTGCAGAAGTTTACACATTGCTCTAACTTACCTATTTTGCTCTTTAGTTGTCTGTGCTTTGGTGTCATGGGTGGTAGCTGTCTGAAGTGAGGGAGCTGTTGGCAGCCATCTGCCACCAGGTAAATGAGGGGTGTCAGGAGGGAGTCAGCCCACGTGGAAAGAGAATGACAGTCACACCGTGAGAAATGCAGGCGAATGTGTGAGAGGCAGAACCATGAGGGGGAGACAGGCCCGGGCTCTGCCAGCACCAGCCTCTCAGGTCAGCACACCTGAGACCCACTGGATGTGATGGGGACTCACTGGGACTCTGGATACTTGTTCTCAGCTCTGCCTAGTTTTATCTGTTTGCCGGCAAAAAGACAAAGAAACAACAATGAAGAAAACAAGCAGTCTGACCAGTGTACCCAGTTTAGAGATGAGAAAAGAGAGGCTCCAAGAGGAGCAGGTCCTATTGAAGGACTAGTATTCTGACATGGCCTGTGTCCCAGCCTGGCCCCCTAGCCTCCCTGTGGGCAAAATCATCACAAAGAAGCAGACAAGCACCTTCACTTGCAAAGAGGTACACAGAGAGCTTCCTTTCAATAGCACACCGCATCAGCTGCCCTGACTTTCCAGCATGATAGAAATGAGCAGTCAGTCAGCAGAGGCTTCGTCTTCAATCCTGGAGGGAGGCCAGGAGCCAACCAGAGGCAGCGCTCCGTGACCACCCTGGCTGGTCCAGTGGAATCGCTCAGAAAGGAAGAGCAGGCCCGCCATAACCAAGAGGGCAAATCTCGAAGACAAACGTTGTAACACGAGCTCAGGAAACATCCAGGTGTAGACAGAACCTCAAGGTAGAGGGACAGTTGGTGACCGAACGGAAGCTGCCAAAGTCTCTATGGACCATGACTGGTCAAAACAGAGCAACACAAAACTCAATTTTATAAATTTTCTGGGTGGAAAACTAACATATCTACTGTTCCACATACAAACTCCAGAGTGAAATGGGACAAAAAAGCTTGACTGGTGGAGCTGGGATTGCAGTGTTGAAACACATTGTTTCAAAGGATGCTCTAGCTCATGTTTCAAAGAAAAAAAATAATGCATCCACAGAGCACCACTCCTGGGACGTCTCCCCATCTCTCTCTAAGTCAGGAACCTCCCTCAAATCTCACTAACCTAGGCTTCTAGGGTGGAGGCCACCACTGTCTCACCCACAGGCTTCAGAACCAGAACACTCTACATATATAGCAGTACATCACCCTAAACGAAATAATGGATCTATATGTGATCATGAAAATGCAGATTCCCAGCAGCCAGTCTTGCCAACAGAGAGGATACATTTATCCTAAAGGAAATAAAATGACTTACTACCCTGCTTCCATAAGTCACCATATCTGTGATTTCAATGTCTCATGGCAAAGAACAGGTGAAGTTAGCCAGAAGGGCACTGCCTCTGGAATCTGATAGAAAATATCTTAACTCTCTCTCTTCTCAGATAAACACAGATGAGGATCTTGGCCATGAACTTAATTTCTCTTAGTGCACAAGTACCTCAGAACCTAAAACCCTCAGAAGATAAATCTATATGGTTCATGAGAGGCTAGAATCTTGAGTTGGCTGGTCCTGGGCCATCATTAGCCACCTAAACGTGGATTTTACAAGGCTCCCAAAAAGCAATCTTATTAAAAAAATACTAAGTTTTAAACATAAAATGTGGCTAATGGCACAAACTGTAATATGTCATTAACTTACACCTCAAAAATCCATCCACTCACTCATTTGTTCATTCACTCATCTATCTTGCCACCTTCACGGGGTATCTTCCAGACAGTGCTAAATGATGGTTAGGTAGGTAAAAAACACGATGACACAGTTCAAGGCAGGAAGAGTATAGTAGGGACAGGATTACACAGGAGACAGGCCATCTGCTGGACTACTAACAAAGCAGGCACCAAACACAAGGCCCTTGTTCTGTTTCTGGAACAGGTCCCTTCCCATCCAGGGTTCTACAGCCTGCTCCCCAGCCTGGTGGGCTGCAGATCAGCATCTGGGCTGATCTAAGCATCTCTTTCCTGAGGCCTTCCTCAGCCACATCGCTTCTCTGTTCTTGATCACTTCACCTGCTTCACTTCCATAGCACTCTCATCATCTGTTCATGGATGCCAGCTCACTAGGTATTGTCAATCCTTACAGCACACTGAGCATCGGTGAGCAGCATTTTTCATTGAGGACAAAGAAAGGGAAGCAAGGATGTGACAGCAAAACAGAAAGAACTGCTAAATTTCAGAGAAACATTTCTTTGCTATAGAAGACATCTTTTTAAAAGACTGCTCTAAAGGTAACATATATATGAAAAACCTTGAACTTACAGCTCTTGTTGTAAAAAAGCATTTTCAATTTAGTGAAAATGCTAAGAAAGATGAGGACATTACATACTTCCCTGACCCCTCCTGTTCCCCTCCCAGTGATTTTCCTAAATTATATTACTATTTGTAAGGTTTATATTATCTATACTATGTGCTGCCACTGTAACTCACACAGACGGCTGATCTTTCTTATTTTTATATTTAAACAGATTTGAGGTGCACCATCCATCTTATAACAAGTGCGGAACTTTTATACACTTCTATTTTGGCTGGATGTCGACATTCAATGGTTTTATTCAAAACCCTTATTTGGAAGGGCTCACAGCAGCTAAGCTCTCTAATTTCTGGCATGCTTGAGAATATCTGTCCATTGTCTCTGTCTTTACACTGGTCAGTTTGGCTAAATAAGGAACTATTGGGACATCCATTGTTCCACTCAGAATCCACCAGGCTCCTTTCAGAGGGTGCGACTCGGCAGAGGCTGGCACAGCATGTTCTACCATGACTGATGCTTGTTACCTTTTCTGCCCCAATGCCAGATGGAGGGCAGCAAGGAAGTGAAGAAAATCACCACGACTCAGTCATTCCTTTTTCTTTGTTAGTTTTTCCTTTCATCAGCTCCTCCCTATCTCCTCCACCCCCGATGCTGTCAAGGACGTTTCTATTCTCTGTTTCTAAGTTAAAAAAAAATTCTTTTTAAGATCCCATAAATAAGTGGTACCAGAGAAGGCAATGGCACCCCACTCCAGTACTCTTGCCTGGAAAATCCCATGGATGGAGGAGCCTGGTAGGCTGCAGTCCATGGGGTCGCTAAGAGTCGGGCATGACATCGACTTCACTTTCACTTTTCACTCTCATGCATTGGAGAAGGAATGGCAACCCACTCCAGTGTTCTTGCCTGGAGAATCTCAAGGACGGGGGAGCCTGGTGGGCTGCCGTCTATGGGGTTGCACAGAGTCAGACACGAGTGAAGTGACTTGGCAGCAAATAAGTGGTACCATGCAGTTTTTGTCTTTCTCTGCCTGGCTTATTTCACTTAGCATAATGTGCTCCAGGTTCATCCATGTTCTCACAAATGGCAAGATTTGCTTCTTTCTCATGACTGAATAATATTCCTTTGTGTCTCTGTGTATATATATATATATACAATCGGAGAAGGCAATGGCACCCCACTCCAGTACTCTTGCCTGGAGAATCGAGGAGCCTGGTAGGCTGCGGTCCATGGGGTTGCTAAGAGTCGGACATGACTGAGCGACTTCACTTTCACTTCTCACTTTCAGGAAATGGCAACCCACTCCAGTGTTCTTGCCTGGAGAATCCCAGGGACGGGGGAGCCTGATGGGCTACCGTCTATGGGGTCGCAGAGAGTCGGACACGACTGAAGCGACTTAGCAGCAGCAGAAGCAGTGCAAATGCTGTGAATAATGCTGCAATGAACATGAGAATACAGGTGTGTTTTTGAGAGCCTGTTTTCATTTCCTTTAGATATATATCCAGAAGTCGAATTACTGGCTATGTTAGTACTAGTTTTAATTTTTTGAGGAACCTCCATACCGTATTCCACAGTGGCTATACTGGTTTACATTCCAATCTACAGAGTAGGAAGGTCCCCTTTTCTCCACATCCTCACAGATACTTGCCCATATCTGCTGTGTTCTGGATGACAGTTAAGTGACAGGCGTGAGTGGTATCTCATCGTGCTTTTAATTCATCTTTCCCTGATCATTTTCAGTGTTGAGCACCTTTTCCTAAACAGGTTGGTCATCTGTATGTCTTGTTTGGAAAAATGTCTGTTCAGGGCCCCTGCTCCCATTTTTTTACTCAAACTGTTTGTTTCTTCGTTTTCTTTTCCTATTGAGTTATATTACATATTTTGGATGTTGATCTCTTATCAGATATATGATTTGCAAATATTTTCTCCCGCTCTACAGGCTGCCTTTCCTTTTTGTTGATGGTTTCCTTTGCTGTGCAGAAACTGGTAGTCTAATGTAGTTCCACTTGTTCATTTTGACTTTTCCTGTCTTTGCTTCAGGTATCATATCCAAAAGACCATCACCAAGACCACCATCAAGGATTTTATGCCCTTTGCTTTTTTCAAGGAGTTTTATGGTTTTAAGTCTTATATGCAAGTCTTTAATCCGTTTTGAGTTGATTTTTTTGGTATAATGTAATACGCAGATGACACCATCCTTCTGGCAGAAAGCGAAGAAGAACTAAAGAGTGTGTTGACGAAAGTGAAAGAGGAGAGTAAAAAAGTTGGCTTAAAGCTCAACATTCAGAAAACTATGATCATGGCATCTGGTCCCACCACTTTATGGCAAATAGATGGGGAAACAGTGGAAAGAGTGGCTGACTTTATTTTTAGGGGCTCCAAAATCACTGCAGCCATGAAATTAAAAGATGCTTACTTCTTGGAAGAAAAGTTATGACCAAACTAGACAGCATATTAAAAAGCAGAGACATTACTTTGCCAACAAAAGTCCATCTAGTCAAAGCTATGGTTTTTCCAGTAGTCATGTATGGATTGAGAGTTGGACTATAAAGAAAGCTGACCACCGAAGAATTGATGCTTTTGAACTGTGATGTTGGAGAAGATTCTTGAGAGTCCCTTGGACTGCAAGGAGAGCCAACCAGCCTTTCCTAAAGGAAATCAGTCCTGAATATTCATTGGAAGGATTGATGCTGAAGCTGAAACTCCAATACCTTGGCCACCTGATGTGAAAACTGACTCATTGGAAAAGACCCTGATGCTGGGAAAGATTGAAGGCAGGAGGAGGGGATGACAGAGGATGAGATGGTTGGATGGCATCACAGACTCAATGGACATGAGTTTGAGTAAATTCCGGGAGTTGGCAATGAACAGGGAGGCCTGGTGTGCTACAGTCCATGGGGGTCGCAAAGAGTTGGACATGACTGAGCGACTGAACTCAATAATAAAATAAGGGTCTAGTTTTGGTCATTTTTTTAAAAGCTTAACTAAATGTAATAACTTTGGTCTGGATATTTACACAGTTTTCTTTGACTGTCTACTTAATTTTCCCCCTTCTTTTCTAAAACTTTTTGTTAGCAAATCAAATCACAGTGATACTTGGTTCCTTTTTGGCATTTCCTCCACCCTGTCCCTGTCTGATGAGGCCTATTTTGTGGCTTCTGAATTAGTCTCTGTGTCACTATCATTTTTACTTTTTTCTCCTCCAACTTTTTTCCCCTAAATTCTGCCATCGTGGGCTTTGTTCTCTTCTGTCTCACTCAATCCTCTGAATCTTTCTTCTATGCTCAATTCTACTTAAGAGATCATGATGCCAGCATTTTCTTTGAGCACCTGGAAACTTACTTTTCTGAACTCTTGAGCTAATCTCTGAATCATCCACATTTTCCTGTAATCTTGGCTTGTGTTCTTCTTTTTCTTTATTTTCATGTTTCTCTTATAATTCTTTTGTAGTCCTTAGTCATCCCTTAATGAGATCAGCTATTTATCAAAGAAGGAGTGTGCAGTAAACTGTTTGATTAGGCTGAGAAAATATAAGGCCTTGATTGAAATATGTCTGGAATATCTTCTCATCCATCTGGACTTCCTCTGTCCCGGGAACCTGCCTCCCTGGGTTTTTGGATCTACTGTAGGGCTGGCTAATAAGAAGGTGTTCACTGTGGCCCACCCACTGGGTGGGGATCCCAGACCTCCCTCTCCCTATTTGCCTGGGCCGAGTCCCTGAGCTGGGAGCCAGGTCACACCAGCACATAGGTGGCAGGTCACATGTGAACACCCAGTGGCACTGACCTGACTTCATCTGAGTGCAGAAAGTGCTCTTTTCCTTCTGCATTGGCTGTCCCTGCTCTACAGTACATGCTCAATAAACATCTGTTACAGGAATGAATACTGAGTCAACAAGTTAACCAGATGAAGAAACAATGCAGGGCAGGGCATGGACAGCAAGCACAGCACACCAGGAGGCAGTCACAGGACAGTCTGCAAGTCAAGTCTGGAGGCATGAAGCTGGCACCCCCTGCTCCAGCAAGTGCGGTCCTAGATCCAGGCCAGGGCTGGGGATGTGCTGGCACTTCCCTCAGCTCCAGCAAATCTCTGGTGTAGGTGTGGCCTGGGGTCATCAATACAAATAAGGGAAGGCTTCCCACACTTCATCCTCATTCATGCCAGTTTTGTTCTGAAAGTTACTGCAGTCTTCATTCTTGGTTCCGTAGGTCTCTACCCCCAACAGGGTAATAGCTCCAGGGAGCAGAAGCCACCATGCAGTGATATGAGCACACGAGAGGTCAGGATGTCACCGGAGGTATGCCAGAGGTATAGACCTCCTCCAGGTGCACACACAGTCAGGCAGGTGGCAGCCTGGACACTCAGGGTCCATCTGTGTGGACCACTGGCAGGAGGGTAGCCGTTCCCTCTGCAGACCACCTCCTTTCGGCTCTGAAAAGCCCACCTGGGGCACAATGCAGGGAGGCAGAGGGCACCCCAAATGACTGTGGCACAGGGAATGGAGGCTAAGCATCAGAATCAGAGCAGACAGATGGCAAAGGAAAAGGGCTCTTCCTTGACACCTGAGTTTGCTGCTTGAGATCCAGACACACTTAACCCGAGACACTCTTAAACAGCTCTCAAAGCCTCCACTCAGGGCTCAGCATGACAGCGGCAATCTCTGCCTCCAGGGAGCCACTTTTCGCCCTTCTCTCAACCTCTGCACATCCACTCTGCCCTTGCAGGGGACTCCCACCTATCCTCTGTGTTAAGGGACTAGGGAATATTCTAGACACACCCCAGGATGCACGGACAACTCGAGAGCAGACGGTCAGTCTCACACCACCATCTGCCACTTACTCAGGTCTGGGTACCTGCATTCTACAATCGCTGCTGCTGCTGCTTCACACCCGCCCTGCTCTGTGTCTTAAATCAAATCCAAGAAGGAAGGAGCTGTCTCTTTGAGTCTGTAAACTCTCCTACTAAATAATTTTAATGTGTTATTTGTAAAGTGTGACAATAAACACGAGAGGAACTCAAATACACTGTATTATCTGTGGTCCTTGAGAAAATCCTGATAGACACAGTTACATTAATGACAATAAAAAAAAATGAAATAGGTACCAGATCAATGATGTGAGCTCTCGTGCCTGAGTAAAACACAAAAAGGGGGAAATATATCCCCTGCCCCCTGAATGTTTGCAATCCTAGTAGAGAGAGAGTGGGAAAGATGGCGATTGACGCTATTAAAATGTTTTAGCGCCAACAAACTGTTTTCACATGCTTTAATACAAATGTGTCTGACAGTGACCTTGAAGGATATTATCTTCATTTTACATATAAAAAAACCAAGGTTAGAGAAGTACACTTAAAAAATTAGAGAATGCTGCAAAATTAAACAGTCAAGGTCAATATTGAAATGAAGTAGACAGTGCCTTGGTTTTGTCCTCTGCCACAGAATCCAGGATCATAATTAAAATTATTTTATCTTAAATGTCCATTAAAACATGAATGGATAAAGAAGATGTGAGATATATATATATATATATACACACACACATATACATATAATGAAATACTACTCAGTCATAAAAAAGAATGAAATAATACTATTTGCAGCAACATGGATGAACCTAGAGATTATCATACTATGTGAAGTAAGCCAGACAAAGACAAGTATCATGTGATATTGCTTATATGTGGAATTTGAAAAAAAAGATACAAATGAACTTATTTACAAAACAGAAATAGATTCACAGACACAGAAAATAAATTATGGTTACCAAAGGGGAAGGTGGGGTAAAGGGATAAATTAGGAGTTTGGAAATAACATATACAGACGACTATATATACAACAAACAACAAGAACCTACTGTTAGAGCACAGGGCGCTGTACTCAATTATCTTGTAACAATCTAAGGGAAAAGAATCTAAAAAAGAATATCTGTCTAGCTATATAACTGAACCACTTTGCTGTATACCTGAAACTAACACATTATAAATCGACTATACTTCAATAAAAAATTATTTCATCCTGTTGCTTCTCTACTGACTTCCCAGTCATGCCAGAGATATAGTGAAGGTATACAATCAAAAAGGAAGAGAAACACTTACTGAGTATGTCCTGTGTGTGGCACTGTGCCAGGTACCACCATAGGTAATTCACATGGTCATCACCATCACTCAGCAGCAGCACCACTGTCTCACACATGAGGAACATGAGTGAGCAAACAATGTGAATATCGTCTACTGTATCGTCCTGCAAAGCCAGGAGAGTGTGATGGGCAGGATCTTGGATGTTATCATAAAGGTACAGTAACCAAGGCAGTATGATACTGACATAATGAGACAAATGAATCAATGGATGAGAATAAAGAGACAAGAAATATATCCTCTCTTACACGACCACTTGATTTTTGACAAAGCCACCACAACAGTTTAGCATGGATAGGATGGTCTTTTGGACAAATGGTGCTAGAAAACACTGGATATCCACATGGAAAAAGATGAACCTCAAACCCCACCTCACCCCATATGCGAAAATTAATTGAAGCTGAATCACAACCTCAGTAAAGTTAACTACAGAACTTCAAGAAGTAGAATATCTTCATGACTTACAGTAGGCAAAAGTTTTTTTAGGACATGGAAAGCAATGATATATATAACTGATAAATGACAAGTTATTAATAACTTCATAGACATTTTAAAATTCTGCTTAAAGTCACAACTACAACTCAGTAATATGAAGACAAACCACCCGGTGAAAAGTGAAGCAAAGAGCTGGCCAGGCACTTCAACATCATTAGTCACCAGGGAGATGCAAATTAAAACTTCAATGATACACCACTGCACACCCACTGGGATGCCTTAACGGAAATAAGGCTGGCAGTACCAAATGTTGGCAAGGATGCAGAGCAACCAGAACCCTAAAGCCTCATGGGTAGGGGTATGAAAATGGTCTAGCAGTCTTTTACAGGCCTGCCCCACGACCCATTTATTCCATTCCTAGGTATTAACCTAAGAGAAACAAAAGCATCGGTCCACAAAAAGCCTTGCATCAAAATGTTCACAGCTGCCTTATTCATAAGAGCCCCAAACTAGGAACAGCCTAGCACTTCAGTAACAAGAAAGTAGCCAAACAAGCCCTGGCACCGTGAGACAATGAAAGAGAGACAAGAAGGAAGAGGGACAAGCTGCTGATAAAGCAACAATACAAATGAATCGCAGAAACCCCACACTGTGTGGAGTACCTACCACCTGATTCCTTTCATAAAAGTTCTAAAACAGGAAATTTAATATATAATGGAGAAATCAAAAAAGCAGCTGCCTGGGGTGAGCTGGAGGCAGGGTCTGAGAAAATTTTCAGGCATAACCCTTCCGTATTTTGATGGGGATGTGGATTTTCACAGATGCGTGTTTGCTGAGACTCAGCTGAAAAATATTCTTATTGTCCGTGTATTCCATTTTATTTCCCCAAAAAAGGGAAAAGAAAAAGCGGAGCTGGTAGGCTCACAATCTAGACTGCCCCCTCCATCCAGCCTGAACCAAAGGTACTTCAGGCATCCTGCCCTCTCACCCACTGGCCACACCAGACAGACAATGTTGGGCAGCCAGACAAACATATGGGGGCTCAGGGTACAGACCCTGAAACAAAACCTAAAGTGCCTGAAGGTGTTGTAAGTAACCCACAGGAAGGCATAAGTAGTCCCTTGACCTCTAGACGGGCACACCTCCATGATACTTTTTAAAAATTTTGGCCAGATACATATACAATTTACCTTTTTAACCACTTTTAAACATACAGTTTGTGACTTCCCTGGAAGCTCAGCAGTAAAGAACCTGCCTGCCAATGTAGCAGATGCTGGTTCAATCCCTGGGTTGGGAAGATCCCCTGGAGAAGGAAATGGTATCCTTGCCTGGAGAATCCCATAAGCAGAGGAGCCGGGCAGAAAAAGAGACAAATATGACTTGGTGTCTAAACAACAACATCAACAAAGTGTACAACTCAGTGGCATTAAGTATACTGATACTTCCCTGCAACCATTACCACCATCCATCTCCAGAACTTTTTCATCTTCCCAAACTGAAACTCTATACCTCAAAAAAACATGTCCCCTTTCTCCCCTCCCTCAGTGCCTGGTATCTACCATCCACTTCCTGTCTCAATAAATGTGACTATTCTAGGCACCTCACCAAGTGCAATTAAGGCAGTATTTGTCCTATATGCCTGGCTTATTTCACTGAGCACTGTGTCTTCAGGATTCATCCATGTTCTAACAAGTGTCAGAACTTCATTCCTTTTTAAGGTTAATATCTCATTTGATATTATTTCATTTGCTGACAAAGGCCCATATAATCAAAGCTATGGTTTTTTCCAGTAGTCATGTACAGACGTGAGAGGTAGACCATAAAAAAAGGCTGAATGCCAAAGAAATGATGTTTTCGAACTGTGGTGCTGGAGAAGACTCTTGAGAATTCCTTGACAGAAAGGAGATCAAACCAGTTAATCCTAAGGGAAATCAACCCCGAATATTCACTGGAAGGACTGATGCTGAAGCTGAAGCTCCAATACTTTGGCCACCTGATGCAAAGAGCCGACACATTAGAAAACACTCTGATGTTGGGCAAGATTGAGGACAGGAGGAGAAGGGGGCGACAGAGGATGAGGTGGCTTGGATGGCATCACCAATACAATGGACATGAGTTTGAGCAAACTCTGGGAGATAGTGAAGGACAGGGATGCCCGGTATGCTGCAGTCCATGGGGTCACAAAGAGTTGGACACGAATGAGTGACTGAACAACAACTCCTTTGATGTTAATACCACATTTTGTTTATCTGTTCATCTGTCAGTGGACACTTGGGTTGTTTCCAGCTTTTGCCTACTGTGAATAATGCTGCTATGAATACGGGTGTCCAAATATCTTTTAGAGTCCCTGCTTTTTACTTCTTTTAGGTACATACCCAGAAGGAGGATTGTTGATCATATGGTAAATCTATTTTTATTTTTTGAGGAACCACTGTATTATATTCCATAGTGGCTGTACCATTTTATACTCCCACCTGCAGTACACAAGAGCCACATCTTGGCGCTAACACATGTTACTTTCTGGGTTAATTTTTGGTGGTGGGGTGGAGGGTGGGGGGAGGGGAACGATAGCCCTTCTAATCAAGGTAAGGTAACATTCTTAATACCTTTTAAAAAGAAGAAATTCTAGGCTCCTTTCCCATAGGAAAATAAAGATGGTTTATTTACAACATAATTTCCCAACAGGTCCAGAGGCTCACAGTTGGGAACTGAGGCAGAGAAGAAGGCCCAGGGGATAAAAGAGGGGCATATCCTCAAATTGCCAGACTCTGAAGAGTCCCCTGCACATGTGCACACAAGGCTTGGCCAATGTTTATTTAATGCAAGTGTGTGTATAATTTCTAGTTGTTAGAAACCAAAGCAAGTTCTTTATGTTTAAGTGTTAAAGTTAATAAACAGAAAATATTTATAAATGAAACAATCTCCATTTGGAAAAGTCTTTATTCAGGTTTAATGGCTTCAGAAACACTCCCCCAAATGGGAATAAAACTGCAGTAAATTTTGTCCTTCCTATTTTAACTCCAAAATTATACAAAAATATACATTCTGAGCACTGAAACCCCAATTCTTAGGAAATACTTATTTATGCAAATTAAGCAATAAAACATACTTGCTGCTAAGTCACTTCTGTCGTGTCTGACTGTGCGACCCCATAGACGGAAGCCCACCAGGCTCCCCTGTCCCCGGGATTCTCCAGGCAAGAACACTGGAGTGGGTTGCCATTTCCTTCTCCAATGCATAAAAGTGAAAAGTTAAAGGGAAATTGCTCAGTCGTGTCCGACTCTTAGCGACCCCACGGACTATAGCCTACCAGGCTCCTCCATCCATGGGATTTTCCAGGCAAGAGTACTGGAGTGGGGTGCCATTGCCTTCTCCAAAAACATACTTAAGTCAATATAAAATGTTATACTTAAAAATTTCTTGACATTTTAGGAAGTACGCCAGATTTAAATATCCTCAGAATTCCAGAGATACTAGAAATTATCAAATTTCTCAATTCTGTATTTTGAGTAAATAAAATAGCCCATCACAAGGAATATTTTAACCTGCATTCTAAGTGAATTTAGTTGGAAATTTAGAAGTTTGAGATCAATCACAAATGCAGGAACAGTGAGTTCAGTGTTCACAAAGCATGAAGAAAATTACACTAGAAACTGCCACACTGCTTTCAAGGGGGACCCCAAACTCATCCCCATCCAGGGCCCCGTGTTCTTTGGGATCTTACAAATGAAACAGCAAGACCATGGTGTAGGGAGGAAGGACTTCATTTTAGCTGCTGGTAAACTGACTGTAATGCTTTTTCTCTGACTTGACTGTAAGGAGTATTCAGCCCTTACAAGAGCCATTCTCTTTATCTTTGTTATTTAGCAGAGCTGTGATTCTAACAGCTTCATGTGTCCCCAAAGCAGCCAAAAATACAAACAAGAGTCAGGGGCATTTCTGTCCTCTGGATTAAAATGAAGTCTAACAGATATAAGGATACTGGCCACAGCAAAGAGGTTCAAGTTCATAGTGTGGCTTTGCCAGCTGCCCAACAGAATGAAAGCAGAAGAGGACAGGTTGGGGACTCTAGAGATTAGTGCTGCTGGAAAGAGAGACAGCAGGATGGTGGCTGAGACCAGGCCTCCTCCTGCTGATACCTGAAGCCTCAGGGTGTTCACAAACCCACCATCTAATACAGGCACCACAGACGACACCAGCACAAAGCAAAGCATGCAAGAGAAAAACTCTGTTTCTACTTACACATCTGACCCAGGAGGATGAAAGACATATGACGTATCTATATTGCATGGACACAAATTCAGGCAGCATCCTAAGAGGGTAACTGCAAATGAGACAGAGGTGGGAATATATGGATGAGTAAGAATCTTCTTGAATCATGAGATGCTGGCAAGAGAATGGAGTGAGATCACCGCACAGTGTGAGTAGGCCTTGTCGGTACAGGGTACAGACTGGTCCTTAGAGGGTGAAACCTCCGCCCAGAGTTTCACACCTTGATGCAGGCACCCATAAGAGAAAAAACACGAAATATTACACAAGGTCCACCATCATGTTCACCTGCCAGGAAAAGATAACTGTCTGACATGAAATAAAACAACTGCTACAGAGTTTTGACATTCCTCTACACCGTCTGATGGTTTTACCCTGAATGAAAATAAGCAAGGTTCAAGTATAGAAAAAAACAAGGAAAAATCTATGGCTGCCAGATGAAAAACAGACATCTGGTTAAAAATGAATTTCAGATAAACAATAAATGTTTTTAATAAGTTTGTAATATTTGGGATAAAAATAGGCAGCTTATATTTCTATTTGCTATATCTGGCGAGTAAAAAGGAAGTATAAACTTGTTTGCTCTTCCTGAAACCCTCTCTACTGGTTACCAAACACAATGGTCAAGCAATATGGAACAAGACAAAATGTCACTGGTTTTCACTGCAAACAGTAAGCCAGAGGCAGTCACAGCTGGATATGTTGGACAGGAAATGCAATTACTGTTTCATTATTTTTTAAATTATAGCTTCCTCTTTGTTCTCCAAAACTGCCCTATTTTTGGATCTAGATTTAAATATTTAATTATTATATATATATATGTATATATATGGATTGAGATGACCAACTCAATACTTCTCTCATGATTGAGCTACTGCAAAACCAAAAAAATAAATAAATAAAACTTTTTTTTTCCTCCCTGAAACTCAGCACTGTTTTATAATCTGCCTTTTATTCAACATACATATTTAAGGCAAACTCCAAAGGTGGTATTTGGTGCTGAAATGTTTAAATATTCTAATGCAGAACTGTGGTACAGATGCTGTCTTTCACTATTCTCTCTGGAACAGAACCTAAAAGAGGTAACTTGTATAACTTAATCACTTTTCAGTTCTTCTGAAGTATTTTGTTTTTCTTTCCTACACTTTTCATGAATTTAAACCACTTTAAATTGAGAATACCTAAAAAAATATTTGCAATGCAATGTTAAACTCATGATTTCTTTCATAAAGAGGCTTACTAAGAACACTGTGAACTGATTTTATGAGGCCACCACAACCATAATAACAGAACCTGTCAAAGACATCACAAAAGAAGTACCCACCTTCCTCATTCCCTCATTAACAGGGACCATGTGGGCTTCCCATTTAAGAGTCACATGGTCATATAAACTGCCTCAGAAAAACATTTGACAAAATCCAACATACACACAAGATAAAATATTCAGCAACTAGGAATTCAAAGGATCTTTCTCACACTGATTAAGGGCATCTGGAACAAGAAAGGATGTCCACTTTCACCATTGCTATTCAACACAATATTAGTTTTGCAAGTAGAATAAGGTGTGAAAAGAAAATAAAAGGCATATATTAACAGGTTGAAAAAGAAATAATGTTCTTTACAGATAATGAAATAGTCTACAAAGAAAATCCTAAGGAATCTATAGAAAACCTCCTAGAACTCAATGAATTCAGTAAGGTCACATGATAAGAGATCAATATTCAAAAATCTACATACTAGCAAAGCACATGTGGAAAGTGGAAAAACACAATATGATTTATAATCATTCAGATAAAATTAAGTGCTTAGGCATCAACTGAACAAAACATGTATGGGATACATATTGAAATCTGTGAAATGATGAAAGAAATCAAAGAAGATCAAAATAAATGGAGAGACAAACCATCTTCATGGGTTATAAGGCTCAATGTAGTAAAGATGTCAATTCTATCCAAATTCCTACTGGAAATCCCAGCAAGCTGTTTTGTTTTGTTTTGTTTTATTTTAATTGGAGGCTAATTACTTTACAATATTGTGGTTGTTTTCGCCCTACATTCACATGAATCAGCCATGGGTGTACATGTGTTCCCCATCCTGACCCTTCCTCCCACCTCCTTCCCCATCCCATCCCTCAGGGTCATCCCAGTGCACCAGATCTGAGCACCCTGTCTCATGCATTGAAGCTGGACTGGCGATCTATTTCACATATAATACATGTTTCAATGTTATTCTCTCAAATCATCCAAGCTGTTTTTAATAGACATGATTATTCTAAAATGTTTATGGAAAAGCAAAGGGACTGGAACAGCTAAAATAATTTTGAAAAAGAATGGGATGTGAGACATTGCTGTACTTGAGACTAGGGCTTACCATAATGCTGCAGTAATTGAAGCAGTGAAATATTAGCAAGAGGCAAACAAGTAGATCAGTGAGCAGAAGTAAAAACAAAACAGAAACAGACCCACACAAGAACAGCCAACTGATTCTGACAACGGTGAAAAAACAATTCAATGGACGAAGGCTCATCTTTTACAACCAGGAGTGCTGGGCCAGTTGGACATGCACAGGCAGAACACCGAAATTCCATCGAGACATCACACCTGAACAAATTAGCTCAAATGGATCAAATACACAAATGCAAAATGTAAAACTATAAAATTTTAGAAGAATCAGAGGAAATCTTCAGGAGCTAGCCTAGGTGAAAAGTTCTTAGACATGGTATCAATCAGATCAGATAAGATCAGATCAGTCGCTCAGTCGTGTCCAACTCTTTGCAACCCCATGAATTGCAGCACGCCAGGCCTCCCTGTCCATCACCAACTCCCGGAGTTCACTCAGACTCACGTTCATCGAGTCAGTGATGCCATCCAGCCATCTCATCCTCTGTCGTCCCCTTCTCCTCCTGCCCCCAATCCCTCCCAGCATCAGGGTCTTTTCCAATGAGTCAACTCTTCACATGAGGTGGCCAAAGTACTGGAGTTTCAGCTTTAGCATCATTCCTTCCAAAGAAATCCCAGGGCTGATCTCCTTCAGAATGGACTGGCTGGATCTCCTTGCAGCCCAAGGGACTCTCAAGAGTCTTCTCCAACACCACAGTTCAAAAGCATCAATTCTTCGGCGCTCAGCCTTCTTCACAGTCCAACTCTCACATCCATACATGACCACAGGAAAAACCATAGCCTTGACTAGATGAACCTTTGTTGGCAAACTAATGTCTCTGCTTTTGAATATGCTATCTAGGTTGGTCATAACTTTCCTTCCAAGGAGTAAGCATCTTTTAATTTCATGGTTGCAGTCACCATCTGTAGTGATTTTGGAGCCCAGAAAAATAAAGTCTGACACTGTTTCCACTGTTTCCCCATCTATTTCCCATGAAGTGGTGGGACCAGATGCCATGATCTTCGTTTTCTGAATGTTGAGCTTTAAGCCGACTTTTTCACTCTCCACTTTCACTTTCATCAAGAGGCTTTTGAGTTCCTCTTCACTTTCTGCCGTAAGGATGGTGTCATCTGCATATCTGAGGTTATTGATATTTCTCTGGGCAATCTTGATTCCAGCTTGTGTTTCTTCCAGTCCAGCGTTTCTCATGATGTACTCTGCATATAAGTTAAATAAACAGGGTGACAATATACAGCCTTGACATACTCCTTTTCCTATTTGGAACCAGTGTGTTGTTCCATGTCCAGTTCTAACTGTTGCTTCCTGACCTGCATACAAATTTCTCAAGAGGCAGATCAGGTGGTCTGGTATTCCCATCTCTTTCAGAATTTTCCACAGTTGACTGTGATCCACACAGTCAAAGGCTTTGGCATAGTCAATAAAGCAGAAATAGCTAAAAAGAATACACTGGACTTCAAACTTAAAAACACAAACAGAAACAACACTTTCTGATTGGCAGAAAACCCTTTAGAAGAGCTCAAGTATCACTACCTCAGCCAACCAGCACACCCCCAGAGTCATACCAGGCCCTGGTTCCACCTGCACACCGTGCTCTGTCTCACATCTGTCCACTGCACACCACTGACCAGATGCCAAAGCCAGGCCTCTCTCCACCTCCATCACTTGAGCCGAAACGGTCCTCAACTGTCTCCAGGGCCCACAGGGCTGCAAGACCTCAGTGACCCCGAGGACCCCCTCCATTGCTCCGCAGTGATTCTGAGGACCATCCCACCCTGTTCCTCGGTGATCCTAAGGACCCTCCCCCAATTTGGAGAGCCCCCACCATCCTAATTGATCTCTAGGATCCTCTCTTAGAATCAAATTCCCAAGTCCTTCACAATCCATTTAACAGTCAGAGAGACATTTGTCAGATTCACTTCTGATCATGATCCAGATGGAATCCTTTGAGATCCCACAACATCAGAGCAGATCTCATGGATCAAGTGATCCCACACTTGATTTGGGGCGGGAGCTGCATGATGCGGGTGTGCTGTCCTCCCAGCAGGTGTCCATGTGCTCCCAGGGCAAGGCTGGCGGGCACTCAGGCCCCTCTAGCTTGAGCATGGCTTTAAGCACAATGTAGAAGCCAGCCGCATCCCTCTCCCCTCCTCCCCCTGGCTAGCAGCGGTGACTGTGCTGCTCCCCGTAGTGGGCGGATGCTGGTCTGGGCACTGGATGTCCCTCCATGCAGTGACCAAGTCACTCGGCAGTGGCTGCTTTGGTGAGCAGGCCCTCTCTTTCATGTGCTGTTCCTTCTGCCATCGCTGGTAGCAGGTCTGCCAGCACATTGAGGGTTCCTGGACCAAGGAACAGAGTGACCAACAGGATGAGGGTTCAGAGGGATTTCTTCACCTTGAACTCTGAAGGGAACACACCATCATCTGAGGCTCTGAAACAGTGGAGTCAAACATGACCCCAAAGACATCCCATTCCTGAAGGCGGCGCTGGCCTCTGCTCAGCACAGGCACGAAGTGTGTCAGCGGCGCTGACATCCCTCACAGATGCTGTGGGCCAGGGAACTTACCAGCACCAGTCACCACGATGGTATTCCAAAGCGGTAAGCACACGTGAATTTGAAATTGAGGGTAACGGCTGGAGGAAAAGGCCAAGGAAGACGCTCCAGCCTCCCTACGTCTCCACAGCTCTGGCCACTGCCACCTGGTTTCCCGCCACCAGAGTGAGGAACTGGTGTGTCTCCTGCAGGATTCCTGGGAGGAACAAGAGCGCCCATATCCCTGATAAAAACTGACTTGGGATCACCTACTGTGACATGTAAACTCTCACATCAGGGCTGGAATCCTTACACACTAAATTGCTTCTCTGGGAGTGATATGATTTGTATCACTTACACAGATAAAAAATGATAAGTGACACAGGAAGATGTTTTATTTACTTAAAAAAAAAACAATTTAGGGGTTATTTTGTTGTTTTATGTTTATAGCTCTTTAACTTGGTCCAAACTGACCTAAACAACTTACACAAAATGAAAATCTCTTTTGATAATAAAACCAACTAATTTTGACTGATAGTCCCCATTGAAGATTTCAAGGTACGGGTGGCAGTTTCTGAAATAATTTTATAGAATATTAGAAAGTCACAGCACAAAGCTCACCCTGCTAACAATAAAAATCTGTTTTTTATTAGAATCATCAAAGGTAATTTTGGAGGTAATCAAGCTTCCTTTAATGACAGACATACCATGAAGTTAACTATACTATTTCTTGGTCTATTTATTTCTTCCTATCATACACATCAATAATTTTGGAAAATATGCTTTTGAGGTTAACTCTAAGGTTTCAGAAAATACCACACACCAACAGGAAAGGTTAAAATCTACAGTACTGCCAAATGTTCTCGAAGATTTATTTTTTATTTTTATTTTTTCAAATTTATTTATTTATTTTTATTAAAAAAATTTTTTAAATTTTATTTTATTTTTAAACTTTACATAATTGTATTAGTTTTGCCAAATATCAAAATGAATCCATCACAGGTATACATGTGCTCCCCATCCTGTCACATGACTTGATCGACTACATCCCATTACCTGAATTTTCTAAAATAACTTTTTAGAATCGGTGTGAACTAGCACATCAATGAATACCCAAATGACAGGCCTGTGATGGTTTCACCCTAGTGGGACCACTGCTCCTGTGGCTGGAGAGGCGCACCATCACCTGTGCAAGAAGGAGGCTGCAAAGGCTGCCCTCTGCCAAGACCAAAGGAGCCAGTTGTCCAGACAAATCTGTTAAGAGTCACTGTACAATAAAATACCACCTTTCAATTACCTGCTTGATAAACAGGGGAGGGGGCTGCACTGTAGCGGAATACCACGGGGTTTGTGGCCAGAAGATACAGGCCAGACCCCCTTTTCTTATTAGTCAAGTTGAGACCCTGGACCAGTACTTAACTTGAACCTTTGTTTCATCATCTGTGATAAGAGGGTAGCCCTGTCTCTGATCCCCAACCTCAGAGGGTGTGGATGTGATGCTGATCGAAACCTGAGTTAAGTCACGAGGTACCCAGGACATGACACGTGCGTGGCGGGTTTCCTTAGCCCCAGGGCCATCCTGAGACACAGCTTAATATAAGATGCAGCTTCTGCAGCACATGTAACAAGCAGTGATGGCATGGTGGGCCTACTCAGCCTCTGCCTACCCTGGGGAGTAGGAAGATGTGATTTAGTCCCTCACCCCCCACCCAGAGTGGGTTTATCAGGGCAGGATATGTCCTATTGGTAGATGACATCAGCTGAGCACAGTGAGAAAAAGTTATGTGAGCTACACAGCAGACAGTGGGATAGAAACCCCTCATTTAAATGCAGAATCCACCTCTATAAAGACCAGTTCTCCTCTTGTCAGCTGTCTGAGTGTAACTGCTGACTAAAGTGCCTTTGGATCCTTACCTGAACTCATGTCAATCCAATAAGTCCCATATTGCCACTGGGGTTTATTCTCTCTGCCTGGGAAACTTTAGTCTGGCCTCTACCTGCTGGGGAAGCCAAAGGGTCTCCTGAACTGAAGCTCCGCAGCCCCGTGACCCAGCACCTGCACTCCCAGGTGTGCTCGCAACAGACATTGCAGCCAAATGTCCAGCAAAGACATGTTCCAGGACAGCCCTCTGCTCCCAAGATCCTACCCTGCAAACCACCCCGACACCTGTCAGCAGGCAATGTCGCCTATTCACACAGCACTGGGAATGAACGAGAGCCAATGAAGCATGGGGACCTGCACAGACCTCACAAACACCCTGAGGAGCCAAAGGAGCCGGAGAAGAGCATGTGCTATGGGATCTCGCAGACAAGAAGTGCAAGAGGCCAGGCAGGTATGCGGCATGAGACACGGGGACAGCAGTGGCCGGGTGCCGGTGTGATAACAGGGGTGTCAGTCTGTGTGCGCTTATGTACCTTTCTGAATGAGGCTGCGCTTGCACAAAAAGCTTAGGTCAGGAGGAAGGGACGGTTCTCTCATCCACGTCCAGGACTTGGTTTTGTCAGGCAGGCAAGAGGACAGATGGTCCTCAGCCAGCAGGGAAGGCATGTCCCCAGGGACCCACTGCACCACCACTCCCCCACCCTCTAAGTCTTCAGCAGAGACTGTGCCGTGAGGAGGGGTGTGGGGAGTGGGGAGCGAGAGGACTCCACAGGCCAGGAATTAAGACTATTTAACCAGATTGCAAGTGCACTCTGTATTCTGACAAGATTCGTGACTCTCTCCAAATTTACAGCAACTCACCTGTGATCTCGTCAAAACTGTGACAAAACCCTGACCTACTTAGTGCTGGGAAAGTGCCTGGAAATGACATCGCCACTTCCCTATTTAAAGCATGTCTCTCCTAACCGAAGCAAGAACAGAATAGAAGAAAATCCCCAATTCACCACAATCTGAAAGATGGATTTACCTTTAGCACCTGCCCCCGAAGATCCCAAAGGATAATGCAACATGCACTGCAATGAAAGCTCCTGGGACCCACAGGAGAGGGCTGAGATGCTGCCAGGTGTGTGACCAACCTCACACCTCAGCGGTGCAGACCTCAGTCCTCACTCAACGAGGGAAACGAGTAAAGGAAGGCCAATCAGGCCTGGCCGCCCTGCTCTGTCCACCCTCCCCAGGATCGCCCTCCTGACAGCCCTAGAAAAATGCCCTGCACACATGGAAGCCAATCTCACCCATCTCCTGGGGGATTTCTCTTGGATGCTTCCATCTTCCACATGACAAGAATTTTTAAAATGGTTTCCTCGAAAATAAAAATTACAACTGAGCCTTCATTAATCTGATCTCTTTAAAACATGTTCTGACAGTAATTTTTTCTACCTGTTCTGTTTCCAGCTCTTCTTTTAAAATTTATAACTTGAAAGTCAAAGGCCATATGATATCACTTATACGTGGAATCTAAAATATATGATAAAGTGAGCTTATCTATGAAACAGAAAGAGACACACATAGAAAACAAATCTATGGTTACCAAAGGGGGAGGGGAGGGAGGGACAAATTAGGAGTTTGGGATTAACTGGTACATACTATTATATATAAGATAGATAAACAACAAGGTCCTACCATTCATTCAACATGCTGTAACAAACCATACTGGAAAAGAACATGAAAAAAGATTTAAAACTTAAAATGAAAGTGGGTACCATGTCCACTTGCCAGGCTCACGGCAGGCGACAGCCACGTTTCCTGCAAACATCTGCAGCAGCATCACAGATGAGCCTTCGCTGGGCTCAGTGACAATGCACAAACCCTGGCTGTGTCACAGTAATCCTTTTTGGCCTGTTATTTATTTATTTCTGTCCTTGTGACTCAAACAAAATAGTTTAAGGACTAGCAGGGCCAGTCTGTTACATACAATGTACAGTCCAGGAACCGCCTCCATTCTGTGCAGGGTGAGCTCTAAGCTTGCACCAAAATACTTTTGACCATCGAGGATGCCCTGGAGTCACAGAGGCCCAGCTAACATGTGGCCTGTGTGAGGACCACCCAGCCAGTGTAACACACCCCCGAGCTTTCAAATGAAATTTCCTCTGCAAAGTCCAGCAAAACCTCCAAGGACATGCTCATGGGAAATCTGAAAACGGGGAGGGCAATGACTCTTCATCCCCTGTTCATCATCTGGAAACATCTTTTCACAATTTCCCAGAGAAACTGAGCTCTCCTCTACTCTTGGACCCTGGGCCGAGGCCATGCAGATGGGGGAGATGGTCCCTCCATTGCCTCCTCCACAGCCTCTTCTTATCTGGACCCTGCAGGCAGAGGCTGCTCTAGTGGCCCAGGAACCCACACACCGTGGCACAAAAGGCAACGGAAAACAAAATTAATACTCACAAGCAGTTCCACAGCTGCATCTGCCTGTCTCTCCAGTCCTGACACACGGCCCAAGGGCACTCAGAGTGTCTGATTCCACAGAACACAGAGGGCCCCCCAAAGGTTAAGGACTCATAGAGGATTTTTAAATAAATAACAAATATTAAATTCCAAATTTAACCCTCCCAACCTTGCACAAAAGGTAAGAGCTAGTACCAGGTAGACAGGTGGGCCCCATGGAACAAGGCCTAAGGCAAGGCCTGCCCTGCTCCATGGGCACTTATATACATCCTGCAGGCGTGGTTGGGCTCTGCTCACCGTCTAGGGCACCACCCATGGCTTCACTGTCCCCGTGAGCCAGGGGTGAGCCCATCACTTACAGAGCAGCACAGAGGGGAGCCAGGAGACACCGCTTCCCCGCAGCAAGCCAGGCATCCATTCTCCCCTCTGCAGCTGGCAGGAGGCTGCTCCTCCTTGCTGGGCTCCTGAGAGGTACCACAAATACGATGGCTCCTTGCCATCCAAACACCTGCCTATTTCCATCACACTACTTGTTTTACAATGATAATCGTACGAAGCAGGATCCTTGATGTGTTGACCTTCCCCAGGGTGAATGGTCCTAGGCATGCCCTCACCTGCCCTGGATGGCACACCCCTGCACCCTGACATCTACACACACCTTGTGCCGCCCTGAGCCTTGCTCTCAGGGCAGGTGAATAAAAGAGGCCGCCAAGTGGCACGAGGCCTAGAGTTCCGTCCCGTTTTTCTCCAGTGCTTGGCCCCAGCTTTCCCAACAGGCAGGTGGACCTGTGTGCCCCCAGGACATCAGCCAGCTTCTCGATCCTCTATCCTCGTGAAGCTGGCCACACACTGGTTCTTACCACACAACGTACCCTGGGGGTCAGGGGAGCCAGTTGAGCAGGAGAATCAGCCTGGCATCTTTTATAAATCCTGAGACCTCAGGCAAACACCCACTGTAAGGGATGGGGCCCGCCTGAAGGTCCTCGACTACCCAGTGTTCTCCCCACCAGGTTCCTTCGAGTATCTCCAGAGACACTTCCTCCCTTACTGCACCTCCTTTCTCTCCACACTGATGTGCCAGGACCCCAGGCTCTAACTTGGTCCTACACACAGTGAAGAAGGGCCTGTGGGGGCGGAGAGGCCAGCACTCTGCCTATAGCAAACAGAGACCCTTGGGGCACACTGGTGGCTCTCCCCCGGAGGAGGAGGGAGGGAGGGAGGAGGAAGATGAAGTGAGAGGGGGAGGGGAGGAAGGGGAAGAGATGGAAGAAGGGGAGGAGAAGGGGTGGAGGGAGGGACAGGAGCCCAGGGTCTCCAGCAAACAGCTGCGCCCACAGTCCTGGGGGTGGTGGGGGTGGGGAGGGTGGGGAGGCAGCTGTCAGCCGCCCAGCCCTGGGAACGTGGGATCCAGACTGCTTCCTCCTGCTCCTCTCTGCTGATGCTGGTTCTACCCTCTGCAGGACTGGGTCTCCAGCCTCCTGCCCCTACAGCCTGCTCGTCTGGTCCACTCTCCCAGAGGCCCATCCACTGCTGGTTGCTGTCCCCCCAGTCTCTCTCGACCTCCTGCCTCCTGGGTCTCTCCTGTCATTCCCAGGGGCCTGACTTCTTCCACATTCCCCAATTCAAATGCCCAAGAATCCCAAGTTCTGGAATCTGAGCCACACAACCTCTCCTGGTGCTGAGTTCCTTCTGCTGTTCCAAGGGCGGCTACTGTTCTATCTACCGCCCCAGACGTCCTTTTGCTGGCTTGTAGAGGAAGGATGTGGAATCTAAACTCCTTGGGTACACTGTTGCTAAGCTCAGAAAGCTGGAATGATGGTGTGTGACAGAGACCAGAGTAAAATTACCTCGGGGGCCCCTGATCAGGACTGAAAGGAAGGCTCCGGCAGTGGCCTCAGGAGTAAGAACAGGCTCTCCCATGTGTGGTGACCGACATGCTGCACTAGATGACCCATTGTCTGACCTGGAGCACGTGCCGGGCAGGGCTGCCTGCCTAGCCCTCAGGAGCCCACAATCCATGATCATTCACTGACTATAGCATGTTCAGCCCACTCAGTGCCATGTGGCCGTGGGGACCTCAGTTTAAGGCTATTCAGTAATGTGGGAAAAGCTCAAGAAATAATGCCAGCTGAAGAGGAAAACAAAACCAGAGGAAACATTCTTTGCACATGATTACTTCTTTTCCACTGAGTATTTTTCCCAAAGGCTATTGTTTACTTTTAGGAGGAAGAAAATGTTTAGACAAAATATCTGCTGAATGAATGAGATGACACAAAGTCAAGGGCAGCATAATTTTGCAAAAAATTAAATGCCAAGACAGTTAATAAAATGTCCCACCACTCCTGGACGGTGGGGGACACCACAGAGTCCTCCCTGCCCTTCCCCTAAACTATGATGAGGAAGACGGATGCCCAGTAGGTCTGCCATCCCTTTGGGTGGACTGGGTTGCACTGAATAAGCCCTGTGTGTCAGGGCAGCAGCAGTGGTCAGACTGCAGAGGAAGTTCAAGATGTAATTAATAGGAACACCTGGGGATATTTTATATAAAAGCACAACTGATTCAAACCTTCCAGGATCAAATACAGTCACCCCTCAGTATCCATGGGAGGTTGGTTCCAGGACCCCTGAGGACACCAAGATCCACAGATGCTCAAGTCCCTCATGTAAAATGGTATCATATTTGCGTATACCTCACTGTATATCCTTCCTTACACTTTAAATCACCCTTTGATTACTTATAATGCTTATTACAATGTAAATGCTATGTAAATACCTGTCAAAGTACAGTTAATTCAAGTTTTGCTTTCTGGAACTTTATGGAATAGTTCTTAGAACATCATTGATTGTGGTGGATTGAACACATGCATGCAGGACCCATGGACACAGAGGGCCGGCTGCAGAGGTGATTGAAGCCTTTTACTCCTGAGACAATGCTGCCTGGTTCCCTACGCGCAGGAGAACAGTGTCCAGAGCAGGACAGCAGTGCACACTAGCACACCACAGAGCAGACAATGGAAATGAATGAAGGGCATGGGAACACGTCAGAGCACGACAGGAGCTCTGCTCCACTGAGTACAACTAACCATGGTCCCACCCTTTACAACCAGAAGAAGGCGGCTCTTTGTGAAGACCCAGGCCACAGTGATGTGGTATGAGTACTACACTCCTGGGAAGCAACAAAGTTACCTCAGGCCACCAAATCTGTATGTACTGTGTGTGCACAGATTCAGAGGGCAGGTGGGTATTGCAAGGCTCTACAGGGGGCACAGGGCACTAAGGGTACAAGGACTTGCAACACAGTTAAGTGTTCCCTTCTTTGGAAATCTAAAGAGCTTTTCCAATGTCATGGCCTGGTCGCCATAAGAAGGTATCCCATGGGTGAGGTGCACCAACACAAAGAATTGCAGCCCAGCCTTCGTGCTCCTGGGAGAGCACACACCCTGGGACGCAGAGCAGGGCTCCCAGGTGCCATGAGTGGGGAAATCATAAAGGTGTCATGGGAGACACAGGGGTTGGTGCTGGAAGGGCTCTGCATCCAGGGAAGGGCGGGGGAGCCAGCAGCCAAGATGTGGCAAGAGATCCATGAACCGTGGTGTGTCCGGGGCGAGGGGGCGGGCTGGACCAGTCCGCTTAGAGGGAGTGCCTAAGCTTGAACTTTCAAGTAGTGGTTCCCTAGCTATGGCCAATACTCTAAAATGCTTTGTGCTCTTCTTTTCTTCAAGTTTTCTACAGCTGAAACCTCAGACAACTACGTAAACAGGCTCAAGAATATTCCAGCAGAGAGTGTACGGACTGCCCTCCTCCCTTCCCTGCACCGACTTGGCACTCATTCCTGGGGTATCTTGTGCTCTTCTACATCCATTGCTTTGCATTTAAACTTGTTGATATGATAAAAAGAACCAAGCAAGCCTCTGGAAATTGCAGTATGCTTAGCTGGGAAGGGCCTGCCAGTCCTTTGTCTCTTTACAGCCAACAGAGCCTCCTACCACCACAGGGCACTGTCAGGAAACCACTCATCAAGGCATTCCCAGGCCTTGGCACACAGACATACATACTCACCACCGCCCTGTCGGTTAGTAGCTCTACTCCCCAAGTTGGTCCCAACTTCAGAGTCAGCCACCCTTTCAACAGGCGCACAGGATCTGTGTCTTGTGGCCAGTCCAGTCCTGACCTCCCACTGACTGCATCCTTGCCACAGACATAGCACTGCCACAGCCTTCCCCGCAGGCTGCATGACAAAGAGCGGAAGGGCAAAGTCTCAGCGGGTGCTCACCTCAGACAGCCACCGTTTCCAAAACCACCAACCCAGGGAGCTGACACGCAAGGTGACCCTGGGCTCACAGCCCCCCGTGGATCTAACAGAAGCAAATACGATCTCACTGGCCAGATGCACCCACCCTGGCACCAAGCAACGACAGAGCTATAATCAAGTGAGGAGACACAAGTAGAAGTGATTCCCCAAGAACAGGGCCAGCAGGCCCAGCAAACAGTAACACCAGACAAAAACTCCCAGCTCACCACCATCAAGAAGTTCAGATAACAAATCATTACTCAGAGACCATAACATACAGTTTTAATTGACAGATGCAAGTACTTCTTAAAGTGATTAAAACCCTAAGTAAATAATATGATACCTCTTAAAAAGACAAGAATATGGGAAATTAAGAAAATTTATGGAAATGAATAACACAGTCACAGAAACTTAAAACCAAGTGACTGTTCTTTACAGTAGATTTGATGTGGATCGGGTAGAGGGCAGATGAGCCAGGTGGAAGGCAACACCGAGGAAAGTGTCCAGAATGCACTGCAGGGGCTAAATGAAGGCATACCACAAGAGAATTGCTGGAAAATCAGGATACCAGAACAAACATGCATGCTCAGTTGCTCAGCCATGTCTGACTTTTTTATGACCTGCATGTAGCCTGCCATGCTCCTCCGTCCGTGGAATTTCCCAGGCAAGAATACTGGAGTGGGTTGCCATTTCCTACTCCAGGGGATCTTCCCAATGCAGATCCTTGTCTCCCGCATCTCTGGCACTGGCAGGTGGATTCATTAGCACTGTGCCACGTGGGAAGACCACAGACTAATAAATGACAAACTGGGAGAGGAAGGAAGAGAGGGAAGTGGTAACAGGCAATCTTTGAAGAGCTAAAAGCTGATGTCACAGAACTGATCCCAGCATGAATCATGCCCGGGGGAGGCCCAGAGGAGCGGGCAGGAGGAAGTTCATTCTCTCAACATCCCAGGTGTCCAAAGAAGCTTCAGGAAGGCTACAAGGCTACGTTCTCTGAGTCGCACACTCTGGTTGTACAGGGAACCCAAGGACGTGGTCTTTCTCAAAAACTAGGTACATTCTGTCCTTCCACCACATTGGCAACAGCACAGTGATCATTTCACCTGATTCTCGGGTGTTGCTGACCATCTGTCTAGAGGGGTGCAAGGCTTGACCCAGCAAGCCTCTCTGAGGCCGTGGCCCACCAGTCACTCATCCCCATGACTACAACCCTATGGACCCTACAAAATGAAAGGCAGGCAAAAAAAAAAAATTTAGAGATTCTAGTTTACTATCTTTTTACTTATCAGTTTATCATCTTTACTGCACAGTGGATTTCTCTCCCAGTAACTGAGGAGAGACAGTGGGGGCACTCCCCTCCTTGTACACTGACTGGCTGGCAAACTAGTCTGTCACCCCAGGGATGCCACACTAGAGGGGCTGTGTGTGCACAGGACAGCCCAAAGTAGGTCTGGCTGGAGCAAAATCCTCATGAATTCTCATTCCTCAGAATTTAGGGCTTCCTACCTCTAAGTCGCCCTGGGTTTTGAATGAGAGAGAAACACTGCACAACTGAAGGTTGCTAACATATAACTATCTAAAATTCAACATTTAAAACTAATGAATCTTAGATCACTACAAGGAAGCTGTTCCGAACATATCTGGGGCCAACAGATCTGCACACACAAAGAGTTTGGAAAAGAACGAAAGAAGTTCATAAGCTTCAACTCAACCCAGCAAAGTAAGCACACACTTCCTGGGTGTCAAGGACCAGGTCCAGCCTTTGTGAAGGCAGCCTGCGCTTCGTAAGACAGACAAATGGCATCTCCAGGCACTCCAACCTGGCTTAACGGCCAAATGAGGCTGAACCATGACACCTGCCTCACAGGATGGCTGTGAGATTTAAACCAGATAGTGTCAGAAAAACACACAGCAATCACTGGAGGCTATCCTACTGCTTAGGGATTACAGCATTAATTTAATATTCATTAGTGATTAAAGCAGCAAGTGTTCATTCAGGCCTTATTGATTAACATACAAAAAGCCACACAGATTTCGGAGACACAGGAAGTGAGTTCAAGGCTGCTGGGGCATGGCAGGGGCAGGATCTGGCCTCAGAGGTAGGGAAGCCTTGGGCCAGAGGTCCGGTGTGGCACGTATCTGCCACCTTCTCCCAGGCTGCTAGCATGGGAGGTCAAATCTTTTATACAATAGCTTGTCTAATCTAATGGAAGGGCTTTTACACAAAAAGCATTCTGGAGTAAAACAAAAAATCTTCTTGGAAAAGGAATCCCAAAGCCACAAATGCTCAACAGTGTCCAGACCCCAAGAGAAACGGTGACCCATTTCTCTCTCTCAAAGCACAAGGAGCTCCCCAAAGATGGTGAGTAAAATCCCTCAGCATCTACACCTGCACCCACCAGAAAGCAGTTTCCAGTGAATGGTTTACTCCTCCACACTTTCTCTGAAAGCCCTCAAAACAATGAAAAGGGAGACAGAGAATTAGAAAGAGAAATATATTCCACTTTTGACAAATCAAGAAAACAGACACGAGCAGAGTACACAAATCCCTGGGTGGACCAGACCAATGGCATCAGGAAGAGACACAGCAAGCCAGTGCCCCACTCCTGACCCCTGGGGAGATAAAGACCGTGCCACGGCAGCTTGCAAAGGATCGTGTGGACATGTGCGCAGAACCACTGAGTAGACCATGGCCTGTGGATTTGGCCTCGTATAGAGGCAGAGGCAGGTAGCAAACACATGACACTGAGGCCTGCCAGGAGCAACACCCAATTTATTCATGAGGAACTGGGGAACACAGCTCCTAACTGGGTAAAAGAAATACAACTTGAAGAGTGTACTCTTGCATTCCAGACTATAAACTTGAAATGAAGTGCAACCCTACCCCATTCTTCAAAAATGCACTGACTAAAGTCACAAAGTAACCAACTTGGGAATCAGGCTTAGAAATGGGGTGGAGGTGGCGGGTAAGCACCTGTAGGCCCAGAGGAAAGCCTCCTAAGGAAAGAGGTAAAGAACTTTTTTAGTAACATACTCCCCTACAGTCTCTGTGAGTTTCCTGTTACTGCTGAAACAAATCACAACAAATCTACAAATCTGGTGACTTAAAACAGAGCAACATATCCTCCTACAGTTCTAGAGATCAGGTGTCTGAAATGGGTCTTGCTGGGCTAAAGCCAAGGTATTGCAGGACAGTGTTCCTTCTGGAGGCTCCAGGGGAGAAGGTACCCTACCTTGCACAGTGTCCAGGGGCTGCTCCCATTCCTTGGCTGGTGTTCGCCTTCCAGAAACTGTGTCCCTGACCTCTGAGTGCATCTTCAGGTCTGCTCTGACTTTGCTCCTCCTGGCTCTTTTGGGGTTACTCAGGCCCACCTGGAAAAATCAGGCCAATCTCCCCAACTCAAGATTCTTAATTTAATTACATCTGCAAAGTCTCCTTTTCCAAATAACTGAACATATTCCCAGCTTCTGGAGGTTGGGACATGAACGTCATTGGGGGGTCATGACTCCAGCCACTGTAGGAAGCCCCATTTTCCTTGCTGTATCCAGTCTGGAGGCCACATACATGCATTGGATCATGGCCTCCTGTGGCCAACAACATCAGGACTGGTCTTTCTTGTGCTGACACCTCTCTGGTCCTCCATCTTCCCCTTTCACGTACCCTCTGACTACACTGGGCCCACTTAAGATAACCCAGGATAATCCCACTACTTTGAAGTCAGACAGTAGCAACCTTAACTCCATATTCAATTTTACTTTTCCAATTCCAATTCTCCCAATATATTCACAGATTCTGGAGATTGGGATATTGATATCTTTGAGGGGCCTTTATCCTGCCGACTGTACTCTCCTAAAAAGATTTTTAAAAATCAAAGAAGAAATTATTAACCAACAGAAAGACAAGAGCTTGGGAAAGAAATGGAGAAAAAGAAAATAAATGGGGTAGGAATGATGAGCACATTAGAAGCCATTAAAAAATAGAATAAACACAACCAACCAACCAAAGACACAAGCAAATGAAATGGCAAAGTATGTGAAATACTGAGTTTCTCAAAGAGATGACATATATAAGACACAGAAGAAACAGTGACTTGTCTCTGTCAGATGATGGGATATACTGTGCGCAGTTTTTAAAAAAAGTGATACAGAAAGATGAACATACAGAAATAGCCTGGAGAAGTTAATGAATCAAAAGAATGATATGAACATCCAGGCAGAAGACAGGCTGAGCTCAAATATCTGAACAATAATCCTCAGTGCTAAACGACGGAAATATTTCTATGAAGTTTTAAAGGGAAGGTGGGACGCGAGAGTTTTATACTCATGCAGGAGATATTTTGGAGCTCGCAAAAATTCTCCACTGAGGGTCATGAGCCATTTAAGAAGAGAGTGGGGATCACAATCCACAAACTCTACAATGAACTCCAACTGAAAGAGGAATTGAAAGAAAGGCCCTGACAATTCCTCTAGAATTACTAATAAAGGACCAGTACTGTGTGATCCTGGAATCCATCTAAACACAGCACAAAGACCAGGTAACTGGAAGCTGAGGTTACCCATGAGAGGGCAAACAGTATGTGTCTAGACCGTGGACGGAATGGAAACATAAGTAACGAGACAGGAGGCATGGGAGGGTGAGGAGAGAAGCGGGGCACACACTTCAGTCAGCTTTCAGAGCAGAACTAAGCTGATACCACTCATGGCAGCTGGCAAACACATTTCAGAGTTTCCCCCTAACTTTACAGGGGCTGAATGGAAACTACAGCTTCTCCCTAATTAATTCTTCTTTCTGAGTACCTGCCTAACCCACATGGCAGGGCGTGGATAGAGGGGCACTCCTTCCTGCTCAAGGGCCAGCCCAGGTACCTCGCTGGGTTGTTGTGAGGACCACAGAGGCTGGTGGACAGGTGCTGGTGTCAAGATCAGAGAGAGATCACCCCGGAAACAGAAGGGAGAAGCCCTGTGATGGGCCGGCCGCTGCGTACTCTGGGACTATGCACTTACTACAGGCTGGCCCACCAGCCCAGGAAGGGACATGCTGGGAACTCCAAGATAGAAGACACTGAGCTTAAATTCAGCAAATCTGTCATTATTAAATTAAATTTAGATGAGTACATTTTATATAGACCAAAAGACTAAAAATGTAATAATCTCCAACATGATTAGGTGAGAAAAAGGGAAACCAGAGGAAAATGGACACTGTATGCTCCCATGTGTTTAAATATGAAAAAAAAAATACATACTTGAGCATCCACAGAATTTTTTCAGAAAGATACACAGGAGCAATTAACAGTGCCTGTTGAGAGAGGGATTGGGCCTGGCATAAGAAAGTGACTCACATTTTACTACATACTCTTGTTTTGTTTGAATTCTGTTAGCCTGTGTAAATACTGGCCTTCTCATTTTTTAACCAAATTGAATGAGCAAAGGAGAAAGGGTAAAAACTAGTATGCTTTCTATTTCCATGGAGTAATACTTGTTCTCCCACCTTTCTGTAGGGCTGGGGACAGGATGTGGCAAGATCTGTATTAGTTTTGTTTTCTAGATTTCAGTATTTTGTATGGATGCGTTTTACAAACAGTTTCTCCAAAACAAATGGTTTATGCTAAAAACACCAAGAGTCAAGTGCAGTAAAATAGGTTTCCCCGGATGTCAACTAAATTATTAATAATCCATTGAAAAACGAATGTCGATGATGCACACTGGACAAAGGTTTGAAGGATCCTCCAGTTTGTTGCCTGAAAAGGAAAATGCAAAGTGAATTCCTATGAAGGTCCAAAGGGTCTAGACCGCCCTGTCCTACTCCAGGTTGTTCTGTGTCCTGGAGCATTCCACCAGCTCAGGAAGATGGTACTTGTGGGACTCACTCTGGGGCTCCCAGAGGGTCGCTTCTCCCTTCTGTTTCCGGGGTGATCTCTCTCTGATCTTGACACAAGCACCTGTCCACCAGCCTCTGTGGTCCTCACAAAAACCCAGCAAGGTACCTGGGCATCCCCTTTTTCCAGATGTGGAAATGGGAACTCAGAGTAATGAGACCCCTCCCCAAGGTCACCAGGGCCCCCAGCGATGGGATAGGTCTCTTCCCAACTCTGCTGGAAAGGAACAAATGCCTAGGACTCCATCCTGAATAGAGAGGAGCTTGGAGAGAAGCTGCAGAGAGCTGACGGATACCCCTGGGTCTGCTGTCACCTGCCAGGATGCGGAGGCTAGGAGACAACCTGTGCCAGCCAGGGATTCACAGTAGGAGACAGCACCATGGAAATGGAACCCAGTGTGCCTGACCCCAAAGCACAGCCTCTCCTACATCCCTGCCCACAGGGGACCCAGGGATGGCAGTGTCCCACCCCCACTGGCCTGGACACTCAGAGGCTCTGAGTGTCACTTGGGTACCCACAACCTCTGCAGTCACTTGGGTACCCACAACCTCCTCTGTGGACTCTCTGAAAAGCAGAGTATGTTGGGGACAGAGGACCCCATGGGAGTGGCTGGACAGAGCAAGTATAGAACCATAGGGTGGTCCAAGCAGGGATCTGATCTGGATCCACTCCACTCAGTGCCCTGAGCATGGGGGTCCATCCAGCAGACACTCACCGGCTAGCCAGAGTCAAGTACTCAGAAACATGCAGGGAACTGGGGCAAACACAACTCCTGGGGAGGATGTGGCACAGCACCAGGGAATGGGCATGCAGCCTCATGCCTGCTGGGTCCCACAGAAAAGTCCCACAGCCTGACCGCAGCTGAGCTCTGCCTGCGTGCAGCCTTGGGTCTAGCTCTAGCCTGCTGGGTCTGCAGCAGATGCCTGGGGGCCATTCTCCTCTGTGAATCACTAGGAGCCACCTAACACCTTCACGCAAAATTTTATGTGTCTCCAAATGACTTAGGCTATTTCTACATTTCAGGTTTTTATTTCTGCTTCTGAAAAGTAACAATAATAACAATGTTAAAAAAAAAAAAAAACCCCTCAAAACAGTTTCTTACATTTGTGTAAGTGCATTAAGTGTTAGTCGCTCAGTTGTGTCCGACTCTTTTTAACACCATGGACTGTAGCCCACCAGGCTCTTCTGTCCATGGAACTTTCCAGTCAAGAAGTGAGTTGCCATTCCCTTATCCAAGGGACCTTCCCAACCCAGGGACTGAACTTAGATCTCCTGTATTGCAGGCAGATTCTTTACTGTATGAGCCACAGTCTTAAACAATTTATAAAGTACACTCTCATGTCTAGATGAAGAAACCCAACCTGGACTTGTGAAGAGCTCTGCCTCTCTTGAAAATGTGCTTGGGCCCCAGAGGCCCCCACCCCACCCGTCTACCATGGAGGAAGCATGGCTCCCGCCTGGCTGAGCTCCGCTGACAGGATGCCTCAGGTATGACCTCCCCTCCAGCCTGACAGCTGCCCAGTGATCACGCAGTGCCCTGTTTTTCCTTGTGTCACGCATGCTCAGCCCAGGCCAGCACCCAGGACCCTTAGAGGAAGTCTGCTGTTGGCACATCCAGATGTCTATGTCGAAGGTGCTTTCTCATGCCTTTGCCCACTGGTCCACAGATGCCACCAGGAACCCAGGACAAAACGTCACTGCCCATCTCTTGGGCAACACAAGGAACTGGTGGGAGGAACACAAGGAACTGGTGGGAGGAACACAAGGAACCCAACCCTCCCTGCTGCAGGCTTGGCAGCTCTATGCATTTAGACAGGTTGTTTCATCACGACGGGGAGTGGATAGCCAATACCCTCTCCTGATTGGAAAATGTCTCTGCTTCTCCTCCTCTCTGTTAGGGTTAGTTTAAGGGAAGAATGTACATTTGGGGGCTGGGGGGGGGAGGGGTCTGGTCTCCAGATTGCTCCAAGTGAAAGGGAAGTCAAAGTAGCTCAGTCATGTCCAATTCTTTGTGACCCCATGGATTGTAGCCTGCCAGGCTCCTTTGTCCATGGAATTCTACAGGCCAGAATACTGGAGTGGATAGCTGTTCCCTTCTCCAGGGGATCTTCCCGACCCAGGGATTGAACCCAGGTCTCCAGCATTGCAGGTGGCTTCTTTACCGTCTGAGCCACCAGACATACTCTCAAACACTAGACTTTCTAGTGCCCTGGGCATCATCTTACTGCAGGGGTTACTACTTGATCACAAGCCTGTTCTCAGCAATGCCCATCCTTAGGGCCCCACACCTGGCCTCACTCAGGGTGTGGGAAGGGAGGGGAGGGACCATCAACCTTCCAGCCTCATTAAGGGCTGTTTCACACTAAGGCTACAGTGTTGAATCATGAACCTCCACTTTATCATCATGAGTACAGTGGTTCCTTTCTAGACAACTTTTGCAGGCAAGAGAACACCAAGAGAGGATAGTGACAGAGAAGTCTTATCAATTACTTAAAAGAAAAAAAAAATCCTAGCATACTTTATCCAGAAAGCATCATTTTCCCACTCAATATCATGGGGACAGACTTGTCCATTATGGTGTCATAGTTCTGTTACGGGAAGTTGGGTAGATCTTATCCTCTTGGCAAACTGAAATAAAAGGGAGGTGGGTAGTAAGGAATCTTGCTCAGGGGCGAGGTTTGGGGGCACCAGCAGCCCCCTGGAGGCTCTCCAGAGCAGGGAGACAAGCCTAGGAGAGAGGTATGGCAAGGAGCAAGAGGGCAGTGCTGCTCAGGGGGCCAGAGAGGGCAGAACATTTGTCAGTATGTGGAGGGAGTCCCAGAGGAAGTACTAAGTTTGGGGTCCCACCCACTCCCCAGGCTGAGCCACATGGATGATGCGGACTGCTGCTTTAAGGCCCTCCGCACCCCAGACAGGTAAAAGGAGGTGGGGAGGAGGATTTTTCAAAATCTGGAGTGCAAACTAACACAATATTGTAAGGCAATTATATTCCAATTTTAAAAGAAATCAGGAATGCAGTTATTTTCCTTATCAAATAGATGTAGCTAATATTCCCTGAGACCGCATACAGTGTCTGTGACACATATATGGAAAAGACAGAACTATACCTCCCCAGAGAATGGCACTCTGCAGTGTGCCACAGCATGGTGAGTCGGTAAATAACTTGCTGTTTGTTTTTTCTTTGCTCACTGCCAAACTGGGGGGCTCAAGTTGGAAAATGTGTCAAATTTGACATGAGCCTCATTCTCAACCCTAACACTTTTGAACTCATGGGAGCTAAACAATTCTAGAAAGAATAATTAAATTTCTAAGTTTAATTCCCATAGGACTAGTGAATGCATTTCATAAACACGCATGGAGAGCCTGTTCTGAACAGGCTGGGGCACAGCCTTCTCCTTGGAGCCTCACAGTCAGAAGGAGGGATGCTGACCACACAGCCCATTTCTAACTATAAATCCTTCTTCAAATGCTCTGTATTCTCCTCAGCAAGAGAAACGGATACAAACATTCTCAAAAGATGCCTAATTTTCCCTAGCTGTTCTCTCGCAGCAGTGAGTGGGCCTTTCTTTCCCCTGATTAGTCAGCACTAGGAGAGAAGAAGGGGATTACTGGGCACAGAATATGGACTTGAATAAGGTATCAGAGGTCAAACAGCTACCTGTCTCCACCTCACCTGTGAAACAGAGGACTAGAGAGATGCCCAAGGTGGGGGCCTGGTGCAGAGGCTGGGAGTCTCCCCAGCAGGCCCCGCCTTGACCTGCAGGGCCCACACACAGACTCTCCTCCATGGCCACGTTTCCCACCTGGTCCTCCAGTCACCCCACAGCCTACTACAGGCAGACCTCCTTTCAGGGCTTCGCTTGACTGCACTTCATAGATACTGCATTTTTGTTTTTAACAAACTAAAGGTTTATGGCAACCCTGTATTGTCAAATGGTAGCTTGCATTTTTTTAGCCATAGAGTATTTTTAAACTAAGGGGTGTACATATAGAGAGATATATTTAGACATAATGCTATTGTACACTTAATAGATGATAGGACGGTGGTGTAAATGTAACTTTTATATGCACTGGGAACCAAAAGACTTCATGTGTTTTGCTTTACTGTGGTGTTTGCAACCTCCACAGTATCTCCTAATTTAAATGCAGCAGCACAGAGTCTTCTAACAAACCTCTAACTTGAAGCAGTGGAATTTCTTGCCTGTATCACCCCTCCCAAAACCCAGAAGCCTTACGTACCCTATGTGACAAAGTCTTTCTGAACACAAGGCTCTCCAGACTATTCATGGGATAAGTGGAGTTGGGTGGAAGAAACCTTAGGAAATGCTGTCAGTCATGGGCAGTGTGGGCAGATGACCCAGGGGAGAAGGAGGTTGCCCACACATGCCAGGCCTGACAAGCCAGAGTCTGCCGGCCACTTTGAACCAGGGGACCCTGAGGGCCTAGTTCACAGTCGGCACCTCAGACCAGACAGACTTTACAAACGAAATAATCAAGAGACGTGGACATGAAGTGCAACCCATTCCTACAAGTCCAGGCCACAGGCTCCCAAGAGATCCAGTGTGGCCTTTCAATTCGCCTACCAATAATTATGCAGCTACAGTGCCAAGCGAAACAGCCATGGAGCTTTCACGTGACCTAGCAAGTGACACGGAGAAGGCAATGGCACCCCACTCCAGTGTTCTTGCCTGGAGAATCCCAGGGATGGGGGAGCCCGGTGGGCTGCTGTCCATGGGGTCGCACAGAGTCGGACACCACTAAAGCGACTTAGCAGCAGTAGCAGCAGCAGCAAGTGACAGGGCTTGCAAAAAAGCCACTTCCTCCCACAGGGGCCTGTGTTGTCCCTCAGAAGCCACAGAGACTTCTTTGCCCTGCACCACATTCAACACCAATGATGAGAGGATGCCCCTTGGTCTCAGAGGCCAGAGACGTGCTCCAAGAACAGCAGCCGGCCCTGCCAAGGGGCTCTTTCAGGGTGAGGAGAGCAGTGTAGACACAGAGCTTAGCCACACACTTCCCCCAAGGGTAAATGCCAAGACCACCCATGCTGGTGGGGCCTCAGGCCACGGTCACTGCCCTTCACAGACATGGGACTGCTGCTGCTGTTGCTAAGTCGCTTCAGTTGTGTCCGACTTTGTGTGACCCCATAGATGGCAGCCCACCAGGCTTCCCTGTCCCTGGGACTAGCAGGACCCCATCTCTGGAATGCTTTTCTCCTTCTTCTCTTTCCACCCACGAGTTGTCCATGTAAAAGACTAATTCTTCCATCAACTCCAAGAGTAAGAAAGTGTGTTCTGTAACAACCCATCTGATGAGACCGAGGGGCCTGCTAGAGGTAGGAGATGCAGCCCAACTCTCAGGGGGTCTGTAGTCTACCTGACTTGGAGGAACTTCCTTTAGCCTATTTTAACAGAACTGGCTGACAATTCCAGATAAACAATAAGAATCACTAAGCCAAAGAAGGTCCTCCATTCTTATTACCCATGCCTCCTGCTTCCTCTGCAAAAAAAGTTAAAAGCAAGTTCACTGAAGCTAGGCCTTGAGTTACAAGTGTAAGCTGTAAATCCATCAACAGACAACACTGGCAAGGGAGAGCAATGGGCTCGTGGTAAATGAGATGGGCACACTGCTTCCTACGTCCTTTTACTGGAATGATCTCTTTAGAATTGAAGGACTCACTGCACACTCTCTCATCTGATTCTCCCCCCAAACCTACACAAAACCAGAGAAGAGATTCTCCTCTTGGGGGGCCACCTGGGACTGTGCCCAAGGTCACACAGCCTGTCACATTGTCCAAGTCAGCAAGCAACTCGTCCATCTTCTTATCTACTCAGGGATGATTCTTTTCAAGAGATAGCATGATATTATTTAAAAGACTGGCAAAACATACTCCATTTTAAGAAGAAAAAGCGTGCAACTAGAGATTATCATACTAAGTAAAGTAAGTCAGAAAGACAAAGACAAATACCATATGATATCACTTATACATGGAATCTAAGATATGATACAAATGAACCTATCTATGAAACAGAAATAGAATCACAGAAATAGAGAACAGACTAATGGTTGCCAAGCAGAAGGGGGTCGGGTGATGAATGAGTTGGGAGGCAGAAGTTAACAGATGCAAACCATTATATTTAGACTGGATAAACAATAAGGTCCTATTGTAATAGCAGATATATTAAATATCCTATGATAAACCATAATGGAAAAAGAATATAAAAAAGAATGTGTATATACATAAGTATATGTGTGTGTATATATATATATAATTGAATCACTTTGCTGTACAGCAGTAATTAACATTGTAAATTAATATATTTCAATTAATAAATAAAAAGAAAAAGTGAACAATATATATATTGGATGCTGGACAATTCCTTTTAATGCATGAAAAATTACACATGCAAATATGTTGCCTCATATTTTGATAATATACATATTCCCAAAGCTTCAAATCATCATTACAAGAAGTGTGGGGAAATGGATTGGAACCATGGTCTTTGGACCCCCAAGATAAAAGGATACTGACTCAGTCTTGGGGGTTAGGGTGGCCTTCTTGGAAGGAGGCACATCACATCCCAGGATGTGGTCCATCGTGGGGTCTCTTCCACAGTCCTGCCAGGCCAGCCCTGAGCATACTCTAATATCTGAGGAGCCCCACATCATAGGCAACTTCTAATATGGAACCAGAGAGATGATCTGAGTAAACCATGGGTGTGTCAGCCTCAGGGGCAGCAGAAGTGGGGGGCCTTCACAGCAGTAGCAAGGCTCAAGTTGGCAGGGGCAACACCAGGACATCTGCTCCTACACTCATCTCAGCAACTGAGAGACTGAATCTCAAGGAGGGTGAGTGGTCCATTCACACCCATCCCTAGCATCGTGAGAAACTGCTGATTTAATAAAACAATTGAATGAAACACTGAGCAGAAAAGAAAAAGAATTTCAGAGGTATGCCTTTGTATTTTGTAAAAGTTATACTGCATTTTATGCATGCATATTCACTCAGACATCAAATATCCATCACATTTATAAGGAAAACTATGGAAGGATAAACTAAGCTCAAACAAATATTTCCTTGCAAGGAGAAAGGTGAGATCCTTCAAACCCAGAAAATGAGTTTATTTTATCCCTAACTGCAAGAGACATGTATTTAGAACTTGCATTGGCATGAATGTACATTTGACTTCTAAGAATGTCAGATGGTGGACAGAAGAAATCTAATAGCAAGCACTAGGGGTTTGTGGAATCCTGCAGCTTCACTAGATAAGGCCTTGGAGACATGGAGGTTAACTTTCTCCTTTTCTCACGAGTGGCCTAAAGCATGACACGGAGAAGGCAATGGCACCCCACTCCAGTACTCTTGCCTGGAAAATCCCATGGACGGAGGAGCCTCATAGGCTGCAGTCCATGGGGTTGCTAAGAATCGGGCACGACTGAGCGACTTCACTTTCACTTTTCACTTTCATGCATTGGAGAAGGAAATGGCAACCCACTCCAGTATTCTTGCCTGGAGAATCCCAGGGACAGGGGAGCCTGGTGGGCTGCTGTCTGTGGGATCACACAGAGTCGGACACGACTGAAGCGACTTAGCAGCAGCAGCAACAGCAGCAGCAGAGCATGACAGGGCCATGCCTCATTCAGGGTGGTGGGTTGTGGCTAATGCAGAAGGAAAAGTAAGGTCTACTCTCTCCTAATCCCTGCCTTGACCATAGCCCACACGCCCCCAGCTCCAAAAGAAATACCATGTGTAAACCAGCCAGCTAAACACACCTCCAAAACATGGGTAGGTAAAAATGGCAGCATCAACCTCTCATTTTCAGAATTTTAATGACTTGTTTTCAACTCATGTACTCATTCTGTTACTATGAATGGCAAGGAGCTTCATCCCCAAAACGAGAGGGCAGCTTCTCCCTGACTGGCTCTGTCACATCTGTGTTAAAGTCATCTTCTTCTTGGTCGGACACACAGACTGCTCGGGGGATGCAGCAGTCTATCAAGGGCAAATGAAACTCTGCTTCCAAGTTTCCAAGGGTAAAATATTTTCAAATTAGATATACCATAAAAAGGAACCAGCATGTTTTGCTTCCTTATAAAAGCCTGTGGATCTCAGGATTCCCTCTTGCGTAGGATATCCTGTGGTCATCCTCAGGGATGGACAGCTTCCAAAAGGATCAGGTGCCACCTGTCTTTAATTGAGTGGCACTTCCCCTATAGCCATTTAAAATGCTCCAAGAGAAGCACAAAGCTGGAAAACTTTTTCCTTTTACCTCTCTAAAATCAACAGTTCAATTCTACAAGCATTTTGACAGAATAAGAAGTATAAAGAATTATCCAGTCATAGCATTTGGATAGGTGTCCAGTAAAAGATCTATTCCCTTCAAGGTATTATCTCTCCCTTCAGCATCTGGGCTCTACAAGGAACTTGAGGAAGTCACCATATAACTAGAAACACTGATGATCATCCAAGCTTTGAGACACAACCCTCCCAGCTTGGCAAGATGACCCTCCCGGCAGGAGCTCAGCTCTCCAGACCCACCAGGAACTTTCTGATGAATAACATGGCACACACTTAAAATCAGATTAAGCACACTAAAGTGAAAAGCACAGTTGCTTCTTTTCTCCCGTTTTCATTTTCTTCAGGTAAAAACACATACAGGGATTAAACATTTGCTTTTCTTTATCTGAGAAACCCTGAGCCAATAATGTTGGCAAGGCCAGCAAATAAACCCCCTGAGAGGTGCTACTGACACAGAGTCCTGGGGTTTAAGTCAATAGTTGTCAAACCCAAGAGAAAATATTGTTGGGGGATGGGAGACACATCCACTGGCTGTCCTGGTTGGCACCATCATGCCCTCTCCAGGACCAAGATATAGGCAGGGATTTCTGTGAGGCCAAGTTGCTCCTCTCCAAGCCAACACTCTCCCTTCTGCTGTCTGAGGAGGCACTGAATCTTCTGACTGGGACCAACCATCACTCTCCAAAGACATGGAGCCATTAAAGCTGCCCCATGGAGGGAGACCCATTCCAGAAGCCGCAACCTCTGGCTATTTAAAGCATATCCTTCCTTCAGTGTCCATCCCTTGGGCGATAGGCACACAGAGATGTGGGGCTCACAGGTATGCACCCCTAGTTTGGGGATCCTCCATACTTTTCAAGGTGGCTCAGGTAAAGGCCTGCCAAGATGCATTTAGCACGCCCCCTGCTGGCCCCTCGGGAGCTGACTCAGCCTTTATCTTTTGGGCCTAAGACAAGAATTAAATGACCTTAACATCCAAAGGAAACAAGAAGAAAAGCCAAGGCAATCTTGGCTTTTTAGAATCGGATGTGATACTCTAAGTATGAAAGGGGCATGAAAAGGCTTTAAAGTGAGGGATTTTGAAATGTTTTAGGAAACCAGTGGCTAATATCTCAACATTTAGTGAAAACACTTGCTTTGTATTATCAAAAGTACTACAGTGAGTTAAATTAAAAAAAAAAAAAATTACAATGAATACTTTCACAGGTCTACAGGTGGGGAAAAAAAAAGGATATGTGGCCAGAGTGGTTTCACAAACTCAATTTCTAAAGAGTTCATAGCTCAGAGACTTAAAAGCCAATTTTCACACATTTGAGGCTACTTCAATTATAGAAAAAAATCTCAGCAATGACTTAGAAGGTCGATTTCTAAAATAACCGTATGCAGCGGGGGCAAAGTTGCTGAAAAGATGTATATTTAAAGTCAGTTCTGCTATAAGGCTTCCTGTCTCAGGCAGCCTTGCCACTGTGAATAAATCTGGCACCTTTAGGCTGTGACAGGCCATGCACACGTGGCTGCTTCAGACGGACATGCCACTCTCCTTCTCCACAGGGGAGAACAGACAATTCAGCTTTCCCGCAGAAAAGGGGAAAGCTAGCCTTTCCCAGGGCTAGGGGCCTCACACAGGACCCAGGCTGAGACCCACATGAGGCAAGACTCTGTAATGCAATGGTTTCCATCCACTGCCACCCTGAATGCCAAGCCTAAGGTGATGCTCTACTTCCGGTTTTCTTCCCACCAATCCAAGGTTTTTGAAAGCTTACCCTCCTGACCGGACTCAAACTTTTGCATGGCCTGTGGTATTAAATTCTTTACAGACCCAATATGATCACACTAATAATTTAAGGTATGCTTCTTTGCACCAATTAGGAAGTCATTAATTATTAAATACACAAATGTCAATACTTTTGTCCCTCACTGAATATCCTTTCAATATGCTAGGCTTCAGTAGAAGTGCAGACCGTCTTGGGAACTTGCTTACTTCTGTTCCCATCACAGTCCATACTAATGGAACACTTACACACACAATAATGCTGGCACTCTGCTCCCATTTATGGGGAGAAATTTCCCCAGAACTTTGTGTGCCATGCAGGTTAAGTCCCAGCCTCTGCACTCTCTCAACTCTCTTCAGGTGTTAAACTAGCCCTGGAGGCTGGTGGGCCACACAGCTGCTACAGGAAAGGCAGGGAGGGCCCCAGAGAAGCTGTCACCCCTTTCTCCAGAGCAGACTGCTCCCAGGCCCATCATGGTGGGGAGTCCTGGAGGAGGTGGTGATGGAGAGCTAGAAGACCAGCAGATTTTCCTGAAGCAATCAGGGCCTGTGAAGATATAGGCCACACTGTCTACCTTTTCTGAACACATCATCTGCCACCTCAAATACAATGTCTTTTAATTTTTCTCATCTTATAGCTCACTTTCAGTTATAAAGATAAAGCCGGGTAATAGCCACTGAAGTGTCATGCGTGACTTTCCCCTGGATGCTTGTGATATGGATGGAGTGATTCCCGGATCTGTGAGGATCTAACAAGTTTCCCTTCAGCCTCTCTTGAATCTACTCATTCTCAAGCCAAGAAATAAAAACAAAAACCGTTTTCACCTGTGTAAGGTTGGTGAGTTCACAGAGCAAAGACAAATCTATTTTGTAGCAAAGACTCTCAAAGGGCTGCAATAGCTTCACTGGAGGAGGGTGCACTTGGGCGGTTGTGTCCAATGAAGGAAAGTTTTTGTTAATGATGACATCACTGACATCTCCCGAATTTAAAGGAGCACTTAAAGCACAGCAAATGCGATTTTACCCCCTCCAGTGAAAAGATGCCAGGGAAGGCCTCCAGGTTCACAGCCAAATTGCATTAGCCGCTCGCCCACTGTCCAGCCAGACCCAGAGGAACGAGCGAGCGGCGCACCGGGCCGCGGTGGCCCACGCAGCCACGGCCCGGTCACCCGGCCGGCGGCCTCACGCGATGCTGCCGGGCCGTGCCTGGGAGTCCTCCGGCGCCCCGGGACCCCACTGCGCCCAACGGACCGAGGAGCCGGTGTCCCCGAGCCCGTCATCACGTTCCAGTGCAGACGGCTCCGGGGCCCGAAGGAGACACCGTCCGCGACCCAGCGGGAGCGCCGCACCCTGCCCGGAGACGCGCGCCGCGTCGGGCTAGCGCCGGTGGCCGAGGCGCCCGCGGGGTCCAGAGCCGAGCCCGCAATGCAGACGCGCCGGCGAGCCCCGCGCTGTGCCCGCGACCCCCGCGCCCCAGACCCGGGGCCGCCCGGCCTCTGCGCCCACCTGCTCCGTCACGAAGCTGCGGAGGCACCCAACGCAGCACTGGGACGGATAGCGCACCTGCCGGGCCCGCGGCCCCGGCCCCACCGCCGCCGGCAGCACCGCGGCCAGCGCCGTCTCACCTGCCGCGCCGCTCCGCTCAGTCAGCCCGCAGCGCCGCAGTAGCTGCTACCCGACTTCCATTTTCTCTGGCTTTAAGGAAAACCGGATCAGCTGTTTCTCGCGCTCCGGCTCCGCGGCCCCCTCCCCAGCTGCCGCTCGCTGTCCGGGGGCCTCTCCTCCCCCGCCTCCTCCCGCGCTCTGCTCCGCCCCTCGCGCCCCTCCGCTCCGCCCGCGGCCGCGCGCTGTGCCCGCCTCTCCGCTCCGCCCGCGGCCGCGCGCGCCCCCTGACGTCACCGGCCTCTGCCGCGCCTCTCCTTCGCCCCGCGTGGACGTGCGCGCGCCCCACCTCCGCCCCGCCCCCGCCCCGCCGGCCGGCTCCGAGAGCGCGTGCTCGCAGCCGCCACCCGCGGCTAGACCTGGTCTCTGGGGAGAACACCGGACACCCCTCGCGGGCGTTCAGACGCCCACCTTCCCAGGCGCCTGCGCTCGCTCTTCCAGGTGCCCCTTGGTACCTGCCTCAGAAACTGCAAAAGACACTGCTGAAATAACCTGCCTTTGCCCGTCTGCCTGCCTCACACTGTTTGCGCCCACCTTTATCTTTTCTTGCTTTCTGCTCACACTTTCTTTTTCAGGATCTCAAACTTTCTCCCATCCATCCTGTCTCGGCTCTTCCGCCAAGCCCTGCTTTGGGGCCAGTGCATCACATCTCATCTGAAGTTGCTCCCTTAGCCTTTTAAACCGATATTCTGACTTTTCTCCCTTTCTTACCTTCCTCTTAAAAGTATTTCTTACCTTCCTCTTAAAAGTATTTTCACACCACGACTTGGAACTGTTCCTTTCTCTGATGCCAAGGCGGGCCCACAGCTTACTGCCCACTTTCGTATCACCCTCTCAATGTAGCTATGCCCGGTTCTTCCAAATAATACCATATGTTAAAGGTTACTAGTACTGGAGACATTACTTTGCCTACAAAAGTCCTGGTTTTTCCAGTATTCGCGTTCAAGATGTGAGAGTTGGACCATAAAGAAGGCCAAAGAATTGATGCTTTGGAACCGTGGTGTTGGAGAAAACTTTAGAGTCCTTTGGACTGCAAGATCAAACCAGTCAATCCCAAAGGAATCCTGAATATGCCTTGGAAGGACTGAGGCTGAAACTGAAGCTTCAATACTTCGGCCACCTGATGCTAAGAGCTGACTCACTGGAAAAGACCCTGATGCTGGGAAAGATTGAAGGCAGGAGGAGAAGGGGCTGACAGAGGATGAGATGTTTGGATAGCATCACCGACTCAATGGAGGTGAGTTTGAGCAAACTCCAGGAGATAGTGAAGGACAGGGAAACCTGGCATGCAGCAGTCCATGGGGTCGCAGAATCAGACTCAACTGATCGACTGAGGGACAAGAAGTACTGTTCTCATGCATTTCTTAACAATCCTTTCGCTCTTGGTTTAGGATTTCTTGCTTGCTTTTTAAACGTTATGTATATGCTTAGTCTCAGCAGACTCCATGGACTGTAGCCCATCAGGTTCCTCTGCCCATAGAATTTCAGAGGCAAGAGTACTGGAGTGGGTTGCCATTTCCTACACCAGGGAGGTGTACCTATACCGGGGAGTTATATATACACCATATATGTATATATGTGAATTACTAAATATATATCATTTTAGTAGTTTATTTGACTTATTAAATACAGTAGAATGGATCTTTTGGATATACAGCCCTGTAAGTTTGGATTACTGTAACCACCATCACAATTAAGATACATAACCCCAAGAACTCCCACTTGTTGCTGTTTTATAGCCACACCCTTTCCAAACCCTAATATGTTCAGACATACGGCAACCACTGATATGTTCTGCATTGTCTCCATTGCTGTAGCGTGTCTTTTCAAGAATGTTATACACACAGAATTATGCAACGTGCAGCATTTTATAACTGACTTTATTCATTCATCATCATGGCTTTGAGATTCACCCACGTTTATCAATAGTTCTTTTTATTATTGGGTATTGTTGTTCAATTGCTAAGTTGTGTCTGACTCTTTGTGACCCCACAGACTGTAGCACAGCACGCCAGACTCCTCTGTCCTCCACTATCTCCTTGAGATTGCTCAAATTCATGTCCATTGAGTCAGTGATGCTATCTAACCATCTCATCCTCTGTTGCCTCCTTTTTCTTTTGCTTTCAACCTTTCTCAGCATCAGGATCTTTTCCAATGAGTCAACTCTTCACATCACGTGGCCAAAGTATTGGAGCGTCAGCTTCAGCATCAGTCCTTCCAAAGAATATTCAGGGTTGATTTCCTTTAGGATTGACTGGTAGATCTCCTTGCTGTCCAAGGGACTCTAGAGCATTTTCCAGCACCACAATTCTAAAGCATCAATTCTTTGGCGCTCAGCCTTCTTTATGGACCAAGTCTCACTTCCATACATGACTACTGAAAAAAAAACATAGCTTTGACTATACAGACTTTTGTCAGCAAAGTGATGTCTCTGCTTTTTAAAATGCTGTCTAGGTTTGTCATAGCTTTTCTTCTAAGGAGCAAGTGTCTTAATTTTATGGCTACAGTCACCTTCTGCATTTGTATGTTTTTTGGTTTATTCATCCACTGAAGGTTTTCAGTTTGGAGTGACTGTAAATAGGTGTTCTATTGATACAAAGAGTTGCATGCAGAGTTTTTCATGGACAAGTTCTCAAATTAGTTGGGTAAATACCTTGGAGTACTAATGCTAGGTCTTTTGGTAAACTTGCTTATCATTATAGAAACACTAAAAACAGTTTTCCAGAGTATTTATACCATTTCTATAACCACCAGCAATATATGAGAGTCCCACTTACCTGCATCCTTGCCAACACTTGATATTTACTGTATATTAGGCATTCTCATAGGTGTGAAGAAATTTAATTGTTGCTTTAATATTAAGTTCCCTAATGAAAAATAATGTGTGGCATTGTTTCACTTGCTTATTTGCTACTGGTTTATCTTCTTTGGTGACACGTTTGTTCATATCTTTTGCCAATTTTTAAATTATTTTTCTTATTGTTGAGTTTTAAGAGTTCTTTGCATATACTGGATAGAAGTAATTTGGTGGTGCAAGTGGTAAAGAACCGGCCTGCCAATGCAGGAGACTAAGAGACGAAGGTTCGATCCCTGGATGGGAAAGATCTCCTGGAGAAGGGCATGGCAATCCATTCCAGTATACTTGCCTGGAGAATCCTATGGACAGAGGATCCTGGCAGGCTAAGGTCCACATGATGTGCTTAGTAACTCAGTTGTTTCTGACTTCTTTGAGACTCCATGGACTGTAGCCCGCCAGACTCCTCTGTCCATAGGGATTCTCCAGGCAAAAATACTGGAGTGGGTTGCCATGCCCTCCTCCAGGGGATCTTCCCAATCCAGAGATCGAACCCAGGTCTCCCGCAATGCAGGTGGATTCTTTGCCATCTGAGCCACCAGAGAAGCCCATAGGGTCACAAAATGTCAAACACAACTAAAGTGACTTAGCATGCATGCTAATATAGAGCTTGTTGAGTTTTTTCTTTCCTGTTTTCCATTTAATGCTGTAAGTTTTTCTCTAGACACAGGTTTTCTGTATACAACAAATTGTGATAAATTGTATTTCCAGTTTTGTTTAATTCAATACATTTTAATTAAACTTGAGAATTCCTCTCTGAGGCAAATGTTTTTAGAAATGTATTGTTTAGTTTCCAAATAATTATAGAGATTTTCAGCTACTTTTCTGTTTCTGATTTCTAGGTTAATTCAATTGTGGTCTAAGAGCATACTATGTATGATTTCTACTTTTCTGTAATTTGATAAGGTGTGTTTTATGGCCCACAATGAGAATGTATATTATGCTGTCCTTGGATAGAGTATTTGTAAATGTCACTTAGATAAAGGTGATTGATTGATGTTGTTCAGGCCAACAATGTCCCTATTGATTTTCTACCTATTTGAGCTATCAATTTTTGAAAGAGAACTTTTGAAATCTCTAATTGTAGTAGTATGTTAGTCCATTTCATTTAGCAGGTTTATCAGTTTTTGCTTCACATATTTTGATGCTTTGTTGTTAGATACAAGCACATGTAGGATTATTGTGTCTTCTTGGAGAATGGGTCTCTTTGTGATTGTACAGTTCCCCTCACCTTTACCTAATACTGTCACTTCAAGTCTGTTTTGTCTGAAATTAATTTAGCTACTCTATTTTTTGATTAGGGCTGGCATGGTATCTTTCTTCACACCTTAACCTTTAACCAAACAGATTATGGTTTAATGTGGGCTTCTTATAGACAAAATAGAGTGGTATCTTGTTTTATTATCCATTTTGGCAACATCTGTCTTTTAATTCTGGAGAAGGCAATGGCAACCCACTCCAGTACTCTTGCCTGGAAAATCTGGTAGGAGGAGCCTGGTAGGCTGCAGTCCATGGGGTCGCTAAGAGTAGAAAACCACTGACTGACTTCACCTTCACTTTTCACTTTCATGCATTGGAGAAGGAAATGGCAACCCACTCTAGTGTTCTTGCCTGGAGAATCCCAGGGACGGGGGAGCCTGGTGGGCTGCCATCTATGGGGTCGCACAGAGTTGGACACGACTGAAGCGACTTAGCAGCAGCAGTCTTTTAATTCATATGCTAAACTATTCATATTTAACAGAGTTATTGACAAATTTGGGTTAATATAAACCATGTTTGTAACAATTTTTTACTTGTTGCCTGTGGCTTATTTTTCTACCCTCTTTGGTTTTCATTGAGCATTTTATATGACTCGACTTTATCTGTTCTCTTAGAGTATCAATTATACCTCTTTGAAGAATTTTTAGTTATTTTTCTCGTTTTTAACTAATTTATGTACACTTTCCAATAATACTATTCAGTGTCACATGTAGTATAGACATCTTATAACCATGTGTTCCCAATCCCCCCCTCCTCATTCCTTGTGATGTTGTCATTCACTCACTTAACCATGTGTGTAATTTCCTCTACTTCTAATATTCCTGTAAACAAACAACTATCTTTTAGATCAATCAAGAATAAAACAAATTAAAAATTTTATTCTACTTTCATTAATTCTTTCTCCAATACTCTTGCCATCTTTTTGTAGATCCAAGTTTCTGACTTGTTTCATCTTCCTTCTGTCTGAAAAAAAATCTTTTAACATTTCCTGAAGGATAGATCTGCTGGTGAATAGTCTCAGCTTCTCTTTGCCTGAGAAAGTCTTAAATGTCTTCTTCCCTTTTTAATTGAAGTATAGTTGACTTACAGTATTATATTGGGTTCAGGTTATTTATTTATTTTGACTGTGCTAGGTCTTCACTACTGCGCAGACTTGTCTCTGCTTGTGGAGCAGTCTACTCTCTAGCTGTGTGCAGGCTTCTCATTGTGGTGGCTTCTCTTGTTGAGGAGTACAGGCTCCAGGGCACAGAAGCTTCAGTAGGTGCAGCATGTGACCTTAGTATTTGCAACCTTGGGTTTCTAGAGCAGAGGCTCAATAGATGAGACTACAGGCTTAGTTGTTCCACGGCATGTGGGATCTTTCCAGATCAGGGATTGAACCTTTGTCTCCTGCATTGACTGGTGGATTCTTTACAACTGAGCCACGAGGGAAGCCCTAGGTTCAGGTTTAAAACATAGTGATTCAGTACTTTAATAGATTATATAACATACAAAGTTATTACAAAATATTGACTATATTCCCTGTGCTGTATGTTACATCCTTATAACTTACTTATTTTATAACTGGTAGTTATAATAACTTCTTAATCCCCTTCATTTATTTTGTTCCTCCCCATTCATCTCTGTTTTGGTAACCACTAGTTCATTCTCAGCATCTGTGAGTCTGTTTTTGTTTTGTTGTGTTTGATCACTTATTTTATTTCATTTTTTAGAGTCCACATATAAGGGAAAACATACAGTATTTGTCTTTCTCTGTCTGATTTATTTCACTAAGTATAATACGTTATATGTTCATCTATATTGTTGTAAATGTTAAGATCTCATTCTTTGTGTTATATATAATGGAATATTACTTGACCATAAAAGGAATGTGTATATATGTCACATCTTCTTTATCTATTCATCTATCAGTGGACACTTAGTTTGCTTCCATATCTTGGTTATTGTAAATAATGCTGCTATAAACATTGGGGTGCATATATCTTTTTGAATGAGTGTTTTATTTTTCTTCAGACAGACACCCAAGAGTGGAATTGCTGGATAGTATGGGCAGTTTAGTTCAGTCACTCAGTCGTGTCCAACTCTGCATCCCCATGGACTGCAGCACTCCAGGCTTACCTGTCCATCACCAACTCCAGGAGCTTGCTCAAATTCATGTCCATTGAGTCAGTGATGCCATCTGACCATTTCATCCTCTGTCGTCCACTTCTCCTGCTTTCAATCTTTCCCAGCATCAGGGTCTTTTCCAATGAGTCAGTTCTTTGCATCAGGTGGCCAAAGTGTTGGAGTTTCAGCTTCAGCATCAGTCCTTCCAATGAATATTCAGGACTGATTTCCTTGTGGATTGACTGGTTTGATCTCCTTGCAGTCCAAGGGACTCTCAAGAGTCTTCTCCAACACCACAGTTCAAAAGCATCAATTCTTTGGCACTCAGCTGTCTTTATAGTCTAACTCTCACATCCATACATGACTACTGGAAAAGCCATAGCTTTGACCAGACAGACCTTTGTCAGGAAAGTAATGTCACTGCTTTTCAAGATGCTGTCTAGGTTGGTCATAGCTTTTCTTCCAAGGACCAAGCACCTTTTAATTTCATGGCTGCAGTCAGCATCTGCAGTGATTTTGGAGCCCAAGAAAATAAAATCTCTCACTGTTTCCATTGTTTCCCCATCTATTTGCCATGAAGTGATGGGACCGGATGCCATGATCTTAGTTTTTTGAATGTTCAGTTTCAAGCCAACTTTTTCATTCTCCTCTTTCACTTTTATCAAGAGGCTCTTTAGTTCTTTGCTTTCTGCCATAAGGGTGGTGTCATCTGTGTATCTGAGGTTATTGATATTTCTCCTGGCAATCTTGATTCCAGCTTGTGCTTCATCCAGCCTAGTGTTTTGCATGATGGATAGTATGGTATGTTATAGTAGTTATAGTCTTAATTTTTAATGAACCTCCATACTGTTCTCCGCAGTGGCTACACCAATTTATATTCCCACCAACAGTGTACTGGGATTCCCTCTCTTCACATCCTTGTCAACATATGTTATTTCTTGTCTTTATGATGATAGCCATTCTGACAGGTGTAGTGTGTTCTTCTTCACCTTTGAAGGATATTTTTTCTGGATACAGAATTCCAGATTGGTTGTTTTGTCTTTCAATCCAAAATCATTTCACTCAACCCTCTTCTTGCTTGCATGATTTATGAGAAGACTGCTGTAATTGTTATCCCTTTTCCTCTATGAGTAATCCCTACCCCTCAACCCCATGGTCTGATTTCTTTCAAGATTTTGGTATTTTGGAATTTGACTATAATGTGTCTAGGTATAGTTTTTGTGTTGTGTGGTATTGTTTTATCCTTTTTGTTGTTCTTTGAGATACTTGGGTCTGTGGTTTGCTGTCTGTCATTAATTTTGTAAAGTTCTCAGGTGTTATTAAGCTATTTATTTTGCCTTTTTTCCCCCTACTTTGGTTTTCTAATTACACACATGTTATGATTTTACAGTTATCTCACAGTTCTTGACTGTTCTGTACTTATTTTTTCATTTATTTTTTTTCTTTTTACTTCTAGTTGCTGTTGATTTTTACTCAGACTCACTGCATTTTTCTCAGCTATGTCAGTTCTACTAATGAACCCATCAAAGATATTCATCATTTCTGTTATAGTGAATGTTTAATTTCTGACATGTTCTGTTATTTTTTCTTAGACTATCCATCTCACTGTTTATATTATCCATGTATTCTTGCAAATTATGTATTTTTTATTACAGCCTATGTCAGTCAGGGTTCCTAAAAGAAATACATGTGGCTGAATAGGGGTTCAACAAATCAGCTAATCAATTTTGGAGTCTGGTAAGTATAAAGTCAGTAGTGTAGTAGTGTAGACAGGTAGGCTGGAACACTTCATTAGGAGTTGATGCTGCAGTCTTGGGGCATAATTTCTTTTTCCTAAGAGAAACCTTCATTTTGCTCTTAAGGCTTTTTAATTGGTTTGAGGAGGCCCACCCACATTAGAAAACATCTCTACGAACAAAGCTAGTGGAGGTGATGGAATTCCAGTTGAGCTATTTCAAATCCTGAAACATGATGCTGTGGAAGTGCTGCACTCAATATGCCAGCAAATTTGGAAAACTCAGCAGTGGCCACAGGACTGGAAAAGGGCAGTTTTCATTCCGATCCCAAAGAAAGGCAATGCCAAAGAATGCTCAAACTACCGCACAGTTGCACTCATCTCACATGCTAGTAAAGTAATGCTCAAAATTCTCCAAGCCAGGCTTCAGCAATACGTGAACAGTGAACTTCCTGATGTTCAAGCTGGTTTTAGAAAAGGCAGAGGAACCAGAGGTCAAATTGCCAACATCCGCTGGATCATGGAAAAAGCAAGAGAGTTCCAGAAAAACATCTATTTCTGCTTTATTGACTATGCCAAAGCCTTTGATTGTGTGGATCACAATCAACTGTGGAAAATTCTGAAAGAGATGGGAATACCAGACCACCTGACCTGCCTTTTGAGAAACCTGTATGCAGGTCAGGAAGCAACAGTTAGAACTGGACATGGAACAACGGACTGGTTCCAAATAGGAAAAGGAGTACATCAAGGCTGGATATTATCACCCTGCTTATTTAACTTATATGCAGAGTACATCATGAGAAACGCTGGACTGGAAGAAGCACAAGTTGGAATCAAGATTGCTGGGAGAAATATCAATAACCTCAGATATGCAGATGACACCACCCTTTTGGCAGAAAGTGAAGAGGAACTCAAAAGCCTCTTGATGAAAGTGAAAGTGGAGAGTGAAAAAGTTGGCTTAAAGCTCAACATTCAGAAAATGAAGATCATGGCATCCAGTCCCATCACTTCATGGGAAATAGATGGGGAAACAGGGGAGACAGTGGAAACAGTGTCAGACTTTATTTTTCTGGGCGCCAAAATCACTGCAGATGGTGACTGCAGCCATGAAATTAAAAGACGCTTACTCCTTGAAAGGAAAGTTATGACCAACCTAGATAGCATATTCAAAAGCAGAGACATTACTTTGCCAACAAAGGTTCATCTAGTCAAGGCTATGGTTTTTCCTGTGGTCATGTATGGATGTGAGAGTTGGACTGTGGAGAAGGCTGAGCGCCAAAGAATTGATGCTTTTGAACTGTGGTGTTGGAGAAGACTCTTGAGAGTCCCTTGGACTGCAAGGAGATCCAACCAGTCCATTCTGAAGGAGATCAGCCCTGGGATTTCTTTGGCAGGAATGATGCTGAAGCTGAAACTCCAGTACTTTGGCCACCTCATGCGAAGAGTTGACTCATTGGAAAAGACTCTGATGCTGGGAGGGATTGGGGGAAAGAGGAGAAGGGGATGACAGAGGATGAGATGGCTGGATGGCATCACTGACTCGATGGACGTGAGTCTGAGTGAGCTCCGGGAGTTGGTGATGGACAGGGAGGCCTGGCGTGCTGCGATTCATGGGGTCACAAAGAGTTGGACACGACTGAGCAACTGAACTGAATTGAACCCACATTATCAAGGAA